>NC_138768.1:653105881-653770881 GCF_965119305.1 Pelophylax lessonae
TCTTGATATTTTTTATTCTATTAGGGGGGCTAAGATGACTCTTGCCAAATTCAGGAAACAACCTGTTGTAGCTTTGGCGCAGGCTAGGCAAAAGGTCACCTGGATCATGTTAAATGAAACTTGTTAGCATTTTGAAAGATAGTCAAAAAATGTGAACATGATTTGGGAGTCATGGGATAACTATATGCATGTCTCTCTCTCATGTTAATTTACTCCTTTTTTGGGCTAGAGATTAGGTTTACCTCTTCTGACTCCTGATTCGGACCTTCTCCATTTTCTCTTTCTGATTCTTTTTCCTCTTGTCCCCTTTTCTTCCTTTAGTGTGGTATTTGACTAGCCAGGAGTATGATGATCCAAGCTCATCTATAAGGCCCATTCATAAATTGGTGGTCTTTAATACGCTTGTACGTATCTAGTTGATGAATCAGGAAGACGAATATTGACCCTCGAACTAATGGTTGTTGACTATTATTTTGAGATTAGTATCGTCACCATTTTATGCTCGATTAGGTCATGCCTACATGTTTCGGTGATAATGGTACTGTGGTACTACTGTTTGTTCTTTTATATATTTGTACATTTTTCAATAAATACTTTAAAGTTAAAAAAAGTTTTTAAAAAGTAATAGGGAATCATTAAATGTATCTGCACCATCTGCAAATACTGATAAGCAAACCAGTATCATTTTTACTGTACACTAAAAGTGGACTTGCTAGGGATAAGAACGCAATTATAGCTAGTGGCTATAGCAGCTACTAGTGAGAATCCAGCAGGCTACTTGTACCCAAGTTGATCAATCAGCTTGGTACATTGACATTCAGCCTGTCCATCAACTGTTCAAATCTCAGGCAGTTCCTGCTGAACCAGCCGAGATTCGAAACCATGTATGACTGGCCTAAGACATAATTGGATATGTTTACAGATAGCAAAAAAACTGTATATAGGAGGTTTGGCTAGGGTTGAGCTTGAACTGTCTGAAGCCTAGAATATCTGGGGACTGGTTAAAATTCTTGCCATGGATCATTTCCTACATTGTGTTGCATAGGTTTGATCTGAGTACATCCACCAGGTGAAAATGTAAGGAAAAAATGCCTGAAAAAGAAAAGAAAAATGCAGCCACCAAATCTAAGGATTAGTAAACTGCAATATATTATTTTTGTTTTCTTTTTGGGATTAATGTCGCTTTGAAGTCAACCTGCTATCTGGTGAAAATATAGTCATGCTGGGACAGCTACAAGAGCACTTTTACATCTACTATATAGCCTTAAAGCTGTAATAAACCCAGAACCAAAAATATATTATATTGCAGCTTACAATCATTAGACGTGGTGGCTGCCTCAGTTTTCTTTTATTTGGCTTTTTCCATTGGGTTTTCACCTGGTGATCTGGTCAGTAACACACCTGTATTAGTGAGACTCAAATTTGGAGGAATTAGCATAGGAGGCACAGTAGCATTGTCTGCTAAATGTACTAGCAGATTTAGAACCACTAACAAATTGAAACAACATCCCAGCACACTTTATAATCAGGTACAGCAGGTTTTTTTTCCCTTTTGAGATAAAGGTTTTCCATAAATAAATAAAAGCTTGAAAATTGTACCCCTGCCAGAGTAAAACCCCTTTCACAATGTCAGTTTTTCAGGTGGACCCGATCGGACCATCCATAGTGTTTTATGCAGATGTCAGTGAACATGTCTGCTGACACCCGTCGGCGTCCGATCCGATCCACTAAAAACAGATGGGGATCCGTTCCCCATCCATCCGGTCCGGTGGATCGGACTGGATGACAGTGGGACGGAAAAGGACAGGCAGTCCGCCCTATCTGCAAGGGGCCTTAAGTGATCTTTCTCATTCATGTAAACTGATATACCCTGCTTAAGAGTGTAGGCTGTGAAAACCAAGAAAAAAGCCAAAAAGAGGAAATTAAGGCAGGTCCTAAACAGTGCAAATTTCTTTCAAGAATTTTGCATTATTCCCCTATCAACACAGACAGTGCTAACAGGGGATTCCCACCTGCCAAGCAATTGTCTAATCCCGGCAGGGAAAGTTGTCCCTGCCGGGAGAACACAGTGATTATTGCTAGTAGCTATAGCAGCCACTAGCGATAATTGCAACTGAATCCGGAAGGCTGGTTGTTCCCAAGTTGATAGCTTAATAAACTTGGTACATTCAGCCTCCCCACACATGGTTGGAATCTCAGCCAGTTCCTGCTAAACCGTCCGAGATTGGAACTGCCTATGCCTGGCCTAATACAGTCATCGCCTCTAAGAATTGGTAAGCTGCAATATAATAAAATGTTTGCTTTTGGGTTTAATACTGCTTTAAGCCTGGTGCCATTTACAATTATTTAAGTCCATTCTCTTAAATTAAAAAAGTAAATATTTACAAAGGAGTAAAACCCCATGCGATCACATAAATTTACTAATGAAACCTAAACTACAGAAATTAGCTTATCAGCAATCAATACCAGTAGCGGTTTTCTGTTTTTTTCCAAATATATTTATAACAGTCAAAATTAGGTTCTTACCTGTCTTTTACACTCTTTGTAACATCATTTACATACTGGGGATTCACCTGAAACAAGGCAAAAGCACCATGTCATTTTTTCCAGTAATGTCACCATTCATGATTTTCATGGAAAGTAACAGTCTATACACAGAATTATCCTGAGCTTCCTAGCCATTACCATTTCACCATTAGGCCTCATGCACACTGCTTTCTTGTAAACACTATCTGCTGGCAGGAGAAAATACGTGTTATAAACTAACCTAAGCTGTATTGTTTCAAACCAGTTAAGCAGTTTGGGCATTTATTTTATTGGCCAGAATTTTTATTTATTCTAGCCATTAAAATAAATGCTGAAGTGCTAAATGCACCTAGCGCTTTAGGTGCGTTTAACAGCTTTTTTTGTGGTGAAAATTCCCTCTGAGCGCAATTTTAGGGCATTCAAAAAACAGACAAAACACTCATGCTACTAAACTGCTAAAAACATCCATGTATGCATAGACACATAAGATAATATTAGGGTAGTTCAAGAGAAGAAAAAATGCCTAAACTCAAGAAAACGTCAGTTTAACAGCAGCAATGTGCATGAGGCCCTAAAGCAGGCATCACTAAATGGCGGCCCGCGGGCCAAGTCCGGACCCAATCAATGTTCCGTCCGGCCCCGCAGCGGTCGCGCCATTTAGGATCTGTTTTTCCCTCTGCCGCCGCCGCTGCAGCTGCAGCTCTGTCTTTACAGAGCTGACATCGGAGGAGCAGCGCAGTGATTCACGGAGGACGGGGGCTGGTACAGTTAACTGATTGGTTGCTAGAACTGCCCTGTATTCTAGCAACCAATCAGTTACCTGGGGCAGGTCCCGCCCTCCGTGCATCCCTTTGAGCACTTCCGATGTCAGCTGCTGTGCCTCCGATGTCAGCCACGCTGCCCTGTTTAAGGTAGGACAGGGAAGAGGCACTGCTAATGTAAAGGGGGAAAGAGGGGGGAAATCAAAGAGGCAGAAAAGTAAAGGAGTGATACGGTATGAAGGGGGATGGGGTTCTACAAAGGGGGTGAGGATTAGAATGTGAAGGGGGGCTGGAGACTGCAGTGTGAAGGGGGGTTTGAAAAAAAAGGAGATGAGCACAGGAATGTCTGAGGGTGCTATAAAGGGGGTGAGGACAAGAATGTTAATGGGGGGCTGGGGACTGCAGTGTGAAGGAGGGGCACAATAAAATGGGAGAGGACAGTTATATGAAGGGGTGCTATTAAGGGGATGAGGACAGTTATATGAAGGGGGTGCTATGAAGGGGGGAGAACAGTTATGTGAAGGGGGGTGCTATGAAGGAGGGAGGACAGTTATGTGAAGGGGGGTGCTATAAAGAGTATGAGGACAGGAATGTGAAGGGGGGCCTGGGGACTGCAATGTGAAGGAGGGGTACTATAAAGGGGGCGAGAACAGGAATGTGAAGGGTGGATGATATGAAAGGGGCTTGGAATTGCAATTTAAAGTAGGGGGTGATATAAAGGGGGGCCGCTGACAAAAATGTTATGGGCTGAAGACTGTAATGTGAAGGGGGATGATGTACAGGGGGACTGAGAACACTGATGTAATAAGGAGGATTGTGATGTGAAGGATTGTAAACTAGGTTCACATTATTGCGTAACGCGTGTAGGCGGCAGATTTATTTCAGTGGGCTGCCTTGTAAGCAGAAACGCAGAAAAATAAGTACCTGACCTTTTTTTTTTTTTCTTTTTAATTGCGCCGTACCAAGCTGCATGGTACTGCGGCACCATGTGATGTGGCACTCGTAAAGACGCGCCATGTTTGCGCATTGTGCAGAGGACGGTGCCATTGAGAGCCAAACATATGATTCGGACCTCGGTTTGAAGAAAATTTTACCTACTGGACCTTCATGAATTTTAATTCATTACCCCTGCCCTAAAGGTTAAGTTCTCCTTTACAGAAAATCTTTAAGGTGAACTTAGCTCCAGCCACAATGAAAGGAGAAGTAGTAGTTAGACTTACCACCCTGCTACTTTGCCCCCCCCCCCCCAATATCAGCAGTTTTGTTGTCAGAACACAAAATGATTGGCTTCGTGTACTGCTGCTTCCTCTCACACTCTAGCTCTGCTATACAGATATACTGTAAGAGGCTGATGCTAGGTCAAATTAATACACACACTGCATTTAATAAAAACAATGTAATGATGGAATAATAATTATAGAGCTGCATTAATGTGAGAATATGAACAATTCTAACCTTTTGTTTCATTGGTACCTCTATTATAGGACTATTTTATTTAGTGCAAATGAAAAAACGTACAATAGGCTGCATTGTAAATGCCATGTATCAGACACATAAAAAATTGTGGTGTGAAGTGAAATTGTGGTTAAAGACTTGTGAATTACTGCATGAAAAATGTCATCCAATACCAGACATTCCCTTTCTACTTCTCTGTTACCAAGTGTTGTAATCTCGAGAAGAAAAAAACGGAATTTTTGTAAAATCTTACCTGTAAAATTCCTTTTTCTGAGTCCTCCGACAGTCGCCGCCACTTCATATTCATCACTAATGGGGTTATTGACCTTTGCTCCGCAGGAGTAGCTAGGCAACAAAATTTGTTAATATCAAAGCTTTTAGCATATCCCACCCCTAGGGGGTGGTCCCCTCAGTCAATACCTCCCTGCTTCCTGCATTCCCAACTCAATTTCAGTAGCATAGCAGTAGAGTACATAAACAAACCCCAAAAGAGGGGCGGGGGCGGCGAATGTCGGAGGACTCAGAGAAAGGAATTTTACAGGTAAGATTTTACAAAAATTCAGTTTTCTCTTACGTCCTCCGACAGTCGCCGCCACTTCATATTCATCACTAATGGGGACGTCCCACAGCAGTGTAGACATGAGGGGTGGGAAAAAACGCAGCCGCGCCTAAAGCAACGCAGTACCCACATCAGATAAAAAAGGAACCTTACCAAAGTAAGAGAACCAACTGGGCAACAGGAAAAACGTGCTCAACAGGAGCAACAACCCAGGAAAACAAGTAACCTAGGGATAAAGACATCCCAACAGCCAAGGACCCAAAACAAGGGACCCTAAGGCACTGCCGCACTAAGAACTTTGCGGCCAAAGGAAGCATCCGCCGATGCCTGAACATCCACCATGTAGAATTTGGAGAAGGTGTGAACTGACGACCAAGTCGCCGCCTTACACACCTGGGCCACAGAAGCCCGATGATGACAGGCCCAAGACGTACTCCGAGATCTGGTAGAGTGCGCCTTCACAGGGAAGGGAGGAACCTTCTCCTTCAAAGCATAGGCCTGCTCAATGGTCTGCCTGATCCATTTGGCGATGGTAGAAGCCGACGCCGCCATGCCCTTCCGAGGTCCCTCAGGAAGGACGAATAGGGAATCCGACCTGCGAAAGGATTTAGTCGACGACAGGTAAACCCTGATCGCCCGAACAACATCCAAGGAATGTAAAGCCACCTCCTTCGGATGTTTTAGCCTCGCGCAAAGCGAAGGCAAGACAATGTCCTCATTGAGGTGAAATTCCGAGATCCTCTTCGGAAGAAAAGACGGGTTAGGTCGCAAGACCACCTTATCCAAGTGAATCACCAAATATGGAGAGTTGCAGGACAAGGCTGCCAGCTCCGACACTCTGCGAGCCGAAGTGATCGCCACCAAAAAAGCAACCTTCCTGGACAACAGAGGTAACGAGATCTCCCTGATCTTTTCAAAAGGAGCATGTTGCAATACGGACAGAACAAGGTTCAAGTCCCATGGAGGCAAAGGTTCCCTCCTAGGAGGGACCAGGTGTCGCACCCCTTGAACAAAGGTGCCAACCAAAAGAGTTAGACGCCACAGGGCGCTGAAAGAGAACGGCCAGCGCAGAAATCTGACCCTTAATCGTGGCCAACGCCAAACGCTGGTCCACGCCCGTTTGAAGGAAAGCCAACACTCTCGATACTGAGTATGAGCGAGGAGAATACCCCCTGGACTCACACCAGGCAAAATACGCCTTCTAAGTACGATAGTAAACCTTCCCTGAAGAGGCTTTTCTAGCCTTGATCAAAGTGGGAATGACCTCAGGGGAGAGACCCCTATCTGTCAACACCTGGTTTTCAACAGCCAGGCCGTCAAAGCCAGCGACTGTAAAGCAGGATGGAATATCGGCCCTTGAGACTGGAGATCTTCTCGAAGAGGTAGCCGCCACGGAGCGTCGACTGCCAGATTCACGAGGTCTGCGTACCAAGACCGGCGAGGCCAGTCTGGCGCCACCAGAATCACCGTGTGCGGTTCCGCGGCCAACCTGCGAAGGAACCTGGACAGCAGCTGAATCGGTGGAAAGGCATACATCAGACAATACTGATGCCAGGGCGCCACTAACGCGTCTGCCCGAGGATCGCGCGTCCTTGCCACAAACCTTTCCACCTTGTTGTTTAGACGAGACGCGAACAGGTCCACATCTGGTGAACCCCACTTCGCACACAACATCTGGAAGACATCCGGGTGGAGGGACCACTCCCCCTGGTCCAAGGTCTGGCGACTCAGATAATCCGCCTGCCAGTTCTCCACCCCCGGAATATGAACTGCCGTTATCGCCGGGACGTGTGCCTCGGCCCAAGACAGAATGTCGGCCACTTCCCGAGCCGCGCGGGCACTCCTGGTGCCCCCTTGGTGGTTGATGTAGGCCACCGCTGTGGCATTGTCCGTCTGCACCCGAACCGGACGGCCCTGTAGCCTGTCCGTCCAACGCAGAAGGCAGAGAGCTATCGCTCGCAATTCCAGAATGTTGATCGGAAGGGAGGATTCCTCCTCCGACCAAGTTCCCTGGGCGGACAGAATGCCCAGAACACCACCCCAGCCCGACAGGCTGGCATCCATGGTGATCACCGTCCACGAGAAAGGGCGAAAAGACTTGCCCCCCGACACCGCCGGGGACCGGAGCCACCACAGAAGATCCCTTCTGGTATGATGACCCAATGAGATCCGTAGATCCAGAGATTGCGGTAGCCCGTCCCACTCGGCCAGAATCTCCGCCTGGAGACCCCACGTGTGAAACTGGGCAAAAGGGATCGCCTCGAAGGTCGAGACCATCAATCCCAGACACCTCATACACGTCCGGAGGGACGAGTACCGATTGTCCCTGAGGGACTTGACTGCGTCCTGAAGCGTCCGGAGCTTGTCTTCCGGCAGGAAGACCTTCGCTTGAACAGAGTCCAGGATCATCCCCAGGTAGGGAAGATGAACCGACGGACACAGAGTCGACTTTGGAAAATTTATTGTCCACCCGAACTCCTGCAGAGTCTGCATCGTGATGGACAGGTCGTTCACAAGGCCCTGACTGGTCGCAGACCGAATCAGGATATCGTCCAGATACCCCAGGACAGAAATGCCCTGGGCTCTCAATAAAGCCAGAACCGGCGCAAGCACCTTGGTGAACACCCGCGGAGCCGAAGCGAGACCAAAGGGTAACGCCACGAATTGGTAATGATCCTCCGCAATGGCGAATCCAAGGTACCTCTGGTGACCCTCGAAAATGGGAATGTGAAGATACGCATCCTTCAAATCGATGGAGGCCATGAATTCCCCCGAAACCAGGGCAGCCACCACTGAGCGCAGGGATTCCATGCGGAACTTGCGAACCCGCACAAAGTGGTTCAGAGCTTTCAAGTCCAGAATCGGACGTACCTTGCCCTCCTTTCTGGGCACAGCGAACAGATTGGAATAGAACCCCCGAAATCTGTCCCGATGAGGCACCGGAACCACCACTCCCTGGGCCCGCAGGTCCCGCACCGCCAGGTGCAGATCCTGCAAGCGCTCCGGAGATAGCTGAAGGTTTGAGGGGAAAAATCTGCTCGCCGGCCGAGAGAGAAACTCGATCTTGTATCCAGATCGAACGATTTCCTGAACCCACCTGTCCCGAACGCGGTCCAGCCGGGGTTGAAGAAAACCGAGCAAACATCCCCCCACCCCAGAACTGGGTGAGGGCATCCCTTCAGGCCGTATTGTTATGGGCAGTGGACCCGGCCTGGCCGGACTTCTGCTTACCTGTCCACGGCTTCTTCTGGGAGCCTTGGCCCTTGAAGGGCTTGCCCTTATAGTGCGACCGAAAGGCACGAAAGGACCCCTGAGAGGGCCTAAACGAGGTATTTTTCTTACCACGAACAAACTTATTCTTGTGGGTTTGGGGCAAGAGAGTGCTCTTACCCCCAGAAATTCCCTTTATCAGAGTATCCAAAGATTCGCCAAAAAGGCGAGATCCCGCGTAGGGCAAATTAGCTAAAGTCTTGCGAGAAGATTGGTCAACAGACCAACATTTCAGCCATATTAGGCGACGGTTCAATACCGCCACACTTGAAAGACACGCAGCCAAAGGGACTAAATCTAAGTCCGCATCACACAAATTAATGACACCCTGATGAATTTGATCCACCATAGCCAAAGTTGTCGGCGGGGCAGAGTCAGCCACCAGGGTGCGCCTGAGCACCTGCATCCAATCCGCAATAGCCTGGGCTGCCATAATGGAAGCAAAAATAGGCTTCAGCATAGAACCAGCAACCGTATAAGCATGACGGGCCAGAGACTCCAATCTCCTGTCCGTCGAGTCCCGGAACACCGGGGTATCCTCAGCAGGGATCGCAGTGGATTTATTCAAAACCGCCACCGCGTGATCCACCTGAGGCGGCACACACCAACGCTCATCAGTGGTGGGTGTAAATGGATAACGCAGCTTGAACCTACTCGGCACAGCAAAAGGTTTCTTTAAATTGCGCCATTGCTCATCAACTGCGCGCTGAAATTCCACAGAGCAAGGAAAAACCTGCGACGTTTTGCGTTTCCTTTGCGTCCCATAAGAGGACATCAAAGCAGGAGGACATGGTTCATCCTGCAAATGCAGCGTTTGCTTAATAGAAGCAACCAACTCATCCATGAGTGCAAGCTCTTCAGACGAGCCAGGGGGAGAATTATCAACCCCTTCTACCTCAGCCTCCCCCTCAGACCCCACAAGGTCTAGAGATGAGTGAGACCCTTAGAAGGGCACTCCAGCCATAGCAGCCCCATCGCCCTCTGAATCAGAGGAAATAGACACTCTGGGCCGTTTGGTGGATCGATCAGCCACCAGCATCCGCACCTGAGCAGCCAAGTTCGCCACAATAGTAGCCAGATCAGCCCCCTCGGGGGATGCAGCAGCCCCTTGACCCCCCACCAAGGTGGGAGGAAACTTGCAATCCTGAGAATCCATGCCCCAGCAAAAGTAGAAAAAAAGGAGTACCGCCCCTTTAAGACCGCGGCGAGCGTAGCCCACCGCACCCCACTGAATACACCGACCCCCACAGGGATAAGAACACTGGGCAAGGAATACAGGAAAAGGAGAGGTTAAAACCTGGAGAGATCACACAGGCTGCTGCCACCGATCGCTGTCCCAGAGCAAAAGGAAGTGATGCAATGACTGACCGCCCTATAAGGCCTATGTAAGGCTACACAAACATGGCCACTCGGCTGAGGATCCCTTAGGCAAAGAGAAAATGGCGCCGACATGTGGCCTGATCGATCGCCGCCAAAATGGCGGCATTTGGCGCCAAAACCCCGCACCGTACCACACAGGACCGGTCACCATAAATATGCCACAAAAAAATGGCGGGCCGCCGCAGCGATCGCCGCACAGCATGTCTAAGCCCAGACTGCTTCATGCATTCACACAGCAGAGCGGGAGAGCCCCCCCCCCCCTCGCAGCCCACAGACAGGCAGCTATTCCACACAGGAATCTGACAGGGAGCTCAGCATTTACACAGACATGCAGGGTCACACAGTCCCAGACTGACACCCAAATAGACAGGTCCCCACATAGATTCACACTTACCAGTCCGGATGGCGTGGGGAGCCTTCTCCAGTGACCAAACCGCTGCACTGAGGACAGGGAGTGTCGCAGCCAGGACGCAGTGGAACTGCGGTGCGAAACCGCAATGGCGTCCAGTGAGGTAGCCACCTCACAGATAGCATCCCTGCAGAGAACAGGGATGGGTCGTTCAATATGCCAGGGAAACCTGCGCTGAATGCTCGATGGCAGGCTGGGAAGCCCCTGGCCCTGAACCCTGGGACCCAGCTCCGCACGATCATCTTCATCCGAAGAAGCTAACTAATGCTGAAAAATAACAGCTAGGTAAAAGAAAGAGAAAAAGACTCAAAATAAAATCAAAAAGAGAATAGAGGCTGAGACTGAGAGCCCCAGCACAGGATCAGCCTGCTACTCCTAAGCTAGGCATTAGAAACTGAGTTGGGAATGCAGGAAGCAGGGAGGTATTGACTGAGGGGACCACCCCCTAGGGGTGGGATATGCTAAAAGCTTTGATATTAACAAATTTTGTTGCCTAGCTACTCCTGCGGAGCAAAGGTCAATAACCCCATTAGTGATGAATATGAAGTGGCGGCGACTGTCGGAGGACGTAAGAGAAAGTCTGCAGTTCAGGGGTTGGCTTAGATAATATTTATTCATCTCTTTTGCCATTACAGGAACAGAATGCTTTGTTGCCAGTCATAACATTTTATTAAATAATGCTATTAACACTGAAAATATAACTGAACAAAGCTGGCATATACACTCACATGCCACTTTAATAGGTACACCTGTTCAATTATTTGGTAACACCAATTGCTTGGTAACACAAATTGCTAATCAGCCAATCACATGGCAGCAGCTCAATGCATTTAGGCATCTAGACGTGGTGAAGATGACTGGCTGAAGTTCAAACCGAGCATCAGAACGGGGAAGAAAGTGGATTTAAGTGACGTTGAACGTGGTATGGTTGTTGGTGCCAGATGGGCTGGTCTGAATATTTCCAAAACTGCTGATCTACTGGGATTTTCACGCACAACCATCTCTAGGGTTTACAGAGAATGGCTAGAAAAAGAGAAAATATCCAGTGAGCGGCAGTAACTCAAATAAACACTCATTACAACCAAGGTAGGCAGAATATCATCTCTGAATGCACAACACATCGAACCTTCAAACAGATGGGCTACAGCAGCAGAAGACCACTCCTGTCAGCTAAGAATGGGAAACGGGGGCTACAATTCACACAGGATCACCAAATTGGACAATAGAAGATTGGAAAAACGTTGCCTGGACTGGATGGAGGTGTCTCGATTTAACCACTTAAGGACCAGGGCTATTTCTGACACTTCTTGTTTACAAGTTAAAATTAGTATTTTTAACTAGAAAATTACTTAGAACCCCCAAACATTATTCCTTTTTTTTTCTTTTAGCAGATACCCTAGAAAATAAAATGTAGATTGTCACACCGCATTTGCGCAGTGGTCTTACAAACACAATTTTTTTGGAAATACACTTTTTATTTTAAAAATAAGAAAACCGTAAAGTTCTCCCAATTTTTTCTGATTCTTTCATAATGTAAAAGAGAATGTTACGCCAAGTGAATGGATACCTAAAATGTCAGGCTTCAAAATTGCGCCCGCTCGTGGAATGGGGACAAACATTGGTACTTAAAAATCTCCATAGGCAACGCTTTAAAAATTTCTACAGGTTACAAGCTTAGAGTTACAGAGGCAGTCTAGGACTAGAATTATTGCTCTCGATCTAATGATCGCGGTGATACCTCATGTGTGGTTTGAACACTATTTACATATGTGGGCGCGACTTGCGTATGCGTTCGCTTATGCAGACGAGCACTGTCCCTTTATAAAAAATAAATACATTTTTGATCACTTTTATTCCTGTTACAAGGAAGGTAATCCCCTTGTAACAGAAATAAGCAGGAAAGACAGGTCCTCTTTAAATGTTAGAACTGGGGTCAAAAAGACCTCAGATCTCACATATACACTTAAAAAAAAAAAAGTCTTTTTTTTTTTTTGCAAAAAAAAAAAGTTTTTTTGCAAAAAAATAAAAAATGGGCCCTTTAAGGCCATTGGGAGGAAGAGAGGTATGACATTCCTCTGGTCTTCCAAGGCCAAAAAAGTCAAGTGGGGGCCATCTCTACAACGGACTGGATAGTTTTCCCTGCTACTGACAGCTCTGGTAAGAGGGAAAAACGACCAGGAAGCGACGGGAGGGGGGTGGGGGCACCTCTCCAACCGTCCATAAAAGTGATCTCACGGCACATCTGCCGCTGGGACCACTTTTATGTTAAAGAGGACTGCCGGCCGTGTAAAAAAAAATAAGGGGTTAGGGCAGCTATCCGCTGCCATAACATTGGTATTTAACATCAAAGTACCGACGTAAATACACAGTGGGCGGTCTGAAGTGGTTAAGCTGCAACATTCAGATGGTAAGGTCAGATTTTGGCGTAAACATGAAAGCATGGATCCATCCTGCCTTTTATCAACGGTTAAGGGTGGTGGTGGTGGTGGTGGTGTAATAGTTTGGGGGATATTTTCTTGGCACACTTTGGGCCCCTTAGTTCCAAGTGAGCATTGTTTAAATGCCAACGGCCTACCAGAGTATTGCTGCTGTCCCCTTTAGGAATACAGTGTGCCCATCTTCTGACAGCTACTTCTAGCAGGATAATGCACAATGCCACAAAGTTTAGATCAGGGGTAATGAATTAAAATTCATGAAGGTCCAGTAGGTAAAATTTTCTTCAAACCGAGGTCCGAATCATATGTTTGGCTCTCAATGGCACCGTCCTCTGCACAATGCGCAAACATGGCGCGTCTTTACGAGTGCCACATCACATGGTGCCGCAGTACCATGCAGCTTGGTACGGCGCAATTAAAAAGAAAAAAAAAAAAAGGTCAGGTACTTATTTTTCTGCGTTTCTGCTTACAAGGCAGCCCACTGAAATAAATCTGCCGCCTACACGCGTTACGCAATAATGTGAACCTAGTTTACAATCCTTCACATCACAATCCTCCTTATTACATCAGTGTTCTCAGTCCCCCTGTACATCATCCCCCTTCACATTACAGTCTTCAGCCCATAACATTTTTGTCAGCGGCCCCCCTTTATATCACCCCCTACTTTAAATTGCAATTCCAAGCCCCTTTCATATCATCCACCCTTCACATTCCTGTTCTCGCCCCCTTTATAGTACCCCTCCTTCACATTGCAGTCCCCAGGCCCCCCTTCACATTCCTGTCCTCATACTCTTTATAGCACCCCCCTTCACATAACTGTCCTCCCTCCTTCATAGCACCCCCCTTCACATAACTGTTCTCCCCCCTTCATAGCACCCCCTTCATATAACTGTCCTCATCCCCTTAATAGCACCCCTTCATATAACTGTCCTCTCCCATTTTATTGTGCCCCTCCTTCACACTGCAGTCCCCAGCCCCCCATTAACATTCTTGTCCTCACCCCCTTTATAGCACCCTCAGACATTCCTGTGCTCATCTCCTTTTTTTTCAAACCCCCCTTCACACTGCAGTCTCCAGCCCCCCTTCACATTCTAATCCTCACCCCCTTTGTAGAACCCCATCCCCCTTCATACCGTATCACTCCTTTACTTTTCTGCCTCTTTGATTTCCCCCCTCTTTCCCCCTTTACATTAGCAGTGCCTCTTCCCTGTCCTACCTTAAACAGGGCAGCGTGGCTGACATCGGAAGCACAGCAGCTGACATCGGAAGTGCTCAAAGGGATGCACGGAGGGCGGGACCTGCCCCAGGTAACTGATTGGTTGCTAGAATACAGGGCAGTTCTAGCAACCAATCAGTTAACTGTACCAGCCCCCGTCCTCCGTGAATCACTGCGCTGCTCCTCCGATGTCAGCTCTGTAAAGACAGAGCTGCAGCTGCAGCGGCGGCGGCAGAGGGAAAAACAGATCCTAAATGGCGCGACCGCTGCGGGGCCGGACGGAACATTGATTGGGTCCGGACTTGGCCCGCGGGCCGCCATTTAGTGATGCCTGGTTTAGATCATCTCAAACTGGTTTCTTAAACATAATGAGTTCACTGTACTCCAATGGCCTCCACAGTCACCAGATCTCAATCCAATAGCGCACCTTTGGGATGTGGCGAAACATGAGATTTGCATTATGGATGTGCAGCCGACAAATCTGCAGCACCTGCATTATGCCATCATGTCAATATGGCCCAAAATCTCTGAGGAATGTTTCCAACACCTTGTTGAATCTATGCCATAAATAATTAAGGCAGTTCTGAAGGCAAAAGAGGGTCCAGCCTAGTATTAGCAAGGTGTACCTAATAAAGTGGCCGATGAGTTTACTACACTGATCTTTGTTTTATATAGAATTCGTCAAGCGCATTCACCTGCTTAGCGGGGGGCCAGTCTGCTGATCCACGCTGAGCAGGCGGATGACAGGTCCATATCCGCTCCGCTATGCAGATCGGACAGAGACACAGCTTTCTGTTCTCTACTGGGTGGTCAGATGGAAGGGGACCGCCTGTCCGTTTCCATCCAACTGTCTTGCGTTCCGGTCTGTCGGACAGATGGGGAAAAGACTTCCAGCCGTCTATTTTTAGAAGACTGGATCGAATGTCGGCAAGTGTCAACAGACACATGTCCACTGACATCCGCTTCTCCAAAAAGAGCAATGGGTGGTCTGATCAGGTCCACCTGAAAAACTGACAGGTGGACCCGATTGGTCCGTCAGTGTGAAAGGGGCCTAAATTACATTGCTAATGAGCCCAAGGAAGGGAGAGACGTTAAAGAGAAAAACTAGACTGATAAAAATATTTAAAAAAAAAACACCAATTAATTTCAGGTATTTTAAGAAGAAATTAGGTGTATTTTTTAATTTACTAAAGTAAATTAATTAATTTGATTTTCATCTCTTTTAATCCCCTGCAAAGCAGCACTGCTAGCACTGTAGGGGGGAGAGTTAACCCAAAGGCCTATCAAGTGCCCTGCTTGCAAAAGAAGCATCAGACAGTTGCTGCTCCAATCACAGGCTGAGTGTAGAAAGGCAATCAGGCTGCCTTACTTGCTAAGCTAACTAGCAGGACTGTGTAAATTTTTGGGCTGTGGACATGAATATAGAGCTTTTGGTAGGTAAATGTTACCATATATACAGTTGTGCTCATAAGTTTACAAACCCTGGCAGAATTTATGATTTCTTGGCCATTTTTCAGAGAATATGAATGATGACAAAAACTTTTCTTTCACTCATGGTTAGTGTTTGGCTAAAGCCATTTATTATCAATCAACTGTGTTTACTCTTTTTAAATCATAATTACAACAGAAACTACCCAAATGACCCTGAGCAAAAGTTTAAATACCCCAGTTCTTAATACCATGTATCGCCCCCTCCCTTTAACATCAATGACAGCTTGTATTCTTTTGTGGTATTTGTGGATGAGGCTCTTTATCTTCTCAGATGGTAAAGCTGCCCATTCTTCCTGGCAAAAAGCCTCCAGTTCTTGTAAATTCTTGGGCTGTCTTGCATGAACGGCACGTTTGAGATCTCCTCAGAGTGGCTCAATGATATTGAGGTCAGGAGACTGAAATGGCCACTCCAGAACCTTCACTTTATTCTGCTGTAGCCAATGACAGGTCGACTTGGCCTTGTGTTTAGGATCATTGTCATGTTGGAATGTCCAAGTACGCCCCATGAGCAGCTGATGGATGCAAAATTTCCTCCAGAATTTTTTGATAACATACTGCATTCATCTTGCCATCCAATCTGACCAAATTTCCTGTGCCTTTGTAGCTCACACATCCCCAAAGAATCAGCGATCCACCTCCATGTTTCACAGTAGGAATGGTGTACCTTTCATCATAGGCCTTGTTGACTCCTCTCCAAATGTGTCATTAATGGTTGTGGCCAAAAAGCTAATTTTTAGTCTCATCACTCCAAATGACTTTGTGCCAGAAGGTTTGAGGCTGGTCTCTCTGCTGTTTGGCGTATTGTAAGCGGGATACTTTGTGGCATTTGCGTAGTAATGGCTTTCTTCTGGGGACTCAACCATGCAGCCCATCTTTCTTCAAGTGCCTCCTTATTGTGCATCTTGAAACAGCCACACCACATGTTTTCAGTGAGTCCTGTATTTAACCTGAAGTTATTTCTGGGTTTTTCTTTGCATCCTGAACAATTTTCCTGGCAGCTGTGGCTGAAATTTTAGTTGGTCTATCTGACCGTGGTTTAGTTTCAACAGAACCCCTCATTTTCAAATTCTTGATAAGAGTTTGAACACTGCTGATTGGCATTCTCAATTCCTTGGATATCTTTTTATATCCCTTTCCTGTTTTATACAGTTCAACTACCTTTTCCCACAGATCCTTGACAATTCTTTTGCTTTCCCCATGACTCAGAATCCAGAAATGTCAGTACAGCACTGGATGAAAGATGCAAGGGTCTGTCAGGAGTCCAGAAACTCAATGACCTTTTAAAAACACACACCAATTACAAGCAAACAGATCACAGGTGAGGATGGTTACCTTTAATAGCCATTCAAACCCCTTTGTGTCAACTTGTGTCCATGTTATCAGGCCAAAATCACCAGGGTATGTAAACTTTTGCTCAGGGTCATTTTGGTAGTTTCTGTCATTATGATTTAAAAATGGGACACCGGGGAGGGGAAATGGCTAATTGGGCCCAATTTGGACATTTTCACTTAGGGGTGTACTCACTTTTGTTGCCAGCGGTTTAGACATTAATGGCTGTGTGTTGTATTTTGGGGGGACAGCAAATTTACACTGTTATACAAGCTGTACACTCACTACTTTACATTGTAGCAAAGTGTAATTTCTTCAGTGTTGGCAATGAAAAGATATAATAAAATATTTACAAAAACGTGAGGGGTGTACTCACTTTTGTGAGATACTGTATATATAGAATAAAGGCTTTCATTTAGGTTAGGTTAGGTTATTATCATTGCTTTCCAGCTGCACCAAGACTTTTTTCTTGGCCACCAAACATCAGACTTCTGCAAAATGATTCTAGAACTGCAGCTGGACTCCTAGTCCATTTGAAACAAACCAAAAATTCTGGATGTTGCTCAGGCTGTAGGAATCCCAATCAATAAAGCCGACCACTGAGTGCAGGCTAGGATGGAGCTTGACCAAGCTCCAGACAGCAATGTACAGGGAGGAAAATGTCCATATGAGCCACACATCTCTGCAAACCTCAAGAAAGAAAGTGTAACAGCCTCAGCCTAGGCTCCAGCCAGGCCACGACCCCAATGCATTTCACTCCACCCCCGGATCTTAACCATGGGGATCCTCATGATTAAGCTCCAGGGGCAGAGAAAAAAAAGAGTTGGGTGCATGGCCTGCCTAGAGCCCGGGCTGAAACTGTTACACTTTCATACCTGGGGCTTGCAGAGATGTGCGGCTCATAGGGACATTTTCTTCCCTGTCCAATGGAAACCAATCTCAACCTCCAGTCATCCCTTACCTCTGCTATAAACACTATGACAACACAATCATCTTTTTCGCTTGCAGACATCTCTGAGAAGATGGAGCTCAACGTGTCCAGCAAGTAGCTCTGTTTGTCTCTCTTCACAGTGGGGATCCCAATCACAATGGACACTGTATTAAAAAAAAAAAAAAAAACACATTAAGATTGTGTAAAGCTTTACATATTATGTCATTTGCCCATCTACTGCCAGCTTGAATGGTACCTGTGAAGACAGAAATATGGTAACTATTATGATCAACTTGTATTAATAGGTGCTAGTGACTGGTGCTGCGTCCTGATTTTGCAGCCAATCCTACGTAGAGAGGGCTAATTACCTGAAAAAAGTATGCAGGACAGGTGTTGAGACCTAAAGCCTCGTATTCATTACTAGTTTATTCGTTCAACCCAGCAGGTTGAACAAAAAAAAAACTGACAGCTCAAGTCGGACCTGCTGTACTAACAATCTGATGTTAGTACAGTGATCTCCCCTGCTGAGCTACTGTGTTCTCACAAGCGGAAGGCACCCCCTCACCAGAACACTTCGGTTGGGAGCTGGTCGGGAGGCCTTTTTCAGTCATGCACCTTCATCATAAGAAGCCTGTCGAATGGGCTGAGTGTTGACCGGTTTCTATTGAACCAGCCAATGCCACCCGACATTCAGCCCGTGTGTACTAGGCTTCAGATTTTAGCAAACTTGCACTTTTAAAAACAAGCAGGTAATGGAAGTAGCCAAGCAACCTATAGTATACTTGCATACCCAATTTCCAAGATTTGCAAATAATGCCATTATTGCCATGTGCCTCTGAAGAAGCCACGTGTAATGGGTGGAACTGGTGACATAGGAAGTGATTACATGATCATGTTTGAAAGGTTAACGTCAAGAGTAGGGTTGAGCGGACACCTAGATGTCCGTGTTCGACGGGTTCGGCCGAACTTTAAAAAAAAGTCCGGGTCCGTGTCCCGGACTTTTACCGAACTTTTCCCGGACACCGAACCCCATTGAAGTCAATGGGGACCCGAACTTTAAGGCACTAAAATGGCTCTAAAACACCAAAGGAAAGGGCTAGAGTGCTGCAAATGGCAGCAAAACGTAATTAAGAGCATGGCAAGTGCTCTGCAAACAAATGTGGATAGGGAAATAACTTAAAACAACAAAAAAAAACAGAAAAATAAAACAATGTTCTTCTTCATCTCTGAAGGACGAGGCCCATATGGAGTAGGAGGGAGGTTGAGGTGGTGGTGGATGTGGCGGTGACATAGGCGTGCGCACAGGGTGTGCTGGGTGTGCCTGGGCACACCCTAATCACCTAGGGCACATAGCATTGCCAGTGAGGAGATGGGAAAGATCTCCCTGGGACCTGCTCTGCTCTATTTCTCCTTGCCTACAGGTACATGGCCCCGATACATTACTCTCCCTGCTGGCAAACACATGCATGTGTATTTCAACTTTGGGGTGCACACCTTAATGCAATAGGCTGCGCACACCTATGGGCGGTGTAGGTGGAAGCGGCGGTGGAGGAGGACCAGGGCCGGATTAACAGCATCATGGGCTTGGTGCTGAGGATTTTGAAGGGCCTTAGGGCCGTGCCTTGCCATGCACCCAGAGGAGGAAGGGTGCAGCCATGCATGCCTAATTCAACATGGGATGCTGTCTCTGAAGCCCATAAACACATCCATGCATCGCCAACTGTCCCTCCTTGTCCGGCCTTCACGCTGTGTGGGGAGGTTCTGAGGGTGCTGCCTGGGGAAGCGAGCATAGAAGCCAGACTTCTGTGTTTACAAGTGACAGAAGAGCGGTAACAGTGAATATGGCCAACCCGGGGCCTATATAAAAGGTAGGGGCCTGGAGCTGCAGCTCCAATAGCCCCTACATTAATCTGGCCCTGAGGAGGAGGACGAGGTAGCCAACACTGCTTCTTTTCACAAATTTTAAATGAGGGTACACCCCAAAAGAGTGAGAAAGAGCAAAAATGGAACAATGGGTGGGTAAGGTCGGTATCCATTGCTATTCTGCATAAGGTACGGAAAAGTCCCGTGGGATCCATGCCTGGTTCATTTTAATGAACGTGAGCTTGTCCACATTGTCTCTGGACAGGCGGCTGCGCTTGTCTGTTATAACGCCCCCAGCCGTGCTAAATACCCGTTCAGATAATACACTGGCTGCAGGGCACGCCAGCACCTCCAAGGCGTAAAGGGCAAGCTCAGGCCATGTGCCCAATTTGGAGACCCAGAAGTTGAAGGGGGCAGACCCGTCATTCACTACATGTAGGCGTGTGCACACATACTGCTCCACCATGTTGGTAAAATGCTGCCTCCTGCTAAGACGTTCCATCTGAGCTGCTGGTGCTGCTGTTTGTTGTGGCGTGCTGACAAAGCTTTTCCACATTTCGGCCATGCTAACCCTGCCTTCTGAGGTGCTGGCGGTGCCCTGGTTGCGTTGGCGACCTCCTCCTCCTCCTCCTCTGCCTTGTGCTTCCACTGTGGCCCCGCTGTCAGATGGGAATGCCAGCAGCATGGCGTCTACCAGCGTGCGCTTGTACTCGCGCATCTTGCGATCGCGCTCCAGTGAGTGAATTAAGGACGGTACGTTGTCCTTGTAACGGGGATCCAGCAGCGTGGCCACCCAGTAATCAGCACAAGTTAGAATGTGGGCAACTCGGCGGTCGTTGTGGAGACACTGCAGCATGTAATCGCTCATGTGTGCCAGGCTGCCCAGAGGCAACGAAAGGCTGTCCTCTGTGGGAGGTGTATGGTCCGTGTCCTCTGTATCCCCCCAGCCACGCACCAGTGATGGCCATGAGCTGGCCTGGGTGCCACCCTGCTGTGAACATGGTTCCATCTCCTCCTCCAGCTCCTCCTCCTCCTCATCCTCCTCATCCTCCAGAACTGTGCCCCTGCTGGACAATTGCGTCCCTGGCGTTTGCGTGTGCAGGAACCCACCCTCGGAGCCCCTTGCGAATGACTGCCCTGAAAGCCTTGGAAATGTTACCTCTTCATCCTCCTCCTCCTCCTCATCCTGTGCCACATCCTCTTCCATCATCGCCCGAATTGTTTTTTCAAGGAGGCATAGAAGTGGGATAGTTAAGCTGAGAACGGCGTCATTGCCACTGGCCATGTTGGTGGAGTACTCAAAACAGCGCAACAAGGCACACAGGTCTCGCATGGAGGCCCAGTTATTGGTGGTGAAGTGGTGCTGTTCCGCAGAGCGACTCACGCGTGCGTGCTGCAGCTGAAACTCCACTATGGCCTGCTGCTGCTCGCACAGTCTTTCCAGCATGTGCAAGGTGGAGTTCCACCTTGTGGGCACGTCACATATGAGGCGGTGAGCGGGAAGGCCGAAGTTACGCTGCAGCGCTGCCAGGCGAGCAGCAGCAGGGTGAGAACGCCGAAAGTGCGCACAAACGGCCCGCACTTTCTGCAGCAGCTCTGACATATCGGGGTAGTTTTTAAGGAACCTCTGCACCACCAAATTCAGCACATGCGCCAGGCAAGGGATGTGCGTCAAACCGGCTAGGCCCAGAGCTGCTATGAGATTTCGCCCGTTATCGCACACCACCAGGCCGGGCTTGAGGCTCGCTGGCAGCAACCACTCATTTGTCTGCTGTTCCATGCTCCTCCACAACTCCTGCGCGGTGTGTGGTTTGTCCCCCAAACAGGCAAGTTGTAAAACTGCCTGCTGTCGTTTACCCCTGGCCGTGCTGAAGTTGGTGGTGAAGGTGTTACGCTGTCCGGATGAGGAGGCGGTAGAGGATGAGGAAGCGGAGTAGGAGGAGTTAGGAACAGGAGGCAAACTGAAGCGCCCTGCAATCCTCGGTGGTGGAAGGACATGCGCCAAATTGCTATCCGCCTCAGGCCCATCCGCCACTGCATTTACCCAGTGTGCCGTTAGGGAGATATAACGCCCCTGACCGTGCTTACTGGTCCACGTATCCGTAGTTAGGTGGACCTTGGCACAGATGGCGTTGCGCAGTGCACACCTGATTTTTTCCCCCACTTGGTTGTGCAGGGAAGGGATGGCTTGCCTGGAAAAGTAGTGGCGGCTGGGCACGACGTACTGTGGGACAGCCACCGACATAAGGTTTTTAAAACTGTGCGTCTCCACCAGACGGAATGACAGCATTTCAAAGGCCAATAATTTTGAAATGCTGGCATTCAGGGCCAGGGATCGCGGGTGGGTAGGGGGGTACTTCCTCTTCCTCTCAAGTGTTTGGGAGATGGAAAGCTGAACGCTTCCACGGGACATTGTGGAGATGGTTGTTGGTGACCCAGGTGGTGGTGTTGCTGACAGATCGTCTGTTTGCGGGGTGGCAGGTGCCGGTATCACTACAGATGTGGCTGGAGCGGCCGAGACTGCAGCAGAAGAGGAAGCAGGATGAGCCAGAGACGTTTCTTGGTTTTGAAGGTGTGTACTCCACTGCAGCTCGTGCTTTGCACTTAGATGCCTGATCATGCAGGTTGTGCTCAGGTTGAGAAGGTTCATGCCTCGCTTCAAGCTCTGATTGCACAGGGTGCAAACCACTCGTGTCCTGTCATCAGCACATTTTCTAAAGAACTTCCACGCTAGAGAACTCCTTTGAGCTGACTTTGGTGCGCTCGTTCCCTTGCTGCGTTGGGCAGTAGCGGGCGTAGTGTCTAGGGCACGGCCGCTCCGCTTCTGCACCCTGCTCCCTCTTCTGCTGTGCTGGTGGCTCTGTGCGACCACCGCCTCTTCCTCCAAACTACTCAGTTCACCTGCATGACGTTCATTCCATGTGGGGTCGAGGACCTCATCGTCCTCCACATCATCTTCCACCCAGTCTTCACCCCTGCCCTCCTTGTCGGTCTCCACAATGCTGAACGCCGCAGCAGTTGGCACCTGCGTTTCGTCATCATCGGAGACGTGCTGCGATGATCCTTGCATGTACTCATCTTGAGAAATAAGTGGTTGGGCATCGCTGCACTCAATCTCTTCCACTTCTGGGGCAGGGCTAGGTGGATGGCCCTGGGAAACCCTGCTGACAGAGTCCTCAAAAAGAATAAGAGACTGCTGTATGGCTTGGGGCTCAGACTGCTGGCCTGATTTGCAAGGGGGTGAGGTGAAAGACGGTTGGACATTGGCTGCAGGTGCCAACTCTGACCTTTCTGCAGTAGACTGGGTGGGAGACAATGTGAAGGAACTGGAGGCACTGTCAGCAGCAAACCAATCTACTATCGCCTCAACTTGTTCTGGCCTCATCACTTCTAGGGGCGTTTGATGCCCTACCAAATACTGATGCAGGTTCTGTCGCCTACTCACACTTGAGGAAGGTGTTTCACTTGTGCGTGTAGCTGGCACAGATCGACCATGTCCTCTCCTTGCAACAGGAGCTCTACCAGCAGCACCACGACCCAGGCCACGGCCCTTATTTGACGGTCTCCTCATATTTCTGTAATTTAAGATCTTGCCCTAGAAAGGTTTTTATTGAATAGCGGAATAGAAAATATGATCCAAAAAAAGTGTATGTATATCACACGTACACAACCACACTAGGCCCCAATTACTATTGTTTGTACCCCTAAAAGGCTAGATGAGGAGTAGGGGGAGTATGGAACAGGCAGCACCCTCAAACCTTCAGAAGTATGAGATGAACCCCAACAACTTGGAAAGGTGGATCTCTCTCACACGTACCGACACAGACTATCCCGCAATTCAATTGATCCTCAAAGGTTTTTATTGAATAGCGGAATAGGAAATATGATCAAAAAAAGTGTATGTATCTCGCACGTACACAACCACACTAGGCCCCAATTACTATTGTTTGTACCCCTAAAAGGCTAGATGAGGAGTAGGGGGGGTATGGAACAGGCAGCACCCTCAAACCTTCAGAAGTATGAGATGAACCCCAACAACTTGGAAAGGTGGATCTCTCTCACACGTACCGACACAGACTATCCCGCAATTCAATTGATCCTCAAAGGTTTTTATTGAATAGCGGAATAGGAAATATGATCAAAAAAAGTGTATGTATCTCGCACGTACACAACCACACTAGGCCCCAATTACTATTGTTTGTACCCCTAAAAGGCTAGATGAGGAGTAGGGGGGGTATGGAACAGGCAGCACCCTCAAACCTTCAGAAGTATGAGATGAACCCCAACAACTTGGAAAGGTGGATCTCTCTCACACGTACCGACACAGACTATCCCGCAATTCAATTGATCCTCAAAGGTTTTTATTGAATAGCGGAATAGGAAATATGATCAAAAAAAGTGTATGTATCTCGCACGTACACAACCACACTAGGCCCCAATTACTATTGTTTGTACCCCTAAAAGGCTAGATGAGGAGTAGGGGGGGTATGGAACAGGCAGCACCCTCAAACCTTCAGAAGTATGAGATGAACCCCAACAACTTGGAAAGGTGGATCTCTCTCACACGTACCGACACAGACTATCCCGCAATTCAATTGATCCTCAAAGGTTTTTATTGAATAGCGGAATAGGAAATATGATCAAAAAAAGTGTATGTATCTCGCACGTACACAACCACACTAGGCCCCAATTACTATTGTTTGTACCCCTAAAAGGCTAGATGAGGAGTAGGGGGGGTATGGAACAGGCAGCACCCTCAAACCTTCAGAAGTATGAGATGAACCCCAACAACTTGGAAAGGTGGATCTCTCTCACACGTACCGACACAGACTATCCCGCAATTCAATTGATCCTCAAAGGTTTTTATTGAATAGCGGAATAGGAAATATGATCAAAAAAAGTGTATGTATCTCGCACGTACACAACCACACTAGGCCCCAATTACTATTGTTTGTACCCCTAAAAGGCTAGATGAGGAGTAGGGGGGGTATGGAACAGGCAGCACCCTCAAACCTTCAGAAGTATGAGATGAACCCCAACAACTTGGAAAGGTGGATCTCTCTCACACGTACCGACACAGACTATCCCGCAATTCAATTGATCCTCAAAGGTTTTTATTGAATAGCGGAATAGGAAATATGATCAAAAAAAGTGTATGTATCTCGCACGTACACAACCACACTAGGCCCCAATTACTATTGTTTGTACCCCTAAAAGGCTAGATGAGGAGTAGGGGGGGTATGGAACAGGCAGCACCCTCAAACCTTCAGAAGTATGAGATGAACCCCAACAACTTGGAAAGGTGGATCTCTCTCACACGTACCGACACAGACTATCCCGCAATTCAATTGATCCTCAAAGGTTTTTGATTAAATAGCGGAATAGAAAATATGATCCCAAAAAAGTGTATGTATATCACACGTACACAACCACACTAGGCCCCAATTACTATTGTTTGTACCCCTAAAAGGCTAGGAGTAGGGGGAGTATGGAACAGGCAGCACCCTCAAACCTTCAGAAGTATGAGATGAACCCCAACAACTTGGAAAGGTGGATCTCTCTCACACGTACCAACACAGACTATCCCCCAATTTAACTGATCCCCAAAGGTTTTTGATTAAATAGCGGAATAGAAAATATGATCCCAAAAAAGTGTATGTATATCACACGTACACAACCACACTAGGCCCCAATTACTATTGTTTGTACCCCTAAAAGGCTAGGAGTAGGGGGAGTATGGAACAGGCAGCACCCTCAAACCTTCAGAAGTATGAGATGAACCCCAACAACTTGGAAAGGTGGATCTCTCTCACACGTACCAACACAGACTATCCCCCAATTTAACTGATCCCCAAAGGTTTTTGATTAAATAGCGGAATAGAAAATATGATCCCAAAAAAGTGTATGTATATCACACGTACACAACCACACTAGGCCCCAATTACTATTGTTTGTACCCCTAAAAGGCTAGGAGTAGGGGGAGTATGGAACAGGCAGCACCCTCAAACCTTCAGAAGTATGAGATGAACCTCAACAACTTGGAAAGGTGGATCTCTCTCACACGTACCAACACAGACTATCCCCCAATTTAACTGATCCCCAAAGGTTTTTGATTAAATAGCGGAATAGAAAATATGATCCCAAAAAAGTGTATGTATATCACACGTACACAACCACACTAGGCCCCAATTACTATTGTTTGTACCCCTAAAAGGCTAGGAGTAGGGGGAGTATGGAACAGGCAGCACCCTCAAACCTTCAGAAGTATGAGATGAACCCCAACAACTTGGAAAGGTGGATCTCTCTCACACGTACCAACACAGACTATCCCCCAATTTAACTGATCCCCAAAGGTTTTTGATTAAATAGCGGAATAGAAAATATGATCCCAAAAAAGTGTATGTATATCACACGTACACAACCACACTAGGCCCCAATTACTATTGTTTGTACCCCTAAAAGGCTAGGAGTAGGGGGAGTATGGAACAGGCAGCACCCTCAAACCTTCAGAAGTATGAGATGAACCCCAACAACTTGGAAAGGTGGATCTCTCTCACACGTACCAACACAGACTATCCCCCAATTTAACTGATCCCCAAAGGTTTTTGATTAAATAGCGGAATAGAAAATATGATCCCAAAAAAGTGTATGTATATCACACGTACACAACCACACTAGGCCCCAATTACTATTGTTTGTACCCCTAAAAGGCTAGGAGTAGGGGGAGTATGGAACAGGCAGCACCCTCAAACCTTCAGAAGTATGAGATGAACCCCAACAACTTGGAAAGGTGGATCTCTCTCACACGTACCAACACAGACTATCCCCCAATTTAACTGATCCCCAAAGGTTTTTGATTAAATAGCGGAATAGAAAATATGATCCCAAAAAAGTGTATGTATATCACACGTACACAACCACACTAGGCCCCAATTACTATTGTTTGTACCCCTAAAAGGCTAGGAGTAGGGGGAGTATGGAACAGGCAGCACCCTCAAACCTTCAGAAGTATGAGATGAACCCCAACAACTTGGAAAGGTGGATCTCTCTCACACGTACCAACACAGACTATCCCCCAATTTAACTGATCCCCAAAGGTTTTTGATTAAATAGCGGAATAGAAAATATGATCCCAAAAAAGTGTATGTATATCACACGTACACAACCACACTAGGCCCCAATTACTATTGTTTGTACCCCTAAAAGGCTAGGAGTAGGGGGAGTATGGAACAGGCAGCACCCTCAAACCTTCAGAAGTATGAGATGAACCCCAACAACTTGGAAAGGTGGATCTCTCTCACACGTACCAACACAGACTATCCCCCAATTTAACTGATCCCCAAAGGTTTTTGATTAAATAGCGGAATAGAAAATATGATCCCAAAAAAGTGTATGTATATCACACGTACACAACCACACTAGGCCCCAATTACTATTGTTTGTACCCCTAAAAGGCTAGGAGTAGGGGGAGTATGGAACAGGCAGCACCCTCAAACCTTCAGAAGTATGAGATGAACCTCAACAACTTGGAAAGGTGGATCTCTCTCACACGTACCAACACAGACTATCCCCCAATTTAACTGATCCCCAAAGGTTTTTGATTAAATAGCGGAATAGAAAATATGATCCCAAAAAAGTGTATGTATATCACACGTACACAACCACACTAGGCCCCAATTACTATTGTTTGTACCCCTAAAAGGCTAGGAGTAGGGGGAGTATGGAACAGGCAGCACCCTCAAACCTTCAGAAGTATGAGATGAACCCCAACAACTTGGAAAGGTGGATCTCTCTCACACGTACCAACACAGACTATCCCCCAATTTAACTGATCCCCAAAGGTTTTTGATTAAATAGCGGAATAGAAAATATGATCCCAAAAAAGTGTATGTATATCACACGTACACAACCACACTAGGCCCCAATTACTATTGTTTGTACCCCTAAAAGGCTAGGAGTAGGGGGAGTATGGAACAGGCAGCACCCTCAAACCTTCAGAAGTATGAGATGAACCCCAACAACTTGGAAAGGTGGATCTCTCTCACACGTACCAACACAGACTATCCCCCAATTTAACTGATCCCCAAAGGTTTTTGATTAAATAGCGGAATAGAAAATATGATCCCAAAAAAGTGTATGTATATCACACGTACACAACCACACTAGGCCCCAATTACTATTGTTTGTACCCCTAAAAGGCTAGGAGTAGGGGGAGTATGGAACAGGCAGCACCCTCAAACCTTCAGAAGTATGAGATGAACCCCAACAACTTGGAAAGGTGGATCTCTCTCACACGTACCAACACAGACTATCCCCCAATTTAACTGATCCCCAAAGGTTTTTGATTAAATAGCGGAATAGAAAATATGATCCCAAAAAAGTGTATGTATATCACACGTACACAACCACACTAGGCCCCAATTACTATTGTTTGTACCCCTAAAAGGCTAGGAGTAGGGGGAGTATGGAACAGGCAGCACCCTCAAACCTTCAGAAGTATGAGATGAACCCCAACAACTTGGAAAGGTGGATCTCTCTCACACGTACCAACACAGACTATCCCCCAATTTAACTGATCCCCAAAGGTTTTTGATTAAATAGCGGAATAGAAAATATGATCCCAAAAAAGTGTATGTATATCACACGTACACAACCACACTAGGCCCCAATTACTATTGTTTGTACCCCTAAAAGGCTAGGAGTAGGGGGAGTATGGAACAGGCAGCACCCTCAAACCTTCAGAAGTATGAGATGAACCCCAACAACTTGGAAAGGTGGATCTCTCTCACACGTACCAACACAGACTATCCCCCAATTTAACTGATCCCCAAAGGTTTTTGATTAAATAGCGAAATAGAAAATATGATCCCAAAAAAGTGTATGTATATCACACGTACACAACCACACTAGGCCCCAATTACTATTGTTTGTACCCCTAAAAGGCTAGGAGTAGGGGGAGTATGGAACAGGCAGCACCCTCAAACCTTCAGAAGTATGAGATGAACCCCAACAACTTGGAAAGGTGGATCTCTCTCACACGTACCAACACAGACTATCCCCCAATTTAACTGATCCCCAAAGGTTTTTGATTAAATAGCGGAATAGAAAATATGATCCCAAAAAAGTGTATGTATATCACACGTACACAACCACACTAGGCCCCAATTACTATTGTTTGTACCCCTAAAAGGCTAGGAGTAGGGGGAGTATGGAACAGGCAGCACCCTCAAACCTTCAGAAGTATGAGATGAACCCCAACAACTTGGAAAGGTGGATCTCTCTCACACGTACCAACACAGACTATCCCCCAATTTAACTGATCCCCAAAGGTTTTTGATTAAATAGCGGAATAGAAAATATGATCCCAAAAAAGTGTATGTATATCACACGTACACAACCACACTAGGCCCCAATTACTATTGTTTGTACCCCTAAAAGGCTAGGAGTAGGGGGAGTATGGAACAGGCAGCACCCTCAAACCTTCAGAAGTATGAGATGAACCTCAACAACTTGGAAAGGTGGATCTCTCTCACACGTACCAACACAGACTATCCCCCAATTTAACTGATCCCCAAAGGTTTTTGATTAAATAGCGGAATAGAAAATATGATCCCAAAAAAGTGTATGTATATCACACGTACACAACCACACTAGGCCCCAATTACTATTGTTTGTACCCCTAAAAGGCTAGGAGTAGGGGGAGTATGGAACAGGCAGCACCCTCAAACCTTCAGAAGTATGAGATGAACCCCAACAACTTGGAAAGGTGGATCTCTCTCACACGTACCAACACAGACTATCCCCCAATTTAACTGATCCCCAAAGGTTTTTGATTAAATAGCGGAATAGAAAATATGATCCCAAAAAAGTGTATGTATATCACACGTACACAACCACACTAGGCCCCAATTACTATTGTTTGTACCCCTAAAAGGCTAGGAGTAGGGGGAGTATGGAACAGGCAGCACCCTCAAACCTTCAGAAGTATGAGATGAACCCCAACAACTTGGAAAGGTGGATCTCTCTCACACGTACCAACACAGACTATCCCCCAATTTAACTGATCCCCAAAGGTTTTTGATTAAATAGCGGAATAGAAAATATGATCCCAAAAAAGTGTATGTATATCACACGTACACAACCACACTAGGCCCCAATTACTATTGTTTGTACCCCTAAAAGGCTAGGAGTAGGGGGAGTATGGAACAGGCAGCACCCTCAAACCTTCAGAAGTATGAGATGAACCCCAACAACTTGGAAAGGTGGATCTCTCTCACACGTACCAACACAGACTATCCCCCAATTTAACTGATCCCCAAAGGTTTTTGATTAAATAGCGGAATAGAAAATATGATCCCAAAAAAGTGTATGTATATCACACGTACACAACCACACTAGGCCCCAATTACTATTGTTTGTACCCCTAAAAGGCTAGGAGTAGGGGGAGTATGGAACAGGCAGCACCCTCAAACCTTCAGAAGTATGAGATGAACCCCAACAACTTGGAAAGGTGGATCTCTCTCACACGTACCAACACAGACTATCCCCCAATTTAACTGATCCCCAAAGGTTTTTGATTAAATAGCGGAATAGAAAATATGATCCCAAAAAAGTGTATGTATATCACACGTACACAACCACACTAGGCCCCAATTACTATTGTTTGTACCCCTAAAAGGCTAGATGAGGAGTAGGGGGAGTATGGAACAGGCAGCACCCTCAAACCTTCAGTATGAGATTGTGTTCACTGTACCCCACAAAGATTGAGTTCACTGCACCCCACAATGATTGTGTTCACTGCACCCCACAAAGATTGTGTTCACTGCACCTCACAAAGATTGTGTTCACTGTACCCCCCAAAGATTGTGTTCACTGCACCCCACAAAGATTCTGTTCACTGTACCCCACAAAGATTGTGTTCACTGCACCCCAAAAAGATTGTGTTCACTGCACCCCAAAAAGGATGTTGTTCACTGCACCCCAAAAAGGATGTTGTTCACTCCACCCCAAAAAGATTGTGTTCACTGCACCCCACAAAGATTGTGTTCACTGCACCCCAAAAAGATTGTGTTCACTGCACCCCAAAAATGATTTTGTTCACTGCACCCCAAAAAGGATTTTGTTCACTGCACCCCAAAAAGGATGTTGTTCACTCCACCCCAAAAAGATTGTGTTCACTGCACCCCAAAAAGATTGTGTTCACTGCACCCCACAAAGGATTTTGTTCACTGCACCCCAAAAAGATTGTGTTCACTGCACCCCAAAAAGGATGTTGTTCACTGCACCCCAAAAAGGATTTTGTTCACTGCACCCCAAAAAGATTGTGTTCACTGCACCCCACAAAGGATTTTGTTCACTGCACCCCACAAAGATTGTGTTCACTGCACACCAAAAAGGATTGTGTTCACTGCACCCCAAAAAGATTGTGTTCACTGCACCCCAAAAAGATTGTGTTCACTGCAGCCCAAAAAGATTGTGTTCACTGCAGCCCAAAAAGATTGTGTTCACTGCAGCCCAAAAAGATTGTGTTCACTGCAGCCCAAAAAGATTGTGTTCACTGCAGCCCAAAAAGATTGTGTTCACTGCAGCTCACACACAGAAAAATGGATGTGGATCACTGACACCTGCCTATCTCCAATCCCACACCACACAGCAATATCGATTGTAGTTTGTAGAACACAGTTTCCCTAAAATTCAGCAGACTCTGTCCCTAACAGGATTGAGAAGAGATCGTAGATCAGGATTGAGTGCAGACCCCACCCCCCACACAGCAATATCGATTGTAGTTTGTAGAAGACACTGACCCTATATAATTCAGCAGACTCTATCCCTAAAATGCCTACAACTCGCCCTGCCTAAACACTCCGACCTGTCCCTCAATTCTATCCGGACACAAATGGTTTTTTCCTGCCTATCTTTCCCTAATCAGCAGCCAGCACGTTGATGTGTGCTCTGTCCCTGAATCTAAGCAGCATAATGACGCCGCTGCGGCTGCCTCGAACTTATAAAGACTTGGTCACATGCTTCAGACGGCCAATCACAGCTACTGAGACATTTGCAGGCATGGCTGGGATGGCTTAAGGCACACCAGTTAAACGATTGTTGATTGGCTGTTGAAAGCCCGCCATGAAAAGAGCGCCAAAGCATGCAAAACCCGGAAATAAAACGACCGAACACGGATTTTTACCCGAACATACAGTAAAGTGTCCGTGTCCGTGTTCGGGTACAAAAAATCCAATTATTCGGTACGAACACGAATAATACAGTCCGTGTTCGCTCAACACTAGTCAAGAGTTATAACTACTTTAATTTACACAGTATCCTCTGTTTTAGGAGGGCAGTGACAGGAGATTGAATTTGATCACAGGCATATTTCACAAACTGCGGCCTCCATTAGAACATCAGTTGGGGCATTAAAGGACATGTTGCAAGCAATATATCTGTAGTAAACTAGGCATGTTTACATGTCAATGTGAGTGGGTTTCTACTTTTTTATTTTAATGTTTGTTGGTGATTTACAGAAATCATTATGACTGTTTAAATTTTATTTTAGAGCAAAATCCTTTAGTATTTTGAATGTCTATGGGAGAATTCAAGCTGAATAATACAGCAAAGTATTCCCACCCTTAAAGCGACCGGTACGCATAACAACTGCATATTGGGTAGGTCACAATAGTAAGGTGAACTGCTTGTGGTGGCTGCGTGTGCTCCCACCTGGTTAAGTGTATTCACAGAAGACACCTTTATGAAAAATGTATGAACTGTATAGTATTTTGTTATATAAATATTGGGATTTACTGTGGAACACGTGGACTTTAGTATTTATGCGTCACATGATTTTTTGAATTGTAGCTGTGCAGCACTGAATCATTGTATTTTATGTAATTAATTATATTTACCATTATTTTTGTCAACTGAGAATTTACTAGAGAATTCAGCTTATTGGGTAATAAACTCAGAAGGGCCACTTTGAACTTTTACCTGTGTCAAAACTAGTCTGGATTCAACATGAAAACAGCAGTGCAAATGGAAAGTGGGCCATACGCTGATCGAAATTCAGGGCATGCCAAATTTTGATCAGTGGCAGCTGTCCCTGTTCAACAGAAGTCGATTACTTAATCGACTTCTGTTGAATTTAAGGCTCCGTTCACATGTAGGCGTTTTGGGGCGATTTTGGGGAGTTTTTCTGCTCTAGGATCAGCTCTCAAAACGCCCAAGACAAATCCTATTCATTTCAATGGCCCTTGTTCACATCTGAGCTTTTTGACGCTGTGAGCAAAACGCCCAACGCTCAAAAAAGTACATGAGCTTCTTTTTGGGCAGATTACAGGCGTTTTCCATTGGTCTCTATTCAATCTAAAAACGCCTGCACAAAAAACGCCTGTAAAAACGCCTGTAAATCGCGGTAAAAAACGCGCGAAAACGCTACGCTCAGGTGTGAATGTAGCCTAAAAGTTGTAAAAACTTTTCTTTATCAGAATATTCTGTCAAAATACACTGTTCTGGGGAATGGGAGGAAGATGGGAGATGGAACTCTTCCTTCCACCTTGTTTGAGTGAATAAAAAAGCTTTGTTTTTCGTTAATCCAAATTAAAGAGTAACTCCACTTTTGTGGAAAAAAAGAATTAGCAAATAAAGAAAAAAATAATATAGCATATACAGCTGCAACAAGTGATAATTGAATGTTATAAAAAATGACCTTTCCTTTTCAATCTGCAGGGCTGTTATTTTCCGTAAAATGCAATGCAATAAGGCAACCTGGAGATGTTCTGTACACAGATGGTATACAGAAAGCCCCCAGAAATGACATTTACTGCTTAACCACTTTACCACCGGAGGATTTTCCTGCTAAAAGACCAGGGGTTATTTTGCGATTTTTTACTGCGTGACTTTAACGGACAATCGCGCGGTCGTGCGACGCTGTACCTAAACGAATTTCACGTCCTTTTTTTCCCACAAACAGAGCTTTCTTTTGGTGGTATTTGATCACCTGTGCGATTTTTTGATCACGCGCTATAAACAAAAAAAGAGCGTAATTTTTGCAAAAACAACAATATTTTTCACTTTTTTTTATATGAAATTCCCCCAAAAAAAAATGTAAAAATCAAAATTTTTTAAAATTTTCGGCCAATTTGTTTTACGCTACCTATGTTTGGTAAAAAAAATCGCAAAAAGCGTATTTTGATTGGTTTGCGCAAAAGTTATCGCGTTTACTAACAAAGGGAAAGATTTTTGTCATTTTTGGTGTTTTTTTTTTTAACGAGTAATGGCGGCGATCTGCGATTTTTTTTGCGGTACTGCGACATTGCGGCGGACAGATCGGACCCTTGACTGACATTTTTGACACTTTTGGGGGTACCAGTGACATTACTGCAGTAATCAGTGCTATATATATGCACTGTTACTGCAAAAATGACACTGGCAGGGAAGGGGTTAACAGTATTGGACAGGGAGGGGTTAAGTGTGTCCTAGGGGCGTGATTCTAACTGTGTAGGGACAGGTCTACTAGTGTAAAAACAAAGATCAACAGTTCTACATAGTAGAACTGTTTGATCTTCACTTTTACACAGGGAGAACTGACAGGTGGCTTGTTTACACAAGCCGCTCTGTCTTTCTCCCGCTGTAGCGGCGATCGTAGTGTGACCGGCGGACATCGGGTCCGCCAGTCACACTCCCGCACTCCTCCGTGAACGAGCCTCGGCGGGCGCGCGCCTCGGCGGGCGCGCGCCCGCCCGCTATTGGCTCTGGAAGGAGTGACAGGCGAGCGACGTAGACCTACGTCACTCTGCCTGGCCGGGGCCGACTGCCGCAGTAAATATACTGTGCGCAGTCGGCAAGCGGTTAAGTGATTGGTTTACTGATTTTCCCAGAACTCTGCACTAACGCCGGCCATAGACTGTCTGAATCTCAGCCTGTTTAGCAGGAACCGGCCGAGATTCGAACCGTGTGTGGGCAAGGCTGAGTGTACCTAAGTTAATCGATCTACATGGGCACAACCAACCTGCTGGATTCACTTGCGATTATCGCTAGTGTTTGTTACAGCCACTAGCAATAATCACGGTCTTCTCCTCTGTGGAGATGACTTGCCCTGTCAGCACTGTGTTCATGGGGAATCGTCTATTGCCTGCCTATGATATATATCAGATTTTGAGCATCACCTGCAACAAATATGTCATTTTTGGTGAGACACTTCTAAAAGGAACTTTCCTCATTAGAGGCTGGTGCAGCAGCTGATTGAGAATTATAAAACCACTCCCATACAGATTCACTTAACACATGGACACAGACAAACAAACAACTATTTCTTCAAAATCACAGAAGGTAGGAATCTGCAACAAAGTTTGTTAAAATTATTGAAATCTACATAGATCACATAGATCACCCAGGAGAATATTTTCTCTCATTTTGTTACATTGCATAGTTACTTGAGTAATAATCATACATTACAAATTCTTAAAGCCAAAAACCTACACCCCGTTTGTGACAAATGTTTCAGTGTGTACAATTACGGTACTATATTCACAGCCCTGCAATCTTTTACTCTCACTTTAAAGAAATCTTCATATTATGTACAATTACTGTACTGTAGCCTGTAACACATAATCTGACTTCAGCAGTTTAGTGTGGTCACCCTAAAATGCACAACCACACAGGGATAAGGTTCCAATACCGGTTAGCCTCAAGAGCAGCGTCGGCAGCATTTACTTCTACAGTGAATACGAGTTATGATGCAGATGAAGTGCAGGTGAGCAATGCCTTTCATATGCACTGCTGTTGCATGTAAGCTTTACAATTTTTGGCACCATTGAATTCAACAGGGGCAGTTAGTGTATTAGGTCAGCACCACAGGTCCTGCAGAGCAGTGGTTCCTAAAATGTTATACCTTGAGGACCAAATGAAACCTTGTCACTACTGCCCATGCCTATTATGTTCTAAAAATATGCTTCGCTGTCTTACTTTCTACTTTGCCACTTTCACTTTCTGAACATTTTTTTTTAATTTGGCCACCTAATTCTACTTTCTGCCCCAGCCATTGCATCACTCTGCTCATCCACTTTATCCACAGTCAGTTCTGCATAAGAAAAATGCAGCTCACTTCAAGGGCACACAGAAAAAAATGGTTTTCTATGTCCCCCTTCACACTTCCCCGCAGCGGTCATCTGTGGTGCAGAAAACTGCACATTTCTACAGCTTTCTGCACTGCTTAGCAGATGAACTGTGCCAAAAACGCACATAAAACACCCACAATAGGTGGAATCCGATGGACAGCCGGGGGTGATCGGAGGGGGGGAGCAAAATTACAAGAACCAATTTCCCTATATGGCTCTCCATGAAGCAGCTGAAAATCAGTTTCTCCTCCTCTCGTCATGCGACTTTCAGTTGCTTTATGGAGGACCATACAGGCAGACAGGTACTTGTACCCAACCCCCCCACCCCAGCTGCACTGATCAACAACTGTCCAGCAGATTCTCCCTGCTGCAGGGGAAGGGGCCTGTTTACCATGCTTCAGTTTATTATTGAACAGGAGTCTCTGTCTCCTGTTCAGTCGTCTGCAGTGCAGCTAAGGCAACAGAGAGAGAACTGGGGGAATGTTTCCTCAAGCCCTTTCTCTGTCTCAAAGGTGAGACTTCAGGGGTATGTTTAGACCCCTGATATTTCACCAAAGCCCCCTGAACAGGCCAGTTAAAAAAAAAAAATGACACTGTCCATTGCCCTATTCACACTGTCCGGTGACCCTGGTGAGCCCACCCCCTCCCCAAAAAAAGAATTGTGTAAAAAAAATAATCGCAACAAATAAAGAAAAACGCAAAATAAAAAAATAAATAAAAAATTAATTAATTAATTAAAAGGCTGTATTCACAAGAGTTCTTTTGCACATACAGCGTGAATGAGCGGTTTGTGTGGCTGAAGCCACCTGTTACTCTATGGGGACAAAAAATATACAAACACAGCTTCATGTCCTAATCTGACAAGTGTTTAGACAAGTGGCCCCAAAAGCACACTACACCCTCATCCACATGTCAAATTAGGACCTGAGGCTGTGTTCATACAGTTGCTGCATACCTGTAGCACAACATAGGCTGCCTGCACACAGCTCCAGCCATAAATAAAAAAAAAAAAAAAAAAAAATCAGGTTCGCACTGTACAGGCCACAGTACCCATGTGAATGAGCCCCAAGACCTCATTTACATATAGAGGTTTATTTATTTCCGTAGTGCAACTGTATAATTTTGAATGAGTAGGAATTTCATATGTGGTGTTTGTGTTTTTATTGTCTTATTTCTTGTGAAAAGGAAATGATGACACTTAAAATTGTCAGGAAAAAAAAAAGGTGCTAAACGCAATAGGAGTTTGAAAACGTGCATAAAAATGCAGGTAAATGCAGATGACTACATATCCAGTTTCTACCTGCATTTTGTATTCACACAAGTGTGATCCAGACCTTCGTCTTATGAAAACCATTACAACATATTTAAACAGAATTTAACTTGTCAAAAGTACCTGCTCCAAGAAATTAGGTTTGGCATTAGATTTGATTTTGTCGCAAACTATAATATAAAATAACGATCACTTGATTTAGCAGACAAAACTGCACTAGAAATGGCTGAAAAAATACAAACCTACTTTACAAGCTTGCATATATTAGAAAAAAAAAACAGAGTAAACATACTGCATGTTCCTTCCTCATTTCATGTGCCAGAAGACAAGCACAGTGCATATTAAAAATGCAGTTCTGACTCGCCTAGATCAGGGATTTCCCAATATTACCCTCTATCTTGCTTATCCCTTTATTAAATATGAATAACCCGCACACAGCTACAAGTACAAGCTTGTCTCAGCTTCCAGAATGCTGTTGTATAACTGCTGCCCATTCAACTTTGATACTGGCAAATGGTACCAGACAAAACTGATTTTTTTTTTTTATACCTTAACACATTTAGCACAATAAAATAAACATTTCCCAGTAAACTAGTAAACATTTTTAATGCACTTTACAACTTTCTACGCTACTAGCTTTTGCTCTCTCAGTGCTGCCTCTCCCCGAACGTCCAGCCTTCACAGGAAAAGAGTTAACAGTGGAAAGTTCAGTCTCCAGTCAGTCTGTTAGCTTGAAAAAGGGGGGGGGGTGGAGAGAAAAGCTGGGGGTCTCCTTGTCATCTTAGGCTACAGTCTTTATATTGATACAGACAATATAGGGAGACACAGCTCAAGTCCCTGCACGCAAGGGTGGCTGCATAGCACACTGCAAGAGAGAGGAGCCACCCTTAAATAGGAAACCAGGGGGAGTGGTCATGGTACCAACTTAAAGCGGTACAGAAGCAAGGATTAAATGATAAAGCAGCTGCATATTCTGTAAATGATTAACTTCGCTGCTAAAAGGGCTTAAATAAAGAGGGATTTAATCCCACTTTAACATATGGTTGGTATTCTCTGAGGTATTACCCCCACACCAACCCCCCGTTATGTTGCAGTAAGTTGCCATCAAAAATTATAACGATTTCTATGGGATCGCTCTCATTGAGATTTTTTGCTCTGGTGATGAGTGATTGAGATTCATCAGTGTTTCAGCTCATTGGCCAAATTGTTAGCGACAATCACTCACAGATGACAAAATTGTATTAATCCTACAGTTCTTGACAGTGTTCAATATGTGACACAGATCAGCTCCCTGCTGAATTCTACTATATGACTTTCTACAAATTTACAGTTTTACAGTCTGACCATTGGGGTAGAGATGTCCAAGTAAATGCTTAATGTTGCCTGCAGCAGGCCGATGTCATCATCTCAGTCTGGGTAAAGTCAATTGACTGGAGCTCAAGGACTGCTTATTCGTGTTAAAAAGGTACACCTTTTTAAAATTATACTGTTGCTGTAGGTTAGGCCAGACATTTGCTCACACACAACCTTAAAGCGGAGTTCCACCCTGGATTTGTTTTTTTTTTTTTTAATACCCCCAGGACAGTCAGGGCTAGTGCATTCCACAATGGCTAGCCTCTGATCTGTCCCGGGTTGCACTTACCTGCAAGACGAAATACTTACCTTGCAAACGTCTTGTCCAGCGCTGCCATCTCAGATGTGGGCAGCTTGAAGCCAGCGCGTCCTCTTCGGCGTCTTCTTCCGCCTTCTGTGGTCCCACGATGCTCTGCGCCGGCCCCGACGTCACTTCCGGGTCGCGCGCGTCACCCCTCCACAGCTTCTGGGCATGCCCAGAAGCTGTTTAGAAGGGGATGACGCGCGCGACCCGGAACTGACGTCGGGGCCGGTGCAGGCGCAATGATTCCTGGGAGCTATGACGTCCAGCTCCCAGGAATCATTGCAGAGCCAGGAAGTGACGACGGGCCGCGGCCGAGGAAGGAGGAAGAAGGAAGTAAGGTAAGTATATTTTCTTCGCTACGAGGTAAGTAAAAAAAAAAAAAATATGCGATTATCCATTTCTTTTTCAGGTGACCCGGAGCGAGAAGATGGAGGTAAGTATAAAAATAGGGTGGAACTCCACTTTAATCGGAAAGGCACACTTTAAAGTAGAACTAGATCCATAAATTTAATGGTTTCAGAAAAACAGTTACATTCCCGGCATGCCAGAAATGCTAACTGTGACATTTGCTTGTGCTTTCAACCAAATTGTCAAACCATCAAATGGCTGGTGTCATAACTGATCACATGTGCCGCACCATGCCAGTTGCAGATCAAACAGAGGCTAATATGACAGCTATCTTGGCTGAAAAGTGTAGGAGGGTTTAGTTCCGCTTTAAGGAAATAAGTAGCACCCTACAAGGTAGGTGCTAGGCAAAGTATAGTGGGCCTTGCCTGCCTAACAGCAGGGCCATGATTTTCAGCTGGGCTGTCATGTCTCCCAGGTGTGGCTGCTGAGAGGGGAGTCCCCCCACTGGCTCCATGAGAGGGTTCTCATTGGGCAGTGGAGGAAACCCAATCAGTGGCTCATTCAGGCCTGTATCTACCCCAGAAGGCAGATTTTGCCGCAGAGGATTCTGGGAGTGGGTATAAGTTTGAGGGGGGACGCATGACGCAGCATCTTTGGCAGGAAGCAGAGTCCCTGTCAGAAGGATTGGGAGTCTCGGGTGGCTGCCTGAGGTTAAAGAGAGAACTGAGCTGCAGAGAGGATCCGGTGTGCTGAGGACCAGTGGAGATAGAGGGGTTCAGTTCCAGGAAAGCATTCCAAGTTTGTGAGTACTGTGAATTGCCCCTGAGGGTCTGCCTAGTGTAGAGGGGACCACTCCGGTGAAGGTTCCAGAAATCCAGGAGCCAGCTAGGGTATAGGGGGGGCCCAGTCAGAGGACTGAAGTGTAAAGGGGGCGCCAGCGGTTGGGCCCTGAAGAGTTAAATGTACAGCGTGCAGTGAGTAGTGTACAGTGTTGAGAGTTGCAGCAGCACAAGCAGTTACAAGGAGCGACCTCGGTCATTGAAGGGCTGGAGGGAGCTTTTTGCAGGACTTTTTGAGCTAGACAGAGTGCCAAGAGTCAAGTGTTACTACAGTCCTGGATCTTCTGAGTTAACAAAGGAGTTAAAGTCGAAGTTTCAGCACAATTCAGCAAAACAGTATTTTCAAGCGCTAGGAAGCGTTGGTCGGCATTCAGCTGGCGTCAGGACAGCGCTAACAGGCATTTTTCTACAAAGTGTCCCAGTGAAACCTAGATGAGCCAGAGGAGTATCCCAATCATTCCCTTCTCCCATTCCCATTACAAAATAAACAAAAAAAAAACAAAGATACCGAATGGTCATTGTCTCAGCTCTCACACTTGGGTTTTCAACTTAAATGTGTTGGAAGTGTTACCGGTAACGATGGCAGACAGACCCATATCAGGCCCAATGCCTGGAAATCCTGCTACATAAGTAATTTCTTAAAAAAATAAATAAAGATATTGTGGAACAAAAAGTTACCAGTTTTGCAGTATAAAAAGGAATGTCCTGATTGGTGGTGTAAATCTCTTTACAATATAACCGTTCAATATGAGCTAACTCATAAGAAAAGACAAAATTGAGTGCTTGAAATGCTCTCCTGATGCCTAATGGCCACATCCTTCTTAGTCTAGAAGTACTAGAGTTGCTGGGTACAACGTTCCTGTCTCTTTATTGGAATGCAATCACCCACCACCAGCAGGAACATTACCATGCTTGAGCTACTTATCAGTTTGTTTACTTTGAGAATCACTGCAACTTTTTACTAGTTTGTGCAAAGCAACAAAGGTCTCAAGCGGTTATAATTGTGGCAGACCCAAGAGATTATGACTCTAGCTCTCTATACTGCTAAATTGCATCAGATGTGTTTACAGAGAAGGGGAAGCCTAAATGCAGAGAATGAGTTGAGCATAAAATCATGGAAAGTTTTTTTTTTTAATAGAAAGCCCATGTTATGAATGTCGGAATAACTGTTTTCACAGAAGTAAAACTGGATATTACAAAAACACATACAAAATAAAACAAAATCTAAACATGAAGCTGAATTGACAGTACTGCAAAATGCTATACATTGCAGAAAGGTTCTGTGTCACATTATCATCCTTTACAGAGGTCATTGTACAGTGGATATAAATAGTCTACACACCCCTGTTAAAATGTCAGGTTTCTGTGATGTAAAAATGTGTTTAGAGATAAATAAATAATTTCAGAACTTTTTCCACCTTTAACCACTTTACCACCGGAGGATTTTGCTGTCTTACGTCCAGGCCACATTTTGCGATTCGGCACTGTGTGACTTTAACTGACAATTGCACGGTCGTGCGACGCCGTACCCAAACAAAATTTACGTCCTTTTTTTCGTCACATTTTTTTATATGAAATTCCCCCCCAAAAAAATGTAAAAATCAAATTTTTTTAAAATTTTTGGCCAATTTGTTTTCGGCTACCTAGGTTTGGTAAAAAAAAAAATCACATTTTTGGTGGTTTTTTTTTTTTAACGAGTAATGGCAGCGATCTGCGTTTTTTTTGCGGGACTGCGACATTGCGGCGGACGGATCAGACCCTTGACTGACATTTTTGACACTTTTGGGGGTACCAGTGACATTACTACAGTAATCAGTGCTATAAATATGCACTGTTACTGTAAAAATGACACTGGCAGGGAAGGGGTTAATTTTATTGGAGAGGGAGGGGTTAATGTATGCCTGGTGCTTACTGACGTGTGTGGGGGGAGGTGACTGAGTGACACAGGGACAGATCGCAGGTTCAGCTATGCTGAACCCTGCAATCTGACCCTGTCTGTCACTTAGGAGATCCGCCCGCTTTGTTTACACAAGCGGGCGGATCTCCAGACTCGATTCCCCGACGATCGGGGAAGAGCAGCGGCAATCGCTGCCGCTCCTCCCCTGGCCCGACTCCCGCTGTGACTGAATACAGTGGGAGCGAGCCTCCGGCGGCGTGCACGCGCCGCCCACAAGGAGGGGAGTCCAGCGACGTAGGTCTACGTCGCTGGACGGGAACGAGCCACTTTGCCGCAGTACCAGCTCAGTGAGCGGTCGGCAAGTGGTTAATGTGACCGACAGTGAGGGGAAAAAAGTATTTGATCCCCTGCTGATTTTGTACGTTATCCCACTGACAAAGAAATGATCAGTCTATAATTTTAATGGTAGGTTTATTTTAACAGTGAGACAGAACAACAACAAAAATATCCAAAAAACACATTTCAAAAAAGTTTTAAATTGATTTGCATTTTAAATTAGTTAAATAAGCACTTTATCTATTAATCTGCAAGATTTCTGGCTCCCATGGGTCTTCTATACAGGTAATGAGCTGAAATTAGGAGCACTCTCTTAAAGGGAGTGCTCCTAATCTCAGCTTTTTACCTGTATAAAAGACACCTGTTCACAGAAGCAATCAATAAGATTCCAATCTCTCCACCATGGCCAAAACCAAAGAGCTGTCCAAGGATGTCAGGGAAAAGATTGTAGACCTACACAAGGCTGGAATGGGCTGCAAAACCATCGCCAAGCAGCTTGGTGAGAGGGTTACAAAGGTTGGTGAGATTATTCGCAAATGGAAGAAACATAAAATCACTGTCGATCTCCCTCAGTCTGGAGCTACATGCAAGATCTCATCTCGTGGAGTTTTAATGATCATTAGAATGGGGAGGAATTCTCCCAGAACTACAAGGGAGAATCTTGTCAATGATCTTAAGGCAGCGGACCATAGTAAACAAAAAAAACAATTGGTAACACTCCATGCTGTCAAGGACTGAAATTCTGCAGCGCCTGCAAGCTGCCATGCAACCGCTGTTTTTATGTGATGCATACTAGCACATTATGCCATTGTCCTGCAGGTTTTTTTTTTTTACACAGGGGATACAACCACTTTAAATGATTATAGGTGTGTAATGACTCCTATTTAATTCTATGAGTTTGAATGCGATTGTTTAATTCTGAGCACAGCTGCATCCCCAGTTATAAGAGGGTGTGCTCACTTATGCTTTACATTATATTCGTTTTTTTATTTTTACCCCTCCCCCAATGGAGCTGTACAGTTTAAAAGTCCCATTAAAAAGGTGGAAAAGGTTCTGAGATGATTTATCTTTGTCTCATTTTTTTTACTTAACAGAAGCTTAAAATTTTTAAAGGGGTGTAGACTTTTTTATCCACTGCATAAAATCTGTATCCAAAGATTTGAACACACTTCATCAAATGATTTTCTAAGTGAACCCAAGTTAACATGGCCTCTGCTACAGACTGAGATTGAAAGCGAAATCTATATTTTTAGTTTTGAGGCACAGCAGGAAGGAAAATCCTCTTCTACACAGCTGTCACTGGAACAAGTGTCCCAAATTGGAAGATCTCACCTCTATGCCGGTTCCAACGACAACATTTTGGATTACCTCTCACTTTCACTCCTACAGTATCTTACAAAAGTGAGTACACCCCTGATATTTTTGTAAATATTTTATTATACCTTTTCATGTGACAACACTGAAGAAAAAATGGATTTTTGTAAAATCTTACCGTAAAATCCTTTTCTCTTAAGCTCATTGACAGACGTAGTCCTCCTTGATTAATATCAACTCGGGTTATACTGCCCTCTACAGGAGTAGGACTAGACAGGAAAGAAAACGTTCTGGCCACACCCTAGGGGCAGTCCCAGAGGGTATATCCTCTAACTTCCTGCTACAGCAAATCAGTTATGTCACAAAGCAGTGTTTAGAGAATTTAACCCAACCCAACTCAAAAACAGAGGGGCGGGTACTACGTCTGTCAATGAGCTTAAGAGAAAAGGATTTTACGGTAAGATTTTACAAAAATCCATTTTTCTCTGTCGCTCATTGACAGACGTAGTCCTCCTTGATTAATATCAACTCGGGACGTCCCAAAGCAGTGCCACAAATGAGGGGTGGGAAAATGGAAATCAAAATCCAATCTAGAAGGCCCAACCGGTGGCAACTGGAAGTTTTAAAGGCTCATCAATCACACGATGAGACTCAACTGAAATTCCAACGGAAAAAAACCCTCGAGGTAGACCACCGGTCTCCTCAAATTGCGGCCTGCAAAACCTTGCAGCCAAATGAGGCATCCGCCGATGCCATCACATCAACTTTATAAAATTTTGTAAAGGTATGAACCGATGACCAGGTAGCCGCCTTGCACACCTGGACCACTGACGCCTGATGGCGGTAGGCCCAGGAAGTATTGAGCGCTCGAGTGGAGTGCGCCTTAACAGGGAACGGAGGATTCCGACCCTTAATAGAATAAGCCTGTACCACCGTCTGTCTAATCCATTTGGAGATAGTCGCGGCAGATGCAGGAAACCCCTTTCTGGGGCCATCCGTGATCACAAAAAGTGAATCCATCTTACGGAACGATTCCGTAGTCTTCAGGTATACCCTGATTGCCCGAACCACATCCAAGGAATGCAACGCATATTGCTGAGGATGATTGGGCTTAGGGCACAAGGAAGGTAGCACAATATCTTCATACAGATGAAAACCTGAAACCACCTTAGGAAGAAAGGATGGCTTCGGATGAAGAACTACCTTATCCCTATGAACCACTAGATATGGGGAATGGCATGATAATGCAGCCAGTTCTGACACCCTGCGTGCAGAAGTGATAGCCACCAAGAAGGCCACCTTCTGGGATAATGTAAGCAAGGGAATCTCCCTGATATTTTCAAAGGGAGGTTTCTGCAGAACCGACAAACACCAAATTAAGATCCCAGGGCGGTAAGGGCGCGCGCACTGGTGGAGCCAAGTGCCGCACCCCCTGGACACCAAGGAATGAGTAGCCCAAGGCTTCTGAAAGAAGATAGCTAATGCTGAAACCTGACCCTTGATAGTGCTCAAGGATAGCTTCTGCTCAACCCCCTTTTGCAGAAAAGCAAAGATTCGGGTCACCGAATAGGTACGTGGGGGAAATTCCAAAGATTCACACCACGCGATATAAGTCTTCCATGTGTGATAATAGACTTTGCTGGAAGTCGCTTTCCTTGCTTTAATTAGAGTAGGAATAACTGAAGCTGACAACCCTCTGTCCTTCAGTACCTGGGTCTAAATAGCCAGGCCATTAAAACCAGCGACTGTAAAGCACGATGGAAGATCGGTCCTTGAGACCGCAGATCCTCCCTGAGAGGAAGTCTCCAAGGAGCGTCCGCGACTAGCCTGTCCAAGTCGGCGTACCCGGCTTGACGAGGCCAGCTCGGAATTTCCAGGATAACTGGAGTTCCCTCCACCTCTATCCTGCGGAGAAATCTCAGCAGCAATTTGAGAGGCTGCGTCCGCTAGAGGATCGCGGGTGCGAGCCCTGTTGAGCCAACCTACCAACAGATCCATATCCGGGGTGCCCCAATGAAGGGACAGCTGGTGAAATACCTTTGGATGAAGAGACTATTCCTCTTGATCCAGAATCTGACGGCTGAAATAATCTGCCTGTCCACCCCCGTGATAAATATCGCGGAGAGAACTGGAACAACTGTCCCCCCAATAAGAATGTTGGCCACTTCTATGGCCGCCAGGGCACTCTTGGTGCCCCTTGGTGATCGACATAAGTCATGACCGTGGCATAGTCCGATTGGATTCGAACCGGGCTGCCCTGGAGCTGCTCGGTCCAGTAAATCAGACAAAGTCTGATCGCTCTCAGTTCCAACCCATTTATCGGTAACCTGGAATTTATCAGAAGAAATGGACTTCCCCTGGCTGAGCATCGGAGACCGAAGCCACCAGACCAGAGCCTCCCTGGTCCGCTCACTCAATCGGATCCGATTGTCCAGGGAATCGGGATTCCGATTCCATATGAGAAGAATCTCCTCTTTGGAGAATTCGGGTATGAGACTGGGCAAACGGTACTGCCTCCAAGGAGGCGACCATCAATCCCAGCCAGTTGACGGACAGCAACATCCGAATCATTGACTGAATCTTCTGGAGTTTCTCCGCATGGAGAAACACTCTTGCCAAGGATGTATCCAAAATTAGGCCCAGATAGTTCAGTCTCCTGGTGGGAACCAGGGATGATCTTTGGGAAAAGCAAGGAAAACGCTGATGTCCTGCGAAGATGGGGATATGAGGATAGGCATCCTAAATGTCTATGGACGCCAGGAAATCCCCCTGATGCAGGGAGGCCACCACTGTATGGATGGACTCCATCTCTTCCAAGACCAGAATTGGACGCACCTAGCCCTTTTTCCTGGGCATTGTGAACAAGTTCGACTAGAACTCCTCCAAGGAATGGGAACTACCACTGCTTGTTGTATCAAGCTGTCCCCCGCAAAGCTTTTTAAGCGACCCGGGGATGTCGAATATTGGAAGGGAAGAATCGCACCGGTGGAAGTGATCGAAACTCTATCTTGTATCCCGACCAAATGACCTTGCGAACCCCTTTATCCAGGATTCTGGAAAGCCCTGGATCCGGAAACCGGTGAAGACGTCCCCCCACCCTAGAGATGGGTGGGGCCCATTCTGTCAATCCAGACTTTATTTAGTCTGGAAATCGGTGAGTCCACTATTGGTGGTACCGTCCATCTTTGAAATGAGGGATTCCTCAAAATGATAGCGCCTAGCAATGCGTTTGGAAATAGCAGGGGCTCATTTACGGACGACCCTATTTGGGCAAGGGAAACCCTTCACCATTTTGGTAGGCTTGCTAGTACCAAAAAAGGAATATGAGTCTCAGCTACCTCTGCCGGTGTAACCTCAAGATTTAAGGTTTCCCGGACAGACACAACTAGTGCTTCCACCAACGCTTCCTGTGCTATGGCGGAGGCAGAAGCGTCCTCCTTACTGTCTGAGGAGACCGTACCTGAGACAACAACCCCAGAAAAGGGACTGCAATGACCAGCTCAGGATCCGTATCTGAGGTATCAGATGACATAGGGGTAGGCGGGGGTCGCTCTTCTTGACCCCCATCCCTGAAAGGCTACCTCCACCGGGATACCAAAGACTCCAAAACTGCTGATAATGCATCATCACAAGTGGGGTACTGGAGGGTCCTGCGGCCACCCCGAGGGGATCAGGTGGGGATACATGTGTGGCAGGGTTTATGTAACAAGACACTTGCCAGCAAACACAAAAAAATTAATTGCAAGAAAAAAAACTTTTTTTTTTTAACCTAGTCCCCCAGCGCAGTAGCGCCCCTCAGTCTACCTGCTTGGACCCCTCATAAAGAGAGAGAGAGAGAGAGACCCCAAGGCTCACCTGATGCACATACGTTTCTTATCAACCTGCTTCCAGCACTGTCTGTTACAGACAGGAAGTCTTTGGCTTGCTTTCCCTGGGCCAAGGAGGCGGCTCCGCCCCTTTACACGCCTTCCGGCGCCTCCCAATTACTCCACGAGGTGTTTGGTCACCTCAAACATGGCCGCCCCCATGCTGGAGACACAAGGCTACGCCAATATGGCGGCCTCGTGCGATCTGCAGGAAAATGGCGGCGGCCTGTGTAGGATAGCGGCGGCTTGCCAGCTAGCAGCGGCCTGCGGGATGAGTGCATTCGGCCTGTGCGGCCTGCGGAAGTGCCTCGGCCTGCGGGAGGTGTCCTCGCTTTCTGGAGGAATGGCGATCTGTGGCAGCAGTAACTCAGGCATAGGCATCGGCCTGTGTACACACTAGACAGGTAGGATACCTCTATACCTCAATAGTAATGCCTTTTAGTAGTCTGCCACTGACTTCAGTCACCCTTACAGTCATATAGTGACTTTAGATAGTCAGCTCCCAAACCAAGCCTCCTGGTTTCTATTCACAAAAATCACACTCAAATTGGGGGATCTGTGACCTGTTATAGGATAGAGGGGAGACCCAGAAACTGAGTGTCCGACCATCCCAGAGAGGGGCCCGCGTCCACCAACAAACCCGACAGGGGGAGAGGGGGAACATACAATTCACCATACCGGAACCAGGCGGGCGCCAACTCCTGACAGAACCCCTCTCCACCGGGGTGGGGGGGCTGTCGACCAATACGGACGCCATGACTCTGTTGGTCATTGGCGTCCAGGCGAGACGTTTAACTCGCAGGGTCAGTCCCCGTCCAGTGGGACTATGTCGCGACCGACCCAGCGCGGAGCTATGGCCTGCACGCGCTCGTAGGCTGAACTGGGGTGACCACTGGATCTCAACATTCAGCCCGTCGCCCAGTTTCAGCGTACTTGCTTGAAGATCTCACAGGAACACTGGAGAAAAAAAGCGGTCTAAAAAAAGTATTTCTAAAAAAATCCTGCCAGGACCGAAGATCCTAGCAAGGAATCTAGGTCCTTACTCCTAACTAGACAGAAAAAAACTGATTTGCTGTAGCAGGAAGTGAGAGGATATACCCTCTGGGACTACCCCTAGGGTGTGGCCAGAACGTTTTCTTTCCTGTCTAGTCCTACTCCTGTAGAGGGCAGTATAACCCGAGTTGATATTAATCAAGGAGGACTACGTCTGTCAATGAGCGACAGAGAAATTACACTTTGCTACAATGTAAAGTAGTGAGTGTACAGCTTGTATAACAGTGTAAATTTGCTGTCCCCTCAAAATAACTCAACACACATCCATGAATGTCTAAACTGCTGGCAACAAAGGTGAGTACACCCCTAAATGAAAATGTCCAAATTGGGACCAAAGTATCAATATTTTGTGTGGCCACCATTATTTTCCAGCACTGCCTTAACCCTCTTGGGCATGGACTTCACCAGAGCTTCACAGATTACTACTGGAGTCCTCTTCCACTCAATGACGACATCACAGTAGGCTTGTGACGGTATCAGATTTTCATGCTGCGATTAATTGATTAAGGTTTTGCCACGGTATACGGTATTATCACGGTATTCTATTATTAAATTGAAATTATTAAATTTCCACCTCACTTCAATTTCATTGCTGAATTTAGGGGCTTTGGTTCACTTATGCACATTATTATATAGTCAGTCAGTACAGACTTTGTGAACCAGGCCTAAAATAGGTCATCAAGCAGTGTCTTGCCTAACTGGTGATAACTGGTCCTGGCGCTCGGCTCCGATCCGATGGCCTGGTCATTAAGAGGGCAAATCCTTGTGGTCAAGAAGTGGTTAAACCTGAAGGAGGTGTTGTTTATAAATTACTTTACTATTGCTTTAGGCCTGGTTCACATGTATGCGGGTTGGTGGTTCACATGTATGCGGGTTGGCGGTTCACATGTATGCGGGTTGGCGGTTCACATGTATGCGGGTTGGCGGTTCACATGTATGCGGGTTGGCGGTTCACATGTATGCGGGTTGGCGGGTTGGCAGCCCACATTTGCACAGGCATAGCAGCCCATTGATTTGAACGGGCTGCTATGCCCTCATTTTCCGCAGAAAAAAGGTGCATGCAGCATTTTTTTAAAATTCAGTGGCCTTGAAATCCATCCTGCTTTTGCACCATGCGACTAACCTGCAGTTCCTGCTCTGGCAAGCTTTCTGCATTTTTTGTATACGTGGGCACGGCATTTAAAAACAGTTTGCGTGTGCAGCAATGGCAGGTAAGTCGCATGGTGCAAAAGAAGGATGGATTTCATGGCCACTGCATTTTTTTAAATTCTGCATGCACCTTTTTTCAGCTGAAAACGCAGGCATAGCAGCTCAAGCCCATTCACATCAATGGGCTGCTATGCCTGTGCAAATGTGGGCCCCCAACCCGCATACATGTGAACCAGGCCTAAAGCAATAGTTAAGTCATTAATTGGTTAAACCTGCAGGAGGACCGGTGTTTTTATCTATTAATTATTATTATTATTATATAGAGCTGCACGATTCTGGCCAAAATGAGAATCACGATTTTTTAGCTTGGAATAAAGATCACGATTCTCTGTGTAACAAAAAAAAAAAAAAATTGGGATAACTTTACTGTTACGTTTTTTTTTTTTTTTTTTATTCATTAACTATCTCAATACCGGGCACTTAAACCCCCTTCCTTCCCAGACCAATTTTCAGCTTTTAGCGCTGTTGCAATTTGAATGACAATTGCGCGGTCATGCAACACTGTACCTAAACCAAAATTGTGTCATTTTTCCCCCACAAATAGAGCTTTCTTTTGGTGGTATTTGATCACCGTCAGGTTTTTTCTTTTTTGGTGCACAAATAAAAAAAGACTGAAAAGTTTGAAAAAAAAAAAAAGTTTTTTTGTTTAGGTTATAAAATTTTGTAAATAGATATGTTTTTTCCTGCACTGATGATGCCGCACTGACAGGCACTGATGAGGAGACACTGATGGGGTGGCACTGATGGGGTGGCACTGATATGCAGCACTGATGGGCACTGATAGGTAGCACTGATATGCAGCACTGATGGGCACTGATAGGTAGCACTGATATGCAGCACTGATGGCCACTGATATGTGGCACTGATAGATAGCACTGATATGCAGCATTGGTGGGCACTGATAGGCAGCGCTGATGGGCACTGATAGGCAGCACTGATGGGCACTGATTGGCGGCACTGATGGGCACTGATGGGCACTGATAGGTGGCACTGTTGGGTGGCAATGATCGGCACTGATGGGGGGCACTGATCGGCACTGATGGGGGGCACTGATGGGCACTGATAGGCGGCACTGGTGGGCAGTAATGGGCACTGGTGGGCGGCACTGATAGATGGCAGTAATGGGCACTGGTGGGCAGCACTGATAGATGGCATTGGTGGGCAACACTGATAGGGAGGGCACTGGGGGGCTCTCTGAGCCCTGCTTGCCATCCCTGGTGGCCATGGTGGGCATCCCTGGTGGTCATGGGTGGGCATCCCTGGTGGCTTAGTGGCACCCCTCCCCCCCCAAGGCTGTACTGGTAATCAATCATCTGATTACCAGCACAGACCCCCCCTGTGATCAGTGAGTAATTAGAAATACTCACTGATCACCCCAGCAGCAGCACCGATCCTCTTCTCTTCTCCTCACTGACAGGATCTGTCAGGAGGAGAAGAGATCGAAGCCGTTACAACGGCTCTATTTACATTACATGACGGCTGTGATTGGACACAGCCGTCATGTGATCAGGAGGGCCAATCACAGGGCCCTCCTGCCGAATGATGTTGCTCTGTGTCCGAGGGACACAGGCACATCGAGATCGCGCCGCTGCGCGTGCCCGCGGTGGCGCGATCTCCCTCCTTCTGAAGGACGTTCCAGAACGTCCATTCAGAAGGACGAGACTCCCACCCGGCCGTATATTTACAATGGCCCGGGTGGGAGGTGGTTAAAGTCTATTAATTGCGTTTGAAAGACTGCTGCGCAAATACAGTGTGACATAAAATATTACAACAATCGCCATTTTTTTCTGTAGGGTCTCTGCTAAAAAAATATATAAAATGTTTGGGGGTTCTGAGTACTTTTCTAGCAAAAAAAAAAACTGATTTTAACTTGCAAGCAACAAGTGTCATAAAAAGGTCCAGTCTTTAAGAGGTTAAACTTCCTTTCTCCCTGGCAGAGGGAAGGAAAAGATACAAATGTAATCATTTTTGTTTATAGTTACTGGCAGACTGATGCTGAAAGGCTTAGCTGTGTGAGTGAATGAGTCATCCAGCTCACTGAAATGTATCAATTCACAAGTCAGACCCAGGAGCAGATAAACTCGGTATTTTAAAAATGCCACAATAACAATACCGTTGCTATGCAATACCGCGATATATCGAATTACCGAAAACCGGCATATGTCTACATCACAGAGCTGGCGGATGTTAGAGACCTGGTCTGGATCATGCTCTGCTTCAGTAGGTCACAGTATACGTTGGCATTCATGGTTCCCTCAATGAACTGTAGCTCCCCAGTGCCGGCAGCACTTATGCATCCCCAGACCAAGACACACCCACCACCATGCTTGACTGTAGGCAAGACACACTTGTCTTTGTACTCCCTACCTGGTTGCTGCCACACATGCTTGACGCCATCTGAACCAAATAAGTTTATCTTGGTCTCATCAGACCACAGGACATGGTTCCAGTAATCCATATCCTTAGCCTGCTGGTCTTCAGCAAACCGTTGGAGGGCTTTCTTATGCATCATCTTTAAAAGAGGCTTCCTTCTGGGACAACAGCCATGCAGACCAATTTGATGCAGTGTGCGGCGTATGGTCCAAGCACTGACAGGCTGACTCCCCACCCCTTCAACCTCTGCAGAAATGCTGGCAGCACTCATACATCTATTTCCCAAAGACAACCTTGGGAAATGACGCTGAGCAGGTGCACTCAACTTCTTTGGTCGACCATGGCAAGGCCTGTTCTGAGTGAGACCTGTCCTGTTAAACCGCTGTATGGTCTTGGCCACCGAGCTGCAGCTCAGTTTCAGGATCTTGGCAATCTTTTTTTAGCCTAGGCCATCTTTATGTAGAGCAACAATTCTCTTTTTCAGATCCTCAGAGAGTTCTTTGCCATCATGAGATGCCATGTTGAGCTTCCAGTACCAGTGAGAGTGATAACACCAAATTTAACACACCTGCTTCCCATTCACTCCTGAGACCTTGTAACACTAACGAGTCACATGACAACGGGGAGAGAAAATGGCCCAATTTGGACATTTTCACTTAGGGGTGTACTCACCTTTGTTGCCAGCCATTTAGACATCAATGGCTGTGTGTGGAGTTATTTTGAGGGGACAGCAAATTGACACTGTTATACAAGTTGTACACTCACTACTTTACATTGTAGAAAGTGTAATTTCTTCAGTGTTGTCACATGAAATGATATAATAAAATATTTACAAAACTGAGGGGTGTACTCACTTTTGTGAGATACTGTAGATACAACAGTCACCAGAAAAATGTGTTAAGGTGAATTCCTCCAGTGGGAACAAAAAAAAAAAAAAAAACCTAGCAGAGATTCTAACTCTTCCTCCATCAAAATAAAAAATGTCTGTATTAGAAAGTGGGGTCATTGCCGAGCACCAAAATACCCAATGCCCATTACCACTCATTACTGCAGTATAGTAATTTAAATAAATCCCAAGGATACTTAATTTGACATGCAATGTTAACCACTTGCCTACTGTGCACTTAAACACCCTTCCCATCCAGGCCAATTTTCAGCTTTCAGCGCTGTCACACTTTGACTGACAATTGCGCGGTCATGCTACACTGTACCCTTTCGAAATTTTTATCATTTTTTTTCACACAAATAGAGCTTTCTTTTGGTGGTATTTAATCATCTCTGGGTTTTTTATTTTTTACAAAAAAAAAGAATAAAGACAGAAAATTTTGAAAAAAAAAAAAAGTTTTTCTTATTTTCTGTGAGTAAATTTTGAAAATAAATTTTTCTCCTTCACTGAAGGGCGCTGATGAGGCGGCACTGATGGGCACTGATAGGCTGCACTGATGGGCACTGATGAGGTGGCACTTATGGGCACTGATGAGGTGGCACTTATGGGCACTGATTAGGTGGCACTTATGGGCACTGATTAGGTGGCACTTATGGGCACTGATTAGGTGGCACTTATGGGCACTGATGAGGAGGTACTAATATGCCGCAATGATGAGCACTGATAGGCGGCACTGATAGGCGGCACTGCTGGGCACTGAGAGGTGGCACTGCTGGGCACTGAGGTGGCACTGCTGGGCACTGAGAGGCGGCACTGGCGGGCGGCACTGATGGGCACTGAGAGGCGGCACTGATGGGCACTGGCGGATGGCACTGATGGACACTGACGGGTGGCACTGATGAGCACTGATGGGCAGCACCATCAGTGCCCACACTCAGTGCCCATAGTGCTGCCAGTCAGTGCTTATCAGTGCCTAGATGAGCAGGCACTGATGGGCACTGACTGGCAGCACTATGGGCACTGATTGTGGGCATTGATGGGGGACACTGATGGCGGGCACTGTGGGCACTGATGGGGGGGCACTGTGTATGTTTTTTACCTTTTAGAAATCAGGGCACTGGTGATCAGTGCCCTGATTACATGTCTCTTTGTCCCTGGCGCTGTGCAGCTCTCCCTCCTTCCTCACACTGCAGGCTCCGTGTGAGGAAGGAGCGCCGGCGATGAGAGATGATCTCATATGTTTACATATGAGATCATCTCTCATTGGATGATCCGATCACGTGGTGAATGGCCGCTGTGATTGGCCATTCATCACGATCTGTGATCGGCCGTGTCCAAGGGACACGGCCGACACAGATTCTCCCCGCTGCGCGCTCGCGGGAATGCGCGGGGGGCGTGTCACTGGGAGGCCGTTTAAAAACAGCCTCCCGAAAATTCGAGTCCGCGCTGCAGCCGTATATAGGCTGTAGCGCGGATGGGAACTAGTTAAGCAGCAGGGGCCAAAATTTGTATTTTTCCACTGAACGCCCACGTGTCAAAACACAAGACCCACTGGGCTATTTCATGTGGCCCTCGCACCTCTCCTGCAGCTAACCCTCGTTTCTGTACCTACCTTACCTACCTTGTCTCAGCAGTCGGCAGTAGAGAGGACAACAGAATTTTGCCACCAGATCCTGCCCTTCGCTGTGCAGACACAGAGAGACACTTCTCCGCACCTCCCATATCAGCAGTCAGCAGCAGAGAGGACAGAACTCCTCCTACAGATCCTACACCTCTCTGTGCAGCCACAGCACCCCCTTATCTTCACCTCCACTGGTCTCAGCATTCAGCAGAATCCAATATCTGTTATATTTATGATTATGTCATGATTAAGCTAATTTGTGAAACGCGTCAACTGCCTTGTTCGTTCATCCTTGATGCTTGTCATGTTTGGATTTTCATTTCATTAATAAAAGTCCATTGGTTTTCTTATCAGAGTGTGATCTACTTTTCATGATATTGGATCTTGGGTTGCGGACCAGACGTGCATCAGATGCTTGAACACTTCATTGCTCACACCTGAGCGGCTACATTTCTTTGTGCCCCTGACTCAGCATTCAGCAGACTCTGGCAGCTGACTCTAGCCCTCCTCAGGTCCTCCTCCAGACCCAGCACTTTCTGATTCCCAGCTCCACCCCAACCCTTTTTTCAGCAGCAGCACAAGGTAAGGGGGGGGGGTGCACTGTGATATAAAGGGAGGGTGGTGGAATCTTGACTTCTGATGGTGGGGGGGGCGGATCTTGGCATCTAATGTAAGCAGAGGGTGGGGTGCTCTGGACATCTAGTCTTCTGACTGGCCCTTCTTTTGGGGGGCAACCATAATGTGGCCCGCAAGAAAGTTGAGTTTGACACCCCTGTCTTAACGCATACTGTAGTGCTTTGCAACACCTTGTTGGTGCGAACTGGGACAATTGGAATCAAGGCTTTTTTTGGGCTTGTCCTTGCACTGGGGCTGTATTAACCTGTTGCCATCCGCGCTACAGCCTATATACGCCTGCAGCGCGGACTCGAATTTTCGGGAGGCCGTTTTTAAACGGCCTCCAGTGACACGCCCCCTCGCGCGCTCCCGCGAGCGCGTAGCGGGGAAAATCTGTGTCGGCCGTGTCCCTTGGACGCGGCCGATCACAGATCGTGGTGAATGGCCAATCACAGAGGCCATTCACCACGTGATCGGGCCGTCCAATGAGCGATGATCTCATATGTAAACATATGAGATCATCTCTCATCGCCGGCGCTCCTTCCTCACACAGAGCCTGCAGTGTGAGGAAGGAGGGGGAGCCTCACAGCGCCGGGGACACACAGCGATGTAAACAGGGCACTGATCACCAGTGCCCTGATTAATAAAAGGTAAAAACATACACACAGTGCCCCCCCATCAGTGCCCACAGTGCCCGCCATCAGTGCCCCCATCAATGCCCACAATCAGTGCCCATAGTGCTGCCAGTCAGTGCCCATCAGTGCCTGCTCATCTAGGCACTGATGAGCACTGACTGGCAGCACTATGGGCACTGAGTGTGGGTACTGATGGTGCTGCCCATCAGTGCCGCTCATCAGTGCCACCCGTCAGTGTCCAGTGCCATCCGCCAGTGCCCATCAGTGCCGCCTATCAGTGCCCATCAGTGCCGCCCGTCAGTGCCGCCTCTCAGTGCCCAGCAGTGCCACCTCTCAGTGCCCAGCAGTGCCACCTCTCAGTGCCCAGCAGTGCCACCTCTCAGTGCCCAGCAGTGCCACCTCTCAGTGCCGCCTATCAGTGCTCATCAGTGCGGCATATTAGTACCTCCTCATCAGTGCCCATAAGTGCCACCTCATCAGTGCCCATAAGTGCCACCTCATCAGTGCCCATCAGTGCAGCCTATCAGTGCCCATCAGTGCCGCCTCATCAGCGCACATCAGTGAAGGAGAAAAATTTATTTTCAAAATTTACTCGCAGAAAATAAGAAAAACTTTTTTTTTTTTCAAAATTTTCTGTCTTTATTCTTTTTTTTTGTAAAAAATAAAAAACCCAGAGGTGATTACATACCACCAAAAGAAAGCTCTATTTGTGTGAAAAAAATGATAAAAATTTCATATGGGTACAGTGTAGCATGACCGCGCAATTGTCATTCAAAGTGTGACAGCGCTGAAAGCTGAAAATTGGCCTGGATGGGAAGGGTGTTTAAGTGCACAGAAGGCAAGTGGTTAAAGGAGTTGTTTTTTTTATCCTAATACATGCAGTAAGATAAAAGGCCTTCTGTGTGCAGCAGCCCCCCCAGCACCCCCCACCCCTTATACTTTCCTGAGCCCCATCTCTGTCCACGAGTTCCTCGGCTGTTTGGGACTCTCTCCTGATTGGCTGAGACACAGCCACAGGGATATTGGCTCCCGTGGCAATCAAAGTCAGTTAGCCAATTAGGAGAGGAGGCAGGGCCGGACCGCAGCTCCATGTCTGAATGGCCACACGGAGCTGCAGCTGGGCTCGGGTGATCCCATAGCAAGCTGTTTGCTGTGGGGGCACTTGAGGGAGGGGGAGGGCTAGGAGGATAGAAAAGGGACCCAAGAAGAGGAGGATCGGGGCTGCTCTGTGCAAAACCAACTGCACAGAGGAGGCAAGTATAACATGTTTGTGATTTAAAAATATGACAACTCACTTTAAGCAACACAAATAAATACATGCTGTGCAATTGGGCTGGGAACGCAATGGGTTTGGAAACTGCAGAAAAATAGGTTAGCCTTGGGCTCAGCACAAAGCAAAAACAATGCCTAAAATAATGCAGAAACTGAAACTATGACATGAATACTTCTGAACAGCAATAGTTTTTTATAACCAACTCTCAGTTTGTGTTTTCAGGTATTTTATTTAGAGTAAAGTAATTGATACGTTTGAGAAAGAAAAGAAAAAAAAACATTTCAGGAAATGCTCAGCTTATTGTCAATGTGAGAAAATGAAATCTTGCATATTGTAATGAAAAAAAAAACACACAAAGCTGTAGTCAAGTTTAGGATAAATTGTGTTCATGTCATCTGTGGGCAATTGTTCTTGCCCAAAGCTTTTTCAGAAACTTTGGAGTCTTATTTGTTAAAATTATCCCAGGGTAGACTATAAGCTTTCCAAAGAATATATCCCCCAGAGACTTGTCTGCCATTTAAAATTTTAAAGTAAATCCTGATTAAAAGGAGGCCTGCACTGAGAGAAATCGAGGCTGCCAGTGGGGCTGGCTGCCAAAATACAAAAAGTGCAGCAGGAGATCTGTACATTCATAATATCATCGGTTACTATTGTGATCTGTGTTTAGTCAGTGATCACATGGTACAGGGCCAACCACAGCAGCCCTGTACCATGTGATAGCTGTGGACAATAACAGCAATCCCAACCGTAAACAATGAATTATAAATGAAAGCCATTTAGGACAGGTAAAACAATTGCTTTTACAGTGGTCATCACTGTATTAAGCAAACAAACTGTAAGGAAAAATGTGGAGTAGTAGGGTTTGTAGTAGGGTCCCAAAAATGTGATGGGTAGTCAGGAAATAAGATGCATAATTTACGGGTAATTTATGCTCCTGAAATGCCCTAAGGTGCTCCTTGGGTTTTTTGCTCCTCTATGCATTTATTCCAGGCTGTGAAAAAGTCTCACACGTGCTATTTCCATACCTGGGAGACATCGCAGAATGTTTTTTGAGGTATAATTATATTATCACATTTTATTTAATTTCTTTATTTTCCAAAAAAATGTGACAAAAAAATTACAACTTAAAAAAAAAAAAAACTCACCATATATATCCAAAAGGCACCTGTGCCACTCTAAACCCTTAGCACAATCCACTACTCAAAAGTTATGTACTTTAGGACTTCTAAATCTTACAGGGATTGTGAAGCTGCTGTCTGTCTGGCTGTCCTTAACCCCTGTTCACATCTGGTGGATTTGACATGAGATTTGACATGTCAAATTGCATCCAAAAACGGAGCCTATAGCCGGCAACGGCACCGTCTGAATCGGTGAGACGCCGCACCAATTCCCAAAAGTAATTCCTGCACTACATTTGGTGACTTCCGGGACAATTTCAATAGACATCTGTGCATAAACCCACACAGATGTCTCTCAAATCGCCCCCGAAGTCGGACTGAAATGTCAGTTGGAAATTGTGCGAGTTCAGCCGTAGAATTTTAATAATACATGAATACCAAAAATTAATGTCCATAATTAGTTTTTACAGGACAGTCCACAATAGAGTCCACGCTGTAAAAACAAACCCTCTTCAGTGTTTCCCCAAGGTCAAGGCGGAGATACAACAAAAGTGATATCCAGAGTGTCATCACGACATGATAATAATGTTCCTCATCTGACATATTTACCTGAGTAGGAACACAGCTCCTCAATGCTCAAGTCTAAATAACTGCAAACTGCAACTGGAGTGTGCAAAATCAAGCTCAGTTCTGAATAGAAACCAAATGGTTGCTAACCTCAGCTTGTTCAACCAAGCTTTGGCAATAAAACCTGGAAGCTGATTGGTTTCTATGTACACGTGAGCCTGGTTTTGCACTCTCCAGCTTTAGTAAATAAACCTCAATATGTCTACTATAGTAAAGATCATAAGCTAGTTATCTGGCCAAAAGAGCACAGCAAAGCAGTATCAAAAATATACAGAATTGAATTATATACAAAACCAGTTAGACCTTTCAGTATGGGGAGCATACAAAAAAAAATAATCCAAGGGGTCCAAATTTGAAAGAAAATATTTTACTATATCTGTCCTGTCGTTATTAGTATTATGAAGCCTGTGCTGAGCAGCCGACCTCCTGTGTTTACAATAAAATCAGAACAGACGCTCAGCATGGTACCCAGAAGCAAGTGGAGATCAATAAAGTAGCAGTATCTACTTCAGTGATTTTCAGCGTCATCGGCCAGGTATGGTATATACTGTACATAGTTACACTGGTCCAAGCTGGGCCAATGTAACTATGTAAATTTATACCAAGCCTGGATTTCTACTTTAGGTGTATTGCCATTGAATCTCCATAATTAAAAGGTATATAATAAATAAAACTAAAAACCTCATGTCGCAAAAAGCCATTACGTATCTACATATATTACAAGGGATGCTAAAAACAGTTTAACACTATATTTCTGTGGTTACAAATGACTTGTAATTTGTGGCTATGTGACACTAAAGAGTTTAAACCGTTGTCTTAGGAAAAGGCTGTAAGACCAGATTGTGAAATGCAAATACAGCCAATTTACACCAGGTGTGTCCTGTGAATACTCAGTAGTAAAGAGCTATATAAAAGTAAACATTGATAATGGCTTAAGGGGTTAGAAGGCACAGAGAGCTGTATGCCATTAAAAAAAAGAGTGCATCCAGGAGTGACAATTTGCATACAGCCACTTGTACAAATCAATGACAGGCTGCAGCTGTACACTGGTAACAGGAGTGTTTACTTGTGTACAGGAAGGACATGCACCCCTGGACACAGACAGCTTGTGTCCAGAGCCATAACCATAACGCTTAACTAGGCTGGTGCAATACTATTTCCAGTTACAACTTTACAGATTTCCAAGTCACCTGCCTACATCATCCTCAAATAATTCAGTGGGTGACCATAATACATTCTCATAATCCAATGACCAGGCAAGTGACACAAAAGCCTGCGCGGCTGAAAAAATACATAATAGTGTCTTCTACTTGGGTATGCAGTGTGGCAGGAGAAATTAAATCACAAGGGTCTGAACGCAATTACAATCTTCTGACTAAGTTCATGTTTCATTGCTACGTAGCTGCATACTTTTAGTTCTACGTTCAATACGGACACAGTGGAAGAGAGGGAAAAACTTGTGTTTTTCAAAAACCGATATGAAAAAATAAAAACTTTTTTTTAGAATAGATTTAGAACTTTGTTCTCCTTAGTTTATATTGATCCATAAGATTGATTAGAGACATTTCTGACCAGTCTCCATTTTATAGGGGTACCTCTCTTCTTTGGAAACTAAATCCCTATTGCCTAAAATTGTTCCTAATATCCTTCACAATTCATTCTGACCTCCTCCCTCCCCATGTAGAATAATTCCACCGATTCTCCATAGTATTTTGGGAAGCCTACGAGGTATTCTTGTGATGCAGTTTCAGCTGGTAAGACCAGTTTAAAATAATGGGATAAAAACCCGATGGATGGTACAAGAGAACAGAGCAGAAGATGAATAAGAGTGACAAAGGGTTTTTTTGTAACATGTTACACCCATACTCAGGATGTAACATCTTATAAAACGCACCCCCCCCCCTCCCTCCAACCCACCCATTAAGACAGCGAATGGGGGTCTGCCCCAGCAGCCACGTCCTTCATTCACAGTGTTTTGGCTGTCAGCTTGTATTTCTCAATGAACTACCAGGGTGCTATTGATCGCTCTAGGCAGTTCATTGGAGCGTCCTGTCAGTGTAACTGCCTGCTCGTATCAGGGGTATGGGCAGACCGCTGCACAGACAGTCTGCAGGACTGTGGCATTACACTCACAATCTGTTGATCATAGGTTTAATGCTTTACAAGTTCTTGACAACAAAAATAAATAAATGCATTTTTTTTTACCTGCAAAAAAATGTGCATTTTATTTATTTATTTTTTTGTAAAAAGTGAACTTTAAGTGAAATCCTTTAAGTGAAAAAAGGAAAACATAAGCAGCATTATTTCAAAGCAGAAGATGAAGGTGAGCATCTATTAGCCACCACAGCACAGACTTGGCAGCCAGTTGCATACATAAGGGAAATGTAATACGAAATGGGTACAATGGTTTCTTCTGCCTGTGAAATTGTCACATTTAACCAACTAGGTAATTATTTAGAACAGACAACATTGCGAGCCTTGGAGAAGGGCAATATAAATTATTTAGAGTCTCCTTTTACTTCAGATGAGCTGAAAAGAGCAGCGGAGCTACTTCCTAATTAAGGGGGGGGGGGGGGGGGTCCCGGTAAATAGAAGACTTCTATATAAAGCCTCTTGCTATCAATGCATCCTTTGAGCTCAATTTATTACCAGTCTACCAGTCTGGTATGAGGTATGGTATGTAGTTGGTTATACTACAACCAGGTACTAATGTATCAAATTCAGATTAAAACTCGCCAATATCTTTGCTTACAAAGATGTAAAACAGCAGCTAAATTAAATGTATAACGCACAATTTTTGTTAGAATAGCTAAAATACCAGAAAATATTTTGGCTGCAATAAAATATAAAATTATAAATCCTTATCAAACAGGCTTTATGCTAAATAAATGTACAGTTTTTAAATATTCAATGCACTTTCTGGAATTTACAAGTACTGTGCCTATTGATAATACAGGAACTACAAGATTATCTTTAGATGCAAATAAGGGCGGCCATAGATGATGCGATTTTCTTATCTGCAACTACGGGTTACAGAAAAAAAAAAAAAAAAACGCTTGATTCCCACATTATTAGTCAGTTTTGATGGGGGAATCCATCCTGCAGAGCTATTGTGTCCTCCTGCTCTGCCAGGAAAACACAGTGATTATTACTAGCGAAAATAGCCGCTGCCAATAGTTGCATTTAAAAATCCAACATGCTGGTTGTACCCAAGTAGATCGATGGATTGACTTGCGTACAATCAGCCTGCCCAGAGATGGTTTAAACCATCTACAAGACTCTACCATCTACCATCTACAATACTACAAGATTAAAGTAGTTTTAAACCCTGAAGATTTTTTTACCTTAATGGATTCTTGGATGTTTTTGTCCATAGGACATCTAGAACTCCTCAATTATTCTTTAAAGCAGGTCTTTAGGGTGATTACAACTTACTAGATGTGGCCAGACCCCGGGAGATTTTATTCATCCTATTTTGGGGAGGTTCTAATTTGGTATGATATCAGAAAGATGTAATAATCCTAGTTGTATTGCGTTTAATCCATTTTGTGCATTTTGGGACATCTAGAAGACACAGAAAATCAAGGTAATTTGAGATCTGGGGCTCAGAAGAACATTCTCACTAGAAAATTGCACTAAAGTGTATTTAGCCACATCCATTCACAAAAGAGGAATGATATCAACAGTGAATTTGAACTTGAATTTAGCACAGTTGACTTTTCAGCATAGGGGAACTCTAAACCTAGGTTCACATCTATGCGGCTGCGGTTGATGCGTTTTTCAGCATGTACTGGTCGATGACATCACAGGGGGCGGTGTCACCAGGTGACATTGCCTTGTGGCTTAGCTTTTTAGGAACTGTCAGACAGGTTGGCAGGCCAACAGCGGGAGTCTGCTGTGTTTTTTTTTTTTTCCATTTTCAGGCCGGCAGGCATTATTGGCAATGGATCTACCTCTTGCCTGATGAAGCGGTTCTGCATGGCTCCGAAACGTTGCTATATATTTATCATGTGACCACGGAATCAAGCTTTTGACCCTTTCGAGGAATCCTTGGTCTGCTGATGACATTTCTTCACTTAGAGCAGGGATCCTCAAATTCCGGCCCTCCAGCTGTTGTGGAACTACACATCCAATGATGCATTGTAGAACTCAGACATTCACAGCCATGAATAGGCATGATGGGAATTGTAGTTCCTGAACAACTGGAGGGCCATAGTTTGAAGAACCCTGACTTAGAGCATCTACATTAGGGGACATGCCTTTTTATTTTTGTTTTTTAAATAAAGGCCTTGTCAAAAACTGCCTACTTTGCTTTTTTTACACTACACCTTTTTTTGTGGTGAATAAGTAGGGGTACTACATACCCCATACTCATTCACGTGGGGGGGGGCAGGATCTGGGAACCTCCTGTTAAAGGAGGCTTCCAGATTCTGATAAGCTCCCTGCCCGCAGACTCCCACAACCACCAGTCAGGGTGGGGAAGAGGCGGGTCCATTGAAGTCTATAACACGGAAAGTGCAATCTGCTGGAAAAAAAGTCCCTGACCCTTTCCAAAAATGCACTGGCTGAAAAAAAAGCAGAAATGTGAACAATAGGAAACCATGTTAAATGGACTGTGGAGCGTTTCTGCAAAATGCACAAAAAATACCTGCAAAAGTGTGAGCCAGTGCTAAAATCCAAAGATTTGTGTGGAATGGCTTCAGATACCTGGGGTTGGTACCAGGCTGGTGAGAATACGATGGGGGCTACAAGCTTGAGAATATTAGATTTTTAGGACCAGAGAGGAGAGAGAGGTTAGACTGTATAATGTTAAAATATGGAATGTTGCGTTTTGAGTTTTTGCTTTTTGTTGGGGGGTTGTTTATTTCAGATGTGGTTTGTTTAATTTTTAGATGTTTTTCTGTGGTATATATTTGTTTGCCAGGAAAAGGTTTTCAATGACTAAAATATGAATTAAAAAAAAATAAGATAAAAAGGGAAATAAATTTGTCAATTTCCTCACCTCCTGTTCTCCCATGTCCATAAAGGACATTGGGCTGCAAACTATCTTCGTGTCCCAACAAATGAGGCAGAAACATGTAGATATTTGAAAACGGCAACGGGAGTTTGCTGGTTATATTCAAGAATTTCCATTTTATTTCTTCAACTGCAAAGTAAAAGAAAAAACCATGACAAGATTATTTATAATTTGGATTCACATGAATTTTTTTAACATCATCAGATGAATAAAATAGAAAAGACATTTAGATACTCCTACTCGACAGCCAGTTGGATTTGTACAAATTGGTACTTCGCCCATCTTTCCTTTTATACATTTTAGCTCAAGAGCAGCAGGAAAAATAGAGAAGAGATAAAGACATGCACAGACTTCATTAACCCTAACCTGGCGTTATTTATCTACCCCACAGAAAGGGGTCCAGTTTTTGCACAGAGCATAATCTCTAAGCATATCCTAATATGCATTTCCACTTTCGCAGACGTATTGGGATAACACCTACTATCTATATAGATATACAGTATCTCACAAAAGTGAGTACACCTCTCATTTTTGTAAATATTTTATTTTATCTTTTCATGTGACAACACTGAAGAAATTACACTTTGCTACAGTGTAAAGTAGTGAGCGTACAGGTTGTATAACAGTGTCAATTTGCTGTCCCCTCAAAATAACAACACACAGCCATTAATGTCTAAACCACCATTAATGTCTAAACCAACAAAAGTGAGTACACCCCTAAGTGAAAATGTCCAAATTGTGCTCAAAGTGTTTCTATTTTGTGTGGCCACCATTTTCCAGCACTGCCTTAACCCTCTTGGGCATGATGGAGTTCACCAGAGCTTCACAGGTTGCCACTGGAGTCCTCTTCCACTCCTCCATGACGACATCACGGAGCTGGTGGATGTTCGAGATCTTGCACTCCTCCACCTTCCGTTTCAGCATGCCCCACAGATACTCTATAGGGTTTAGGTCTGGAGACATGCTTGGCCAGTCCATCACCTTTAACCTCAGCTTCTTTAGCAAGGCAGTGGTCATCTTGGAGGTGTGTTTGGGGTCGTTATGTTGGAATACTGCCCTGCGGCCCAATCTCTGAAGAGAGGGGATCATCCTCTGCTTCAGTATGTCACAGTACATGTTGGCATTCATGGTTCCCTCAATGAACTGTAGCTCCCCAGTTCCAGCAGCACTCATGCAGCACCAGACAATGACACTCCCACCATGCTTGACTGTAGGCAAGACACACACTTGTCTTTGTACTCCTCACCTGGTCGCCACAACACACGCTTGACACCATTTGAACCAAATAAGGTTATCTCGGTCTCATCAGACCACAGGACATGGTTCCAGTAATTGATGTCCTTAATCTGCTTGTCTTCAGCAAACTGTTTGCGGGCTTTCTTGTGCATCATTTTGCACAGAGGCTTCCTTCTGGGACGACAGCCATGCAGACCAATTTGATGCAGTGTGCGGCGTATGGTCTGAGCACTGACAAGCTGGCCCCCCCACCCCTCCAACCTCTGCAGCAATGCTGGCAGCACTCAATATCTTTGGTAGACCATGACCAGGCCTGTTCTGAGGGGAACCTGTCCTGTTAAACTGCTGTATGGTTTGGCCACTGTGCTGCAACTCAGTTTCAGGGTCTTGGCAATCTTCTTATAGCTTAGGCCATCTTTATGTACAGCAACAATTCTTTGTTTCAGATCCTTAGAGTTCTTTGCCGTGTGGTTCCATGTTGAACTTCCAGACCTTGTAACACTAACGAGTCACAAGACAACGGGGGAGGGGGGTCAAATGGCTAACTGGGCCCAATTTGGACATTTTCACTTACTTTTGTTGCCAGCGGTTTAGACGTTAATGGCTGAGTATAACAAAAAAAACACAGCGCCAAAGACAGTGCATATTCTTACATCAGGTGTAAAAAAAAAAAAACTCAATCCAGTGAAATCAAAACAATGCGCCTTAGTCCTCGTGAATAAGTGCAATTAAGATAAAATAGTGTTGCCAATAAGTGAGCAACATATATACTTCAATAAAATAAATTAATATACAATCCCAGTGCTGAAAAAAATAAGTGAATATGGAGTATACACTCCACAAAATAAATTAAATATAAAAAGTCCCAATTATAGGAATAAATGGAAATTAGATTCAAATAAGTTTAAATGTAAGTGTCCAGTGATCATCCAGTGATTAAAAAGTGTCTGGTGCTACAAATAAAAGGGAACATCCAAGTGACTTCTTGTGGACCGTGAATCACCGTGTTCACTCCTCCCCCAAAAGTGAATCCACCTACCAGACGGTGTGGATCCCGAGGTCTTACAACATAGGGGTCTTAAAGACTTGATACTGGTAAGCACTTGTAGATAGGGACCCCCTTTTTATGTATCCTCTCCTTGGTATAGGGAAACAGACAGAAGAAATCCCAAGATAGTGTAATACGTTCAAACAGGTATTTTTGAAAAAAACTTACAGATGTACACTTCTAAAGATCACAGTCTTCATGCGCTCATCATAACTTGCATGGCCAACCTCCAAGATATAGGTGAAGCGGTCATCACTTATTGCTTCCGCAATCCGTGCAGTAACGAGTGGCGTGCATTCCACCGCGCTTCCACTTGCGTTCCACCTTACCAGAAGTGACGTAATTCCGGTCTTGTCAGCAACGTAATAAGTCACTTATGATCGTAAGTAATTTATGATAAGCGCATGAATACTGTGATTTTTTTTTAAGTGTACATCTGCACGTTTTTTTCAAATAAACCTGTTTGAACGTATTGCAATATCTTGGGATTTCTTCTGTCTGTTTCCCTATACCGAAGAGAGGATACATAAAAAAGGGGGTCCCTATCTACAAGTGCTTACCAGTATCAAGTCTTTCAGACCCCTATATCATAAGACCTAGGGGTCCACACCGTCTGGTAGGTGGATTCACTTTTGGGGAAGGAGTGAACACGGTGATTCACGGTCAACAAGAAGTCACTTAGATGTTCCCTTTTATTTGAGCACCAGCCACTTTTTATCACTGGACACTTACATTTTAACTTATTTGAATCAAATTTCCATTTAATCCTATAATTGGGACTTTTTATATTTAATTTATTTAGTGGAGTGTATACTCATATTCACTTATTTTTTCAGCACTGGGATTGTATACCAATTTATTTATTGATGTTTATATGTTACTCACTTACTGCCAACACTATTTTATTTTAAATGCACATATACACGAGGAATAAAGCACATTGTTTTAAATTCACTGGATTGAGTTATTTTGGTCACATGATGTAAGAATATGCACTGTCTTTAGAGCTGTGTTTTTTTTTTTGTTATACTATTTTTCACTGAGTGATAAGCAGCAGCGGCAGTATTATACTTTCATATTGATCACTTGTTGCTTAGCGCAGGGTGGACTCTTTTTTTAAAGAGTCATTTATCACAATAATGGCTGTGTGTTGTTATTTTGAGGGGACAGCAAATTTACACTGTTAGGCCCCTTTCACACAGGTGGACCATTCAAATCCGCCTGTCTGTTTTTTAGGTGGATCTGAATAGATGCCCCACGCATCTCTATGGGGCATCGGATGTCAGCGTAGACATGTCCGCTGACATCCAATCCGATCCATCAAATCTGGACGGATGGAAACCCTATTTTCCATCCGTCCAGCGGATTGGATCGGATGAGAACGGACAGACGGTCCATTCTCATCCGATTCCCCCATAGAGAACAGCGGGGACCTGACAGCTCTGTCTCCGCACTCAGCTGCCAGACAGAGATGCCATCCGCCTGCTCAGCGGGGGATCAGCGGATCGATCCCCGGCTGAGAAAAACAGAGTCTGCCGACGGACTGCCAGGTGTCAGAGGGGCCTTATACAAGCTGTACACTCGCTACTTTTCATTGTAGCAAAGTGTAATTTCTTCATATAATCAAATATTTAGAAAAATGTGTGGGGTGTACTCACGATAGATAGATAGATAGATAGATAGATAGATAGATAGATAGATAGATAGATAGATAGATAGATAGATAGATAGATAGATAGATAGATAGATAGATAGATAGATAGATAGATAGATAGATAGATAGATAGATAGATAGATATAGATAGATATAGATAGATAGATAAGATAGATAAGATAGATAAGATAGATAAGATAGATAAGATAGATAAGATAGATAAGATAGATACGATAGATTAGATAGATAGATAGATAGATAGATAGATAGATAGATAGATAGATAGATAGATAGATAGATAGATAGATAGATAGATAGATAGATAGATAGAGTTGTGTTCAAAATTATTCAACCCCCACTGAAATTGATTGTTTTGGCCAGTTTGACATTGATTTTGATCATTCAGTCATCCTGCTTACAATTGAATCAAAGAGGCACGTGTAGGTCAGACAAATATAACATAACATTTATTATAATGAAATAACCACAAATGTCTTTTCTGTGCTCACATCATTATCAGTTTTATTAAACCCCCAAGTGACATTCAATCTTAGTACTTAGTACAACATCCTTTTACAGTTATAACAGCTTTTAAACGTGAAGCATAGCTTGACACAAGTGTCTTGCAGCAATCTACGGGTATCTTTGCCAATTCGTCATGGGCAAAAGCCTCCAGTTCAGTCACATTCTTAGGCTTGTGCACTGCAACTGCTTTCTTTAAGTCCCACCAGAGGTTCTCAATCGGATTTAAGTCTGGTGACTGTGATGGCCACTCCAAAATGTTCCAGCCTTCAATCTGCAACCATGGTCTAGTGGACTTGGAGGTATGCTTGGGATCATTGTCCTGTTGAAAGGTCCAACGTCTCCCAAGCCTCAGGTTTGTGACGGACTGCATCACATTGTCATCCAATATCTCCTGGTACTGAAGAGAATTCATGGTACCTTGCACACGCTGAAGCTTCCCTGTACCTGCAGAAGCAAAACAGCCCCAAAGCATGATTGACCCCCCGCCATGCTTCACAGTAGGCAAGGTGTTCTTTTCTTCATAGGCCTTGTTCTTCCTCCTCCAAACATAGCGTTGATCCATGGGCCCAAACAGTTCTAATTTTGTTTCATCAGTCCACAGAACACTATCCCAAAACTTCTGTGGTTTGTCCACATGACTTTTGGCATACTGCAGTCGACTCTTCTTATTCTTTGGAGACAGCAAAGGGGTGCGCCTGGGAGTTCTGGCATGGAGGCCTTCATTACGCAGTGTGCGCCGTATTGTCTGAGCAGAAACTTCAGTACCCACATCTGACAAATCTTTTCTCAGTTCCTCAGCAGTCACACGGGGACTTTTCTCCACTATACGCTTCAGGTAGCGCACAGCAGTCGAAGTCAGCATCTTCTTTCTGCCACGACCAGGTAGCGTTTCAACAGTGCCCTTTGCCTTGAATTTGTGAATGATGCTTCCTATGGTGTCTCTTGGTATGTTTAACATCTTTGCAATCTTCTTATAGCCATTGCCCTTCCTGTGAATCGCCTGTGAGTAATCGCCTCTTCTCTTGTCTTCCTGGACCATTCTCTTGACTTCACCATGTTTGTAACCACACCAGTAAATGTCTAGAAGGAGCTGAGTATCACAGTCATTTTAAAGCTGCCTAATTGGTGCTTATTAGGCTTTATTGCTGCTCCCTGACATCCACAGGTGTTTTCAATACCTGATTGAAAACACTTCAAATGAACCTCTGTTCTTCAGAGTGGTAGTCTTTAAGGGGTTGAATAATTGTGTCAATGATGAATTCACAAAAGAAACAGTTACTACTGTATTAAAAAACCAATTGATGTCATTTTAGTTGCATATGGTTCTTTAAGAAGTCCTTGTAGGATTTCGTTCTGAATACAATTACAAATGTACACTTAATTCCCTAAAACCCTTTACAGCATTGGGGGTTGAATAATTTTGAACACAACTGTATTTGACTGCAAAAAAATGTAGTCAAGTCTGGAGGTAAATCATAACAGAGAAGGGGAGGAGGAAATACAAAAAGAATCATATAACATGAACTTTTTCCAATAGTGATATATTGTGCTTTTCACTCTCCTGAAAGGCAGTAAAGAAACAAAGACAGATAAGTGAGATAAGCTGGTAATGTACAGTATGTCAATATGTTATGTCCATAAACAAACAGCAATATAGTTTCACTAAGCTACTGAGTTTCAGTCCCTGCTCTAGTGAATTAAAGGGAACCTGAGCCAATGCTTAGTCCAGGTTCACACACATGCGATGTGTGAACCCCGCAAATCCACAGCGGGTTCCCGCATCGCATTCAACTAGCAGGCAGTTAACACTGCCATATGCGAATCACTGGGGGTGTCAATACAAAGTTAACTAAGCCCCCCCCCCAGATCAGTACGCATATCGCAGTAAATCGGATAGCTCAGGTGTGAACAACCATGCAAACCGATTATGGTGTGGACCCAAAAAATGGTTCTGTGCGAGTTGTGTCCAAATGCTATGAGTATTCAGCTATACAATCCGTATAGCTGAATTTGCATCGCACAGACATTACGAGATTTGCAGAGCAGTGCGCTCCGAATCACATGAGATGTCTGTCATCGCATATATGTGAACCGGCCCTTAAGTTCCTTAACCCTATTCAGACATTTCAAGCAGATTTCTAAATGAGTGCAGGTTGAAGTGCCTGGTAACCTTGAACCCCAGGAAGTTCTAATATATATATATATATCCCCCCCCCCCCAATATTTGATTACTAAACTGGTGTTTGGTCTAGCCCCCTCCTTTATATACCTATGCAAACAGATGTGCAAGATGGCACAGCAATCACACAGAAGTCCATTTTAGCATTTTATGATTTTTAAACAGAAAAAGAATGTGTAAATAAAAGCTGATATTTGATTTGCTACCAATAACAGCACTAGGTTATAAATGAGCAATCTGTTTGTGTAAGTACAGGAGGAGTAAGCAGTATATCAAAATCTGACATGTAACATATGATGTCACAACAAAGCAGGGTGGATTTGATTTAAATCACAATTTAAATCAGGATTTAAATAACTAGTAAAACAGCTTGATTTAAATCAACTCGATTTAAATTCTAGTTTTTAAGGAACAACTGTTCTCTGTCCCGCAGTGGCTACTCCTCTGACCCGCTGTTGATTCACTGACAGTCCCATTCACTTTAACCACTTAAGGACCAGGCCTATTTCAGGACAGACAGAATTGGCTGGTCAAAAGGAAGGAGACAACAGAGGAAAATGTGGTTGGGAGGAAGAGTACAGGTATCTTTGCAGGAAAGCAGTTGGTGGGGAAGGAAGGATATGAACCCTACGTTCCTATGTGTCAGGCTTTGTATATTTCTAAAGGGGGTTAGGATTGAGGGTTGGCATACTGCTGGCCAGGAATCAGCAGTGCCAGAATACTCCACAAATGAAAACTGATTAGTTCAGAGCATAACTAAATGGAAATTTGCAGGTATCGAAACTGTATGTCATGATACCTTTAGGTATAGCACAGTTGCTTATTCATAACCATGCATATAATATGGCACAGAGATATTTCATATGTTGTTTGAAAGCATAACAAAACCCTTGTTGATCTCCAGATTTTCTGTAATTTCCAATTTGTTGCACTAATTCTAACTTGTCTGCCCAGTATTGAACATGAAAACAGCATGTGTTGTTTTACACCCACTGTTCTATAGATGACCTTAGCTATACAAACAAGAATAACTTGTAGGAAACCAGGCTGGTTAAAAAATATGTAGGTGTGCTCTCAATTCCAGAAATAGTTATGCGGTTATGTTATGAAAAAATGCCTGCTCAGTTTTACATTGGGAAGAAATGTAATTTGAAAAATGCATGTAATAAGCCTGAGACAGCTAAGTAAAGCATGATTTGGACATGGCAAGATGCGGAATGTACAGACTAAATTCTTTATACAGAATAGGTTTAAATATAGTGGATTTAACTTCCCAGCTTGGGGGAGAGGAAATGGGCATGTTTCTTGTGGCCATGTCAATGTTTTCAAGCCTTACCCTTCCAAATATTCATAATGGAACTCCGTTCTGTCATAACAGGTTTTTGTTTTTTCTTCTTCTAAGGGAGAAGAATAAGATGCTGTCTGTTCTTATTAAATGCTCAACCCCTCTGCACTCTGGAACAGTAACTTAATCCACACAATAGAGAAGAAAGAAGAAAAAAAATATTACCCCCAATAGCTGCTGAAAACTGAATAGTAGTATAAAGATAATGGACTCCCAAAATCCCCAACTGGTACAGCGCTAATAATCAGTTAAACTAACACATATATAAACATACAAGGAAAAAATTGATGTGAAATAAATGCTCAATCGATAAAACAATGCGTGTATTCAAAACACCAAAATAGGTCCATTAATTGCAGAAACTTAAAACATGCCCACTCACTAGCTAAAAACAATGGGGACGGGATAATGCATCTTGATTGATGGAGACTTCACCTCCCTCTTATTCTAAGGCACAGGCTGGAAGAGCGTGACACAGCCTGTGACTGGTAGAAATCCGCCCACACCATGTTATTGTCAAAAAATAAAAAAGATTTGATTTCAAACAATCAATGGGATTTTTGACTTACCTTAAAAGCCATTTCTCTGATGTTCATTGACGGACACAGCTTCTGATATTTATAACCATTAGGTTATACTGCCCCCTACAGGAGTAGGACACAAGGCAGAAAAGAATTCTGGCTACACCCATGGGCAGTCCCAGGGGGTATACTCCCTCTCTCTGCTATAGCCACTCAGTTTTGTTACAAGCGGTGTCAGTAGAATTATAACTCCACAGAGAGGTGGGTGCTGTGTCCGTCAATGAACATCAGAGAAATGGATTTTACGGTAAGTAAAAAAATCCCATTTTCTCTTTCATTCATTGACGGACAAAGCTCCTGATATTCATAACCATTGGGACAACCCAAAGCAGAGTTAAACATGAGAGGTGGGAACAACAAAAACATTCCAAAGGCTAAACATTAGCCAACCAGGCAACAGGAGCTCAACCAAACAACTAAAGCCCACCTGAAAAAAACACCCCCTCAAAGAGGTTCAGGTCTTCTTAAACAGCAGCCTGCAAAACCTTGCAAAACCTTGCGGCCAAAAGAAGCATCCGCAGATGCCAACAAATCTACTTCATAAACCTTTGTAAAAGTGTGCACCGACGACCTTGCAAACTGCGTCACTGACGCCTGATGACAGAGAGCCCTTGGGGCACTAAGCGCCCTAGTAGAGTGCACCTTGAAAGGGAAAGGAGGAACCTGATCCCTGATCGAATAGACCTGAACCACTGTCTGTCTGATCCACCTGGAAATGGTCGCAGAGGAAGCGGACAACCCTTTTCGTAGTCCATTCGTGAGAACAAAGAGAGTCTGACTTCCTGAAAGACGTAGCTGTCAGGTACACCCTAATTGCTCAGACCACATTCAAGGCATGCAAGGCAATTTTCTTCGGACTTTTAGGCCTGGGACACAGGGAGGGAAACACGATGTCTTCATCCAAATGAAAATCAGACAACCTTTAGAAGGAACGACAGACAGGGGCGAAGAACCACCCAATCTGTGCAAATCACCAGATAAGGTGAACGACAGGATAACGCCACCAGTTCAAACACCTGCGCGGAGGTGATAGCCACTAAAAAGGCCACCTTCTGGGACAGCATAAGCAGGGGAAATCTTCAAAATATTTTCAAAGGGAGGCTTCTGTACAGCTGAAAGCACCAAATTAACCACATCCATACCGGCGTATAGGCAAATGACGCCGGCAGGATGGCTTTCTACATCCGGGCGGCCGTCATATGATGTTCGCCCGTTCTAGCTGCTACTGCGCACCCCCGGGAGTGCGCAGCGCAGCGATTAGGGATGAGGCTCGTCCCTCGGACATAGCCCATCCCTGATCAAGGTAAACAGCCAATAGAAATTGGCGGTTTACCACGTGAGCGGCTGTGTCAATCACAGCCGATCACATGAGCGGCTCCAGCGCTAGCCGCTCATTCTCTCTGCAATGCACATCCCCAGGGCGCGCAGAGCAGCGATCAGGGACGAGGCTCGTCCCTCGGACAGAGCCAATCCCTGATCTAGGTAAAGAGCCAATGAAATTGGCTTTTTACCACGTGACCGGCTCTGTCCAATCACAGCCGGTCACAAATGTCAACAAAGATAAGGGTAACTCACTGTTAACAGGCTCTTCTCCTCACACACCAATCCAGTGTGAGGAGGAGATCTGCAAACAGTGAGTTACCAGAGTATTACCAGAGTATTGTGAAATTACTGTGCCCTGATTGCCCCCACCAAATAAAGAGGACCTGTCATCTGCCCATCTGAGTACCTGTCCCCTGCCCATCAGAGTACCCGAGTACCTGTCACATGCCCATCAGAGTACCCGAGTACCTTCCACCTGCTCATCAGAGTACCTGCCGCCTGAAGTACCCGAGTACGTGCCGCCTGCTCATCAGTACACATCACTACTCATTAGTACCCATCAGTACCTATCAGTATCAGTACTGATCATCAGTACCCATCAGTACAGTATCAGTACTACTCATCAGTACCCATCACCTGCCTGTCTCCTGCCCATCAGAGTACCTGAGTACCTATCACCTGCCTATCGGAGTACCTGCCACCTGCTCATCAGTACCAGAGTACCTGTCACCTGTCTGTCACCTGCCCAGCAAAATACCTGAGTACCTGTCACCCTTCATACAGCTACCATGTCGAAGTCCAAAAAGGTTTTCACTGCCGAAGAGGCCTGTCAATTATTATCCCTGACGGATGAGAGCAGCGGGGAGCTCTCACTTTCCAATGCCGAAACCCTTTCTGAATCTGGTTCAGAATTTGAGCCCTTTGAAGGCTTTACATCGGGAACTGAATCGGAGGAGGAAGAAGTTCGGTCTAAAAGACGCCGCACTGAAAACCAGGCAGACACCAGCAGCGCCAATGGCCAATCGGCAAACGCCAACGGTGCTGGACCCCAGGAGGAAATGCCCAGTACAAGCACTGGAATTTCACACCAGCCCCAAAGAAGCAGAGCCCAAATGCAGCTTCCGGATGCCTTGGCTAACCCATTGTGGCTGCCTTCTAGCTCTGGGTCAGCTACAATCCCCCCCTTCACAGCACAGCCAGGTTTGCAGGTCAACACCCAAAATTTTGTTCTAATTGATTTTTTAAATTTATTTTTCCCTATGGAGTTCCTTCAAAGCATCGTCGACCAAACAAATCTTTTTGCCCAACAGTTAGAGAACAACCCCACCTCATATCATGCCCGTTTGAATGGAGACCCCTAACAGTAGAAGAGTTCAAAGTGTTTTTCGGCCTTACCATCAATATGGGGGTTACAAAAAAAAAAAAAACGAGCTGCATTCTTATTGGTCTACCAAACCCATCCACCATATGCCACTTTATTCATCAGTCATGTCCAGGTCCCGCTATGAAATTATAATGCACTTCCTGCATTTTAATGACAATTCCCAGTACCCTCCCCGAGATGATCCCAATTTTGATAAACTCTATAAAATTCGCCCCCTAATTGATTTATTTTCCAGACATTCTCCCGAAGTTTATGTCCCTGACCAAAAGATCGCTGTGGACGAATCACTGGTCCATTTCGCAGGCCGGCTGGCATTTAAGCAGTACATTCCCAGCAAGAGGGCTAGGTATGGCTTAAAACTTAACAAGCTCTGCGAGAGCAAAACTGGATACATGTACGCCTTTCGCGTGTACGAAGGCAGAGACTCCGAGCTCCAGCCCCCTGAGTGCCCAACGTACATGGGAATAAGTGGGAAGATTGTTTGGGACCTAGCCTTCCCACTGTTGCAAAAGGGGTACCACATTTATATGGACTACTATTATACCAGTTTGCCCCTTTTCCGCCACCTGTACTTGAAGAAAACCTTGGCCTGCGGTACAATAAGAAAAAACCGGAAGGGCTTCCCGCAGAGTCTTGTCACCACTCCATTACAAAAATGGGGAATCCGCAAGCCTAAGGAACGAAGAAGTAATGGCTTTGAAGTGGAGGGATAGTAAAGACGTTTACATCATGTCCACCATCCACGATGACACTGGAAATTGAAATTGGAAGACGACGCGGTCCCGTTCAAAGTCCCTTTTCGGAAGCCTGCTTGTATCCACGAGTACAATAAGTACATGGGGGGGGGTGGATTTAAACGATCAAATGCTGCAGCCTTATCTCCCGACACAAAGGACCCTCTTTTGGTACAAAAAAGTTGCAGTGTACTTTTTCCATTTGGCCATGTACAAAGCATATGTCACCTATAAAAAGTCCACGATAACACCAATCCCCTTCCTCCAGTTTATTGAAGATACAGTAAAACCTTGGATTGCGAGCATAATTCGTTCCGGAAACATGCTTGTAATCCAAAGCACTCTTATATCAAAGCGAATTTCCCCATAAGAAATAATGGAAACTCAGATGATTCGTTCCACAACCATTTATTCATAAGTCCTTCAGTTTATAGTCCATATAAAAAGATTCTAGCATTGCAATAGGTTATATAACCATAAAATGTCCATCCACAAATAGCAGCTTCCACAAGGGGATTAGAAGGAAACTCCAGCAGGAGCTACAGAGTATCAGAGAGAAGAGAGGCGCCTCTAAGTGTAGCAATATGGTTCCATTTAATGAAGGTTCAACATTTAGCGACTCACATGGTTGATGAATAAAAGAGGCACATCTAAGTATGCAGGCATCCGGGGTAAAGCTGTCCACATAGACCATCTTCTGCACCGCCGGCTGCCAGTCTGTAATCCTGACCGGGAAGACCACCCTGCAGTAAAGCGATCTGAAAGTGAGGGGCAGTATGGAAGGGATGACGTAGATGGCGGTGCGGAAGATGGTCTATGTGGACAGCTTTACCCCGAATGCCTGCATCCTTAGATTGCCTCTTTTATTCATCAACCATGTGAGTTGCTAAATGTTGTACCTTCATTAAATGTAACCATATTGCTACACTTAGAGGCGCCTCTCTTCTCTTTTATACTTAGCTGTGACTTGAGGCTACTTGTATATCAAGACATCGCTTGTATATCAAGTCAAAATTTATTATAAAAATTTGCTTGTCTTGCAAAGCGCTCTTAAACCAAGTTACTCTCAAACCAAGGTTTTACTGTATTGCCACTGCCCTGATTTACCAGCAAAGATCCCCCCCAGAAATCATTCGTTCTGATTGTGTCAGCAGACTTCATGAGCGCCATTTCCCTTTCCATATCCCCCATCAGAAACTGGAAGAAGACGCCAAAAAAAGTGTCGGGTGTGTAGCAAAAAAAGAATTAGGAAAGACACCAGTTTTCATTGTACTGATTGTCCCTCCCAACCTGGCCTATGCATTGGAGAATGCTTCAAAATCTATCACACTGCCCTAAACTTTTAGCCCATATTTCAATCAGACTGCCATTTTCCCTTTTTCAATTTTTGTGCTGAATATTTTCCTGCTGCCTCAACCAACCATATCACTGCCTTCCTTGTGAACCGACCCTGGCCTGTATATTTACTATGCCTCTGCCTGCCATCTGCATTGTTTATCCGCCATGTTTCTGCCTTTCACGTGAACTGACCCTGGACTGTTTATCAATTATGCCTTAGCCTACCGTCTATTTCTGCCTTTTACCTGCACTGACCTCGGCCTGTTACGACCATGTTTTTTGCCTGCCACTTAGACTGATCTTTCACCCTGCTATTGTAGTAGTGGGATTCAAAATGACACAGGGATCTCACTTTTGTGAGGGGCTTCAGAATATAGTGTTCTGATATGAGAAAACACGTTTTTGGTTTTCTTTGGGTTTGTAATCTCGGAACAGGGTCTGGAGTCCGGAGGCTTCAAAGCGATTTGGGTGGGAGAAGCCTCTACTCCTGTCCCCATTTTTTCCAGACCGAGGCCCTAAGCTTGATGGTCCTGCCTGCTGCCTGGACCAATACTTTGGCTGTGCTGATCATATCCTTGCCTGCACTGACCCAGGACTTTTTATGGAACATGTGCCTGTTGCCTGGACCAATACTGGGCTGTACTGACCATATCTCTGCCTGCACTAATTACCTGCCTACTACCTGGACCAACGCTTTGGCTGTGCTGACAATATCTCTGCCTGTACTGACTATGGACAGTATTCCTGCCTGCTGCCTGGACAATCCTTTCACTGTCGCTGTCTACGTTCCTGCCTGCTGCCTGGACCACTGCACTGCTAAAACCACAGGTAATTTTTTGTTTATCCTTTGCTCAGCAGAATGTATTTTGGTATGTATTATGCTATGTGTTAGGGGCCTTCAACAATGTGATAGGTTGTCAGGAATTTGTGTGTGTGATTTATGTCCCTAGCCACTTGCCAACCGGCCAATGTATATATGCGTCCTCCATTTAAACCTAAATACCGATGTTATGGCAGCAGATAGCTGCCATAACCCTGGTATTTTTTTAAACGGTGGACGGTTGGCTTTCCGATAAGGGTGGTCTCAGAGGCGGATTCGCTGCGGGATCACCCTTCCGGGATGGCGGAAGAGGTGCCCCCCCCCCTCCAGTCGCATCCCGGTCCTTTTTCCAGCTTACCGGACCCCCCGGCAGCGGGGAAAACGATCTGGTCCCGGATCCTCACAGACAGGATGTTGAGTGAGGGCAAGCTTACCCTCACTCGACTATGGTCTTGGAGGACCGGAGCTACGGCAAACGTTGTTGCCTAGCAACCGGTTTAAAAGGTCCCTTTTTTTTTTCTATCTTTTAGTGTACTTGTAAGATCTGAGGACTTTTTGACCCCAGATCTCACAAAAAATAGGTCCTGTCGTGCCTATTTCTATTACATTCCTCGTAAAAGAAAAAAAAATGATCAATTTTTTATTTTTTTTTTAAAAACGGTGTAAAAATAAAAAAATAATAAATAAAATAAATAGTAAAAAAAAAAAATTAAAGCGCCCTGCCCCAGTTAGCTCGCGTGCAGAAGTGAACGCAAACGGACACCCCGCCCACATATGTAAACTGTGTTCAAACCACACATGCGAGGTATCGCCGCGATTGTTAGAGCAAGAGCAATAATTTGAGCCCTAGACCTCCTCTTTAACTCTAAGATGGCAACCTGTAAAAATTTTTAAAGTGTCGCTTATGGTTATTTTTAAGTACCAAAGTTTGTTGCCATTCCATGAGCGTGCGTGATTTTGAAGCATGACATGTTGGGTATCTATTTACTCGGCGTAACATTATCTTTCACATTATGGAAAAAAAATTGGGCTAACTTTACTGGTTTCTTATTTTAATTCAAAAAAGTGAATTTTTAAAAAAAAAAATTGCGTTTGGAAGACCGCTGCGCAAATACGGTGTGATAAAAAATATTGCAATAATATCCATTTTATTCTCTAGGGTCTCTGCTAAAAAAAAATATATAATGTTTGGGAGTTCTAATTAGTTTTCTAGCAAAAAATGGATTTTTGTAAAATCTTACCGTAAAATCCTTTTCTCTTAGCTCATCGACAGACGTAGTCCTCGGTGATACACCACCTTCGGGTTATGTTACCTCCGCAGGAGCAGGACTAGACAGGAAATTAAAAAGCTCTGGCCACACCCTAGGGGCAGTCCCAGAGGGTATATCCTCTCTCTCTCTGCCTCAGCAAATCAGTTATGTGAAAAAGCAGTGCTTAGAGAATTTAACCCAACCCAACTCCAAAACAGAGGGGCGGGGACTACGTCTGTCGATGAGCTAAGAGAAAAGGATTTTACGGTAAGATTTTACAAAAATCCATTTTTCTCTAGCGCTCATCGACAGACGTAGTCCTCGGTGATACACCACCTTCGGGACGTCCCAGAGCAGTATCACAACTGAGGGGTGGGAAAATGGAAATCAAATCCCAATCTAAAAGGCCCAACCGGTGCCAACTAGAAGTTTACAATGCTCATCCTTAATGATGAGACTCAACAAAAAAAAAAAAATTTTTCAAACAGAAAAAAACCCTCGAGGTAGACCACCGGTCTCCTCAAATTGCGGCCTGCAAAACCTTGCGGCCAAATGAGGCATCCGCCGATGCCGTCACATCAATTTTATAGAATTTAGTAAAGGTATGTACCGACGACCAAGTGGCCGCCTTACATACCTGGACCACTGACGCCTGATGGCGAAAGGCCCAGGAAGTACTGAGCGCTCGAGTGGAGTGCGCCCTAACAGGGAACGGAGGACTCTGACCCTTAATAGAATAAGCCTGTACCACCGTTTGTCTAATCCATTTGGCAATGGTCGCGGCAGATGCAGGCAAACCCTTTCTGGGGCCATCCGTGATCACAAAAAGTGAATCCGTCTTACGGAATGATTCCGTAGCTTTCAGGTATACCCTGATTGCCCGAACCACATCCAAGGAATGCAACGCATGTTCCCGATGATGCTTGGGCTGAGGACACAAGGAAGGTAGTACAATATCTTCATTCAGATGAAAATCTGAAACCACCTTAGGAAGAAAAGATGGCTTAGGATGAAGTACTACCTTATCCCTATGAATCACTAGGTATGGGGACTGGCATGATAATGCAGCCAGTTCTGACACCCTGCGAGCAGAAGTAATAGCCACCAAGAAGGCCACCTTCTGGGATAGAGTAAGCAAGGGAATCTCCCTGATGTTTTCAAAGGGAGGTTTCTGTAGAACCGACAAAACCAAATTAAGATCCCAGGGCGGTAAGGGCGCGCGGACTGGAGGAGCCAGGTGCCGCACCCCCTGGATGAAATTCCGCACCAAGGATTTGGTAGCTAAAGGTTTCTGAAAGAAGATTGCTAATGCTGAAACTTGACCCTTGATGGTGCTCAAGGCTAGCTTCTGCTCAACCCCTTGTTGCAAAAAGGCCAATATTCGAGACACCGAATAGGTACGTGGAGGAAATCCTAAAGATTCGCACCACGCAATATAAGTCTTCCATGTGTGATAATAGACTTTGCTGGAAGTCGCTTTCCTTGCTTTAATAAGGGTAGGAATGACAGAAGTAGACAAACCTCTGTCCTTCAGTACTTGGGTCTCAATGGCCAGGCCATTAAAACCAGCGACTGTAAAGCACGAAGGTAAATAGGTCCTTGAGACTACAGACACTCCCTGAGACGAAGTTCCCACGGAATGTCTGCGACTAACCTGTCCAAGTCGGCCAGGCCGGCTTGAAGAGGCCAGCCTAGAATTTCTAGGACCACTGGCGCTGATTGGATCTGAACCAGGCGTCCCTAGAGCTATCTGGCCCCGACCATCCGAGAAAGTCTGGTCGTTTTCTGTTCCCACACATTTATCAGATACCTGATAGTTATCAGGCAAGGTGATTTTTTCTGGTTGAACCTCAGGGACCGAAGTCACCCGACTAGAGGCTACTTGGCCTATCTGGTCAATCAGATCCGATTCCTGTGAGGTATCGGGACTAATCTTAGGAAAAGGTAAAGGAAAAGATCTATACAGGGAACGGTAACTACCGCTTCCTGTACTTAAATGTTGGAAGGGAAGAATCGCACCGGTAGTAGTGGTTGATGCTCGATCTAATGTCCTAAATACCGGTGAAAACGTCCCCCCACCCTGAAATTGGGTGGGGGCGCACCTTCAGGCTGTGTACTCCTTTACTTCGGGTTTGGCTGGGTTGGTCCTCTGCTTGTCCGACCAGCCCTTCTTGAACCCTCCTGGAGGAGTCTTGCCTTTCCCGGAAGTACCAGCCGGGCGTCCTTTATGGGCGGTAAAGAAAGGTCCTCGCTTGTTGCGAGGTTCCTTAGCTTTTGCAGCCTGTGGTAAAAAAGTACTCTTGCCCCCGGTGGCATCCTTAATGATTTCATCTAGGTTGGCTCCAAATAGACGATTCCCCTGGAACGGGAGATTGGTCAAAGTCTTTTTGGAACCTAGGTCAGCTGACCAGCATTTTAACCACAGCACACGTCTGAGGATCACTGCTAACTTAGATGCATGCCCTAACAAGGGAGTAGTGTCCAAGGCTGCGTCACAGATAAACCGTAGCCCTTGTATGATCTGTTCTATCAAATCAGATGTCTCCTGGGGAATATCTTTTCCCCTAAGATCTTGGCGTACCATCTTCGCCCATTCTGTAAGTGTCTGGGAAACTAGACCAATAACAATTACTGGTCTAAATGCTGACCCTATCAGAGAAAAGATAGTGCGGGACTCCGCTTCTATCTTTCGATCCACCGGATCCTTAAAGGACGAAGTGTCCTCCACTGGAATAACCGTGGCTTTATTCAGCCTGGAAATAGGCGGATCCACGACTGGTGGTATCGTCCATTTCTTAATGATGGATTCCTCAAACGGATAGCGTCTAGCAATACGCTTGGAAATAGTAAAGGTACGTTTAGAATGTTCCCATTCTCCTTTAATCTGATTTCCAAAACATTTAGGTACAGGAAAAGCCTTCGCCGTCTTGATGGGCTTATTAGTCCCAAAAGGCCTCTCTGTTTCAGTTGCCTCTGCCGGTAAAGCCTCAAGTTTTAAGGTTTCTTGCACTGCCACAACTAGTGCGTCCACCAATGCTTCTTCCTGAATTATAGCAGGAGAAGAAGCGTCCTCCTCACTGTCTGAGGGGGCTTTACCTGGGATAGCAGCCCTTGCAGAGGAACCTGCAACTGCAGTGACCATCTCTGAATCAGAGTCAGAGGTGTCAGATAGTATAGGGGTAGGCGGGGGTCGCTTCCTTGACCCCCGTCCCTGACAGGCCGCCTCCACCCGAGCCACCATAGACTCCAAAATTGCTGTAAATGACTCTATACTCTGTACATCGGCGGGTCCCGAGGCCCCCTCGAGGGAAACAGGTGGGGGAATCTGTGTGGCAGGGTCCATAATAACTCCAGTTACTTCCTGGATGATATAATTCAAAGTAAAGAAAAACTTTTTTTTTTTTTTTTTTGACCCTCAGCGCCACAAAAAACCCCTTAGTGTTACCTGCTAGGGATCCCTATCGATCGAGAGAGAGAGAGATAGACCCCCAGGCTCACCACTTGATGTTCAGAGTTGAACTGCAACAGCATACAGCGCTGTCTTAGACAAACAGGAAGTCTTTTGGCTGGCTGCCCAGGAAGAAAGGAGGCGGCTCCGCCCCTCTGTACGCCTTCCGGCGCCTCCCCCAAGCTCCACGAGGTGTAGAATCACCTAAAACATGGCCGCCCCCATGCTGGAGACACGAGGCTACGCCAAAATGGCGGCTCGTGCGATCCAGCAAAAAACATGGCGGCGGCCTGTGCTGACTAGCGGTGTGCTGCAGGCACACAACACTCTCTCTGCATGGGGATATGGCGTGTTTGGCGGTACCGGCCCTGGCGGACCGCATGGCCGTTCGGGAGGCCTGCTATTAGCTGGAGATCTGACTTGGAAGGCAGTCTACATGTCCATGGCTTCTGACTGGTAGGTAGCTTATACTTAACCCATAAGATTCCCAGAATGCCACAGATTACATCTTTGAAACATGTATACAATAGATTGTTAGCTCCCAAACCAAGTCTCCTGGCTTTTGCACACATAAAATCACACTCAAAGTAGGAGGATTTGTGACATGTTATAGGATAGAAAGAAACTCTTTCTTACCATACAGAGAGGGGCCCGCGTTCACCACAAAACCCGTCAGGGAAAACAGGGGGAACATACTACTCACCATACCGGAACCAGGCGGGCACCAACTCCTGACAGTACCCCTCTCCACCGGGGCGGGAGGGCTGTCGACCGATACAGACGCCGTGACTCATGGTCTTTGGCGTTTCAGCGAGACGTTTAACTCGCGGGTTCAGTCCTTTAATGGGACTTTGTCGCGGCCGACTCAGCGCGGAGCTATGGCCTGCACGCGCTCGTAGGCTGAACTGGGGTGACCACCGGATCTCAACATCCAGCCCGTCGCCCAGTTCAGCTTTCTTGCTTGAAGATCTCACAGGAACACTGGAGAAAAAAAGCTGTCCAAAAATCCTTTTAGAAAAAAATTTCTTGCCAGGACCTAAGATCCCAGCAAGGTATCTAGGTCCTTACTCCTAACTAGACAGAAAATAACTGATTTGCTGAGGCAGAGAGAGAGAGGATATACCCTCTGGGACTGCCCCTAGGGTGTGGCCAGAGCTTTTTAATTTCCTGTCTAGTCCTGCTCCTGCGGAGGTAACATAACCCGAAGGTGGTGTATCACCGAGGACTACGTCTGTCGATGAGCGCTAGAGAAAACTGATTTTAGCTTGTAAACACAAAATGTCGAAAATAGGCCTAGGCAAGTGGCTAGGATGCATGATGGTGCTCCTTTTCAAAATTTTTGCTCTTTTTTGGCTTATATCACGGAAAAAAAAAAAAAAACAGTTGTGATCAAATACCACCAAAAGAAAGCTCTATTTTTGTGAAAAAAAATGATAAAAAATTTTGTTTGGTTACAGTGTAGCATGACTGAGCAATTGTCATTCAAAATGTGAGAGTGCTGAAAGCTGAAAATTGGTCTGGGCAGGAAGGGGGTCTAACTGCTCTGTATGGAAGTGGTTAAGATCTCAAGGCGGCAACGGAGCCCACACTGGAGGAGCCAAATGTTGGACAGCCTGAAGAAGGGAAAGAACCAGGGAATGTGTAGCCAAAAGGTCATTGGGAGAAGGTCATTGGAAGAAGACCGCCAAAACGGACACCTGGCCCATGATGGTACTCGAGGCCAATTTCTGTTCAAGCTACCGTTGAAGGAAGAACCCCAAGAGACTCACATCACGCAATGTACGTCTACCACGTACGATGGTAGATCTTCCTAGAGGTAGATTTCCTAGCTTTCAACAGTATAAGAATCACTGACTCAGATTCCCTATCCCCTATCCTTCAGCACCTGGCGTTCAACAGCCAAGAACATCCAAGCCAGCATCGGTAAAGCACGATAGATGATCGGTCCTTGGGACAGCAGATCCTCCCTGAGAGAAAGCTGCCAAGGAAAGTCGGCGACCAGCCACACCAGATCGGCATACCAAGGCCAGTCCGGAGTCACTAAGATGACAGGAATCTCTTCTGCCTTGATCCTGCATAGAAGTCTGGGCAGAAGCTTGAGAGGTAGGAATCAGACGATACTCATCCCACTGGGCCACCAGCGCATCTGTAGCATCTGCCAGAGGTTCCATTGACCGAGCCACAAACCTCTACACCTTTCTGTTGAGCTAAGACGCCAACAGATCCATCTCGGGGGTGCCCCACCGAAGACACAGCTGATGAAACTGCTCCTGATGAAGGGACCTCTCCTCGTAGTCCAACGCCTGAGGTAATCCGCCTGCCAATTTTCCACCTCAGGAATATGTACGGCGGAGTGGGCTGGAACAAACCATTCTGCCCACCTTAGAATGCCGGCTACCTCCAGAGCCGCCAGGACACATATCTTGTGCCCCCTTGGTGAATGACCTAAGCCACAGCCATGGCATTGTCTGATTGAATGTGCACTGGACAACCCCCCATCATCCGTCAAATGATCCAGAAACTCACTCAGAGTTCCAAGACATTGATCTTCCAGCGTCCAGATCCCCTGATCAGAATGCTTGCCGAGGATGCCTTTCCAGCCAGACAGGCTGGCATCCGTGGTGACCACTGTCCAATACAAGGGGAGGAAGGATTTTCCCAGGCGAAGCGCAGGAGAACAAAGTCACCATATCAGGGACTCCTTCGTGCCCTGACTCAGCCAGATCTGGATTGTCCAGAGACTGCAGAGCCTTGTCCCATTTGTTCAGAATTACCCTTTGCAGGGACCTTGTATGGAACTGTGCAAATAGAACCACCTGGAAGGTAGACACCATCAGGCCCAGCACCCGCATGCAAGTCTGAAGGTGGACAGCAGGAGGCGAATTGCAGCCTGCAATTTCTGGAGTTTGTCCAGAAGAAGGAGCAGTCTGGCTAACGCCGAGTCCAGAGTCAGGCCTAGATAGTCCAGTTTTGTAGACGGAACCAGAGCAGACTTCTGAAGGTTTCCGAATCCAGCCGAACTCTTGCAGAGTTCGTATTGTGATCTCCAGGTTCTCCACCAGAGAAGAGAGAGACTCCTCTCGCAGAACGAGATCGCCCAAGTAGCCCAGTAACGCGATCCCCTGCTGGCATAGCAAAGCTAGCTCCGGGGCTAACAATTTTGTGAAGACCCGAAGAGCAGACGCGGGACCAAAGGGTAACGCCACAAACTGATAAAGCTCCTCTCCCACAGGAAAGCGGAGAAAACGCTGGTGACTGGCACATATTGGAATGTGACGGCAGGCATCCTTGGTATCGATAGAGGCGTGGAAATCCCCCTGACACAAGGATGCCACCAGCATTCCAATGGATTCCATTCTGAACTTCTGTACCCACAGAAAGCAGTTTAGTGCCTAGAGGTCCAGGATTGGATGCACTTTGCCTTCCTTCCTGGGAAATGTGAACAGGTTTGAGTAAAAACCCTGAAAACGTTCAGAGGTCGGAACCGAGACAATCACCCCTTGAAGTAAACAGGTCTTGTACCCTCCCAAACAGACCCTGTAAGTGGTCTGGGGACAGGCGCAAGTTGGGTAGAAAAAAACTTTTTGCTAGCCCATCACCCGCAAGCCGCCTCCACCTGGGACACAAGGGAATCTAGGACCGCAGTCAGTGCATGGATTGATAGATGGTAGGGACCCGGAGAGCCCCTAGCCTCAGGGAGGGGGTCAGGTGGGGAAACATGCTCTAAAGACTCCATGAGTCACCAGGGGGACCTCATAAAAAAGTGTAAAACACCAAGTCAAAACCCCCACCGTGCTGGCAGCACCACCTGGCTGCCAGGCACAAATAGCACCAAGCGATCCTCAGCAGAGAGGGAGAGGACCCCACCAGACTCCCCATCCACAGAAATCAGCACCTGCAGCCACCAGGGGAATCTGCACTAAATGTGCAGCCATCAGGAAGTAACTTGATCCAGTACTCAGCACCAGGGGATGAGGAGGGGCTCCCACCACTGAAATTGCCGCCCACAAGGCTCCACTGTCATGGTCGCCGCTATATGTATTGGCAAACCACAACAAAATGGCCACCGGACTACACAAACATGGCCACCATGTATAGAAACACACGCTACAAAAAAAATGGCAGCACCACGAGGCGCACAGGAACCCAGGAGGGAAACCAGGCCTCAAAGACATACCAAGGTAGAACAGGGAGGCCCTGGAAGGTGCCCCCAGTATGTACAACCCCCTCCTTGCACAGTCGATCGTCCGGTCGCCGAAGGCGCACCCCTGGCCCCCATTTACCAGTTAGTGCCCTGCCCCTCATCCCAGGAAAGTGGCCAGGCCACCCAAACAGCCCCAGCGTGGAGGGGGGGCAGGATAAGGGACTTGGCAGGAGGGGGGACAGGATAAGGGACTTGGCAAGAGGGGTGCCTGCGGTAGGAGGGGAACCCGGGGGTCCGACTGTCCCAAGGAGGGGCCCACGTCCACCCCAAAACTCCCCAGGGTGAGAAGAGGGGACAGCTACTCAAGATATCAGGAACCAGGCGGGCACTGCTTCAGACAGAACCCCTCTCCATCGAAATGGGGAGTGGTCGGCCGGGAGGATCGCTGCGACTCGGGCTGAGCCCGGCCTTATGTGACCTCACGAGGCATTTACAGTGGGTACGGAAAGTATTCAGACCCCCTTAAATTTTTCACTCTTTGTTATATTGCAGCCATTTGCTAAAATCATTTAAGTTCATTCTTCTTCCTCATGAATGTACACATAGCACCCCATACTGGCAGAAAAACACAGAATTGTTGACATTGTTGCAGATTTATTAAAAAAGAAAAACTGAAATATCACATGGTCCTAAGTATTCAGACCCTTTGCTCAGTATTTAGTAGAAGCCCCCTTTTGATCTAATGCAGCCAGGAGTCTTTTTGGGAAAGATGCAACAAGTCTTTCACACCTGGATTTGGGGATCCTCTGCCATTCCTCCTTGCAGATCCTCTCCAGTTCTGTCAGGTTGAATGGTAAACGTTGGTGGACAGCCATTTTTAGGTCTCTCCTGTTATATTCTCCGTGTTGTGAGAGACACAGGACTCTGGTCTGGAACAACGGTTGTTTATTCAGGACTCACTGTACAGCATTACAGGACAGCTCTGCATATCAATACATCTCTACATGTGTCTAAAGATGGCCACTCTGCCCCTTGACCCTTGTCATCACTCCTGGGTGGAGCCAGCCTTAAAGTGACAGTACATGTGAAACCCTTCAGGTATAACATCTCCAGAGATGCTCAATTGGGTTTAAGTCAGGGCTCTGGCTGGGCCATTCAAGAACAGTCACGGAGTTGTTGTGAAGCCACTCCTTCGTTATTTTAGCTGTGTGCTTAGGGTCATTGTCTTGTTGCAAGGTAAACCTTCGGCCCAGTCTGAGGTCCAGAGCACTCTGGAGAAGGTTTTTGTCCAGGATATCCCTGTACTTGGCCGCATTCATCTTTCCCTCGATTGCAACCAGTCGTCCTGTCCCTGCAGCTGAAAAACACCCCCACAGCATGATGCTGCCACCCCCATGCTTCACTGTTGGGACTGTATTGGACAGGTGATGAGCAGTGCCTGGTTTTCTCCACACATACCGCTTAGAATTAAGGCCAAAAAGTTCTATTTTGGTCTCATCAGACCAGAGAATCTTATTTCTCACCATCTTGGAGTCCTTCAAGTGTTTTTTTAGCAAACTCCATGCGGGCTTTCATGTGTCTTACACTGAGGAGAGGCTTCCGTCGGGCCACTCTGCCATAAAGCCCCGACTGGTGGAGGGCTGCAGTGATGGTTGACTTTCTACAACTTTCTCCCATCTCCTGACTGCATCTCTGGAGCTCAGCCACAATGATCTTTGGGTTCTTCTTTACCTCTCTCACCAAGGCTCTTCTCCCCCGATAGCTCAGTTTGGCCGGACGGCCAGCTCTAGGAAGGGTTCTGGTCGTCCCAAACGTCTTCAATTTGAGGATTATGGAGGCCACTGTGCTCTTAGGAACCTTAATTGCAGCAGAAATCTTTTTGTAACCTTGGCCAGATCTGTGCCTTGCCACAATTCTGTCTCTGAGCTCTTCAGGCAGTTCCTTTTGACCTCATGATTCTCATTTGCTCTGACATGCATTGTGATCTGGAAGGTCTTATATAGACAGGTGTGTGGCTTTCCTAATCAAGTCCAATCAGTATAATCAAACACAGCTGGACTCAAATGAAGGTGTAGAACCATCTCAAGGATGATCAGAAGAAATGGAAAGCACCTGAGTTAAATATATGAGTGTCACAGCAAAGGGTCTGAATACTTAGGACCATGTGATATTTCAGTTTTTCTTTTTTAATAAATCTGCATCAATGTCAACAATTCTGTGTTTTTCTGTCAGTATGGGGTGCTATGTGTACATTCATGAGGAAGAAGAATGAACTTAAATGATTTTAGCAAATGGCTGCAATATAACAAAGAGTGAAAAATTTAAGGGGGTCTGAATACTTTCCGTACCCACTGTAACTCGCAGGCCAGCCCCCGTCCAGTGAGGCTATGTCGTGGCTGACCTAGCGCGGAGCTGAGGTCTGCGTGTGCTCTCTGGCCAGACTGGGGTAACCACTGGATCTACTGGATCGCCCAGTCCGGCAGTTGATTGTAGATCTCGCAGGAAAAAATAGGTCCTTACACCTGATTAGGCAGAAAAAAACTGAATGGCTATAGCAGAGAGAGGGAGTATATCCCCTAGGATTGCCCTTGAGTGTAGCCAGAACTCGTTTTTGCCTAGTGTCCTACTCCTGTAGGGGGCAGTATAACCCAATGGTTATGAATATCAGGAGAGGTGTCCATCAATGAACGTAAGAGAAATATATATTTGTATGGCAATTTTAAACAGTTTATTGATATTATTTATTTATTTTTACGCTGTATTCCAAAGGCTGTTTTTTTATTGATTTTCAACCAGCAGCAGAGGACTAGATGCTCCTCCTGCTTATGTTTCCCTACAGAGAGAAAGTTTATGAGCTGGCTCATGTGACAGCTATATATTGATTCACTAACTGCCACTCTGGTTTACTCAATCCAGGATGAAAGGATGCAACCCGTAAAAGAAACTCACATAAAGTAATACCGTTAGTTAGACCTATATTAAAAACATAGGCAGCATACTCACACAACAGAACACTGTACATAGGCAAACCCGAGGTATTAGCACACCTCACTATGTAGCTCACTCAGTGCTTGTGGAGGAGCCACAGACATCTGCCAGCGATGGCTGCCCTGCTACTGATCGCTCACAGAGATGCAGTGTATTTACATCCGACCTGGCAGACAGTGTCCGGCTCCGCCTCAATGCGTTTCATCATCTGAGACTGTCAGGGGGATGTAAAAAACTGCAGTGGCAAACCTTAATATGGCGCTTTTCCACTGCGTGTACTGGCTCGGCTCCACTCGGCACTGCTTGTCCCAGCTCGGCTCGGTTTGCTTTTCCACTGCGTGGTATGAGTCGGCACGTTTCAACACTATATAGGCTCTACTCGGCTCGGTTTGCTTTTCCACTAAAGTAGTAAGTGGGAGGGATTACAACGTAATCCAATGACGGTGGCAATTCTCTGACCAATCAGTGGCTAGTAGTGATGACCAATCAGGCTGCATGCGAAGGATTGTGGAATTTGGTATAGGTATGGCAAGCTTGAAACCACAACCGAGGTGGTACTGTTTAAGCGAGCCGTACCATGCAGAGGAAAAGCGCCGCCGTACCAAATCGTACCGAACCAAACACGTACCATGCTGTACCGCGCAGTGGAAAAGCGCCAAAGTGAGCCATACTGAGCCGTACCATGCAGTGAAAAGGGCCAATAGACAGAGCCCAGAGACGCAACTAGAACCTTCAGGGCCCCGATGCAAGAAACCATGAAGGGACACCTGGGCCCCTGGCCGGGGCCCTTCCCTCTCATTGCAGGACCCTTTCACAAGTTCTGCAGTGGGCCCCCTTCCTTCCATCTTGGGGCCTCCCCATGGAGGTGGAATGCATGGGCCCGGTCGCAAATGTGACCTTTGCAATCCTGGTGTCAGTAGTTTTTATTTTTTGGTATTTTAATTTTTATCATTTTATTTATTTATTTTTTTACAATGTCCCTGACTTTGACTCCATACAGAAAAGGAAGGAGCTGGTAAATTACATATTTACCAACCCCTTCCTGGTTCTCTATTGTGACACATCCCCAGCAGCCGGAAGGAGAGGGAAGGGAGAACAGTGGGGGGGGGACCAGGGGAGCACACAGGTCCAGTGACAGCAAGTGAACTGGATAGGAGCAGTGGTGGGGGGAGCATACAGAGGAACCAATCTCCTCCATTTTCCTCCTGCAGCTACAGGAGGAAAAAGGAGGACAGCGATTTATCTACATGCTGCCCCACCCCCCTCCTATCCAGGTGTACAAGGGAGCCGCACAGGCCTGAAAGAGCCTGATACTTGCATGGATGGCTGTCGGGACCGGCACGCAGTACACAAAGATATAGATGGATACAAATGAATAAATCTAAGTGTATATATACTCCTCTAACATCTTTTAACCCCCCTAGCGGTATTCCAGAGTGTGGCTCGGGGTTAACTTTCAGTACCAAAAGCGGTAACCCCCCAACAGATAGCGGGAGGACAGCAAGGGAGGATGGCGGGGGATAGCAAGGGAAGGTGAGTTTTAAAAAATGTAAAACCAATGCAAAAGAATGTATCGCTTTTAGCACAGAAATCTGTACATAATCAGACCGCCAGGGAGGTTAAAATTAAATGCAATAAAAAAAAAAAAAAAAAAAAGACTTCCCTATTCCAATTGGGCAGTAAACCCATTATATGCCAGGGACTTCATTGCATCGGGCATTTACCCTTTCATTATCCAAAGGATATAGCAAATTAACATATAACATAACAGGAATGACAAAACTCCAACTAAACTAAAAATAATCCCACAGAGTGCACTTTATCCCAAGATTGACAAGTTGCATAAGTAACCGCACATAAAAGATAAATGTGTAAATATGAAAATAAAAATATAATATTTTCTATTAACAAAACATCTACATAAACAATCAAGCCTTACATTATTCACCTGTCAAACTGACATTACCATTACTATAATTAGACGAATATCATACAAAAAGTACCATAAAAACAAGATGGGCAACAATGAGATGACCTCAAGGGTGGTTTTACAGGTGGAGGCCACAGATTTTTTTGTTTTCGTTCCCTAATCTTTACAGACTGTTTTTCACTAGTTTTGCATTTGGCTAGGGTAATTGTCACTACTGGTAGCATGAGGTAATACCTGGACTAGGGATCGATCGATCATCGGCAAGGCCGATATATCGAGGGCCGTTATGCACTTTCCCTGATATATCGGAATCGGCCCCGGAAGTTATCGATATTACCGATATTGCGTTTGACACGTTCTGCCTTCTAAGACCGCGTCCCATGCCTCGGACAGTGTGTGCAGCTGCAGTCCGGTCACGGTGCCAACCAGCCATCCACGGGCCCTGGCCTCAGCCACCGCAGGGTGCCAGCCATTGACCCACAACAGGGTGAAAGGCCAGCATTCAGCCACCCACCCCACAACAGGGTGCAAGCAGCCAGCCACCCACCCCACAACAGGGTGCCAACAGCCAACCACCCACCCACAACAGGGTGACACCAAGCCAGCCACCCACAACAGGGTGACACCAAGCCAGCCACCCACAACAGGGAGACACCAAGCCAGCCACCCACCACAGTGTTTCAGCAAGCCAGCCACCCACAACAGGGTGACACCAAGCCAGCCACCCACCACAGTGTTCCAGCAAGTCAGCCACCCACAACAGGGTGACACTAAGGCAGCCACCCACAACAGGGTGACACTAAGCCAGCCACCCACAACAGGGTGACACTAAGCCAGCCACCCACAACAGGGTGACACTAAGCCAGCCACCCACAACAGGGTGACACCAAGCCAGCCACCCACAACAGGGTGACACCAAGCCAGCCACCCACAACAGGGTGACACCAAGCCAGCCACCCACAACAGGGTGACACCAAGCCAGCCACCCACAACAGGTTGACACCAAGCCAGCCACCCACAACAGGGTGACACCAAGCCAGCCACCCACAACAGGGTGACACCAAGCCAGCCACCCACAACAGGATGCCAGGAAGCCACCCACACTGCCAGGCGTCAGCCACCGACCCACAACAGGGTGCCAGCAAGCCACCCACACTGCCAGGCGTCAACCACTGACCCACAACAGGATTCCAGCAAGCCACCCACAGCAGGCCAGGGTGCCAGCAGCCAGCCAGACATTTTTTTAACCTTATTGTCTCTTTCAAATTGCAATGGAGATGGATGAAGACAAAAAAAGTAAAAGTGTGGTCTGGGACAATTTTTCATCTCAACCATCTCAAGGAAAAGCAGCAGTGTGCAACACATGCACAAACAATAAGCATGGGATCAGTAGCTTCAAAAAACAAAAATACGTCAAATATTTGGACCCATCTAAGAGTTCATCATATTGAATTATATCATGCGGCACAGGAAAAACAAAATTAATATCAATGTGATTTTGAAATACCTCCTCCACTATCCCAGGCAACAACAACAGATATGTTTCAGAAAAAAAACAGGTGTCACAGTCTAGATTCAGATGGAAGATCCCAACTGCTGGACAGAGTAATCACAGAGATGATGGTCACTGATAACCAGCCATTTACAATGGTGCCTGACTCAGGATTTAAGCGGTTGATGTCCATACATGAGCCAAGGTACACACTGAAGAGTGAGACGTATTATCGAACCAAAATGCTGGGAAAGATTCACCAAAAGGTCGTTGAGAAAGTAAAGGCTATGCTACAACCAAAGAATGCTGGCAACTCACTCTCATTCACGACTGACTGCTGATCAGGAGGAGGACAAACAGAGTCACTAATGAATCTTACATACCACTTCATTTACAGCAGATGACAAAAAGGCAATTGGTCTTGAATACAAAAGTGATGCAAGGATCCCACACTGGGGAGTGCAGTAGAGAAATGTTTCTAGGCATGCTTGAAGAATGGGGATTTACCAAAGACCGAGTGATGCTTGTGCTCCTTCGAGACAGCGGAACAAACATGCGGAAAGGAATGAGGCTTGCTGATATGTCAGACCTCAGTGTCATGGCACACAACACCCTCCAACTTTCAAATGATGGTCTGTCAAGCCAGAGAGCTTTGATTGATATATGTTTTGAGAAGTATGAAGAGATTAAAAATGTTGTGCTGGCAAGTCTTTTGAATCCTCGATACAAGAACCATACTTTCTCTTCTGATGATGTATTGGCCAAGGAAAAACAATGGCTGACCGAAGATATTCAACAGGAGGTGCAAACAGGGAATCAGACTTCCGAAAGGACTCCATGGCAGCCAGTAAACCCTGACCACCCAGACCACATCCAAGGAATGCAAAGGCATATCCTTGGGATGTTTGGGCTTCGCACAAAGTGAAGGTAAAACAATATCTTCGTTAAGATGGAAGGCAGATACCGCGTTGGGAAGAAAAGACTGATTGGGTCGCAGGACCACTTTATCTCTATGAACAATCAGATAAGGCTAACGACAAGCCAACGCCGCCAATTCAGACACTTTGCGGGCAAAAGTGACAGCTGATATTCTCAAAGAAAGGCCGTTGTAAAAACTGACAAAACCAAATTCAAGTCCCACGGAGGCAATGGAGCCGTCCGCGTAGGAGCTAGATGACCAACACAGTTTATAAAAGTGCGAATCAAAGAATTAGTCACCAAGGGACGCTGAAAGAAGATGGCTAAGGCCGACAATTGACCCTTTATAGTGGCCAATGCTAAACGCTAATCCACACCCTCCTGCAGGAAAGCCAAAACTCTCGCCACCGAAAAGCAGCGAGGATGAAACCCGTGCAACTTGCACCAAGTTCCAGGTACGATGGTAAATCTTCCTAGAGGTAGATTTCCGTGCCTTCAACAAGGTAGGAATGACAGCATCCGAGAGACCCTTGTCCCTCAGCACTTGGCTTTCAACAGCCAGAGACTGTAAAGCAGGAGGGAAGATCGGCCCTTTAGACAGGAGATTGTCTCGCAGCGGAAGCCGCCAGGGAGGCTCGACGACCATCTGCACGAGATCTGCGTACCAAGACCGGCGAGGCCAGTCTGGAGCCACCAGACTTACCTGTGCCTGCTCAGACGCCAACCTGCGTAGGAACCTGGACAACAGCTGGATCGGGGGAAATGCATAGAGCAGCCGATACTGGTGCCAAGGCACCACCAAAGCGTCCGTGGCGGCCGCCAGTGGATCGCGGGTTCTGGCCACGAACCTTTCTACTTTTTTGTTGAGACGGGAGGCGAACAGATCCACGTCCGGAGTTCCCCATCAGGCACAAAGGAGGCGGAAGACTTCCTGGTGCAAGGACCATCCCCCCTGGTCCAAGGTCTGGCGGCTGAGATAATCCACCTGCCAGTTCTTCACTCCCGGAATGTGGACGGCCAAAATTGCTGGAAAGTGCGTCTCGGCCCAAGACAGGATCTCGGCCACTTCTTTGGCCACCCGGGCACTCTTGATGCCCCCTTGGTGATTGACATAGGCCACTGCTGTGGCCTTGTCCATCTGAACCCGGACCGGATGACCCTGTAGCTGTGTCGTCCAATGAAAAAGGCAGAGCTTGAGCGCCCAGAGCTCCAAGACATTTATAGGCAAGGATGATTCCTCTGCCGACCAAGTCCCCTTTGCACACAGCGTGTCCAAGACACCCCCACAATAAAACGATTAGCCGTGTCAAGGTGAGAGACAGGAGCCACCACAACAGGTCCTCCCTCGTGAGGTGGCTTAGGGATATCCTCTCGTCTAGAGACAGAGTCTGCTTGTCCCATCTGGCAAGAATCTCTGCTTGCAGGGTTCTTGTGTATAACTGGGCAAACGGCAAGGCCGAGACCATCAGACCCAGGGCCCGCATGCAGGTCCGCAGCGAGGAGAGATCGGCTTCCCTGAGGAACCTGATCTCGCCCCGTAGGGTCCGAAGCTTCTCTTCTGAGAGAAAAACCTTCGCTTGGACTGAGTCCAGGACCATCCCCAGATAAGTGAGACGAACTGACGGGGTCAGGGTTGACTTCTGAAGTTTATGGTCCAACCGAACTCCTGGAGCGTCTGAACCGTAACCGACAGATCGCTCGACAGAGATGCACTCGAGTTCGCCCTTAATAGGAGATCGTCCAGGTAGACAATGACTGCAATCCCTTTCATGCACAGCAATGCCAACACTGGAGCCAAAACCTTGGTGAACACCCTGGGAGCTGAAGCGAGACTGAAGGGTAAGGCCACAAGGCAATTTCCTTAGAATGTTTTGGCCTGGGACACTGGGAAAGCAACACAATGTATTCATTCAAATGGAAATCAGAGATGACCTCTGGAAGGAACGATGGACTGGGAAGAAGAACCACCTTATCTCTGTGAAAAAAACAGGCAAGGTGGACAAGCAACGTAAACCAGCTCCGACAACCTGCGCGCAGAAGTAATAGCCACAAAAAGGCCACCTTCAGGGACAGCGCAAGTAGGGAACTTCACAAAGTCTTTCAAAGGGAGGTTTCTGAAGCACCAACAGCACCAAATTGAGGTCCCACGGCGGTAATGGAGATCGCACTGGAGGAGCCAAGTGTTGAACTCCCTGGATAAAAGGTAAAACACCAAGGAATGTGGGGCCAATGGTCGTTGAAAGAAAACCGCCAAGGCTGAAACATGGCCCTTGATGGTACTCAGGGCCAGGCGCTGCTCAACCCCCCATTGGAGGAAAGCACATATCTGAGCCACCGAAAAGGAGTGAGAGTGAACCCCAACAGATTCACACTATGCAATGTACGTCTTCCAAGTTCAAAGGTATATCTTCCATCTTCCTAGAGGTAGATTTTCTAGCTTTTAACAGCGTAGGAATCACAGATTCCGACAAACCTTTATCCTTTAGCACCTGGCTTTCAACAGCCAAGCTGTTAAAGCCAGCAACTGTAAAGCAAGATGGAAGAATGGCCCTTGGGACAGCAGATCTTCCCTGAGAGGAAGTCTTCACAGAAGGTTGGCGACCAGCCGTACCAGATCGGCATACCAAGACCAGTGAGGCCAGTCTGGAGCCACTAGAATGACCAGAATTGCTTCTGCCTTGATCCTGCGCAGGAGTTGGTGCAGAAGTTTGGGAGGGTGTAAATCAGATGATACTGACTCCAAGGAGCCACTAGGGCGTCTGTTGCTTCCGCTAGAGGATCCTGAGACCATGCATCAAACCTCTGTACCTTCCTGTTGAGATGAGAGGCCAACAGGTCCACCTCGGGACTACCCCACCGAAGACACAACTGATGAAACCCCACAGGATAAAGTGATCATTCCCCTGGTTCAATGCCTGTCGACTGAGGTAATCCGCATGCCAATTTTCCACCCCTGGAATGGGTACAGCAGAGAGCTGGAACAAATCGTTTTGTCCACCTTAGAATTCTGGCTGCTTCCCAAGCCGCCAGGGCACTTCTTGTGTCCCCTTGGTGATTGACATAGGCCATGGCCGTGGCATTGTCCGATTGAATACGTACCGGACATCCTTGAAGATGAATTGTCCAATGAGCCAGACAAAGTCTGATCACTTAGAGTTCCAGTACATTGATTGCCAGTCTGGACTCTGGCAGGATCCAGACCCCATGAGCACAATCTGTGCCAAGAACCCCTCCCCACACAGACAGGCTGGCATACGTGGTGACAACTGTCCAGTACAGGGGAAGAAAGGATTTTCCCTGTCACAGTGCCGGAGAACGAAGCCACCAGATCAGGGACCCGCTCGTACCCCGACTCAACAGGACCAGATTGTCTAGAGACTGAGGATTCTTGTCCCATTTCACCAGGATCTTTTTGCAGAGATCTTGTGTGGAACTGTGCAAACGAAACCACATCAAAAAAAGGTAAACACCATCAGGCCCAGTGCCCACATGCATGCTCGGAGGGATGATCGTCTGTTGGACAACAGAAGCTAAATTACCCCCTGCAATTTCTGGAGTTTTTCCAGAGAAAGAAACACTCTGGCTGAGGCCGAGTCCAGGGTCGGACCCACATAGTCCAGATGAGTGGACGGAACCAGACCCCAATCAGTGCATCCACCAGCGCCTTTTCATGCACGGCTAAAGGAGCAGAGGAATCATCCTCACTACCTGAGCACGCAGACACAGAAGGGTAACTCACATCGGCCGTGGCCGAATCAGATTCAGGATCTGAAGACAGATGAGGCAGGTTAAGGCGGGGGACGCTTTTTGCTAGCCCCTTTTCCCAGGACCAAATCCATCTTGGACACCAAGGACTCCAGGACCGCCGTCAGTGCAGCCAGTGATTGTTGGGACCTGGAGGGCTCCGCAGAGAGGGGGAGAGTGAACCCCACAAAAGTTCACCAACGATCAGGCACTCACAGCAACAAACGAACTGCACACCATGCGACGATCAGGAAGAGAAAGATCCAGGAGTCAGCACTAGGGGATGAGGAGGGGCTCTCACCACTAAATATAGTTCCAAAAACATGGCCACTGCTACGTCCAATGGAGGAAACCACATTGAAATGGGTGCAGAGGGTACACAAACATGACCGTCAAGCCACAGCATAAAAATGCTACAAGAAAACGGCAGCCCCGGGGGGGGGGGGGGACTCCAGGAGCACCGAACATGATCCCAGCAGGAAGGGGGCAGGAGCCCCCACCAGGCACAGCCCCCTCGCAAAACTTGATTGTCCAGTCAATGGCGGCGCACTTCCCCCCTCCCCCCCCCTTTCGCCAGCTCGACACCCCAGACCGACCTTAAAAAGGTATGGCCACTCCATGGGAGGGGAGAGGGGTGTGGGCAGATGGGGGGAGGGGGTACAAGTCCGCAAAGGACCACCGATAAAAACGAGGGGGTGCATGGGAAGGAGGGGTGCCCGAGGGCCCAACCATCCCAGGGAGGGGCCCACGTCCACCCCCAAAACCCTGCAGGGGTAGAGGGGGAACAGCTACTTACCACATCAGGAACAGGGTAGGCCCTGCTCCTGACAGACCAATGTGGGTGGAGCTGAGGCCTGCGCGCGCTCGCGGGCCATACTGTGGGGACCCTCTGGATCTAGATTATCTAGTCCATCGCCCAGTCCAGCAGTTGATTGTAGCTTCTCACAGGTAACAAAATAACAAAGACAGGAAAAAATTGCATGTAAAAAGGAAACAAAAAAAAATTGCCAGGACCAGAGATCCCAGCAAGGAACTAGGGCCTTACTCCTGACTAGGCAGAATAAAAACTGAGTGGCTATAGCCGAGAGTGGGAGTATACCCCCAGGGACTGCCCCATGGCGTAGTCAATTTTTTTTCCTGCCTAGTGTCCTACTCCTGTAGGGGGCAGCATAACCCAACAGTGAAGAAGATAAGGAGCTGTGTCCATCAATGAATGCAAGAGAAAGGTATTTAGCAGTTTATTTATACTGAGCATTTGATGCCATAAAAAGAAAAAAAAAAAATTAACAGTATGTTTTTTTGGAATTCTGTAGGTATTATGTGTTTTTTTTTTTTTTTTTTTCTCAAAGACCATGATGGCAATGTAATTAATGGACATTCTGTTTAATGCTATACTACACTACATGTATATGCTAGTGATGTTCACTATGAATTTTATTTTGTACCTTTTACAAATAAAAAGTTAAATTAAAATAAAATTAAATAAAAAAAAAAAATGTGGTATAGCTACAACAAGGTTTTTCCCATGAAAGGTATCCTTTACCAGCAGGTTTCCTCAGCAGCAGCAATAAAGCCCCGTACACACGTACCGATCGCCGGCCGAACGATCGGCCGTCTTTTGTCCAGGGCTGTCGTGTCTGTTGAAAACTGCAAAAGACTGCACACAAATTTTGTCGGCCAACAACAGCCGACTGCAAAAGTGATGTCATGTGATGGTTAACTTTCCTTGTCTTTTTTCTTTTCTGAGCATGCCCAGTCTTGCTAATCTGCCGTCTGTCGGCCGAAATCTGTACTGACTGGCGAACAATCGGCCGTTCTGGTGACGGCCAACAAAAATTTTAAAGTCTGCACGACAGATTCTGTTCGGCCGAAAATGCGCTGTCGGCTGTCGGAAGCATTATACTAACAAGCCTACAATCGGCCGATCGGTCGGCGGCCGAATATTTACGGCCGACAATCGGTACGTGTGTACGGGGCTTAAAGCAGTGACTCCAGGTCTTTGCATGTAATGTGAGAGTTATGCTAGGGGTATGGTAAGAATTAGAATGATGAGCATAGTGTCATGCTTTAGGCCTGCCAATTACAATATCATGCCTTGCTACTGATCATCAATATACTAGATTCCTTTTAATAGTAGCATTAGGCCCCTTTCACACTTGTGTGACCTAAAAGTTGTGTGATTTTGCCACGATTTTGACTGGATTTGAAGCAATGCCTGTGTAATCTTGAGGTCTATGGAGTTTAAAAACACATCAAATTCAAGCCAAAGTAGTGCAGGGACTACATTATTTGGGGCTTGTAGTCGCACAGATATGAACGGTACTCATTGGAAATCATGGAGTACGACTTACCATGTGACTTTTGCAGTCCCAAGTCGCACAAGTGTGAAAGGGCCTAACTGTTCTGTACATAGTTGTACATGTACATGCTTGCATGTTAAAGGCAAGGCAATCTTTACCAAGGTACTATTTTTCACAATGAACATTTGTCATTTTAACTGACAAATCCTGTTGTAATATTCAAGTACTCCTGGAAGCGTTTGAGCTTTTATTTATTATGTCCCATCATTTCTTAGGGCACAAGCTGCCATAATTCCCACAAGACTTTTAGTGACATTGGGAGGCTACTAGCATTATCTAGCAAATGTATAACAAGTTGACAGCCTTACCCAGCCATGTCTAACAACCTGGCAGTGACACATAGCTAGTGCTTTGCTTTTATACACTCTCTAGATAAGAGTCAGTGGAAAATGTGTCCGCATTTTATATTTACATATAAGAGTCCAACAAGATAATATCCTCCACGTGCTTTGATAAGCTTTCCATGCACTATGGTCTTAATGAATATGCACTTCTCATACTCTCTTGACATCTATGCCTGGCAATACACTTTTAAAACTAAGAGCACTGTTTGAGAGGATATGCAAGTTAATCAGAATCTAAAAGCCTAATTTCTCCTATGAATGCCTGTGCAATCGCTGTACTCATATTACAGTCAGGTCCATAAATATTGGGACATCGACACAATTCTAATCTTTTTGGCTCTATGCACCACCACAATGGATTTGAAATTAAACAAGATGTGCTTTAACTGCAGACTTTCAGCTTTAATTTGAGGGTATTTACATCCAAATTAGGTGAAAGGTGTAGGAATTATAACAGTTTATATATGTGCCTCCCACTTTTTAAGGGACAAAAAGTAATGGGACAATTTTCTGCTCAGCTGTTCCATGGCCAGGTGTGTGTTATTCCCTCATTTCATTTACAAGGAGCAGATAAAAGGTCCAGAGCTCATTTCAAGTGCGCTATTTGCATTTGGAATCTGTTGCTGTCAACTCTCAATATGAGTTCCAAAGAGCTGTTCGCTATCAGTGAAGCAAGCCATCATCAGGCTGAAAAAAACAAAACAAACCCAAGAGACATAGCAAAAAATATTAGATGTGGCCAAATCAACTGTTTGGAACATCCTTAAAAAGAAAGAACGCACCGGTGAGCTCAGCAACACCAAAAGACCCGGAAGACCACAAAAAACTGTGGTGGATGACCGAAAAATTCTTTCCCTGGTGAAGAAAACACCCTTCACAACAGTTGGCCAGAACAAGAACACTCTCCAGGAGGTAGGTGTATGTGTGTTAGGCTCGGTTCACATATATGCGATGTGGGAAGGCTGCGAATTCGCAGCCTGTTCCCGCATCGCACACGCACCCCCGGCAGTTCACACTGCCATATGCGATACGCTGGGGGTGTCAATGTAATCTTAACGACACCCCCAGTTTGATCGCATATCGCAGTGCGATCGTGCAGCTCGCACAGGATCGGATCGCACAAGTGTGAACCGCTGTGCGATCCGATCCTGATGTGGCTAGAAAAAAGGGTCCTGTGCGTGTTTGGTGCAGCTGCGGTGCGAATTTAGCCATACAAACTGTATGGCTAAACTCGCACCGCACAGCCGATCGCATGTAATCTCGGAGCAGTGCGCTCCGATATTACATGCGAACCCCGCACACGCACAAGTGTGAACCGGGGCTCAAAGTCAACAAAGAGAAGACTTCACCAGAGTAAATACAGAGGGTTCACCATAAGATGTAAACCATTGGTGAGCCTCAAAAACAGGAAGGCCAGATTAGAGTTTGCAAAACAACATCTAAAAAAACCTTCACAGTTCTGGAACAACATCCTATGGACAGATGAGACCAATATCAACTTGTACCAGAGTGATGGGAAGAGAAGAGTATGGAGAAGGAAAGGAACTGCTCATGATCCAAAGCATACCACCTCATCAGTGAAGCATGGTGGTAGTAGTGTCATGGCGTGGGCATGTATGGCTGCCAATGGAACTGGTTCTCTTGAATTTCTTGATGATGTGACTGCTGACAAAAAGCAGCAGGATGAATTCTGAAGTGTTTCGGGCAATATTATCTGCTCATATTCTGCCAAATGCTTCAGAACTCATTGGACGGCGCTTCACAGTGCAAATGGACAATGATCTGAAGCATACTGCGAAAGCAACCAAAGAGTTTTTTAAGGGAAAGAAGTGGAATGTTATGCAATGGCCAAGTCAATCACCTGACCTGAATCCAATTGAGCATGCATTTCACTTGCTGAAGACAAAACTAAAGGGAAAATGCCCCAAGAACAAGCAGGAGCTGAAGGCAGTTGCAGTAGAGGCCTGGCAGAGCATCACCAGGGATTAAACCCAGCGTCTGGCGATGTGTATGCTTTCCAGACTTCAGGCTGTAATTGACTGCAAAGGATTTGCAACCAAGTATTAAAAAGTGAAAGTTTGATTTATGATTGTTAGTCTGTCCCATTACTTTTGGTCCCTTAAAAAGTTGGAGACACATATACAAACTGTTGTAATTCCTACACCGTTAACCTGATTTGGATGTAAATACCCTCAAATTAAAGCTGAAAGTCTGCATTTAAAGCACATGTTTCATTTCAAATCCATTGTGGTGGTGTATAGAGCCAAAAAGATTAGCATTGTTTAGATGTCCCAATATTTATGGACCTGACTGTATGCTCTTACTAGGACTTGGGATTGTCTTCAGGTAACCCATATCAAGAACCAAGATCCACAGATGTGACTTGAATGCATGGCTGGACAAACCCCATGGTGACAAAAAGGTACGTCCTGATGCCTGGGCTGCTGCCTAAATGTTACCCACACCCTTGGACCCTGGATGTCTCATTAAAGAGAACCTGTCACAAAAAAATAAAAATAGAATAATCAACACACAGGGGATTTTATTGGGGGGGGGGGGGGGTGGAATGTTTTAATTTTAAAAGATAAAAGTTACACCCAAGCACATAAAATCCCCCCCCCCAAAAAAAAATGAAGGCCCTCCCACAGATGCACACACTCCTAAGCCTGAAAACGTTGATACACATTACGAATCACCACGCACTAAATTTAGCACCAGACATTCGTAACGCTAAACTGATTAATTATAGGGGGCTTTTAAAGCATTGCCTATAGAAAAATAAGGTACAGACATGTTTAACCGGTTGCCGACCGCCGCAAGTACATATACTGCAGCGGTCAGCCCCGGCCAGGCAAAGTGACGTACCAGTACATCACTAGCCTGGGAGCCTCGGCTCGTTCACGGACACCTCCGTGACTGTGACCGGCGGACCCGATGTCCGCCGGTCACTCGCAATCGTCTGCTGTGAAGGGAGAAAGGCAGGCGGCTAATGTAAACAAAGCCGCCTGTCATTCTTCCCTGTGTAAAAGCACTGATCTAACGGTCCTGCTATGTAGCACCGTTGATCTGTGCTGTTACACACACAGCCACATCCCTGCACAGTAAGAAGCACGCCCCTAGGGACACACACAGTCACTGCATCTCTAATAAAGTTAACCCCTTCCCTGCCAGTGTCATTTTACAGTAACAGTGCATATGTATAGCACTGATTACTGTAGTAATGTCACTGGTACCCCCAAAAGTGTCAAAAATGTCAGTCAAGGGTCCCTCCAAAAAAAAAAAAAAAACGCAGATCGCCGCCATTACTCGTTAAAAAAAAAAAAACCGACAAAAATCTTTCACTTAGTTAGTAAACGCAATAACTTTTGCGCAAACCAATCACAATACGCTTATTGTGATTTTTTTACCAAAAACATAGGTAGCAGAAAACAAATTTGCCAAAAATTTAAAAAAAATTTGATTTTTACATTTTTTGGGGGGGGGGGGGGGGATTTCATATAAAAAAAATGTGAAAAATATTGTTATTTTTGCAAAATTGTCGCTTTTTTTTTTATTATAGCGCATGATCAAAAAAATCGCACAGGTGATCAAATACAACCAAAAGAAAGCTCTGTTTGTGGGGAAAAAGGACGTCAAATTCATTTGGGTACAGCGTCGCACGACCGCGCAATTGTCCGTTAAAGTCACGCAGTGCCGAATCGCAAAATACCCCTGGTCAGAAAGGAGGTAAAATCTTCCGGGGCTTAAGTGGTTAAGGTTTTACATGAATAATTATTTACTTGGTTCAACCTCTGCTTTTATATTTTATCAAAAAAATTGTGTTTTTGAGCCCCCTAAAATTCACTTTTAACGTGTAATTTTTTTTTTTTTTTTACTGAGTTTTGTTTTTCCTAGACCTTTGCGGCATTAATGTGCGACATAAACAAGTTGGAACTACAACCATTTTATTCTCTTGGGCAGGGCTTCCCAAACTTTTTTGGGCCGAGACCCACTTCTGAATACAGTTATTTTTTCGGGACCCACTTGCTTGTAATTGAATGCTGTAAAGCGCTACAGAATTTGTTGGCGCTATAAAAATGCAAATAATAATAATAATGATGCATATTATAAAGGGAGGAGGATGTTAAATTAAAAATATCAATTTACTACTTTTCAATTTATTATTGAATACACTTGCCAGATGTTCTAAGTGAGGGGTCAGAAACCTGTGGCATATAAGCGGAGTTGTAAGTAATCAGCACCCTCATAGAAATTATAAGGCAGGCAGAGGACAGAAATCAACCTCAGGACAGTGATCAGCAGGCTATATGGCACTCACCCTCCTTCCTCTCCCAGCGGTCCACAGTGAAGGTGAAGCCCCTGTTTGCCCTCTCCAGGGCCCAGCACACCTCACCCAGAGTCTCCATGATGAGGAGCTCTATGCTGGTCTTGGTGTCTTGGCTCTTCTCTTTCAGATCCTCTACTGGGGTCACAGAAGCTGCCATGAACTCCTGACACCGCCAGGCCACCTGGTCCTCCTATGACTCCGAGGCTGCCTTCTCTGTCCGCTATAGCTGAGAGAATCCCGCCGCCAGTCTAGCCAATACCGCTGCCACCAGCAGGACCGAGGAGCTGGCTCTGCACCCCATGAACATATCCTACATAACAGCCCACATACGTACTCACTGATGCAAGTATCCCTCCTCGTGGGAAATGCAGACCAGCCTCTGTAAACTGCGTAGGTGGGGTCCTGAATCCATCGCGATTTTACTGCTCCGGCTCTCTGTAATTTGCGCGGGCTCGCACAGCACAATTTTAGCGGGCCCACTCTCAGTGATTTCCGGCTCAGCGCGACCCACTCAAACGTAGCTCCCGACCCACAGTTTGTGAACTCCTGCTCTAGGGTGTCTGCTTTTTCAAAATCTTTACTGTTTGGGGGTTTTATGTAATATTTAGGCCTAAAAGGATTTTTTAAACGTGTGCAAAAAAATGCAAAAACGGCTCTGGGTTTGAAAGTGTTAAGGATAAGTTCACCTTCGGGAACATGTTACATTTTCTACTCGAAAGCTTTGTTTAAAAAAACTGGCTCCTAACTTTTTTAGCCGGCTCCTAGATTCAAAGCAAATTAGGCTCTGAAATAAAGTATCAAAACGTTCCATGAAATGTTGTATTTTTCAAAGGCCTTTAATACCTGTGTGATTTTCAAATGCGTTCCTCTTCTCTGCGACCGCACGCTTAATTTCATCTAAAACAGTACTCAGATCTCGAGATCTTTTTCGGTTCTCTTGCTCTGCGTGAAATAGTCTTTGCTGGAGTTCTAAAAACTGCTTTTCATATGTGTCTATTCCATATTCTGTAAAAGAAGAGAGGAAAGTACAATAAGTGAGCAATCTTTATTAGTATCCACATGTTGCCAGTTGCCTTGGTTTAAACAAACAATCACGTAACCTAAAACTCCAATTGCGTCCCAAAAATCCATTCAAAATAAATGTAAAAAGAAAAAAAAAAAAAAAAAAAAAAAAGGAGGTTAAAGTTCTCAGAAAGGCACAGAACTTTAGATGCTTACCCTCATAAAATACTATACCAATGGAACTCTGCTTTATAAAGCTAGGAATATCAGGTTGGAAAGAAGAAGCAAAAGTCTGCTGGGTTTTTAATGAGGTTTCTACAATGTATTCCAATATTTACAGAACTTTATCATACCACACTGATTTCATATGAAAGTCTAAACATTTATAGTGCCTTGAAAAAGTATTCATACCCCTTGAAATTTTCCACATTTTGTCATGTTACAACCAAAAACATAAATGTATTTTATTGAGATTTTATGTGATAGACCAACACAAAGTGGCACAAAATTATGAAGTGGAAAGAAAATGATAAAAGGCTTTCAATTTTTTTTTTATAAATATCTGAAATGTGTGGCATGCATTTGTATTTAGCCCCTGAGTCAATACTTTGTAGAACCACCTTTCGCTGCAATTACAGCTGTAAGTCTTTTTGGGTATGTCTCTACCAGCTTTGCACATCTAGAGAGTGAAATTTTTGACCATTCTTTGCAAAATAGGTCAAGCTCTGTCAGATTGGATGGAGAGCGTCTGTGAACAGCAATTTTCAAGTCCATTCTACCTTAGCTCTGGCTGTATGTTTAGGGTCCATGTCCTGCTGGAAGGTGAACCCCTGCCCCAGTCAAGACTTTTGCAGACTAACAGGTGGTGTTCTAAGATTGCCCTGTATTTTGCTCCATTCATCTTCCCATCAACTGTGACCAGCTTTCCTGTCCTGTCCCTGCTGAAGAAAAGCAACCCCACAACATGATGCTGTTACCACGTTTCACAGAGGGGACGGTGTGTTCAGGGTAATGTGCAGTGTTTGTTTTACGCAAGCACCTTCTTCCACGTGTTTGCTGTGTGCCCTACGTGGCTTCCCGCAAACTGCAAATGGCACTTCTTTTGGCTTTTAAACAATGGCTTTCTTCTTGCCACTTTTCCATAAAGGCCAGATTTATGGCATGCACGAATAGTTGTCCTGTGAACAGATTCTCCCACCTGAGCTGTGGAGCTCTGCAGCTCCTCCAGAGTTACCATGGCTTCTCTGATTAATGCTCTCCTTGACCAGCCCGTTAGTTTAGGTGAACGGCCATGTCTTGGTAGGTTTGCAGTTGTGCCATTTTCGGATGATGGATTGATGAACAGTGCTCTGTGAGATGTTCAAAGCTTGGGATTTTTTTTTTTTTTTATATAATCTAACCCTGCTTTAAACTTCTCCACAACTTAATCCCTGACCTGTCTGGTGTGTTCTCTAACAAATCTCTGAGGGCTTCACGAACAACTGTATTTATACTTAGAATACTACTGAGATACACACAGGTGGCCTCTATTTACTAATTAGGGGACTTCTTAGGGCAATTGGTTCCACAAGATTTTAGTTAGGGTTTTTGAGTAAAGAGGGCTGAATACAAATGCATGCCACACTTTTCAGATACTTAATTTTTAAAACCATTTATCATTTTCCTTCCAATTCACAATTATGTGCAACTTTGTGTTGGCCGATCACACAAAATCCCAATAAAATACATTTACATTTTTTGGCTGTAACATGACAAAATGTGAAAAATGTCAAGGGGTATGAATACTTTAAGGCACTGTTCCAGCCTCCAAAGGCTCAGAATAGCATCCATACCCTTCAATCATGTGTGATAGGGAACTTCTACATGTAGTATAGAACGTACAGTATTTAATACAGAACCACTACCACAAAAACTGGTATCGTGATAACAGTAAATTGGTAATACGTGCAACGCTAGCATTCATTATATGAACTCATTTTGTTTTGATTTCACATGTTTTAATAATTTGTACCACATCTGTTTGCATTTCAAAATGGCCAGTAAAAGTGGCAGTGACAACGGATGGCACAAACCACAACAATGCCAGGAGTTCCTGACCAGTTACAGTCACATTCATTTTTTAAAGAAGCCCAGAGGGTAGTAATAATTGGTTGATTTACCGTAAAATTTTTCTCTTATGTGCATTGACAGACACAGCTCCAGAATCTCCTTGACCATAGCGTTATGCTGCCCCCTATAAGGAGTAGGACACTAGGCAGGAAAAAAAGCTTTATTACGCCTTTAGGGCAGTCCCAGGGGGTAAACTCCCACTACCTGCCATAGGCACTTATTTTAGTTACAAGCTGTGTCAGAAGAAAAAATAACCCAGCTCAATAGAGGGGTAGGTGCTGTGTCCGCGTTGATTCTTGGATGCAAAGCCATCCACTCTCCCAGCCCAACACAATAGCCGGAAGCCCTTAAGACCCCCCCCTGCCCAGGTCACTAACCCCCCAGGGTGAGGAAGGACCCTCTAATAAACCCCCCCCCCCCCCCCCCGTTGTGCACCCAGAGAAAACAAGTCAACAGCAGCCTCAAAGGAAGCCTTCAGAGCACATGGCAAAAGCTAGCTCACAACCACCAGAGAGGGGGAACTGGGGGGTGAGGGGTTACGGAAGACCCACGGTGACCCTAGAGGGGCTGGGGAGAAGGAGGGAAACCTGGAGTTTCCACCGTCCCGGGGAGGGGGGGCACTATTTACCATACTGTGGAATCGGGTCGGCACCACTCCAGGCAGACCACCGCACCATCGGAATGGGGGTGCTGCATGGCCAGAGGCACCCTGCGATTTAGGCCGTGAACAGGTCGTGTGCGTCCTCGAGAGACGTTTAATTTGCCAGCCAGCCCCCGTCCAGTGAGGCTATGTCACGGCCGACCTAGCGTGAGGCTGAGGCCTGCACGCGCTCGCTGGCCAGACTGGGAAGACCCGAAAGGATCTAGAATATTAAGTCTGTTGCCCAGTTCAGCAGTTGATTGTAGTACTCACAGGAACAAAAAATAATAAAAAGGAGGAAAAAAAAAAATCTGTTTAAAAAAGGAAAAAATGCTGGGACCAGAGATCCCAGCAAGGAACTAGGTCCTTACTCCTGACTAGGCAGAAAAAAAAATTAGAAGCCTATGGCATGAAGTGGAAGGTTACCCCCTGGGACTGCCCCATAGGCGTGGTAAAGCTGTTTCCTGCCTAGTGTCCTAATCCTGTAGGGGCAGCATAACCCAATGGTCAAGAAGATTCTGGAGCTGCGTCTGTCAATGAACGAAAGAGAAAAGTAGTTTGTCCACATTTTTTATTGCCCGCCGACAAGCAGACATGGCAGCCTAATGGGTTTATACACATGACATGGTAAATGTATCTCGACTTGCCAAATTTACAGGCAGCATACTTGAGGTCAGTGAGACCGCACCGCCAAAAAAAGAACCAAACATTTGGCTTAAGGCTACAGCGCAGTACTTTCAATACAAGATCCACCGTGCACTGGGATTTAAAAAAAAAACCACAGGCATTCAGGAGGGGGCAGGATCAAGTTTGGACATCTGGAAGTTGCAGCTCTACCTCGCTCTTTTAAGATTCACCACAGATACACATTCATGAGGCAATAGAGACCGCTGCCCATGTGAAAAAAAAATTTCTGAAAAAGTTGTTTTGTTACACTGGAGAGGGGAAATGCAGTATATATAAAAGTATTATGGTTAAAATAAAAGTAAAGCCTATTCAGTAAATAAACTAAACTTGCTTTATAAAAATTATGTTTTATTACATTTGGAATAACAAGGATTAGATATGTGAAGCAAATTTCAACTATACATGAGAACAAGTAACCACTTGTTTTGCTGCCGCTGGTGAAGAAACATTTTGCGACAGTCCAGAAGCAGCAGAAGGACTGTTTCTGGAATGAGAACTCTGGAGGGAAACACTACTTGCACTTTGATTATGGTCCTCATCGTTTCATCTCAGTATGTTTAATGTCTGGCATGCAAGGATGAGTTGAATCATCCTTGTAGGGTTTTGGTAAAGAATATTTCTTCTCACAATATTTTCAACTTACAACTTTGCTCTCAGTAGAAACTTCACTGTGGAAATGTTTCCAAACTCTAGATGTTTGTCTCACAGTTTTACCGAGAGGAGAAAAAGAAAAAACTATTTACTGAGCAGACTATAGGGAAACATTATGTTGTGATAGTGGAGAACATTAATACGAATGATTTAAAAGTTATAGAGATAAAACTCATTTGTCAGACAAATGTACCCCCTTACCTGTCAATTAAGGCCCGAGAAGACAGACTATCATCTACTGTATCCCAACAATCACCCAACTGTAGGAGGTACAAGATGGAGCCCACAAGCAAACTAAACTAGAACCTTTCCCCTGCAGTAGCCCCCAGTGGCAGATATGCATATTTATCTTGTTTGAGAACTGCTTTGAGAAGTAAAGTGTTACCTGAATTGTATTCCAGGATTTACTCATCTTCATCTGAAAGAAATTACAATAGTTTGAGACTTTACATAAAGTCTCAGAAATCTTTCATTAAGGTCTTCATGTTATATAGTTTGAATACAAGGCCATAGATATTATGTTGGTGAGAGATTTCCGCGCTTATGGGTGAGTGTGTGTAAAGCAATTGACTGCAGCCTACCTCAAAATATAGCAAGGCTATATCTGAAAAGTCTGAGTGGGTGTGGAGGTAAATGGCGCTGTCAACAAGTATAAATGATACAGGTGGGTAAGGGATATAAAATATCTGTATAGGTCTGTAGCTGGATCACTATATATTAAATATTAAAGGAGTTGAATAAAAAGTGTCAAATATATAACACATGCAAAAGTGTATCAGTTGGAAGAAATAAATAAAATCAAATATTAATAGTGATCACTAAGTGAGGGTGATCCAAATTAAATAAAAATGGATTTTTGTAAAATCTCACCGTAAAATCCTTTTCTCTTAAGCTCATTGACAGACGTAGTCCTCGTTGATTAATAACAAATCGGGTTATACTGCCCTCTACAGGAGTAGGACTAGACAGGAAAGAAAACGTTCTGGCCAAACCCTAGGGGCAGTCCCAGAGGGTATATCCTCTCACTTCCTGCCACAGCAAATCAGTTATGTCACAAAGCAGTGTTTAGAGAATTTAACCCAACCCAACCCAACTCAAAAACAGAGGGGCGGGTACTACATCTGTCAATGAGCTTAAGAGAAAAGGATTTTACGGTAAGATTTTACAAAAATCCATTTTTCTCTGTCGCTCATTGACAGACATAGTCCTCGTTGATTAACAACAACTCGGGACGTCCCAAAGCAGTACCACAAATGAGGGGTGGGATAACCGAAATCAAAATCCAGAAGGCCCAACCGGAGCCAACCAGAAGCATCAAGGACTCATCGAGCAAAAAGATGAGACCTAAGTGAAAAACCCAACAAACCCTTGAGGTAGACCAACAGTCTCCTCAGATTGCGGCCTACAGAACCTTGCGGCCAAAAGAGGCATCTGATGATGCCATCACATCAACTTTATAAAATGATGTAAAGGTATGAACCGACGATCAAGTCATCGCCTTGAAAACCTGGATCGCTGACGCCTGGTGGCGGAAGACCCAGGAAACACTAGGCGCCAGAGTAGAGTGCGCCTTAACAGGGAACGGAGGATTCCGACCCTTAATAGAATAAGCCTGTACCACCATCTGACTGGTCCATCTAGAGATGGTCGCGGCAGACACAGGCAACCCCCTTCTAGGGCTATCCGTGATCACAAAAAGTGAGTCCGTCTTACGAAACAAGTTCGTAGTAGTCAAGTGTACCCTGATTGTCTGAACCCCATCCAAGGAGTGTAATGCAAACTCCCAAGGATGGCTAGTCTTAGGACACGGGGAAGGTAACACAATATTTTTATTTAGATAAAAACTCTGAAAACCACTTTAGGAAGGAAGGATGGATTCGGAAGAAGAACCACCTTATCCCTATGAACCACCAGATATGGGGAACGACAAGATAATGCGGCCAGTTCTGACACCCTGCGTGCAGAAGTAATGGCCACCAAGAAGGCCACCTTCTGGGATAATGTAAGCAAGGGAATCTCCCTAATATCTTCAAAGAGAAGTTTCTGAAGAACCGACAACACTAAATTAAGATCCCAGGCGGTAAGGGTGCACGCACTGGCGGAGCCAGATGTCGCACCCCCTGGATGAAATTCCGCACCAAGGAATGATTAGCCAAAGGTTTCTGAAAGAAGATTGCTAACGCTGAAACCTGACCCTTGATAGTGCTCAAGGACAGTTTCTGCTCAACCCCTTGTTGCAGAAAGACCAAGATTCGGGTCACCAAATAGGTATGTGGGGGAAATCCAAGAGATTCACACCACGCAATATAAGACTTCCATGTGCTGGAAGTTGCTTTCCTTGCTTTAACTAGAGGTAGGAATAACTGAAGCTGACACTCCCTTGTCCTTCAGTACCTGAGTCTCAATAGCCAGGCCATTAAGCCAGCGATTGTAAAGCAAGATGTAAGATCGGTCCCTGAGACCGCAAATCCTCCCTGAGAGGAAGTCTCCAAGGAGCGTCCGCGACTAGCCTCACCAAGTCGGCGTACCAGGCTCGACGAGGTCAGTCCGGAATTTCCAGAATAACTGGAATTCCCTCCACCTCTATCCTGCGAAGAAGTTCCCGCAGTAACTTGAGAGGATGGAAGGCATGCCGTAGCTGATACTGCCCCCACGGGGCGATCAGCGTTTCTGCTGCGTCCGCTAGAGGATCGCGGGTGCGAGCTACAAACCTCCGCACCTTCCTGTTGAGCCAAGGTGCCAACAGATCCACATCCGGGGTGCCCCAATGAAGGGACAGCTAGTGAAATACCTCTGGATGAAGAGGCCATACCCCTTGATCCAGAATCTGACGGCTGAAATAATCTGCCTGCCGATTTCCCACCCCCGGAGTGAACACTGCGGGGAGATCCGGAACAAACCGTTCCGTCCAACGAAAGATGCTAGTCGTTTCGATGGCCACCAGGACACTCTAAGTGCCCCTTTCTTGACATAAGTCACGACCGTGGCATTGTGCGATTGGATCCGAATCAGGCTGCTCTAGAGCTGCTCGGTCCAGTAAATCAGACAAAATCTGATCGCTCTCAGTTCCGATACCCTTATTGGTAACCTGGATACTATCGGAAGGAACGACTTCCCCTGGTTGAGCATCGGAGACTCCCTGGTCCGCTCGCTCAACCGGATCCGATTGTCCAGGGAATCGGAATTCTGATTCCATAGAAAAGAATCTCCTTCAGGAGAATTCGGGTATGAGACTGGGTATACGGTACTGCCTCTAAGAAGGCCACCATCAGTCCCAGCCAATAGACGGACAGCAACAGCCGAATCGTTGACTGAACCTTCTGGAGTTTCTCCGCAAGGAGAAACCCTCTTGCCCAGGATGTATTCAACATTAGGCCCAGATAGTTCAGTCTCCTGGTGGGAACCAGGGATGATCTTTGGGAAAGCGAAGAAAACGCTGATGTCCTGCGATGATGGGGATATAAAGATAGGCATCCTAAATGTCTATGGACGCCAGGAAATCACCCTGATGCAGGGAGGCCACCACTGTTCGGATGGACTCCATTTTTCCCCAAGTCCAGAAATTGGACGCACCTTGCCCTCTTTCCTGGGCATTGTGAACAGGTTTGAATAGAACCCCTGAAACCGTTCAATGTTAGAAGGGAAGAATCGCACCGGTGGAAGTGATCGAAACTCGATCCTGTATCCTGACCGTATGACCTCGCGAACCCCTTAGTCCGGGGTTCTGGCAAACCATGGATCCGGAAACCGGTGAAGACATCCCCCCACCCCAGAGATGGGTAGGGGCGCATCAGGCTGTATTCTTCAGGCTTGGCTGAGCGGGACTTTTTGTTTAGCCGACCAGCGCCCTTTGAAAACCCTCTGAAGGGGCTTTGGAGGGTTTCGCCTTATCGCCCGCCCTCGCGGAACGAACGAACTCTTTATGAGCAGAAAAGGAAGGTCCTCGTTAGTTACGAGGTCCTTTATCCTAGCAGTCTGTGGCGAGACAGTGCTCTTGCCCCCAGTGAGATCCTTTATAATCTCAACCAAACAAGCGATCCCCTTGAAAGAGGAGTTTAGCCAACCCATTCTTGAAACCAAACTAAATGGCAACCACTGGCCTAAGGGTTGACCCTATCAGGGAAAAAATGACGCGGGATTCCGCTTCCACTTTTTCGATCCACCGGATCCCTAAAGGACGCAGCGTCCTCCAACGGGCTAACGGTGGCTTTATTTGGAAATTGGTGAGTCCACTACTGGTGGTACCGTCTATCCTTTAAAGAGGGATTCCTCAAACGGATAGCGCCTAGCCATGCGTTTGGAAATAGCAGGGGTTCGTTTCAAACGACCCCATTTGGGTAAAGGAAAATCCTTCGCTCTTTTGGTAGGCTAACAAGTACCAAAAAGGAATTTCAGTCTCAGCTACCTCTGCCGGTGTAACCTCAAGACTAAAGGTTTCCCGGAAGGACACAACTAGTGCATCCACCACTCTTGTGCTATGGCGGAGGCAGAAACGTTCTCACTGCTGAGGAGACATTACCTGAGACAACAGCCCCATAAGAGGGACCTGCAGCTGCATTGACCAGCTCCGAATCCGTATCTGAAGTATCAGATGAAAAATAGGGGTAGGCGGGGGTCGCTTCTTGACCCCCGTCCTGACAGGCCACCTCCACCGGGATACCAAAGACTCCAAAACTGCCGATAATGCATTAAAAACAAGTGGGGTACTGGAGGGTCCTGCGGCCACCTTGAGGGGATCAGGTGGGGGTACATATGCGGCAGGGTCAATGATTATACAAGACATTTGCCAGCGACAAAAAAAAAAAATGACAAAGTAAAAAACTTTTTTTTTTTTGTAATCCCCCAGCGCAACAGCGCCCCTCAGTGTTACCTGCCTTTTTGGACCCCACAGAGAGAGAGAGAGAGACCCCAAGGCTCATCCCTGATGCACAGAAGTTTTCTATCAGCCTGCTCAGTGCTGTCCTGTTACAGACAGGAAGTCTTTGGCCCTTTTTCCTGGGTAAAGGAGGCGGCTCCGCCCCTTAACACGCCTTCCGGCGCCTCCCCCTGGCTCCACGAGGTGTTTGGTCACCTCAAACATGGCCGCCCCCATGCTGGAGACACGAGGCTACGCCAATATGGCGGCCTCGTGCGATCTGCAAGACAATGGCGGCGGCCTGTTAGGATAGCGGCGGCTAGCAGCGGCCTGCGGGATGTCTGTATTCGGCCTAGCGGCCTGCGGGAGTGCATCGGCCCCACAAACTTCACCCTGAATGGTGATAAGCCTGGCCGGCGGTACAGGACCCTGGCGGGCCGCATGCGGTCCGTGGGTCGTCGGGAGATGCCACAAAACAGTGCTGTGCAGCCCGTGGAAGCTGGAGGAATGGCGATCTGGACTGCAGTACTCAGGCATAGGCATCAGCCTGTGTACCTCTGACAGGTAGGATACCTCAATAGTAATGCCCTTTTAGTGCTGCCACTGACTTCAGTCATCCTTACAGTTTTACAATGACTTTAGATCGTCAGCTCCCAAACCAAGCCTCCTGGTTATTTTTCACAAAAATCACACTTAAATTGGGGGATCTGTGACTTATATAGGATAGAGGGGAGATCCATCCTACCATCCCAGAGAGGGGCCCGCGCCCACCACAAACCCGACAGGGGGAGAGGAGGAACATACTACTCACCATACCGGAACCAGGCGGGCACCAACTCCTGACAGAACCCCTCTCCACCGGGGCGGGGGGGCTGTCGACCAATATGGATGCCGTGACTCTGTTGGTCATTGGTGTCCAGGCGAGACGTTTAACTCGCAGGGTCAGTCCCTGTCCAGTGGGACTATGTCGCGGCTGACCCAGCGCGGAGCTATGGCCTGCACGCGCTCGTAGGCTGAACTGGGGTGACCACTGGATCTCAACATCCAGCCCGTCGCCCAGTTCCAGCTTACTTGCTTGAAGATCTCACAGGAAACTGGAGAAAAGAGCTGTCTAAAAAATCTTTCTAAGAAAAAAATCCTGCCAGGACCGAAGATCCTAGCAAGGCATCTAGGTCCTTACTCCTAACTAGACAGAAAAAACTGAATTTTTGTAAAATCTTACCTGTAAAATTCCTTTCTCTGAGTCCTCCGACAGTCGCCGCCCACTTCATATTCATCACCAATGGGGTTATGTCCTCTATTCCGTAGGAGTAGCTAGGCAATAGAATATGTTAGTACAAAGACTTTTAACATATCCCACCCCCAGGTGTATCCAACTCAGTTTCAGTGGAATAGCAGTAGAGAGTACATCAAAACCCCAAAAGAGGGGCGGGGGCGGCGACTGTCGGAGGACTCAGAGAAAGGAATTTTACAGGTAAGATTTTACAAAAATTCCGTTTTCTCTTACGTCCTCCGACAGTCGCCGCCCACTTCATATTCATCACCAATGGGGATGTCCAAAAGCAGTGTAAACATGAGGGGTGGGAAGAACGCAGCCGCGCCCAAGGCAACGCCGTCTCCCCATCAGAGAAAGGAACCTTACCAAAGGAAGGAAACCAGTTGGGCATAAGAACAAAACACTCGCTCAACAGGAGCAAGAAAACCCAGGGAAAAAACAAATATTCCAAAAAGCCAAAGAACCCGTAACAAGGGCTCTAGGGAACTGCCGCACTAAAAACCTTGCGGCCAAAGGAAGCATCAGCCGATGCCTGAACATCTACTCTGTAGAATATCGTGAAAGTGTGTACGGTCGACCAAGTCGCCGCCTTACACACCTGGGCCACAGAGGCCCCATGACGACAGGCCCAAGACGTACTCAGAGATCTGGTAGAGTGCGCCTTCACAGGTACAGGGGGAACTTTCCCCTTCAAAGCATAGGCCTGATCAATGGTCTGTCTGATCCATTTGGCGATTGTAGAAGCCGACGCCGCCATGCCCTTCCGAGGACCTTCCGGAAGGACAAAAAAGGCATCCGACTTGCGAAAAGACTCAGTCGATTTGAGATAGACTCTAATCGCCCGGACAACATCCAAGGAGTGAAGCAACACCTCCGTCGGATGCTTCGGCTTCGTGCAAAGCGAAGGTAGGACAATGTCCTCATTGAGATGAAAGTCCGAAACCCTTTTTGGAAGAAAAGAAGGGGTAGGTCGCAAGACCACCTTGTCCAAATGCACAACCAGATACGGAGACTTGCAGGACAAGGCTGCCAGCCCCGACACTCGACGAGCCGAGGTGATAGCCACCAAAAAGGCGACCTTCTTGGATAACAAAGACAGCGAGATCTCCCTGATCCTTTCAAAAGGAGCACGCTGCAATACTGATAGAACTAGATTCAAGTCCCAAGGGGGAAGAGGGTCCCTCCTAGGAGGGATCAGATGACGTACCCCCTGCACAAAAGTGCTAACCAAAGAATCAGATGCCACAGGCCGTTGAAAAAGAATGGCCAAAGCAGACACCTGACCCTTGATCGTGGCCAGCGCCAGACGCTGGTCAACACCCGTCTGAAGGAAGGGCAACACCCTAGACACCGAATAAGTGTCAGGAGAGAAACCCCTGGATTCGCACCAGGCAAAATACGCCTTCCAAGTACGGTAATAAACCTTCCCCGAGGAAGACTTCCTCGCATTTATTAAGGTGTGAATGACCTCAGGGGAAAGACCCCTGTTCTTCAGGACCTCGGTTTCAACAGCCAGGCCGTCAAAGCCAGCGACTGTAAAGCAGGATGGAAGATCGGTCCTTGCGACAGAAGATCTTCTCGAAGAGGCAGACGCCACGGGGCGTCGATTGCCAGATTTACGAGGTCTGCGTACCAGGACCGGCGAGGCCAGTCCGGTGCCACAAGAATCACCGTGGTCGGTTCCGCGAAGGAACCTGGACAGCAATTGAATCGGTGGGAACGCATACATCAGTTGGTACTGATGCCACGGGGCAACCAACGCGTCCGACGCGTCTGCCCGAGGATCGCGCGTCCTTGCCACGAACCGTGGTACTTTGCTGTTCAGACGAGACGCGAACAGGTCTACCTCCGGAAGACCCCACCTCGCGCACAACATCTGGAAGACAGCCGGGTGAAGGGACCATTCCCCCTGGTCCAGGGTCTGGCGGCTCAGATAATCCGCCTGCCAAATTTCCACCCCCGGAATGTGAACTGCCGATATTGCCGGGACATGCGTCTCGGCCCAAGACAGAATCGCGGCCACTTCTCGAGCCGCCCGGGCACTCCTGGTGCCCCCTTGGTGATTGATGTAAGCCACCGCCGTGGCATTGTCCGTCTTGTCCGTCTGCACCGCCGTGAAGATTGTCCGTCCAACGACGAAGACAGAGGAGTATCGCTCGCAGTTCCAGAACGTTGATCGGAAGGGAGGATTCCTCCGTCGACCAAACACCCTGGGCGGACAGAACGCCCAGAACACCACCCCAGCCCGACAGGCTGGCGTCCGTGGTGATCACCGTCCACGAAAGGGGACGAAAAGACTTGCCCCCCGATACTGAGGGGGATGGAAGCCACCACAGAAGATCCCTTCTGGTCTGAGAACTCAATGACATCTGGAGATCCAGAGACTGCGGACGCCCGTCCCACTTGGACAATATCTCCGCTTGGAGATCCCGTGTGTGAAACTGGGCGAAGGGAATCGCCTCGAAAGCCGAGACCATCAATCCCAGACACCGCATGCACGTCCGAATGAACGAAGATGGAACGTCCCTGAGGGACCTGACTGCCTCCTGAAGAGCTGCGAGTTTTTCTTCCGGCAGGAAGACCATCGCCTGGACAGAGTCCAGAATCATACCCAGGAAGAAATCCGAATCGATGGGCACAATGTCGACTTTGGAAAATTGATCGTCCAACCAAACTCCTGCAGAGTCTGCAACGTGACGGACAGATCCTTCCCCAGACTCTGGCTGGTCGCAGACCGAACCAGAATATCGTCCAGATACCCCAGAACCGAAATGCCCTGGGCTCTCAACAAAGCCAGAACCGGTGCCAGCACTTTGGTGAACACCCTCGGAGCCGAGGCGAGACCAAAAGGTAACGCCACAAATTGGTAATGATCTTCCGCTATGGCGAATCGAAGGTACCTCTGGTGACCCTCGAAAATCGGGGTGTGAAGATACGCATCCTTCAAGTCGATGGAAGCCATGAACTCCCCCGGAACCAGGGCAGCCACCACCGACCGCAGGGATTCCATGCGGAACTTGCGCACCCGCACAAAGCGGTTCAGCGCCTTCAAGTCCAGAATCGGACGCACCTTGCCCTCCTTCCTGGGCACGGTGAGCAGATTGGAATAGAACCCTCGAAATCTGTCCCGATGAGGCACCGGGACCACCACTCCCTGAGCCCTCAGGTCCTGCACCGCTAGATGCAGGTCCCGCAAACGCTCCGGGGATAACAGAAGACTTGAAGGAAAAAATCTGCTCTCCGGCCGAGAGAGAAACTCGATCTAGTAGCCAGATCGAACGATTTCCTGTGAATTGGGTGAGGGCGCCCCTTCAGGCCGCACTGTTGTGGGCCGCAGAACCGGATTGGCCGGACTTTTGCTCACCTGCCCACGGCTTCTTGCGGGAGCCTTGACCCTTGGACGGCTTGCCCCAAAGTGTGACCGAAAGGCACGAAAGGACCCCTGAGGGGGCCGAAAGAAAGCATTCTTTTTTCCAGGAGCCGTCTTAGTCTTGTGGGATTGAGGTAAGAGCGTGCTCTTACCCCCCGTGACCCCTTTAATTAGGGCATCCAGGGATTCGCCAAAAAGGCGAGAACCATCAAAAGGCAGATTGGCCAAGGTCTTACGTGAAGATTGATCCACAGACCAACACTTCAACCAAACCAGGCGGCGAGATAACACCGCCACACTGTGTACACGTGCAGCCAACGGAACCATATCCAGGTCCGCATCACACAAATACATGACACCCTGGTGGATTTGATCCACCATATCCAAAGTCGCCTGGGGGGCAGAATCAGCCACCAGGACACGCCTAAGCACCTGCGTCCAGCTCGCGACCGCCTGGGCCGCCATAAGTGAAGCAAATAAAGCTTTCAACATAGAACCCATAATAGAATAGGTACGACGGGCAAGGGACTCCATCCTCTTGTCCGTGGCATCCCGGAACACCGGGGTGTCTTCAGCAGGAATCGCAGTGGACTTGTTCAAAACTGCTAACGCATGGTCCACCGGAGGTGGGACACACCAACGCCCATCAGTAGCGGGCGTAAAAGGATAGCGCAGCTTAAACCTACTTGGTACAGCAAAAGGTTTGCGTATATTACGCCATCGTTCTTTCACAGCGCGCTGAAAATCATCAGTGCATGGAAACATCTGCGATGATTTGCGCCTTTACTGCGTCCCATAAGCCGCCAAGGCAGCTGGAGGACATGTTTCCTCCTCCAAACGCAGAGTTTGCTTGATAGAAGCAACCAATTCATCCATGAGTGCAAGCTCTTCAGACGAGCCAGGGGGAGAATTATCAACCCCCTCTACCTCAGCCTCCATTTCTGACCCTATAAGGTCCAGGGAGGAACGAGACCCCGATAAGGAGACCTCTGCCACAGCAGCCCCAGTACCATCACCCTCTGAATCAGAGGAAATTGAAACTCTGGGCCTTTTAGAGGATTGAGCAGCCACCAGCATTTGCACCTGAGTCGCAAGGCTAGCCACAATCGCAGCCAAATCACCCCCGGGGGGGGGGGGGAAACCGCAGTCCCCTGGCTTCCCACTAAATTGGCAGGAAACTAGCATTCCTGAGAATCCATGCCCCTGTAGTAGCAAAAATAAATGGGTGACCGCCCCTTTAAGAGAGCGCTGCGATCGTAGCCCACTCACACTAAGCACCCCACACAAGGGACCCCCACAGGGACAAGTATACCAAGGCAGGATACAGGGAATAGAGAGAAATGAACCTGGAGAGATCGGTGCTGCTGCTGCTGCCTGCGGTGCTCCTGAAGGAAAGGAAGTGCTGGCATACAGGGCGCTCTATTAAAGCCTATGGAGGCTACAAGAAAATGGCCGCCATGCATGTAAAACATGCGGCCGGAGCGATCGCAGCCAAAATGGCGCCGTTTTGGCGCCGAAACCGCCGCTCCCACACCCCATGAGGGTGAAAACACACCATCTGCCCAAAAAAGGAACATGGTAAACCGCCGCAGCGGCGCTGTAATGTGCCCCAAGCATGAGAACTCAAGCCCCACAGCACACAGCCGTTCACACAGACAGAAAACTGACACAGAGTGCAGCCAGCCCCCCCTCCTGCAGCCCACAGCATGCAATGTGAGAGATAGGGAAAACGTAATAGTGTGAACACAGGGCAAGGTACACAGTCCCAGACTGACACCCCCCAGACAGACAGGTCCCCACATAAATGCACTTACCTCTTACATGGCGTGGGGGACCCGCACAGGCGAACAAACCGCTGCACATGAGGCAGGGAGAGTCGCATCCAGGACGCATCAGGAGGTGGGTTGAGAAACCGCACAGCGTCCGGTGAGGTAGCCACCTCACCTAGCATCCCTGCACGGAACAGGGATGGGTCGTTCAGATAACTCAGGAGCGATACCTGACTGAACGCTCGATGGCGGGCTGAGAAACCACTGACCCACAGCCTGCTACCAGGGGGGTCAGCCCGAGACGCAGCCCGCATGATCCTCTTCTTCCGAAGAACTAACTAACGCTGGTAAAATAACAGCTAACAAGAAAGAGAGAAAAAACTAAAATAAAATCCAAAGAAAGGAAAGAGAGCTGAGACAAGGTGCCCCAGCACAGAAACTTCCAGCTACTCCTGACAGCTAGACAAATGAAACTGAGTTGGATACAGGAAGTGGAGGGTTATGTACTGAGGGGACCACCCCCTGGGGGTGGGATATGTTAAAAGTCTTTGTACTAACATATTCTATTGCCTAGCTACTCCTACGGAATAGAGGACATAACCCCATTGGTGATGAATATGAAGTGGGCGGCGACTGTCGGAGGACGTAAGAGAAAAACTGATTTGCTGTAGCAGGAAGTGAGAGGATATACCCTCTGGGACTGCCCCTAGGGTGTGGCCAGAACGTTTTCTTTCCTGTCTAGTCCTACTCCTGTAGAGGGCAGTATAACCCGAGTTGTTATTAATCAACGAGGACTACGTCTGTCAATGAGCGACAGAGAAATAAATATTAAATTGATTAATAAATAATTTGTGTACCCAGATGGTCTAAAAATGATATATAGTGTGGGTGATCGCTAAAAATAAGTGCCGATAAATAGCATGTGGCAATCCAATTTAACAATAAGTAATCAAAAGCCAGAGAAATTAACTAATAAAACAGTGGTAAAAGTGATCCTTAAATAAAATGTTAAACCAATTGTAATGATACTAAAATTGCTGAAATGGCTAACAATTATATAAGTTAGAGATAGTGCTCTTATAAAGTGCATATAAGGTGCTTGCAGTGGATAAATACTTCCAAAAAATTTTTTTGTAAACATCACATAAATATAATATATAGTTTTAAGCAATGTCCAATAGAAAAACCATTAAATATCCGTGGCAATATTATAGAAATATTATCCCAATTAAGTCCACAAACAGGTGCGAGTAAAATCCAAAAAAAACCCCAAAAAAGGTATCAGGAAAAGTGGATCACAGGTACTCTGTGAAGGTGGGGGTGCTCAATATAGGGATAGGTGCTCCCCTCCTATTGATCCCGCACTCACCAGAGGGTGGTACCCCTACAGGGGTAAACAGCGTTTAGGGTAACGCTTATGGGTCCCTCCGACAGTTAGCTAGACATCCACTTCCTCCAGAATACGCCTTTCATATACTCTCCACCATAATATTTCATATATAATGTATCCTCATAAGTAATCCGATATGGTAAGGGAAGGTATCCAGATAAATGTAAGGAAGAAAAAGGCTCCAATAGTGAAGTATTGTAACTCACTTTTCGCTTTATTAAGTAAAAAAATTACATAGTACTCACATTTGATAAAAGACAGTGCGTGTATGTCCTAGGGACCGCAACACCCTCGTGTAGCGGTAACTTCCGGGACGCGGTGCGCTCCACCGGCCGGATCTGCGTGTCAATCAACAGGAAGCGGAACTGACGTGACCACGCTCTACATGTTTCGTAATCAATGACGTCATCAGGAGCGCTGCTCCTGATGACGTCCCTAGGACGTCATACCTAGGACATACACGCACTGTGTCTTTTATCAAATGTGAGTACTATGTAATTTTTTTACTTAATAAAGCGAAAAGTGAGTTACAATACTTCACTATTGGAGCCTTTTTCTTCCTTACATTTATCTGGATACCTTCCCTTACCATATCGGATTACTTATGAGGATACATTATATATGAAATATTATGGTGGAGAGTATATGAAAGGCGTATTCTGGAGGAAGTGGATGTCTAGCTAACTGTCGGAGGGACCCATAAGAGTTACCCTAAACGCTGTTTACCCCTGTAGGGGTACCACCCTCTGGTGAGTGCGGGATCAATAGGAGGGGAGCACCTATTCCTATATTGAGCACCCCCACCTTCACAGAGTACCTGGGATCCACTTTTCCTGATACCTTTTTTGTGTTTTTTTTTTTGGATTTTACTCGCACCTGTTTGTGGACTTAATTGGGATAATATTTCTATAATATTGCCACGGATATTTAATGGTTTTTCTATTGGACATTGCTTAAAACTATATATTATATATTTATGTGAGGTTTACAAAAAACATTTTTTGAAGTATTTATCCACTGCAAGCACCTTATATGCACTTTATAAGAGCACCATCTCTAACTTATATAATTGTTAGCCATTTCAGCAATTTTAGTATCATTACAATTGGTTTGACATTTTATTTAAGGATCACTTTTACCACTGTTTTATTAGTTAATTTCTCTGGCTTTTAAATACTTATTGTTAAATTGGATTGCCACATGCCATTTATCACCACTTATTTTTAGCGATCACCCACACTATATATCATTTTTAGACCATCTGGGTAGACAAATTATTTATTAATCAATTTAATATTTATTTATTTAATTTGGATCACCCTCACTTAGTGATCACTATTAATATTTGATTTTATTTATTTATTTCTTCCAACTGATACACTTTTGCATTTGTTATATATTTGACACTTTTTATTCAACTCCTTTTATATTTAATATATAGTGATCCACCTACAGACCCATACAGATATTTAAAATCCCTTACCCTCAAGGCCATAGATATATTATTTATCACTGCAAAAGAATATATTCCACACCTCTCTTTTTCCCCAATTTTTCCCGTTAAAAAAATAAAAAAGGCTTTTTCCAGGCTTTCCTATCTTTAGTCCTAAGCCAAGTCATTGTCACATTTTCAGAAATTTTATAGTGTATGTAAACCCCAAAACATATTTCATTTTACCAATCCTTAAATGTGGTATTTCCATTGCTTTTTTTAAGTTTTTTTTTCCTTTATTTTAATCTAATCTGGAGTTAGGCTTTCATTACTTAGTCTTTTATAAAAATCTATTCAAATCTACAAGTCCTTGTGAAACTTTCTCCAAGGGTGTCTCCATTGCTCCTCTATAGATAGAGGCACCCCACTACGAAAGGAAGTTTGGTACTGGTCAAATCACCTGGCTGAAATAAAATACTAAAAACAGAAAACCATCACATCTAGGGATTGGTAAACCGCAGTATATTACATTTTTAGATATCTGCATGTAAATGTTGAAAAAGATACAAAGGCACATAAAATGAAAAAAGGAATGCATATACTTCTATCAAAACATGTTTTGCCCACACGCAATTCTCAGAATACAATATTTCTATAATAATTGTGCCTTTAACCACTCTACTACCGCTCACAGTAATACTACTGCGGCAGAGTGGCTCGTTCCCGTCCAGTCACGTAGTATTAACGTGACTGGACTCCTCCCCTTCTGGGCGGCGCTTGCGCGCCGCCGGAGGCTCGCTCCCGCTGTTTTCATTCACAGCGGGAGTCGGGCCAGGGGAGGAGCAGCGGCGATCGCCGCTGCTCTTACCCGATCGTCGGGGATCGAGTCTGGAGATCCGCCCGCTGTGTGTAAACACAGCGGGCGGATCTCCATAGTGACAGGGAGTGACAGATCGGACTGTTCAGCATAGCTGGACATCCGATCTGTCCATGAATCACATAGTCACCTCCCCCCCTACACGTCAGTAAGCACCAGGCATACATTAACCCCTCCCTCTCCAATAAAATTAACCCCTTCCCTGCCAGTGTCATTTTTACAGTAACAGTGCATATATATAGCACTGATTACTGCAGTAATGTCACTGGTACCCCCAAAAGTGTCAAAAATGTCAGTCAGGGGTCCGGTCTGTCCGCCGCAATGTCGCAGTCCCGCAAAAAAAAAATCGCAGATCGCCGCCATTACGCGTTAAAAAAAAACACCAAAAATGACAGAAATCTTTCCCTTTGTTAGTAAACGCAATAACTTTTGCGCAAACCAATCAAAATACGCTTATTGCGATTTTTTTTACCAAACATATGTAGCATAAAACAAATTGGCCAAAAACTTTTAAAAAAATTGGTTTTTACATCTTTTTTGGGGGGAATTTCATATAAAAAAAATGTGAAAAATATTGTTATTTTTTCAAAATAAACGCTCTTTTTTTGTTTATAGCACAAAAAGTAAAAATCGCACAGGTGATCAAATACCACCAAAAGAAAGCTCTGTTTGTGGGAAAAAAAGGACGTAAATTTCGTTTGGGTACGGCGTCGCACGACCGCGCAATTGTCAGTTGAAGTCGCACAGCGCCGAATCGCAAAAAGTGGCCTGGACGGAAGACAGCAAAATCCTCCGGTTGTAAAGTGGTTAATGCTGATAGGAATCCCATAGTGTGTTCTGTCTAGTGACCTTTGTATACCCTTAGCAATTTCATTCTGGCCCATAAATGTTTTAATGTGCGCAGCTCATGAAGGAGACCTCTCTATTTGAAAGATGTAAAAGGAACATACAAGGGAATATGAAATATTGGTTCACTGTATTTGAAGGAAATTGTGGACTGCTAATTTTGTTAAGTGCTTTCAAGCTTCCCATTATGGCAATCCATAAACATAATGGTTTTTTATATATCCCTTTGTGACACAAAGGCTTATTAGCAGCCAAGTAATGCATTTCAGGCAGACAGAGGAAACTCTAGGGACACTCATCTGTTCTAAATGTATTGTCACCTCCAAACAATACATACTGTGTTGAAATATATCAACATATTACACCTCACTCCACATTATTGAATACTATATAAATGAAAATGGATTTTTTGGTAAACTATTATCTACTGCTTCTAGTCACCTCACATAATACTGGACACTATAATACTCATTGCAAACTGTTGGTGCTATATAAATACGGTATGGTTATAATAAAGGGCCCTTTTTGTAAGTCCTAACCATAATTAAACCTGTCAAGGGCTGTTGTCCATGATATATATTTAAAGAAAAAAAACACACACACACACGGGTTGCAGGAGTCACAAGGCCACAGCTATAGATGTTGTACTTGGGGCCCCCAGATTTCTACGGTCTTTACTGGTGAAAGGTGGATGAGTGTATTGGACTTGCTTTGCATTTCTCTGGATGCAGCAGGTCCTACTGAGATGCTCTGAGAAAGCACTGTACCCAGCACAAAAAGCATCAGAATAGATTAGAACTTGGCTGGCTAGCCATTTTTAATAAGGAAAGAATAATATTTTGCAACTCCGTGTGTGGTGTTCCTGTTTGCTGGTACAGCTGGGCCAGCAGCTAAAATGTCACTATGGACTGTGAAGCCTAATGTCACCTGGAGCAGCATGCATACACACTATACAATATTCTTAAGATTTTTTTCCCTTAGATTTATCAAAACCATATAATATGAGGTCACACCTAAACACTTTCAATTTGTGTGCAATCAGGCAGGCCCTTGCACTACATAGAAAAGGTAAATCTAAAAGGAAATCGAACAAAAGTTGTATAGTGTGTATCCAGCTTTACAGCGAGTAGTGATATTGAAATTGTAATATCACAAAACGAAAAAAGTGCAAGATTTCGAGAGCCCTGCGCACAATATTTGATGATCCATGGTGTGCTGGCGAATATATGCATTTATCTGTTGTATTTTCAATCTCCAGCTGGCAGTTTCTGCAGCACGTGCTATTTCTGAGCTTTTTCCAGAAACGTGTGCGATGAGAATATTCACAATGCCCTTGTCAACCAAGGGCGTGTTCACATATCAAATAATGAACAACACACGTCACAGAAAAACTAGAACCATTTATAACATATGGCTTGACATTCTTTAAAAGTGTTAAAAGTAGTTCTAAAGGCTAAAATATAAAAAAAAATAAATAAAATTAAAAAAAATAAAAATAAATTCCTGCGTGCAGCAGTCCCCCCCCCCCCCCCCGCCCAGCAATTAACAAAAAAAAAAAAGCCTTTAATATCACTTAAATGTGAATAGGCCCTTCAAGTTACTTCCTTAGAACAGATATAGAATACGAATACAGATAGAATTCTGAGTTTTCTCAACTCTTCTGATCTGCATACTTGTACTGGATTAGTACTGACACTAAGAGGATCGGCAAGGCAAATAGCATGTTTAAGAATATCAAACTAAAAAAAGAAAAAAAAAAATTATATATATATATATATATATATATATATATATATATATATATATATATATATATATACACATACACATACACAGTGCATTGAAAAAGTAGTCACCCCCCTTGACTTTTTATATCTATTTTGTTACATTACAGCGTTAAATTCAATATTTTGTTAATCTGAATTTTATGTGATGGATGAGAACACAATGGTCTAAGTTGGTGAATTGAAATGAGAAAAATTTTTTTTTATATATTACACACACACATTATATATATATATATATATATATATATATATATATATATATATATATATATAACACATTTTTACAAAAAGAAAACAGAAAATTGGCACGTGCGTATGTATTCACCCCCTTTGTTATTAAGTCCATAAAAAGCCCTGGTGCAACCAATTACCTTCAGAAGTCAAATATTTAGTGAAATGATGTCCACCTGTGTGCAATCTAAGTGTCACATGATTTGTCATTACATATACACACCTTTTTTGAAAGGCCCCAGAGGCTGCAACACCTAATCAAGAGGCACCACTAACCAAACACTGCCATGAAGACCAAGGAAATCTCCAAACAAGTAAAAGGACAATGTGGTTGAGAAGTACAAGTCAGAGTTAGGTTATAAAAAAATATCCAAATCTTTAAAGATCCCAGGAGCACCATCAAATCTATCATAACCAAATGGAAAGAACATGGCACAATACTCACGGACCGGGCAAGGAGGGCATTAATCAGAGAGGCAGCACAGAGACCTAAGGTAACCCTGGAGGAGCTGCAAAGTTCCACAGCAGAGACTGGAGTATCTATACATAGGACGACAATAAGCCGTACACTCCATAGAGTTGGGCTTTATGGCAGAGTGGGCAGAAGAAAGCCATTATTTTCAGCAAAAAACAAAATGGCACGTTTTGAGTTTGCGAAAAGGCGTTGGGAGACTCCCAAAATGTATGGAGGAAGGTGCTCTGGTCTGATGAGACTAAAATTGAACTTTTTGGCCATCAAAGAAAATGCTATGTAAACAATCACTCTGAATAAAAGTCCATAAATGGAGTTATACACAAAGCAATAGCAGCGCTGATATTAAGTATCAATCAAAGCATGCAAGGAATTGCTAAAGTACACTAGTCCTTTCTCATTAAATGTCCATCATTATATCCAGCTTTTTCACCAATTTGGGGTCACCAGTGAATTTTTATGGGTGACCCCAAATTGGTCATTGCTATTGCTTTGTGTATAACTCCATTTATGGACTTTTATTCAGAGTGATTGTTTACATTTTTATCTTTGAAGTAGCTGCGATATTTCTCTGAACGAGATATATTTATTTATTTATTTGTGCGCAGAGGATATAGTATATTAGCACCGTCTGGTTTTATTTATATTATATATTGATTAAATGTCCATCATTATATCCAGCTTTTTCACCAATTTGGGGTCACCAGTGAATTTTTATGGGTGACCCCAAATTGGTCATTGCTATTGCTTTGTGTATAACTCCATTTATGGACTTTTATTCAGAGTGATTGTTTACATTTTCATCTTTGAAGTAGCTGCAATATTTCTCTGAACGAGATATATTTATTTATTTATTTATTTGTGCGCAGAGGATATAGTATATTAGCACCGTCTGGTTTTATTTATATTATATATTGATTGAAAGAAAATGCTATGTCTGTCGCAAACCCAACACATCACCCAAAGAACACCATCCCCACAGTAAAACATGGTGGTGCCAGCATTATGCTGTGGGGATGTTTTTCAGCAGCCGGGACCAGGAAACTGGTCAGGGTTGAGGGAAAGATGGATGGTGCTAAATACAGGGATATTCTTGCGCAAAACCTGTACCGCTCTGTGCATGATTTGAGGCTAGTATGAAGGTTCACCTCCCAGCAGGACAATGACCCCAAACACACTGCTAAAGCAACACTTGAGTGGTTTAAGGGGAAACGTGTAAATGTGTTGGAATGGCCTAGTCAAAGCCCAGACCTGAAACCAATAGAAAATCTGTGATCAGACTTAAAGATTGCGGTTCACAAGCGCAAACCATCCAACTTGAAGGAGCTGCAACAGTTTTGCAAGGAGGAATGGGCAAAAATCCCAGTGGTAAGATGGAGCAAGCTCATAGAGACTGATCCAAAGCGACTTGGAGCGGTGATTGCCACAAAAGGTGGCTCTACAAAGTACTGACTTTAGGGGGGTGAATAGTTATGCACATTGACTTTTTCTGTTATTTCATCCTATTTGTGGTTTGCTTCACCAAAAAAAAAAAAAAAAAAAAATATTCAAAGTTGTGGGCATGTTCTGTAAATTAAATGATGCAAATCCTCAAACAATCCATGGTAATTCCAGGTTGTGAGGCAACAAAACATGAAAAATGCCAAGGGGGTGAATACTTTAAGGCACAGTATATTGTAATAGTAGTCCTGGTTACCCATGGCAGATTTAATTGAAAAAAAAAGTGTTCCTAAACCCAGGAGCCTACATTCATGCATTCACTATTAGGGATGATCGAACGGTTCGGGTCCACCATCGGTTCGGCCCGAACATTGGGTGTTCGAGGTTCGGCCGAATTTAGAACTTTTTGCCCAAAAAGTTCGGAATTCGGCAACCAGAACCGACCAAAATGCAATGCTTCAGGAAATGGGCTTTAAAAGCCCGTGATTGGACCAGAACCCTTAGCAAAAGCCAATTGAGGGGGCAGGAGAATGCTAGGAATGTGATTGGAGTGACTAGAACCCCTAGACCAATCATTAGTGAATACGCCCCCCAGTATATAAGATCGCCCCCGCCAAATTCCTAGCATTCTTGTACGGGACATGGAAGAGAGTGGAATGCTGTTCTGTTCTAATGTGTTACAAAGTGTCATTTAGCTATTTTTAGTGTGAGGAAAGGGATATCTAGTGTAGTTAGGGTGCTCCTTTACACTTAAGTTAGCTTCAAAAATTTAGTTTCTGAAGGGAAAGTGTTAAGTGTAAGGGGACCGTAGTGTAGTGTAGGGTTAACTGACAGTGACTGCTATGGAAGGGTGAAAAACCCTTCCATAGCAGGGTGACCGCTATAGAGAAATTATCATTTATCTGAGTTGCTTCGGGACAGGAATATGGCTTCTCACCAGCCAAGCATTTTTCATGCTGCAGGGGCTGCCACTGCCAGTGCTTTTTTGAGGACATGTTTGATGTCAGACATGACATCTGAACATGTGTATAGGGGGTATATATACACATATATGTCTGTATATATACTCCTAGACATATATAGGTGTGATAGTAGCAGAAATATATGCTTGCGCTAATGAAATCATTTACAGTAATATATTTCTGCTACTATCACACCTATATATGGCTAGGTGTCTATATACATATAATTATGTGTATATATATACCACTATACACAAGTTCAGATGTTTTGCCTGCCTCAAAAGAACCCAAAAAACGCTAGCGTCAAAAAAAAATGCCCAGGTGTGTTTTTGCTGGCATTTTTTGGGGGGTTTTGGAGGCAGGCAAAACATCTGAACTTGTGCACAGTACCACTATACACAAGTTCAGATGTTTTTCCTGACTGCAAAGATCCCAAAAAAATGCCTGCTATTAAACCGGCAAGCTGTGAAAACCGAGAAGAGAAGCCAACCCCCTGAGCTGAAAGTGTTCTAATACAAACGATTTTTTTTTTTTGGTCCTGGACATGCTACAGAGCTGAAACTTCACATGTACACTTTTTAGACCCCCCAGATAGGAAATCCAAAGATCTCTTTTTTTTTTTTTTAATTTTTCAATAATTGGCTTTTTTATCAAAAATTAAAATTTTTAAGAACTTTTTTTTTGTGATTTTGTGTCTGGGGTGTCTAAAAGGTGTACCTGTGAAGTTTCAGCTCTGTAGCATGTCCAGAACCAGAAAAAAAATATCATATAGGTGTAAAAGGAGGGTCCCACATCCCTGTTCTGAAAAATTATCTTTTTTTTTTTCATGGTTCTGGACATGCTACAGAGCTGAAACTTCACATGTACACTTTTTAGACCCCCAGATACTAAATCCAAAGTCAAAATCAAAAAATCTCTTTTTTTTTTTTTTTTTTCAATAATTGGCTTTTTTATCAAAAATGACAAATTTTAAGAACTTTTTTTTGTGTGATTAATAGTTAATGGGGCATGACCCAGAACCCTAGGGACTTTTTAGGGGCATTTATTGGGTTTTAGGGCTTAAAAATTGTGTTTTTTGATTACCGAAGTTCGGGTCCCATTGATTTCAATGGGGTTCTGAAATCCGGGCCGAACTTTCGGGAAGTTCGGATTTTCTGGCCGAACCGAACTTTTCAAAAGTTCGATCATCCCTATTCACTATATTCTGTCTCCCACAGTATACAAAACATGGAAATGCAAATCATTTTAGAAAATATAAAATGCTAAATAACTTTTCATACTGCACTGAGCTGTCCTATCGGGATCCAGGACCCATGACCCTCTGTCTGCACACAGTGCTAATCATTTGCATTCTCCCAAGTAAAAATAAAAACACTCTCTAGCAATACACAAAGTGAGTATGTGCAGCCTGACTCCAAAGTCTCTGTCTTATCAGGAAATGTTCTGGAGTCAGTGGAAGGGGGGGGGGGGGGGGGGGAAATCAGAGAAGACAATATCAAACAGCCTTTTTACACAATGCAGAGGCTTAACCCCTTAGGTTCCACAGAGAGTATAACAAGCATGCTTTACTGCATATCAAGACTGATTTTACTGTTGGGTTCAGGAAGCTTAAAAATACCATTCATATGTAGGCATTCTCCGGCAAATTGTGAACTCATTTTTTGCAAATGTAAATTAATTCAAGATTTCTGGTCGCAGCTTACTTCTTTGCTGAAGTACTAGTTGTTCCCATCCCTAGGTCTACATCGAGGGACATTAAATAAAAAAAATAAATAAATTAAAAAAAAAAAAAAAAACAAACAAAAACAAACAAACAATGCCCCTCGACGTACAGTAGATCCATTGTCAATCACAACCCCCGCCACCACTGCCAGACCCGTAAAAAAAAAAAAAAAACCCGGTCTCGTCAAAGGCTTCCTGCTGAATGCTTCCCACCGAATGCTTGCTTCTCCGGCTGTCATCTCTTAAATAGCTAAAGTGTGCAGTCGCCTACTGAGGTCAGCTGGTGACCCCACTCCCTTGTGACATCACCAACCAGGGCATGATGGGTCGATGATATCAATAGGGGTGGGGTCACCCGCTGACTTCATTGGATGATTACGCCCCTTAGCTATTTAGGAAATGTCAGCCGGAGGAGCAGGCATTTAGCAAAGAACTTTTTTGTTTTCTTTTTTCGAGTCGGGGGGTGGCACAGGGGTGGTAATTGACGATGGATCTACATTGAGGGACATTTTTTTTTTTTTTACTTGTATTGGATCTACATTGGGGACATTTTGTTTCTTTTTTTTAATACAGGAATTTTTAAAAACTTGTGTACTGTTGATTCACCGTTTTTTGGTGAATAGGTAGGGAAACTATGTGCTTCATACTCACTCACATGGGGGCTTCCAGATTACAATTAGCCCCCCCAACAGCAGACCCCCACAACCACAACCCAGGGTTGTGGGGAAGAGACCATTGTCCCCATTACCATGGGGGCAAGGTGCTTTGGGGCAGAGCCCCCGCCCCAAAGCATCCCCCCCCCCCCATGTTGAGGGCATGTGGCCTGGTATGGTTCACCTCCCCCTTTCTTGGCATGCTCAGATAAAGATCTGGTATGGATTTTTTTTTTTTGGTAGGGTGGGGTTTAATTTTGGCGTGGGGTTTGGAAGGGCCTGGTATGGATTGGGAGGGGAGGGGGGGGTCCCCACAGTGATTATGGATGCCGGCAGGTGGCAGCTCCTAACAGATGCAAAAATGGACCGTTTGTCCATTGACATCTGTTTAGGTCTGCTTCAGTTTTTTTTAAAACAGAAGAAAAATAGAGCTTTTTTCCGTTTCAAAAAACAGATGTTAACGAAGGCTGATGATCATCCGCTGACATCCGCTTGGCCATAGGAATACATGGGTATTCGTTTTTCAGGCATCTTTTGGCACATAAGAAATAATCCCACTGATCTCACTGCCAGAAGAACCTGATAAAAAAAAAAAGTATAAAACAAAATATTCTGCAAATATTACAACGTGACTTAAACCAGTTGCTGACTACCCACCACATTTTTCCTGCGGCAAATGGGCTCGGCTGCGCGAACCAATGTAACTGTACGTCGGTCGCACGCAGGGCCGAGGGGAAGCAAGTGACATCCCCGCCTGATCTCTGCTAGCACTAGCAGTTCAGTTTTTTGGTAGCGGTTTAAAACAGTCCTTGACAACCAGTTGCATTTTTACCTGTGAGTCACACTAGGTACCTATAAATTTATTGGCCTAAATGTTCAAACAGAGGTACACCAGTGAAGGACTACACGATGCGGAGCATGACAGATGAGAGTGATGTCAGAATCAGACTCAGTATTCAAACCTGTAGAGAGCAGTGGCACCCCGACAGATAGCTCTGACGACGGAGTAGTGGTCCCTGCTAAGGTCAGGCGTACCCGACCCCGTTCTTTTGTTGCTGAGGTGCAACAATCGCAGGGTTCTCGTATGCAGCTTGGTAGTGTCGGTTCTAATGCCGCTCAACCTTCTGGTGAACTGGCAAGCACCAGCGTCCTCGTACATCCTAGTCATAGTCAAACCAGCACTGCAGTAACACTTGGTGACGTGGCGAGTCCCATAAGTGCAGTTCAAGCTGGTGCGTTGGCTAGCAGAAGTGTTGCCCCGCAGCCACCAATAAATCAAAGACCGGCCCATAGTGTCCATTCTGATGCGCTTGCAAATCCTGATTGAGAGCCAACCACTTCTGCAGCGCCCATAATTCCCCCGTTCACTGGCCAACCCGGAATTCAGATGGAATGCATTAAGGTGAAAAAACCTTGAGGCTTTACAACTCCTTTAAGAGTAACTCCACTTTTATTAAAAAGAAAGAAAAAAAAAAAACCCCCTCTGAGTGATCAATGTACAGGGGATGTGTGGGGATTTTAACAAACTTTTATGCAGATTCCTACCAGTGTCTGTTTCAAAGAAATAGCTGTTGACTACGTCCTTTGGATGACACACATTCTAAATGGAAGGGAATGGTGCCCTCTGAAGCTGGCCATAGACGATTTTTTATTTATTTTTTTTCCACTCAGCCAAATGGCTGCCGTCGCTGATCAACAAATGTATTCCAACGTATTTATTCAACCAGAAGTCGATTCAGTGATTGACTTCTGTTGAACAGAGGTGTCCATACAATGATCGAAATCAGCAGGAACTGGACGAATTTTGATACAACTATGGTCTAATAAAATTTCTGGCGCAGAGGATCCCTTTAAATCTGAATTGCATAATTGTGGGAAAATCAGTGAGCCAAATTACATGAGCAGGAAATTACATTTCTAGATGTGTTCTGTACACCAATGGTCCCCAAACTGTGGTCCAGAAACCAGATGTGACTTTTTTCTTTCCTTTATCTGGCCCTTATGGCACTGTTCCTTCCCCTGACACCAACAACGGGTCACTATTCCTCCCACTGTTACCAATAATAGGGGCACTCTTCCTTCCCCCGATACCAATTACGGAGCACTATTCTTACCACAGACACCAAATATGGGGTACAATAATTCTTCCCACAGACACCAATGAAAGGGTACAATTTCTCCCACAGACACCCATTGGTGGTGTCAGTGAGATGAATAGGGTCATTGGGACACTATTCCTCCCACTGACACCAACAATTGGACACTATTCCTTCTACTGACACCAATGATGGGGCATTGTTTACTCCCATTGACACTGGGGCATTTTCTACTTTTATGCTACAGTCCTGCCCCCTCAAAGTCTGAAGGACAATAAATTGGCCCTTTGTTTAGAAAGTTTGGAGACCCCTGGTGTAAAAAAAATGCCTCCAGGTTGCCATATTGCATTAAATTTTACAGAAATGTACAGATCTGCAGAACAAAATGGTAATTTTCTAATAACCTCCTGCAGTTTGGGCAAAGTGCAGCTAACCTGTGCTTTTCTTATGGGTTAGCTGCATCTTCCTCGTGGGACAGAATTTAAGTCTATAGAAAAGCACAGCTAACCCACACGAAAACCAGGGGTAAGCTGCACTTCAGCCAAAGCTCAGTGAGGCAGTGTGAAGCCCCCCTAAATTACAATATGGCTTGCGCAGCGCTACTATATAATGCCCGAATTTTCTTACTTGCAATATATTTTCTCATGAAAGTAGAGTTACCTTTTAGGATGATAGGAAAGATCAATGTGAAGTTGGACAACTGTGGTGTACATAGTCTTTAACCACTTCCATACAGGGCAGTTACACCCCCTTCCTGCCCAGTCCAATTTTCAGCCTTAAGCGCTTTCACACTTTGAATGATAATTACTCTTGCAACGCTGTACCCAATCCAATTTTTTATCATTTTTTCACACAAATGGAGCTTTCTTTTGGTAGTATTTAATCATCACTGTTTTTTTTTGCGATATAAGGCCCCGTTCACATAGGGGCGACGCTACTTCGCACCGCGACCTCCGAGCAGCGCGCCGCGACCTTGGAGTGGCCCCACGGACTTCATAACATTGAAGTCTATGGCGGTTGCCTCCTGGTCGCCCCAAAGAAGCTCCGGACCCTTTTTCTAGGTCGGAGCGACTTGTGTCGCTCCTATTAGAACGGGTCCGCAGCTTCCCTATGGGAGGCGACCTACGGCGGCCTGTGAGGCGACCAGGTCGACTCACAGGTCGCCCTAGCGTGAACCGGGACTTAGTGAAAAAAGAGCGAAAACTTTGAAAACAAACAATTTTGTTTCAGTTTCGATTATAAAATTTTGCAAGTTTTTTTTCATAAATTTGGGCCAAAATTTATACTGCTACATATTTTTGGTAAAAATAACCCAAATTAGTGGATATTATTTAGTCTGTGTTAAAGTTATAGTCTACAAGCTATGGTGCCAATCATTGCAAATTGATCACAGCTAATGTACTGACAGCCTATCTGATGTGTCAGGACAGTACAAATACCCCCCAAATGACCCCTTTTTGGAAAGTAGACATTCCAGGGTATTTTTAGTAAGAGGCACGGTGAGTTTTTTGAAGTTTTAATTTTTTTCCCCACAATTCTTGGGAAGATGAAGAAATATATATACATTTTTTAGGCATACTTGCAATTACACCCCAAAATACATTCTGCTACTCCTCCTCCTGAGTATGGCGATACCACATGTGTGAGACTTTTACACAGCCTGGCCACATACAGAGGCCCAACATGCAAGGAGCACCGTCAGGTGTTCTAGGAGCATAAATTACACATAATTTCCTAACGACCAATCACACTTTTGAAGGCCTTGGAGAACCAGGACATTAAAATTACCCACAAAATGACCCCATTTTGGAAAGAAAACACCCAATGTATATTCTATGAGGCATAATGAGTCTTTTGAACATGTCTTTTTTTCTTCCATTTTTGGAAAATGTGGGGAAAAAAATTAAACTTTTTTTTTTTTTTTTTTTTTACACAAAGTTATCAATTTATAAGATATTTCTAACACATAGCATGTACATAGCAAAATTTACACCCCAAAATACATTCTGCTTCTCCTCCTGAGTATGGCGATACCACATATGTGAGACTTTGTCACAGCATAGCCACATACAGAGACCCAACATGCAAGGAGGACGTCAGGTGTTCTAGGAGCATAAATTATACATACAATTTCATTACAACCAATCACTCTTTGGAAGGGCCTGGAGCACCAAGACAATCCAATTATCCACTAAATGACCCCATTTTGAAAAGCAAACATCCCAACACATAATCTATGAGGCATGGGCTGCAGATAGGTACTCAGGTACTCTGATGGGCTTCAGAGAGGTACTTGGGTACTCTGATGGGCTATAGATGGGTACTTGGGTACTCTGATGGCAGGTACTTGGGTACAGAGTACCTGTCATCAGAGTACCCAAGTACCTGTCACCAGCCCATCAGAGTACCCAAATACCTGTCACCAACTTATCAGAGTACTCGAGTACCTGTCATCAGAGTACCTGATGGGCTGGTGACAGTTACTCGGGTACTCTGATGGGCTAGTGACCGGTCCTCTTTATTTGGGGGGGGTCAATCAGTGTGTTTTAGTGTGCACTGTAATCGGCAACTAGAGGTTACCGCAATCACCTCCTCACACAGGATCGGTGTGTGAGGAGTAGAACACGGTAACCGCTAGTTACCGTGGTTTTTGTTGACATTCTGTGACCGGCTGTGATTGGACACAGCCGGTCACGTGGTAAAGAGCAAATTTCATTGGCTCTTTACCCTGATCGGGGATAGACTGTGTCAGAGTGACACTCTCTACCCCCGATCACCACTCTGTGTGCCCCTGGGGGTACGCACAAGCGGCGTGCATGAGGACAGTGCATGTGGCCGGTTGTGATTGGACACAGCCGGTCACATGGTAAAGAGCCATTTTTTTAATGGCTCTTTACACCGATCGGGGATGGGCTGTGTCCCGAGGGACAAGCCGCATCCCCGATCGCCGCACTGCGGGAGAACGTCATATGACGCGAGCCCGGAGGGAGAGAGTGTTCCTGCCGGTGTAATTTCCCTATATGCCGGTAGGGAAGTGGGTAAAGCCTTTGTAAAGCCAAATGTATTTTGTGTGGTTTTGGAAACCACATTGGGTTATGTTGTACACTTGTATGCGGAATTCAATAATAGGTATTTTATGCATATGAAAAGGTCATCCCAGATGAATAAAGGGCTTTAGTCATGAACTAATCAGCCTTTGCAAAGCATATTCATAACAGAGCCCAGCTGCATTCTAAGAGGGACATGAACCCTAGCCATGTAGGACAGGTATGAGATAGAACTAGGAAAATGCCACAGGTCCTGAATCAGAGACTTATTCATAGGAAACCAAACACCAAATACAAACAATGACAAATCATAAGGCATCACACCCTGCCAAGTTTTTGGTAGCTAATAAGTTACCTACTTATTAAAATAATCTTTAATAACATTATCCAATTACACTATTATTATTATCGTAATGTCAAACATTTACCTCAAGTTTCTTATCCACCCTTTATTCCTTGCCAATTATTTCTGTGCACACTGAAGAAATGTTTTCATAGTATAAACACTCTGCTGGTAGCTTATATATCAGGACAAACCAGTGAACAACATCGTTAGTGTACAGTAGATAGGACATGCATATGCGTATTAATAACAGTACTTATGACAGTACAGGGGTAACAAGTGCGGGACTACTGAGGGTACTTACCTGCCTACCCTACATCAATCCTTATGGCGCTTTTCCACTGCATAGAACCGTACCGGCTCGGCACGCTTTTGTGCTTTTCCACTGCGGTACCGCATGGTATAGGGTCGGAACGGTTCGGTACGGTACGGTATAGGTTTGCTTTTCCACTGCATGGAACCGAACGGTACGGTACGGCACGGCTCTGAAAAAACAGTACCTACTCGATTGTGGTTCCAACAGGTACCAAACTGGTACCATAGCCCACAATCCTTTGCATGCAGTCACTACTAGCCACTGATTGGTCAGAGAATCCCACCCACCCCGCTGTTATCCCACCCACTTAACTTTAGTACTACTTTAGTGGAAAAGCAAACCTATACCGTACCGTACCGAACCGTTCCGACACTATACCATGCGGTACCAGCAGTGGAAAAGCAAACCGGGCCAAGCAGGGCCGAGTAGAGCCGAGCCGGTACTAGCCGGTACTTGCAGTGGAAAAGTGCCATTAGTGACACTTCAGCACAGAGGATGTTTTGTAGATTATACAGAGGTCTGCTTTAGTGCAGTAAAATAACATTTTATGCCTTGTAGTGCAGGGGAACCCTCTTTGCAAGGGCAGTTTTCTGTGATACGTATGTATTCACTATGCCCTGTGAATAGACATCGCTGTGTCACACATTTCACAGAGGTTCTGGACTACAGGAGGTGCTGAAAGGAGCACGTTCAGGAGGCAGTCAGTAAGGGAATCACTACTTGCAAGCAAAGTATCATAGGATCTGTAGTCCTTAGAATTTGGAAGCAAACCTCACAGGAGAAGCTGCAAAACCTAGAGAATTCAGGAAGTTGTCCTGGCCATCAGACAGGCAACATTCACATCATAGGAGGAGATTTTTCAAGTAAGCTTATTCAAGTAACCTTTTATCAGGTATTTAAATATTTTAACAATTCTTTGCATTGCTATTACAATGATGAGGTTATCAAAAAAAAAAAAAAAAAGTGATACCGTGACAATAGAACTTCTTTGAAGTGGTTCTAAAAGTCACAAGGTTTTTTTTACCCGAATGCATTACGGTTAATAAAAAAAAAAAAAAAAAAAACCTGTCACTGTTTGCTCCCCCATCCCTAAATACTTACCAGAGTCGATCCAGTGCTGTGCCCGTTTGCAGCAGCCCTGCTCTTTCTGCCTGGTCTCACAGGGCATATTGATAGCAGTGAGAGCCCTTGCGTCTATAGACACAAACAGCCCGGCTCGGGAGCAAATCTGCACTTCTGCCTGCAGAGCAAGTGGGCAGACACAGAAGAGGGGCCGAAACACTGGCAGGGGACCCCAGAAGAGGAGGTTCGGGGGTGCTCTGTGCAACAATCAAGTAAATACCCTTTTTTTTTTTTTTTTAGAAGCCTTAAGAATCACATAAAAAAAATAAAAAGCTGCCACTGCATTTGAGCCAAGTAGTTTTGCCTAGGCTGAGATGATGTCATCAGTCTGCTGCAAACAGGAGGAAGTATTTTTTCAGTCTTTGGTTTGACATCAATCCGACTTCCATGCAACTTTATTGATCGAGATCCGACTTTGAGAGAAGTGCGACTTGGGTCTGGCATGGATCTTGAAGAGAAACCCTATTCCTGTAAGGTAAACCAGATTCTCAGCACCAGAAAACCAGTGCTAACTTATGCCAATATGCGTGCGAATACTTCTGGGCAAAGACGTACCATTACTGTTCAACGTGGTTGCATTCGTATGCGCACGTGCACATACGAATTAGCGTGAATACTTGGTGCCCAGCTGCCCATTTAAACTGGCCTGTCACCATGAGCAGTTGCTGAATGGTCTTCAGCTTGTACCTGTATTCCTGTGACCTGATCCGTTGAACCCGCTTACCGGTATATGACCCGGCTATCACCAGGACTCTGCATTACATTGTTCACCTGATCTCTTTTGACCTCAGCCTGTTTACTGGACTTGTCTTTGCATGCTGATTCTTTACTGCGATATTCCGGCTGTTATTGACCTTGCCCTTTTTCCTGGACTTGCTTTGTCTGCTGACTCAGTCCCTTGTTACCTGGCTGCCGCTGGTCGCTGCCTGCAAACTGGCTCTGCTACCATCTCCTGCTCTGGTGCCAAGCTGCTTCAGTATCCTGTTCTTAAGACAGCGACCCCCCAGCTTCATCCACCTAAGAGCGGACTTCACCAGCCAGCTACTCCAGCATTCCTGCTGCTCTGTGCCCCCACACGCTCCGTCTCCACTTTCAGAAGCGTTGGGCAGGAGGTGCAAGAGGCACCTCCATAACATTCTAGAGCTGCACGATTAATCGTATGAAAATCGCGATCTCTATTCACCCCCCCTGACGATTTAAACCTGACATATTCTCGATTCTTTGCATAGCTGAGGGAGCAGAGAAAACAGCTGTGGAAAACTCCCAGTAACTATAAACAAAATGATTACATTGTATCTTTCCTCCCGCAAACGCCTATCAGCATTAAGTCTCCCAGTAACTATAAACAAAATGATTGCATTGTATCTTTTCCTTCCCTCTGCCAGGGAGAAAGGAAGTTTAACCTCTTAAAGACTAGACCTTTTTATGACACTTGTTGCTTGCAAGTTTAAAATAATTTTTTTTGCTAGAAAAGTACTTAGAACCCCCAAACATTTTATATATTTTTTTAGCAGAGACCCTACAGAATAAAATGGCGATTGTTGTAATATTTTATGTCACACTGTATTTGCGCAGCAGTCTTTCAAACGCAATTAATAAACTTTAATGAATAAAAAAAAACGTAACAGTAAAGTTATCCCAATTTTTTTTGTTACACAGAGAATCGTGAGAGAATCGTGATCTTTATTCCAAGCTAAAGAATCGTGATTCTCATTTTGGCCAGAATCGTGCAGCTCTATAACATTCCAGTCGTTATGGGATAGTACCATTTAGCAATGGCTGTGACTGGAGGAGGTGTCTGTCCTTTGTAAGCACTATCAGCAGACCAGCCAACAACTAACTCAAGTAATGACTGGACTTCAGGAGGGTTATCTCCAGCTTGAAGGTCGCATCTGTAACCTGACCACCATATCTTCAGCAGCTCCAGCCACTGGTGAATCAGCTCCCACTACAGCTTCAGTTACAGCAATCACCGTAGTGGTCCCTCCTCCAGAACGCTTCTCAGATGACTGCGCTTAAATTCTGGGCATTCCATAATGCTTGCCAGCTCTATTTTTCGTTACAACCAAGGACTTTCGCTGAATCCACCAATGTGGGCTTTGTTATCTCATTGCTGCTGGAAAGGCCCCAGTCTTGGGCTCATCGTCTCCTCGAACAGACCAATCCCGTCCTAAAGTTGGTTTCTTTCTTCCTTCGAGGCTATGACTCAAATCTAGGATGACGCCCAACGAACAGCTAAGGCGGAGACTACCTTGCATGTCCTCCAACAAGGATGTCGGCCTGTGGAAGACTGTGTGCTCGATATACGCAAGAGTTCCGAGACAGCCTGGAATGACGCAGCTTTGCATTACCAGTTCTATTCTAGACTTTCAGAGACTCTAAGGATGAGCTTGTCAGATTAGATCCACCAACCTCACTCTCAGATCTAATCCAGCTCACTATACAACTGAATGGGAGAACCCAAGGGAGGAAAGCGGAAAGACCTGGCAACTAACGACCCACCCAGACCTTTCAACAAGGTTCAGATGCTCCTGAGCCACCAGCTCCAAGGCTGCTCTTTCATAGTGGAACCCGTGCAATAGGGACTAATCCAATCACCTCTCTCTCCTGAAGACAAGCCTAGTTGCTGGCGGAACAACCTTTGTTTTTACTGTGGTGTTACTGGTCACTATTTGCAAAACTGCCCTGCAAGACCTTGCAAGTCTGCCTCCACTCCTGTCACTTCCAGCAATCTTGAAAAGAGCAGCTCAACTTCTCTCACATTACCTCTCTCACTCTCTCTCTACAGCTACTTGGGAGGTGTAATCAGACCCAGGCAATCGATTCTGAAGCATGTAGCCATTTTTTGGAGTGAACCTTGGCCAAGCAGCACCAAATCCCATTACAAAACTAAGGCACATCATCTGAACAGCCATCTGGCTGACAGTTCCAACCTGGGATCAGGCGCAATCACATGCCTGTTATTCCTTTGGCCCATAAGGAGTACCTGAACTTGGACATTATTTCATCACCTTTATTACCTGTCATTCTGGGTATTCCATGGTTACAGGCACACAATCCTCAAACTAGGAACTAGGGACAATGACATTTCCAACCACCTTTTGCCTGCAGCACTGTCTACCACAACCTCCCACAGACTCAGGTACCTTAATGGAATTACAGTCAGACTCCAGCTTCTCATCATGTTCTATCCGTATATAATGACTTCTTAGACGTCTTTGACAAGAAGGCGGCTGAGATTTTACCACCCCATCAGCCATACAATTGTCCAATTGAGTTGTTAACAGGGGCCGAGATCCCGTTTGGGCGTATTTTCCCCTTGTCAGAACTTGAACTTAAGGCAATACATACAGTATTTCACAAAAGTGAGTACACCCATCACATTTTTGTAAATATTTATATCTTTTCATGTGAAAACACTGAAGAAATGACACTTTGCTACAATGTAAAGTAGTGAGTGTACAGCTTGTATAACAGTGTAAATATGCTGTCCCCTCAAAATAACAACACACAGCCATTAATGTCTAAACCACTGGCAACAAAAGTGAGTACACTCCTGTGAAAATGTCCAAATTGGGCCCAATTAGCCATTTTCCCTCCCCGGTGTGATGTTACAAGGTCTCAGGTGTGTTAAATTTGGTGTTATCGCTCTCACTCTCTCACACTGGTAACTTGAAGTTCAACATGGCACCTCATGGCAAAAAACTCTGAGGATCTGAAAAAAAGAATTTTTGCTCTACATAAAGATGGCCTAGGCTATAAGAAGATTGCCAAGACCCTGAAACTGAGCTGCAGCACGGTGACCAAGACCATACAGCGGTTTTACAGGACAGGTTGCAATCATAACAGGCCTTGCCATGGTCGACCAAAGAAGTTGAGCGCACGGGCACAGCATCATATGCAGAGGTTGTCTTTTTGAAATAGACATACGACATTGCTGCAGAGGTTGGAGGGGTAGGGGGGTCAGCCTGTCAGTGCTCAGACCATACACTGCACACTGCACAAAATTGGTCTGCATGGCTGTCGTCCCAGAAGGAAGCCTCTTCTAAAGATGATGCACAAGTAAGCCTGCAGTTTACTGAAGACAAGACGACTAAGGACATGGATTACTGGAACCATGTCATGTGGTCTGATGAGACCAAGATAAACTTATCTGGTTCAGATGGTGTCAAGCATGTGTGGCGACCAGGTGAGGAGTACAAAAGACAAGTGTGTCTTGCCTACAGTCAAGCATGGTGGAGGGAGTGTCATGGTCTGGGGCTGCACGAGTGCTGCGGGCACTGGGGAGCTACAGTTCATTGAGGGAACCATGAATGCCAACATGTTCTGTGACATACTGAAGCAGAGCATGATCCCCTCCCTTTGGAGACTGGGCCGCAGGGCAGTATTCCAACATGATGACCCCAAACACACCTTCAAGACGACCACTACCTTGCTAGAGAAGGTGAGGGTAAAGGTGATTGATTGGCCAAGCATGTCTCCAGATCTAAAACCCTATTGAGCATCTGTGGGATATCCTCAAACAGAAGGTGGAGGAGCGCAAGGTCTCTAACATCCACCAGCTCCGTGATCTCGTCATGGAGGAGTGAAGGACGACTCCAGTGGCAACTTGTGAAGCGCTGGTGAACTCCATGCCCAAGAGGGTTAAGGCAGTGCTGGAAAATAACAGTGGCCACACAAAATATTGACACTTTGGGACCAATTTGGACATTTTTATTGCCAGCAGTTTTGGCATTAAGGCCCCTTTCACACTATCCGTCCGTCGGACGGATTCCGTTTTTCTCAGCGGGGGATCGAGCCGCCGATCCCCCGCTGAGCAGGAGGATGACAGCTGTGTCTCCGCGCTGTGTGCGGAGACACAGCTGTCAGTTCCCCATGCATTTCTATGGGGGAAATCGGATGAGAACGGACCGTCGGTCCGTTCTCATCCGATCCGCTGGACGGATGAAAAATAGGGTTTCCATCCGTCCAGATTTGACGGATCGGATGTCAGCGGACATGTCTCCGCTGACATCCGATTCCCCATAGAGATGTATGGGGGGACCGTTCAGATCCGCCAAAAAAACTGACCTGAAAGGTCCGCCTGTGTGAAAGGGGCCTTATAGCTGTGTGTTAAATTATTTTGAGGGGACAGAAAATTGACACTGTTATACAAGCTGTACACTCCCTATTTTACACTGTAGCAAAGTGTCATTTGTTCAGTGTTGGCACATGAAAAGATATAATAAAATATTTACAAAAATGCGAGGGGTGTACTCACTTTTGTGAGATACTGTAGATGAGAACTTAGAAAGGGGGTTTATTCGCCCATCCACTTGCAGGGGCAGGTATATTCTTTGTGGAAAATAAATATCATTCCCTGAGGCCTTGTGTTGACTTTAGAGAACTGAACAAAATAATGGTCAATGGCCCCTTGTTCCAGAACTCTTTCAATGGTTCAGAAAAGCAAATTTCTTTTACAAAACTTGACCTGCGAGGAGCATATAATCTTCCGGAATTTGATTCGGAAAGGATTCAGGAAGGGTAATAAATGGGAACCAGCTTTCCACCTGCTTTGGGCATTTTAAATACCTAGTAATGCCTTTCGGACTGTGCAACGCCCCAGCTACTTGTCAACATTTTGTCAACAATATCTTCAGAGACTTTCTTGTGATAGAGACTTCTTTTTAGGATCGTCTACCCTGATATCCTCATATTTTCTCCATCCTTGGAAGAGCACTGAGTACAGGTTAGAACGGTTCTTAGTCATCTCCGGGATCACCAGTTGACTTATTATCTCGACCTCCAGCATTTCAATGAACCCACAGAAAGTTTGTGCCATTATTGACTGGCCTATTACAGCAGATCACAAGGGGGTCCAGAGATTCTTTGTTTTTGACAATTTTTACCGTAAATTTATCATCTTGAATTTTTCAGCCATTATCAGTCCCGTTACCCATCTCACCAAACAGGATACTTGGATCCAGTGGATACCAGCAGCACAACTGGCTTTCAACAAGTTTAAAAGTTCTATTCACATCTGCACCGATTCTACAACACCTTGATCCTGCTCTGGCTTTTGTCTTTGAAGTGGATGCTTTAGAAAATGCAGTTAGTGCCATTCTGTCACAAAGCCAGAATGCCAAGTCAACAATACATCCAATAGCCTTCTTCTCAGGAAAACTTAATTCCCCGGAAAAAAAAAAATTATGATGTTGGGGATGGTGAATTACTTACTATCAAATCTGCCTTAGAAGAATGGCGTTACCTGCTAGAGGGAGCTAATCATCAGATTCTGATTTTCACAGATTATAAGAATCTGGAGTACCTTTGTACAGACAGCTGTTTAAAACCCCGCCAGGCTAGATGGGCTTTGTTGTTGTCATGAATCTCATTTCATATTACCTATAGACCAGGTTCAAATAATGGGAAACCCGATGCTCTGTCACGCATTTTCTCAGAGTAACAAGAGTCTACCCAGTCTGATACCATTCTGTCTCTAGAGTTTCCTGTTACTCCAAGGAGATTTAGTGTCACGGCTTTAACAAGCCTCAAAAGGAAGAGTGTCCACCACATGACTCGCATTTGCAGGAGCAGGATGGCTTGTTCCTTCAAGAGCAAAAGGTGTTTTTTCCCTCAAGTTTGCATCAGGTAATCCTACATCTGTGCCACGACCATCCCCTGGCTAGGCATTTTAGAATTCGCAAGACCCTTGAACTCTTGCAGCAGTCCTTTAAGCCGCCTAGCTTGAGATCTGACTGACAGGGCTATGTAACAGCCTATGAAATATGTATCCGAAACAAGGGTGACAAGATGAAAGCCTGGGGTCTACTAAGGCCTTAGCCCATTCCTAGCAAGCCATGGGAAATAATTAACATTTTTGTAATAATTGATACGTTATCCAAGATGGCACACTTTGTGCCAATGATTGGAACACCATTCGCAGTAGAAACGGCACAAGCATTTGTTAAGGAAGTAGTAAGACTGAATTGGGTTCCACAACATTTAATCTCTGATTGAGGTTTACCAGGTTGTCATTGGCATACCATCCCCAAACCAATGGCACAAACCAGACCCTTCCTCTAGCAGAGTTCGCTTACAATAACTCATATTCATTAATTTTCAAGTTCAGTCTGCTACAGGTCAACCCCATTTTTTGCCTGATATAATTGCAGATACACCTGTACCGGCAGTTCAGCAGACTGGAGTTTCCGCAAGCCAACAAAAAAATACTACAGGAAGCTATCGCTAAGGCCAAACAGGACAATCAAGAAAAGGGGTGACTTAGATCTCAAATTGGGAAAAGGTTTGGCTATCAACCACCAATTTGAAACGGGCTTGTCCTTCAAAGAAACTTGATCCCAAGTACATTGGCCCATTTCTTGTAAAAAGAAGAATTAATCCGACAGCTTATGCACCACCTTCTCTATCAGAAATATATAAAATCTAACCAGTTTTTCATGTTTCTCTATTAAAACTTGCTGTTACAGATCAGTTTCCTGGCCGTCACCTGGGTCCTCCAACACCAACTGCACATACGAATGAACTTGCATACTTGGCGCCCAGCTGCCTATTTAAACTCGCCTGTCAGCATGAGTAGTTGCTGAATGGTCTTCATCTTGTACCTGTAATCCTGTGACCTGATCCATTGAACCTGCTTACCAATGTATGACCCGGCTATCACCAGGACTCTGTCTTTTGCTGCTGCATTAACCTTGTACACCTGATCTCTATGACCTCGGCCTGTTTACTGGACTTGCCTCTGCCTGCTGATTCTGTACTGCCCTGCCCAGCTGTTAATTGACCTTGGCCTGCTTCCTAGACTTGCTTTGTATGCTGACTCAGTCCCTTGTTACCTGGCTGCCGCTGGTCGCTGCCTGCATACTGGCTCTGCTACAATCTCCTGCTCTGATGCCAAGCTGCTTCAGTATCCTGTACCTAGGACTGCAACCCCCAAACCCACAGGACTTCACCAGCCAGCTACTCCAGCACTCATGCCACTCCTAGCCCCCACATTTTCGGTCTCCACCTTCAGGAGTGTTGGCCAGGAGGTGCAAGAGAGGCCTCCACAACATTGGAGTCGTCACCAGGTACGTGATAGGGCCAAAATAAAAAAAATAAATAAACATAAAAAACGGCATGGCCCCCCCCCCCCCAAATCAATACCAGACCCCTTATCCAAGCATGCAGACTAGCAGGCCTGGAAAAAGGGGGGGGGGCTAACAAGCGCCCCCCCCCCCCGAACTATACCAGTTGGACCAGTTAAGACAGCCCTCATATAGGGAAACACTATTTTGGAAATGTCATGTGACATGTGCTCTTAAAGTCAGAGCGCATGTCGCACCAGTGTGAACAGTGCCTGAAGTGCAAATGTCAGTATTTAGGCTACAAACAAGCATAATATGCAATTACCAATGTGATTTACAGTAGAGATTAAGGCAAAATACGTATTTCTTATTTTATTTTTGAAATAGTAAGTAGCTCATGGACAGAAAAATGAAAATGACTCACGGTGACACTGACAGCAGTGTGCAGGAGCACAGATGATGACGACAACACTTCCCTGACAAGACATGCCCCCTCCTGAGTCACCGTGAGTTTTTCTCCATGCCCTTCAGTCCACTCAAGTCCAAACAGCACTGACAGTCCCACTCCCGGCTTGCCTTGCTCCAAACCCGCAGACGAGACTCTGGCTGCTCGGCTCCCTTGACATCACATGATAGGCTCAGGCACTGCCTCCGCCAGACTTGTCCCCCAGCCCAAACACACTGTAACATGCACTTGGATGGTCTCAGGCAGCTCTGAACCGGAACTGCACATGTGCATTTCCCAGCCGAGCGTCAGTCGTATTTTTACCTGTAAATCTTTTCATGTAACTGGCAATTATTGGCAGGAGAAAAGTGCCCGTTTTTTATTGGCTGGCAGTATAAATACTGACGGTTGGCAACACAGAATCTAGGTATGATTTTTTTGCACATATTAGGATGCACAGCATTGTGCTAACCTGTACTGTGCCACAGTATATAACAGGCACAAAATACTAATTGACCTATAGGCCGACATTATTTCAAGTTCACATGCAGTTCTCTGTGGTGCAATTTCAACCCACTAATTTTGAAACTTTTGGAAACTCACTGCAACCAGATCACATGGTACTTCTGTACCATGCAATCCAGTGCAGGCAAAACGCATTGTGTTTGTGACCTGCATTTGGGGTGTCATTAATCTAATATTGAACTTCCAACTTTCTAATCCCAACGCACACTTTCCTGTAAAAAACGGCTGTGCATATAAACGGGTGCTGTAGTGACCAACGGCTGAAACTGTGTCAAGTAAAAGAAATCAAATGTCACCAGCACACCAAGGATCTCCAGATTGGGTCCAGAGCTTTAATCAACGATCACATAGTTACAGCAGAGTGCAATGTTTCAGAGCTACGCAGGTCCCCTTCATCAGGCTCGCGACAAAATGTGACACAGAACTAAAAATATTTAAAGAACCATCCCCCAATAAGTGGGCAAGAAATTACCTAAACCACACCCCCTGATGTTCCCACCATCTATGTATCCAATATTGACACGCACTGCAGATTACAACTGCGTGTGATGCAGAAAACGCCCATGGAACACGGGATTTCCACAACGTGTTCTGGTGTAAACTGGCCCTAGAGTTTAGACGGTTCTACAACTCTGACCTAACATTTTCCACTTCACCCACACTAGAAGAGGCACACCTTTGAGATGGAGTATAGAAGTCCATCCCTATATGAAATAATATGTGGAAAGCACATCAATACATCAGACTGAACAAGCTGTAATACCAGATAAAACTAGTAGGTAGAACGTTTTTAGCAAAAATAGAGAAAAAAGTCAGATTTTCTTGTCCCGGGTCAGTGTCTGAAGGCATTGAAGACAACATATTAGCATGGCAGCCAAGCAACTAGCATTTAAAGAGAAGCTGTGGCAATGGCAGCAGATATAATATTTCTCACAACAGGTGTTTCCCTTTTAACCCAAATCATGAATAAGGCCTTATAAACAGGAACATGAAAATGGGCAATTTTTCTGCAGACCAGTTACTGCATGTTTTGTAGAAAATAGAATGAATATAGGGCTTTTCCATTGATAATTAAATTACTAGCACTTTATTTTCATAAAAATCTGAAACTGCTCACTTTTCACACTTTTAGAGTTAAAAAAATGCCCTCAATGGTTTTTACTCTGCTCTGTTTAAATTGCACTCTCCCCCACAAGTCACTTACAAATCTATGAAGAAAAGAAAATACCTTCATGATTCATTCATTCTTAAAGGAGAAGAATCTGTGACAAAAGCTATCTGTGGGGATACAGTAACATACAAAGGGGGGTAGCATTGTAGAAGACAGCCTAAGGTTACATGAGCTTCCCACGAAAGTGAAAGATTTAGCAGATAAGTGTCTGTGGCTGAATACTAGGAGGTCTCCTATGACAAATCTCTATCTCCCTCTGCAATCTACCCTATCTTGTAGAAGGCAGAAGAGGAAAGGACAAAACAAAAATGCTCAAATAAAAGCTTCTGCCTGGACAAATACTTCTCAACTTCTCAAAAAAAAAAAAAAACACACACACACACACACACACACACACACACAACAATAGCCATTATCAATACCATTCTCAGTGTATAAAATGCTTATTAACACGAAAACATAAAAACACATTACTACCAACCTCTAGAGATTAAAGCAGCACGGTATCCAATAATAAAAATACCCGAACCTATTTTTATTACTAAATAAATCATTTAGGAGCATGTGGTCCAAGGTTTTGTTTGGTTGCAGGATGAGGGAATGGTAGAAGTCCCGTTAGATTTTCATTGCCATTGATTGCCATCTTCTCCAGTGACAATGCTTGCCTGTAGATGGGAAGTGACGAGAAATCACCCCCCCCCCCCCCCCATCAATCTCCATAAGCAAAAATAACCTCAAAATAAGATTCCAAAACAGATCCCTAAGCGATAAAAAAAAAAAAAAAAATGGCAGAAACATTATGGGGCATATTTATACACCTTCCAGCTACATGCTGTTAAAATGGCAGTGACTGAATCTCCACCAGAGAATGTTTTTATAAGTAGACCAATAGAATTTGTTATAAGTACAATTTGCATAAATTCCTTACAGTGGTTGTAAAGTCACTCACAGTTATATACAGCTATGTTGCATAGTGTCTGTTTTATAAAAACGGTGCACAATACCTTATTTCAGAGCGCATCATGCGCAGTCATGTGACCGCCTGCCGCGCTCCTTCCCTGATTGGACTACAATGAGAGGGGCTGAGATTCCCCTTTGACATCAGTGGAAGAGAGGAATGGGCAGTCCCTTGACCAGACAGTGGTGCTCTGCAATAAAGTATTGAGCTGCATAATTTTTTAGAAAGACCCTGTGCAACATAGCTGCATATAACAACAGAGGGGATTCTAGTAATTACAGTTATTTTACACAGAATAGCAGCAGGAGGGGAGGGGAGAGGAGCAGATTGGCACTGACTCAATAGCGGACAGGCAGGGAGGAAAAGGGATAGAGGAGAGAAGTGGGACGATGGAGGCAAGTAAACGGACCACGGTATCATGGATCAGCAGTCTTGATTACTGTGGTCAGCACACACAGGGGGACACAGGAACGGGCAGGATCAACCAGGTATTTTTACAGCATAGAAAGGGACAAATGACTCCGCACAAGTACTATGCTGTATATTGTGCTTTAAAGAAACAGGATTTTTATTTTTTTAAGGGTTACAACCGTTGGAATATGACTTTATGTTAGCATTTTCCATTTCTCTGTGCAACACAACTCAAGACTAGGATCAGCAGTGCCAATCAAGGTTCCATTTTTTTTTTTTTTTTTTTTGCGCAATCCTGCCAACGAGAGGAATGGAAAATTATCATTCGATCAGTGGCTGCAGACAATCCTGTAGCGCTGATTGGTATATTTTGACAGCAGAAGAGTCCCCACTGTGAGAAAACGATAGCACATCAGGATTCCTCTATCCACCTTACTTGTGTGGATGTGGTAATCTGTTAGGCCCGCTGACTGATAAAAAAAAAAAAAAAAACGGGCTGTGAATAACACAGCTTTGCCGATTGTGACACTGGAAACTATTGACATACAAGTGCCAAGAGCTCCTGCTTTTCTCCTAGAAGCAAAAAGGAGGTTGAAACAATGACATGTTTCCAGGCAAGTATTCACATTTGTTTATCAGTTGCAATAATGTCTTTGTAGACTCATTTTTCATCAGCTTCCCCATTTTCTAATTCACACCATGTTTTTATCACACACTTTCCATAGGCTTTAAAACCTTTCCATGTCATTATCACATGTCACGTTACCGAAATGCCTTCTGGCACAAAGCAGGCACCTCCTTGGGAATCTATTATGTGCATCATTTGTTATTCTACAAAAATAACTTTACCACCCAAGAGACATCTCCACAACAATGCAAATTTCATTTCTGCCTCAAGTCTGATTAATATTGGCAGACAACCTCTGGAATAGTTTTTAAAATATGTATTCATCTTGTGTTGCTACTCTGTTTTGGTTTTCAACAACTGAATTTTCCAGGACTGCAGGTTGTGCAAAAATAAATACTTTTGGCAACAGGGGTGAAATCTGAATACCTACCAAATGCCTGGATCTCATGATCAGTGTGCAGGGCTTCTTCTCTTCAGATGCAGCTGTCAGTTTTTAATTTTGCACAGATGCTCTGAGCGTCTGTCAAATAAACTACAAGTCCTATCTTCCACCATGGCAGACAGACTTGTAGTTTTCAATGTAATACAAATGCAGTGATTGCTCCACTCATAGTCCACTGCCACTCCCTGCCAGCTTTCAAAGTCTGGATACTGTGCCTTTAACCGCTTAAGGTCAGCCTTACCCTATAGCAGTTTTACTGCTACAGTGCAGCACCTCTGCACCAGATGACATATATACGTGCTCCGGCTATTCCAGATAGGGGGCCCACATGCACGTCATTGGCAGCTTGTGGTGGGTACCACGGACTCCATGCCCACCGGCACCCACCCATCATCTAGCAGAGAGGCCGAACTGCAGACTGCCTATGTAAACAAGGTAGATTGCCGTTCTGACAGGAGAGAAGGCATGGATTCTGTGTGTCTGCAAAGCAGGGACTAGGATCTATATCTTCCCCCAATAAAAGCATCTTCCATAGTAAATACACTGCTCAAAAAAAATTAAAGGAACACTTTGAAATCAGATCTCAATGGGGAAAAATATAATGCTTAATATCTATACTGATATATGGACTGGTTAATGTGTTCGGAATAAAAGGTTGCCACATCGTTTGATGGAAATGAAAAGTATCAACCTAAGAGGGCTGAATTCAAAGACACCCCGAAGATCTAAGTGAAAAAATGATGCAGCAGTCCATTTTGCTGAAATTTAATTGCAGCAACTCAAAATGGTACTCAGTTTGTATGGCCCCCACGTGCTTGATTGTATGCCTGACAACATGGGGGGAATGCTCCCAGTGAGACGACAGATGGTGTCCTGGTGTATTTTCTCCCAGATCTGGACCAGGGCATCACTAAACTCCTGAACAGACCAAGGTGCAACCTGGTGTTGTCAGGTGGACAGAAACAATCTCCCAGAGGTGTTCTATTGGATTTAGTTAAGGCGAGTGTGGGGGCCATTTAACGGTATTAATTCCTTCATCCTCCAGAAACTGGCTGCATACTCTCGCCACATGTGGCTGGTCGTTGTTGTGCACCAGGAGGAACCCAGGACCCACTGCACCAACGTAGGCTCTGACAACGGGATGTCCAAGGATTTCATCCTAAAACCAAATGGCAGTCAGGGTGCCATTGTCTAGCCTGTAGAGGTCTTTGCGTCCCTCCATGGATATGCCTCCCCAGACCATCCCTGACCCACCACCAAACCAGTCATGCTGAACGATGTTACAGGCAGCAAAACATTCTCCACGGCTTCTCCAGACCCTTTCACATCAGTCACATGTGCTCAGGGTGATCCTGCTCTCATCTGTGAAAAGCAGTGCACCAGTGGCAGACCTGCCAATTCTGGTGTTTAATGGCAAATGCCAATCAAGCTCCATGGTGCTGGGAAGGGAGCAAGGGGGTCACCATCCTATAGTTGGTTTGATTGTTTGGTCAGAGACATTCACACCAGTGGCCTGCTGGAGGTCATTTTGTAGGGCTCTGGCAGTACTCATCCTGTTCTTTCTTGAACAAAAGAGCAGATATCGGTCCTGCTGATGGGTTAAAGACCTTTTATGGCCCTGTCCAGCTCTCCTAGAGTAACTGCCTGTCTCCTGGAATCTCCTCCATGCTCTTGAGACTGTGGTGGGAGACACAGCAAACCTTCTGCCAATGGCACGTATTGATGTGCCATCCTGGAGGAGTTGAACTGCCTGTGCAACCTCTATAGGGTCCAGGTATCGCTTCATGCTACTGTTAGTGACACTGACCCTAGCCAAATGCAAAACTAATGAAAAACAGTCAGAAAAGATGAGCAGGCAAAAACAATGTAATTTGCCTCCACCTGTAAAACCATTCCTGTTTTGGAGGTTGTCTCATTGTTGCCCATCTAGTGCACCTGTTAATTTCAATAATTTCAACACCAAAGCAGCTGAAATTGATTAACAACCCCCTCTGCTACTTAACTGACCGGATCAATATCCTAGGAGTTTAATTGACTTGATGCTATACTCAGGCGTAGGCGACGTGTTTGTGGAGCATGCGCTCCTTCTTAGCCCTGAAGGAGCGCATGCTCCACAAACGCGTCGTCCCCCAACAACATCCCAACACATCCAGGAAGTGACATCAGGACGAGTCGTCCATGCGTTCCACCGCCCCAGGAAGTGTCAGCATCAACCGGCAGCACCCCCACGAGCCACAGCCACAAGAGGCCACCCTGATCTATCGCTCCACTGACTAAATGAATTTACAATGCCAACGACATGCCTTTGAAGTTTTAGCCTTGGTGAGTAACATTCTTGTGATCTCCAATAAACCACATATATGCTGTACTTAGTATAGTGCTTGTGTTTTCTCCTTAGCCATCTCCAAGTCCCTTTTTTCTTGCACACAGAGCTGCCTTTCAAGTGAGCCCATATATGGACTTCTGCTTATTTATGGAATTTCTATAGGATTGTTTTTATCCCAGACTGTAGTCAGAACCATTTGGGCCCACCAGTACTCCCAGTTTTGCGCCAATATCCTTGTTTATTAATTGTAGTACACTGATCTTGCCGGTGGCTGTGGGGTGTCCGCATAAGCGAGGTCATTGAAGGACAGGCAGGCTGTTCTCCCAGCACAGCCAGAAAACTGACCACACTGGGAAGGATATGCTTCATTGCCTAACATTGTCAGTTTGAAACCGGAATGCAGGGGGACTAGCAAGAGCACCAGACATTTCACACAAAGCAAGCAATACAAAGAGAACAGGATACGGCGGATCAATACCCCCGCTGAGCAGAACGGACTCCGTTCCATGTGAAACGACCCTAAGGCAGCACAAAAATTATGAAAAACTTGGGGGACTTCCGTCAGTGTACGGAGGCCGGATCTTCCGCCTGATGCTGTGTGCCCCGGCTTCAGTTCCCTGCGAGTGTCGTGTCGCAGGGGGGGGTGGAACCGGCGGCAAATTCAAAAAGTAAAACACACTGATATATTGTAATCCTATTGGATTACATTACTAAATAAAATAAATTGACCTTAGTTTGCCCCCCAGTGCCCTTGCCTGCAGTTTTACTGTAATACATTATATATATATATATATATATATATATATATATATATATATATATACACACATACATACATACACACACATACACACATATATATATACATACATACATACATACATACATACATATATATATATATATATATATATATATACACACATATATACATACACACATATATACATACACACTCAGTGCCTTGCGAAAGTATTCGGCCCCCTTGAACTTTGCGACCTTTTGCCACATTTCAGGCTACAAACAAAGATATAAAACTGTAATTTTTTGTGAAGAATCAACAACAAGTGGGACACAATCATAAAGTGGAACAAATTTATTGGATATTTTAAACTTTGTTAAATAAAAAACTGAAAAATTGGGCGTGCAAAATTATTCAGCCCCTTTACTTTCAGTGCAGCAACCTCTCTCCAGAAGTTCAGTGAGGATCTCTAAGACTCCTTTCACACTGGGGCGACCTGGTCGCCTGACAGGTCGCCTGCCATAGAGTAACTGTGGACCCGTTCTAATAGGAGCGACACAAGTGAAAAGTGTCCGGAGCTTCTTTGGGGCGACCTGGAGCGACCTGCATTGACTTCAATGATATGAAGTCCGTGCCGGCCGCTCTGAGGTCGCGGCGCGAGCTGCGCACCGCGACCTGTGAGGTCGCCCCGGCAAGTAGCGTCGCCCCAGTGTGAACGGGGTCTGAATGATCCAATGTTGACCTAAATGACTAATGATGATAAATAGAATCCACCTGTGTGTAATCAAGTCTCCGCATAAATGCACCTGCACTGTAATAGTCTCAGAGGTCCGTTTAAAGCGCAGAGAGCATCATGAAGAACAAGGAACACACCAGGCAGGTCCGAGATACTGTTGTGGAGAAGTTTAACCACCTCAATACTGGGCACTTAAACCCCCTTCCTTCCCAGACCAATTTTCAGCTTTTAGCGCTGTTGCAATTTGAATGACAATTGCGCGGTCATGCAGCACTGTACCTAAACCAAATTTGTGTCATTTTTTTCCCCACAAATAGAGCTTTCTTTTGGTGGTATTTGATCACCGTCAGGTTTTCTTTTTTGGTGCACAAATAAAAAAAGACTGAAAAGTTTGAAAAAAAAAAAAAAAAAGTTTTTTTGTTTAGGTTATAAAATTTTGTAAATAGATATGTTTTTTCCTGCACCGATGAGCACTGATGATGCCGCACTGACAGGCACTGATGAGGAGACACTGATATGCAGCACTGATGGGCACTGATAGGTAGCACTGATATGCAGCACTGATGGGCACTGATATGTGGCACTGATAGATAGCACTGATATGCAGCATTGGTGGGCACTGATAGGTGGCACTGTTGGGCGGCAATGATCGGCACTGATGGGGGGCACTGATGGGCACTGATAGGCAGCACTGGTGGGCAATAATGGGCACTGGTGGGCGGCACTGATAGATGGCAATAACGGCACTGGTGGGCAGCACTGATAGATGGCATTGGTGGGCAACACTGATAGGGAGGGCACTGGTGGGCATCCCTGGTGGTCATGGGTGGGCATCCCTGGTGGCTTAGTGGCACCCCTCCCCAAGGCTGCACTGGTAATCAATGTTCTGATTACCAGCACAGACCCCCCCTGTTATCAGTGAGTAATTAGAAATACTCACTGATCACCCCAGCAGCAGCACCGATCCTCTTCTCTTCTCCTCACTGACAGGATCTGTCAGGAGGAGAAGAGATCGAAGCCGTTACAACGGCTCTATTTACATTACATGACGGCTGTGATTGGACACAGCCGTCATGTGATCAGGAGGGCCAATCACAGGGCCCTCCTGCCAAATGATGTTGCTCTGTGTCCGAGGGACAAAGGCACATCGAGATCGCGCCGCTGCGCGTGCCCGCGGCGGCGCGATCTCTCTCCTTCTGAAGGACGTTCCGGAACGTCCATTCAGAAGGACGAGACTCCCGCCCGGCCGTATATCTACAATGGCCCGGGTGGGAGGTAGTTAAAGCCGAATTTGGATACAAAAAGATTTCCCAAGCTTTAAACATCCCAAGGAGCACTGTGCAAGTGATAATATTGAAATGGAAGGAGTATCAGACCACTGCAAATCTACGAAGACCTGGCCGTCCCCTCTAAACTTTCAGCTCATACAAGGAGAAAACTGATCAGAGATGCAGCCAAGAGGCCCATGTTCACTCTGGATGAACTGCAGAGATCTACAGCTGAGGTGGGAGACTGTCCATAGGACAACAATCAGTCGTATACTGCACAAATCTGGTCTTTATGGAAGAGTGGCAAGAAGAAAGCCATTTCTTAAAGATATCCATAAAAAGTGTTGTTTAAAGTTTGCCACAAGCCACCTTGGAGACACACCAAACATGTGGAAGAAGGTGCTCTGGTCAGATGAAACCAAAATCGAACTTTTTGGCAACAATGCAAAACGTTATGTTTGGCGAAAAAGCAACACAGCTCATCACCCTGAACACACCATCCCCACTGTCAAACATGGTGGTGGCAGCATCATGGTTTGGGCCTGCTTTTCTTCAGCAGGGACAGGGAAGATGGTTAAAATTGATGGGAAGATGGATGGAGCCAAATACAGGACCATTCTGGAAGAAAACCTGATGGAGTCTGCAAAAGACCTGAGACTGGGACGGAGATTTGTCTTCCAACAAGACAATGATCTAAAACATAAAGTAAAATCTACAATGGAATGGTTCACAAATAAACATATCCAGGTGTTAGAATGGCCAAGTCAAAGTCCAGACCTGAATCCAATCGAGAATCTGTGGAAAGAACTGAAAACTGCTGTTCACAAACACTCCCCATCCAACCTCACTGAGCTTGAGCTGTTTTGCAAGGAGGAATGGGCAAAAATTTCAGTCTCTCGATGTGCAAAACTGATAGAGACATACCCCAAGCGACTTACAGCTGTAATAGCAGCAAAAGGTGGCGCTACAAAGTATTAACTTAAGGGGGCTGAATAATTTTGCCCGCCCAATTTTTCAGTTTTTTATTTGTTAAAAAAGTTTGAAATATCCAATAAATTTCGTTCCACTTCATGATTGTGTCCCACTTGCTGATTCTTCACAAAAAATTACAGTTTTATATCTTTAGGTTTGAAGCCTGAAATGTGGCAAAAGTTTGAAAAGTTCAAGGGGACGGAATACTTTCGCAAGGCACTGTGTGTGTGTATATATATATATATATATTTATTTATTTATTTATAGGACTGCGCATCTTCACTTACCTCACGATTCTATTATGATTAGGGTCACGATTCGATACGATTCGATTCCGCGATGCATCACGATTAACGCCCATGGTTATTTTATCTGTTCTTAAAACAAACAAAAAAAAACTCCCTGCATGTAGCAAAGTCCAAACACAGCAGACAACAACTTAAAAAGCTCAAGGCTCCCCCCTAAACACTACACAAGAGGGTCAGAGACCACAGACACACTACAGGAGAGGGTCAGAGACCGCAGACACACTACAGGAGAGGGTCAGAGACCGCAGACACACTACAGGAGAGGGTCAGAGACCGCAGACACACTACAGGAGAGGGTCAGAGACCGCAGACACACTACAGGAGAGGGTCAGAGACCGCAGACACACTACAGAAGAGGGTCAGAGACAACAGACACACTACAGGAGAGGGTCAGAGACCGCAGACACACTACAGGAGAGGGTCAGAGACCGCAAACACACTACAGGAGAGGGTCAGAGACCGCAAACACACTACAGGAGAGGGTCAGAGACCGTAAACACACTACAGGAGAGGGTCGGAGACCGCAAACACACTACAGGAGAGGGTCGGAGACCGCAGACACACTACAGGAGAGGGTCAGTGACCGCAGACACACTACAGGAGAGGGTCAGTGACCGCAGACACACTACAGGAGAGGGTCAGTGACCGCAGACACACTACAGGAGAGGGTCAGAGACCGCAGACACACTACAGGAGAAGGTCAGAGACCGCAGACATGATTCAGGAGAAGGTCAGAGACCGCAGACATGATTCAGGAGAAGGTCAGAGACCGCAGACATGATTCAGGAGAAGGTCAGAGACCGCAGACATGATTCAGGAGAAGGTCAGAGACCGCAGACATGATTCAGGAGAAGGTCAGAGACCGCAGACATGATTCAGGAGAAGGTCAGAGACCGCAGACATGATTCAGGAGAAGGTCAAAGACTGCAGACATGATTCAGGAGAAGGTCAGAGACTGCAGCCATGATACCGGAGACGGTATCAAGAGCAAGTATTTGGCTCTTGATAGCAAGAATCAAAGCTCTAAACAAGTAGTTAATTTTCCGGCTAATTTGGAGAACATATCCCCCTACACCTAAGAGATCAACTCAGGCACGGCAGTCTCTAGCTCATAATCCAATGTACTTTTCCTTGATTCTAGACATCTATGTAAAGTACTCCACTAGTAATAGACTGATGCCCCGTACACACGTGCAGATTATCTGAAGACTTTTGTCTGCAGACTTACCAAAACCATACAATATGAGGTCAAACCTAAACACTTTCAATTTGTATGCAATCCGGCAGGCCCTTGCACTACATAGAAAAAGTAAATCTGAAGACAAAAGTCTTCAGATATTCTGCACGTGTGTACAGGGCATTAGTTTGGTAATGTATGTAGTCCCAGAAGTAATCAACAAAGCTGCAAGGCAATCCAATCTAGTTACAAGTAGAAACTTTGCAAATTTCCCCAATTAAATCACAAGAATTCTGAAAGGTTTAAACAGGTTGCCTTTCATGATATAGGTTCCATACTCAGTTACTTGGACTCCACATAGCAGCAGTGCACTCCTAATTCAAGTTGTCAGAAGAATTCCACTGACAGAATTCAGCCATAAATTGCAGATAACTCAGGGATGGTAATAGCAATGCACTCCTATTCAAGCTGTCAAGGAAATGCCACTGACACAAAATCCAGCCATGAAATGCAGTTTGCTCAGAGATTAGAGGCAGTCTCTTTGGAGTAGGGTTCAATGTGTAAATCAGCCTTCTATATTGTTAGTGGGTTTCCCCATCAGCTAAGCAAGAGTCCTTTTAGGCTTTAAAATGAATTCCTTCCACCCATCAATAGCTTCCCCAAAGAGCGATCGTCCCATCAGCTAAGCAAGAGCCCTTTTAGGCTTTAAAATTAACTCCTTACACCCATCAGTAGTTTCCTCAAAGAGCGATCGTCGGTCAGCTTTGCAAGGGATTTTTTCAAAGGGAGCGCTTCACCGCTGCGGGAGGAGCCTTTCCCGCCATTTGCGGGGCGTCCAGAACTTGGTGGTTGTAGCCGGAAGCTTGCCGGAAGTAAGCAGAGCTGTTGCGCAGGAGAGCTAGGCGGGAAGCGGATGCCTACATGCCTAAGAGACGTCTTATCCAGCAATGACAGAAGAGGGAGGGAGGGGGAGGAGACAGAAGAGGGAGGGGGAGGAGACAGAAATCGATTATTGGGGGGGTCCGCATCGATGCAGAATCGCGGGTGGCAGCATCGCGATGCAACGATTATTTTCAACAGCCCTAATATATATATATATATATATATATATATATATATATATATATATATATATATATATATATATATATATATATATATATATATATATATATATATATATATATAGAGAGAGCGAGAGAGAGAGCGAGAGAGAGAGAGAGAGAGAGAGAGAGAGAGAGAGAGAGAGAGAGAGAGAGAGAGAGAGAAATACACACACACACTTTAACTTATTTATAGTTATTTATTATATTATAATTTATGATTTTGTGTTTCAAACTTTATCACATCTGGGATGTAGGGCTGCAACTAACGATTATTTTCATAATCGATTAGTTGGCAGATTATTGTTTCGATTGATTAATCAGATAATAAACTTGAAAAAAAGTGTTCTGTATAATTTAAGTATTATGTAAAGTTTAAAAAAAATAAAAAATAAAAAAAAGGCAATTTCTTAAACAATAAGAACCACTATGCGGTGGTAAACATAAATAACCAAATATATGGTTAGGGAGCAAAATCTCTAATCCCCTCTGAGAATAACAGACAGAAGAGATGTATACTGTATTTACTATTAGAAGTTAAATCTGGTAAAAATCAACAAACTCAGATCAAATTTTTTATTTAAAGAAAAAAAAAAATATGAAAGACAGTTTGCTGATTTTCGACAGATAGTACGTATGATAGACTCCCTTATCATAGGCAGTAGGCTTGATCAAAGCTACCTGAGCCTGCTGTCACTTATGCTGGCCATACAAAAACAATGCCTTCCATCAAAAAAAAATGTTCATTTTAAGAACGTTTGTTTGATTTTCTAATTGTTTGTGGGGGTCAAATTGACATTCGTTTTCTACCACAGTGACGGAAAAATTTGAAGAGGGCAGAATAGAAAACTTCTTGGTCGAAGGAATTTTCAGGCAGTGTATGTGGTTTTCGTTCAGAAATTACGTTCATTTTAAAATTTAATGTTAAAAGCAAGTAAAAATTTTCAAATGACAACCTTTCATTCAGGGAATGTACAAAGATTTTTCGTAAGAATATTCTCACTCGAAAATCTATACATGTATGGGCAGCATAAGGCTCAGTTCCCACCTATGCAGTTTGCTTTTGATCCATTTCTGCAGTGCGTTTTGCACCCAGGATTTTGCTGCGATTTGCATTTTTTATTTGGCTAATTGGTTGTTGGCCATATTAAAAAATGCAAATTGTGGCAAAAATGCACTACATACTTTTCTGTCGCATCACCATTGAAGTCTATTGAACCAAAAAAGCAAAAAAAAAGTTTTGCGTTGAAAAAAAGTCCTTGACCCTTTCTATATTCGCAGCAGCTGAAAAAACGCAAAGATGTGAACGTGTCCCAAAGAAAACCATGTTAAATAAACTGTAGTGCGTTTCTTTAAAAAGCACCAAACGCACTGTGAACCAGGCCTAAGATGTTTAATAGCAGCAGCGTGCTTTTTTTCGCCTGTCATAATGGGGTTAAAAAACTAAAATTAGCTCTTTATAGTACAAAAAAGAGCAGATAATCGATACTATAAGGGGTTGATTTTTACTGTAAAACAGTGAAAGTAATAATCAAATTACTTATAGCATATATATATAATAATAAATACGCCTGGAAGTATGATTTATGGGCATTTTAACTAGGAGTCAGACATGGAGCAACAGTTTATGAAGGATGGAAAGGATATATAAATCTTTTATATGAAAGTAGTACTAAAAGCTGAGACTTTCCACAATCATTTTATATAAAAAATGGTAAAAGTTTGTTTTAAATGTATTAGTAATGCCTTATATACCCTCCAGTTTATCAGCCTCCACCTTCTCTGGGTTCAGATGCTGATCTTCCCTGCACACGGTCTTTAAAGTATTTTTTTTTTTTTTTAAACAACAACAAACATGTTATATTATATTATATTATTGACAACTATTTTCATAATCGATTAGTTGTTTCAGCCCTATGGGGATGTCTACTATAGTCTTTTTTGGTCAGGTTTAAGTAAGTGGTTACTAAGAATTGTAGGCCTACAAATGCATAACACCAAATTTCCATGCAAAAAATTGTACCGCTTTTGGTACAAAATTCCTGGCAATCATACCACCAAGGGAGGTTAAACACAAAGCAGAAAATGTAATATATTGCAGCTCAGCAATCATTAGATGTGGTGGCTGCATTTGTTCTCTGTGGCTTTTTTCCCCTCTGTTTTCACTTGGTGATCTGGCCAGCAACACCTCCTGTATTAGTGAGATAACTCTGGAGGAATAAGTACAGGAGGCACAGCAGACAGCAACATTGTCAGTCTGGGGGGTAAAGTGTTAAGTATATTAGCAGATTTAATTACACTAACAAACTGAAGCCATAATCCAGCTCACATTTTATAATCAGTTACGGAAAACAGTTTTTTTTTTCTTTTTGGTATAAAGGTTTTTTCCTTTTTGGAACAACCCCAGTCTTATAGGGCAGCAAGGCCGTAGCCATTTGGGAAGTCAATTATGAATGCCGTGGAATGAATTAGACAGGGGGCCCGGTTTCTGAGCGCAGAAGAGAGGTGCTATAGCATCGCATTTGTTTTGGAGCAGTGTTAAGTGGTTTGTCTCCGTGTAAACTGATACATTCTGCTGGAGAGATTGAGAAAAACAGACTTACTGGCTGGATCACCAGATGAAAATGGAAGAAAGAAAGCATACAAAAAGGAAACTAATGCAGCCATCAAATCTGGGAATTGGTAAGCTGTAATATAACAAAATGTTTGCTTTTTGGTTTAATACTGCAGACCTGACAGTTGGGGGGGGGGGGGGGCATGGGTTGCACACACTCACAATAGCTGCAGTCACAGGGAGTGTGTACAGTGGGGATCGAAAGTTTGGGCACCCCAGGTAAAAATTTGTATTAATGTGCATAAAGAAGCCAAGGAAAGATGGAAAAATCTCCAAAAGCCATCAAATTACAGATTAGACATTCTTATAATATGTCAACAAAAGTTAGATTTTATTTCCATCATTTACGCTTTCAAAATAACAGAAAAACAAAAAAAATGGCATCTGCAAAAGTTTGGGCACCCTGCAGAGTTAATATCTTGTACTGCCCCCTTTGGCAAGTATCACAGCTTGTAAACGCTTTTTGTAGCCAGCCAAGAGTCTTTCAATTCTTGTTTGAGGTATCTTTGCCCATTCTTCCTTACAAAAGTCTTCCAGTTCTTTGAGATTTCTGGGCTGTCTGTCACGCACTGCTCTTTTAAAGGTCTATCCATAGATTTTCAATTATGTTGCGGTCAGGAGATTGTGAAGGCCATGGCAAAACCTTCAGTTTACGCCTCTTGATGTAATCCCCCCATGGATTTCGAGGTGTGTTTAGGATCATTATCCATTTATAGAAGCCATCCTCTCTTTAACTTTAGCTTTTTCACAGATGGCATCAAGTTACCATCCAAAATTTGCTGAACTTTTATTGAATCCATTTTTCCTTCTACTCGTGAGATGTTCCCTGTGCCACTGGCTGCAATACAACCCCAAAGCATGATTGATTCACCCCCATGCTTAACAGTTGGACAGAGGTTCTTTTTATTAAATTCTGTGCCCCTTCTTCTCCAGACATACCTTTTCTCATTCCGGCCAAAAAGTTAAATTTTAAACCTTATATCGGTCCACAGAACTTATTTCCAAAATGCATCAGGCTTGTCTATATGTTCATTTGCAATGTTCAAACGCTGATTTTTGTAGTGAGGACGTAGAAGAGGTTTTCTTCTGATGACTCTTCCATGAAGACCATATTTGTACAAGTATCTCTTTATAGTGGAATGGTGTACCCCAACTCCAGTGTCTGCCAGATCTTTCTGGAGGGATTGTGCAGTCAAACGTGGGTTTTGAATTGTTTTTCTCACAATCCTGCGAGCTGTTCTGTCTGATATTTTTCTTGGTCTTCCAGATCTTGCTTTAACTTCCACTGTTCCTGATGACTGCCATTTCTTAATTACATTCCGAACAGAGGATATTGACATCTGAAAACGCTTTGCTATCTTCTTATAGCCTTCTCCAGCTTTGTGAGCATCAACTATTTTCAGTTTCAGTTTTCTAGACAACTGCTTAGAAGATCCCATGGTGCTGATTGTTGGGGCAAAGTCAGAGGAGTCTGGGCATTTAAAACCTTTGAGACTGACATCACCTGGTCTTCCCAGATGATGATTGAGAACAATCCATGACACTGGCAGGTCTCAGCCTTGCAAAGGGGGCAGTGCATGCAATAAATTCTGCAGGGTGCCCAAACTTTTGCAGACGCCATTTTTTTGTTTTCTGTAATTTTGAAAGTGTCAATGATGGAAATAAAATCTAACTTTTGTTGACATATAAGAATGTCTAATCTGTAATTTGATGCCTTTTGGAGATTTTTCCATCTTTACTTGGCTTCTTTATGCAAATTAATACAAATTTTTACCTGGGGTGCCCAAACTTTCGATCCCCACTGTGTGTGTATATATATACATACATACACACACACACACACACACACATACATATACATATATACACACACATCTCTGACAAGCCAACTTCTGGCTGTCAGATGGAAGCATTCTGGTGCCTCCACAGCCATTTATCCCAGGCTCTGCTTGCCCATCTGTGGGCCTGAATCAGCATGGCCGGTGCCACCAGGTAGAGGGGAGGGAGCAGAGCTGACGTGCACCTTCTTATACATTGCATATATCATTTGAGGAAAAAATGCTTATAAAATAGTTTACCATTTGCAAATAAAGAAAAAAAAAATTATATATATATATATATATATATATATATATATATATATATATATATATATATATATATATATATATATATATATATATATATATAGTAAACCCCCCTCCATTGCGGGGGTTACGTTCCGGACCCAGCCGCGAAAAGTGAAATTCCGCGAAATCGAAAAACCCTATTAAAATGCATTGTAGGCATGATTTTTTTTACTGTCACTGTACGTGTAGAAGCATTTTAAGGTCTTTAAACACACTTTTAAAACAATAGAAACTCATTTAAACACATAAAAGATACTTAGAGACAGAGCAAGAGCTATGAAAAACACAAAAATCTTTCATTTTTAATGATTTATATAGTAAAATAACATTACAAAAAAAAACGCGAATTACCGGGACCGCAAAAACTGAACCGCGATGTAGCGGGGGATTACTGTATATATATATATGTGTATGTATGTATGTATGTATGTATGTATGTATGTATATATTATGTATTCCAGTGGTCGGGCCCCGAAGACGGCCCGACCACTGGAAGAGACAGAGCTTTATCGCTCGCAGTTCCAACACATTTATCGGGAGGGAGGATTACTCCTCCGACCAAGTGCCCTGAGCAGACAGGTTGCCCAGGACTCCACCCCAGCCCAACAGGCTGGCATCCGTGGAAATCACCGTCCATACCAACGGACGGAAGGACTTGCCTTCCGCCACCGACGGGGACTGGAGCCACCACAGAAGAGCCAATCTGGTCTGACGACTCAAGGAGACACACAGATCCAGGGACTGAGGCAGTCTGTTCCACTTGGCCAGTGTGCTGTGGCTTGGAGAGCCCGCGTGTGAAACTGAGCAAAGGGTATCGACTCGAAGGCCGATACCATCAACCCCAGGCCCCGCATGCAGGTCCTGAGTGACGAGGATGGGCTGTCCCTGAGGGACCTGTTCTCGTCCCGCAAAGTCCAGAGCTTGTCCTCCGGCAAGAACACCTTTGCCTGAGCAGAGTCCAGCATCATTCCCAGGTAGGGAAGACAAAGCGATGGAGACAACGTCGATTTTTGAACGTTGATGGTCCCCCCGAACTCCTGCAGTGTCTGCACCGTGGTGGACAGATCGCGCACTAGGTACTGGCTGGCACGTGATCTCAGAAGTAGATCGTCCAGGTAACCCAAGACCGCAATGCCCTGAGCCCTCAGTAGACCCAGAACCGGTGCTAACACTTTGGTAAACACCCTTGGTGCCGAAGCGAGACCGAAAGGTAACGCCACAAAATGGTAGTGGTCCTCTGCGATAGCAAACCGAAGGTACCGCTGATGACCGTCGAAAATGGGGATGTGCAGGTACGCATCTTTTAGATCCATCGAGGCCAGGAATTCCCCTGGACTCAAGGAGGCCACCACCGAACGGAGAGATTCCATCCGGAACTTCCGAACACGCACGAAGCGGTTCAGCGCTTTCAGGTCCAGAATAGGACGCACTTTGCCCTCCTTTCTGGGCACAGTGAACAGAGTCGAATAAAACCCCCGAAACCTGTCCCGATGAGACACCGGGACAATCACTCCCTGAGCAAGCAGGTCCTGCACCGCTTGATGCATGTCCTGCAGACGCCCCGGAAGCAGATGAAGATTGGAGGGAAAGAATCTGTCCGCCGGCCGGGAAAGGAATTCGATCTTGTATCCCGATCGAACGACTTCCAGAACCCACCTGTCCGATATCCAGAGCAACCAAGGTTAGAGGAAACCACGCAAACGTCCCCCCACCCCTGAAACGGGTGAGGGCGCCTCTTCAGGCAGAGGCGGATTGACCCCCCGAGCCGGCATTGCCGGACTTCTGCTTACCCGCCCAGGGCTTCTTCTGACTGCCCTGGGCCTTGAAAGGCTTGCCCTTGGATTGGTTCCTAAAGGCACGAAAGGACCCCTGATTGGATCTAGGCGCAGAACCCCTCTTGCCTCGAAAGGACTTGTTCTTCGGGTTCTGGGGCAGCATAGTGCTCTTGCCCCCCTTGACGCCTTTCACCAGGATGTCCAACGCCTCGCCAAAAAGGCGAGAGCCAGCATAGGGAAAATCAGCAACTGCTTTCCGGGAGGATTGGTCAGCCGACCAGCTCTTCAGCCATATCAGTCGCCGGTTAAGCACCGCGACACTAGAGAGGCGAGCCACTAGGGGGGCCTCATTCAAGGCTGCATCACACAAATACATGACTCCTTGGTGGATCTGATCCACCATTTCCAGCCAGGCAGACGGAACACCATCAGACACGAGATTGCTCCTAAGCATCTTAGTCCAATCAGCCACCGCCTGAGCCACCAGAACGGACGCGAATACGGGTTTGAGCAACGAACCCGCCACCGTATAGGAATGGCGGGCTTGAGACTCCAACCACCGGTCCATGGGATACCGGAAAACCGGGGTATCCTCAGTAGGAACCAAGGTAGCCTTGTTCAACACGGCCACAGTGTGATCTACCTGTGGAGGCACACACCATCGTGATTCCGTAGCTGGCGCAAAAGGATAAAGCAATTTGAACTGACTAGGTACCAGGAATGGACGTTTTAACGTGCGCCACATTTCATTAACAGTGTAACCTTTCTAACACGTACCAGGCGGTACCATGCAGTGGAAAAGCGCTAAACCGATCCGTTCCATGCAGTGGAAAAGCGCCATATGTGATGTTAGTTCAGCGATTTCCCTCCTGTGCTATTGTGTTCTTACAGGAGCGCGCTCCCCCCGCCAGAACTCGCGCCATTGGCTGCAAGCCCCGTTTGGATGCCGATCCGCTACTGGTTTCCCAGCATGCCCATGCCACTGAAGCTGGTTGTGAGATTGGCTTCTGTCAGACAAGCAGCTGTACACACAGCCAGAAAGTCAGCCGGTTTCTACATTGACGGCTGATTTTGGCTTGTGTGTAAGGGGCTTAAAGTGATACTTTGCAATCACCTTGTAAAACAACCTATTCCGTTTAAAAAAAAAAAAAAAAAAAAAAGTGTAAGGCAAAACATTTATGTTTAGATGGAAAAAAAACACATTATAAATATATATTCTTTTTTTTTTTTTATTAATGATACATTTCCTCTGTTCCCTCTGTTATCAGCTACATAAGAGCTGGGGGAGGAGAAGCAACAGTACACTGATCTTCCCAGTGGTAGGCTGTGCAGAGGAGGCATGTCAGGACAAGTCTGATCATTGGAGGTCCTAGCAGAGCTATAGAACTGACCACAGTGTTCTCTCCTGCTTAGTGTGATCAGTTTTTAATAGGAAGGCAGAAGGGCTGGCAGGAACACCAGGGATTGCACACAAAGGAAGCAATACAAAGAACAGGATACTTTTTCATATAACTTTATGGTACAGCAGGCACATATCAGGTATATGAATTGTTGGGGTAACAAACACTTTAAAGCGGAGTTCCGGCCTCAAAATCGAAAAAACTGAATTTTTGTAAAATCTTACCTGTAAAATTCCTTTCTCTGAGTCCTCCGACAGTCGCCGCCCCTCCATATTCGTCACTATGGGGTTATTGACCTTTGCTCCGTAGGAGTAGCTAGGCAACAGAATATGTCAATATTAAAGCTTTTAGCATATCCCACCCCCAGGGGGTGGTCCCCTCAGTCAATACCCTCCTGCTTCCTGTATCCATACCTCAGTTTCAGTAGAATAGCAGTAGAGTACATAAAAAAACCCCAAAAGAGGGGCGGGGGCGGCGACTGTCGGAGGACTCAGAGAAAGGAATTTTACAGGTAAAATTCCGTTTTCTCTTACGTCCTCCGGCAGTCGCCGCCCCTCCATATTCGTCACTATGGGGACATCCCAAAGCAGTGCAAACATGAGGGGTGGGAAACGCAGACGCGCCCAAGGCAACGCAGGACCCATACCAGAGAAAGGAACCTTACCAAAAGGAAGGAAACCAGCTGGGCAGCATGAAAAAAACCTTGCTCAACAGGAGCAACAACCCAGGAAAAACAAATAACTCAGGGATAAAAACATCCCAAACAGCCAAGGACCCAAAAATAAGGGACCCTAAGGTACTGCCGCACTAAGAACCTTGCGGCCAAAGTAAGCTTCTGCCGATGCCTGAACATCCACTTTGTAGAACTTTGAGAAGGTGTGAACGGACGACCAATTCGCCGCCTTACACACCTGGGCCACAGAAGCCCGATGATGACAGGTCCAAGACGTACTCAGAGATCTGGTAGAGTGCGCCTTCACAGGCATAGGGGGAACCTTTCCCTTCAAAGCATATGCCTGCTCAATAGTCTGTCTGATCCATTTGACGATGGTAGAAGCCGACGCCGCCAAGCCCTTCTGAGGTCCCTCAGGAAGGACAAAGAGGGAATCTTGCGAAAAGATTTAGTCGCTGACAGGTAAACCCTGATCGCCCGACAACATCCAAGGAATGTAAAGCCACCTCCTTCGGATGCTTAGGCTTCGCGCAAAGTGAGTGAAAGACAATGTCCTCATTGAGGTGAAATTCCGAAATCCTTTTCGGAAGAAAAGAAGGATTAGGTCGCAAGACCACCTTATCCAAGTGGAGCACCAGATACGGAGACCTGCAGGACAAAGCTGCCAGCTCCGATACTCTGCGAGCCGAAGTGATCGCCACCAAAAAGGCGACCTTTTTGGACAACAGAGGCAACGAGATCTCCCTGATTTTTTCAAAAGGAGCATGTTGTAACACGGACAGAACGAGGTTCAAGTCCCACGGAGGCAAAGGCTCCCTCCGAGGAGGGACCAGGTGTCGCACCCCTTGAACAAAGGTGCCAACCAGAGAATTAGACGCCACAGGGCGTTGAAAAAGAACGGCCAGCGCAGAAATCTGACCCTTAATCGTGGCCAACGCCAAACGCTGGTCCACACCCGTTTGAAGGAAAGACAACACCCTAGACACCGAGTATGAGCGAGGGGAAAACCCCCTGGACTCACACCAGGCAAAATAGGCCTTCCAAGTACGGTAGTATATCTTCCCCGAAGAGGCCTTTCTAGCATTGATCAAAGTATGAATGACCTCCGGGGAAAGACCCCTATCCTTCAGGACCTCGGTTTCAACAGCCAGGCCGTCGAAGGGACCTGACTTCGTCCTGAAGTGTCTTGAGCTTGTCTTCCGGTAGGAAAACTTTTGCCTGAACAGAGTCCAGGATCATTCCCAGATAGGGAAGACGAACCGACGGGCCCAGCGTCGATTTTGGGAAGTTTATCGTCCAACCAAACTCCTGCAGAGTCTGCATCGTGACGGACAAGTCCTTCACCAGACCCTGACTGGTCGCAGACCGAACCAGAATGTCGTCCAGATACCCCAGGATTGAGATACCCTGGGCTCTCAATAAGGCCAGAACCGGTGCAAGCACCTTGGTGAACACCTGCGGAGCCGAAGCGAGACCGAAGGGTAACGCCACGAATTGGTAATGATCCTCCGCAATGGCGAATCGAAGGTACCTTTGGTGACCCACGAAAATGGGGATGTGAAGGTACGCATCCTTCAAGTCGATAGATGCCATGAATTCTCCCGGAACTAGAGCAGCCACCACCGAGCGCAGGGATTCCATGCGGAACTTGCGAACCCGCACAAAGCGGTTCAGAGCGTTTAAGTCCAGAATTGGATGTACCTTGCCCTCCTTCCTGGGCACAGTGAACAGATTTGAATAAAACCCCCGAAATCTGTCCCGATGAGGCACCGGAACCACCACTCCCTGAGCCCGCAGGTCCCGCACCGCCAGGTGCAGATCCCGCAAACGCTCCGGAGACAGTTGAAGGTTTGAGGGAAAAACTGAATTTTTGTAAAATCTTACCTGTAAAATTCCTTTCTCTGAGTCCTCCGACAGTCGCCGCCATCTTCATATTCGTCACAATGGGGTATTAGACTTTGCTCCGTAGGAGTAGCTAGGCAACAGAATATGTCAATATTAAAGCTTTTAACATATCCCCACCCCAGGGGGTGGTCCCCTCAGTCTATACCCTCCTGCTTCCTGTTTCCTGCTTCAGTTTCAGTGGAATAGCAGTAGAGTACCTAAACCCCAAAAGAGGGGCGGGGGCGGCGACTGTCGGAGGACTCAGAGAAAGGAATTTTACAGGTAAGATTTTACAAAAATTCAGTTCTCTGTTACGTCCTCCGACAGTCGCCGCCATCTTCATATTCGTCACAATGGGGACGTCCCAAAGCAGTGCAAACATGAGGGGTGGGAAACGCAGCCGCGCCTAAAGGCAACGCAGTCTCCACATCAAAGAAAGTAACCTTACCAAAGGAAGGAAACCAGCTGGGCAACACGAGAAAAAATTTGCTCAACGGGAGCAATAACCCAGGAAAAAAACAAATAACCCAGGGATACAAAGAAATCCCAAACAACCCAAAGGACCAAAACCAGGAATCCTAAGGGACCGCCGCACTAAGAACCTTGCGGCCAAAGGAAGCATCTACCGATGCCTGAACATCCACTCTGTGGAACAGAGAGAAGGTGTGCACGGTCAACTAAGTCGCCGCCCTACACACCTGGGCCACAGAAGCCCCATGACGACAGGCCCAAGACGTACTCAGAGATCTGGTAGAGTGCGCCCTCACAGGCATAGGGGAAACTTTTCCCCGCAAAGCATAGGCCTGTTCAACGGCCTGTCTGAACCAATTGGCGGCGGCAGAAGCCGACGCCGCTACGCCCTTCCGAGGACCCCCGGAAGGACAAACAAAGAATCCGACTTGAGAAAAGATTCAGACGATTTTAGGTAAACCCTAATCGCCATGAACAGCATCCAAGGAGTGCAACACCACCTCCTCCAAATGTTTAGACTTCGCGCAAGGCGAAGGCAAGACAATGTCCTCATTGAGGTGAAATTCCGAAACCCTCTTCGGAAAAAAAGAAGGGTTAGGTCGCAAGACCACCTTAACCAAGTGAGTGACCAGATACGGACAATGGCAGGACAAGCTGCCAGCTCCGACACTCTGCGAGCCGAATTGATCGCCACCAAAAAAGGTGACTTTCTAGGACAACATAGACAACGAGATCTACCCGATCCGTTCAAAAAGGACCATGTTGTAACACGGACAGAACAAGATTCCAGTCCCAAGGAGGCAGAGGCACCCTCCTAGGAGGGACCAGATGCCCCCGAACAAAAGTGTCAATCAAGGAGATAGATGCCATAGGACGTTGAAAAAAGAACGGCCATCGCAGACACCTGACCCTTGATCGTAGCCAGCGCCAAACGCTGTCAACACCCTTTCGAAGGAAGGACAACACCCCAGACACCGACCACGGGTGAGGTGAAGACCCCCTGCAAAATAGGCCTCCGAAATACGGTAAAAAAGACCTACCCCGAGGAAAAATTCCTCGCGTCGACCAAAGTGTGAATGACCTCAGGGGAGAGACCCCTATCCCTCAGGACCTCGGTTTCAACAGCCAGGCCGGCAAAGCCAGCGACTGCAAGGCAGGATGAAATATCAGCCCTTGAGACCGGAGATCTTCCCGAAGAGGCAGACGCCACGGGGCGTCGACCGCCAAATGCACGAGGTCTGCGTACCAGGACCGGCGAGGCCAGTCCGGTGTCACAAGAATCACCGTGTTTTGGTTCCGAGACCAACCTGCGAAGGAACCTGGGCAGCAATTGAAATGGTGAAAACGCATACATCAGTCGGTACTGATGCCACGGAGCTACCAACGCGTCTGATGCGTCTGCCCGAGGATCGCGTGGCCTTGCAACGAACCTGTTCACCTTGCTGTTCAGACGAGACGCGAACAGGGCCACCTCCGGAAGACCCCACGTCACGCACAACATCTGGAGAACACCCGGACGGAGGGGCCATTCCCCCTGGTCCAGGGACTGGCGGCATCAGATAATCCGCCCGCCAGTTCTCCACCCCCGGAATGTGAACCGCCGATATCACCGGGACATGCGTCTCGGCCCAAGACAGAATGTCGGCCACTTCCCGAGCCACCCGGGCCCTCTGGGTGCCCCCTTGGCGAATGACGTAAGCCACCGCCGTGGCAATGTCCGTCTGCACCCGAACCGGACAGCCCTGCAGCCTGTCCGGACAGCCCTGCAGCCTGTCCGGCCAACGTTGAAGGCAGAGATTCATCGCACGCAATTCCAGAATGCTGACCGGAAGGGAGGATTCCGCCTCCGACCAAGTTCCCTGGGCGGACAGAACGCCCAGAACACCACCCCAACCCGACAGGCTGGCATCCGTGGTGACCACCGTCCATGAGAGAGGACGAAAAGACTTGCCCCCTGACACCGTCGGGGACTGGAGCCACCACAGAAGATCCCTTCTGGTGCGATGGCCCAACGAAATCCGGATCCAGAGAGTGCGGTCGCCCGTCCCACCTGGACAGGATCTCCGCTTGGAGACCCCGCGTGTGAAACTGGGCGAAGGGAATCGCCTCGAAAGCCGAGACCATCAATCCCAGACATCTCATGCGCGTCCGGAGTGACGAGCACGGAACGTCCCTGAGGGACCTGACTTCTCCTGAAGAATCCTGAGTTTGTCGTCCGGTAGGAAGACCTTCGCCTGGACCGAGTCCAGAATCATTCCCAGGTAGGGAAGACGAATCGACGGACACAGCGTCGACTATGGAAAATCAATCGCCCAATCAAACTCCTGAGAGTCAGCATCGCGAAGGACAGGTCCTCCTCCAGACCCTGGCTGGTCGCAGAACGAACCAGAAAAACTTCCAGATACCCCAGGACAGAGATGCCCTGGGCTCTCAACAAAGCCAGAAACCGGTGCAAGCACCTTGGCGAAAAAACGTACCCTGCCCTCCTCCTTGGGCACAGTGAACAGATTGGAAGAGAACCCCCGAAATCTGTCCCGATGATGCACCGGAACCACCTGAGGGAAAAAATCTGCTCTCCGGCCGGGAGAGAAAACTCGATCTTGTAACCAGAACGAACGATTTCCTGATCCCACCTGTCCCGAACACGGGCCAACCAGGGTTGAAGAAAAACCGAGCAAGCGTCCCCCCACCCCAGAACTGGGTGAGGGCGCCCCTTCAGGCCGCATTGTTATGGGCAGCGGATCCGGACTGGCCGGACTTATGCTTACCTGACCACGGCTTCTTTTGGGAGCCTTGGCCTATGAATGGTTTGCCCCTATAGGGCGACCGAAAGGCACGAAAGGACCCCTGAGAGGGCCGAAAAAAAGCATGCTTCATACCATGAGCAGCCTTAGCCTGGAGGGATTGGGGCAGGAGCGTGCTCTCACCACCCGTGACCCCCCTTTATCAGTGCATCCAAGGATTCACCAAAAAGGCGAGAGCCATCATAGGGCAGATTGGCTAAGGTCTTGCGCGAAGATTGGTCCGCAGACCAAAACTTCAACCAAACCAGGCGGCAAGACAATACCGCCACACTGTGTACACGTGCAGCCAACGGTACTATATCCAGGTCCGCATCACACAAATACATGACACCCTGATGGATTTGATCCACCAAATCCAATGTCGCCGGTGAGGCTGAATCAGCCACCAGGACGCGCCTGAGTACCTGCGTCCAATTCACGACAGCCTGGGCTGCCATAAGCGAAGCAAATAGAGCCATTTGCATAGAACCCGTAATAGAGTAAGAATGACGGGCAAGAGACTCCAGCCTCCTGCCCGTAGCATCCCGGAACCCCGGGGTATCCTCTGCAGGAATCGCAGTGGACCTATACAAAACCGCCACCGCGTGATCCACCTGAGGTGGCACACACCACCGCCCATCAGTAGCGGGCGTGACAGGACAACGCAGCTTGAACCTACTTGGTACAGCAAAAGGCTTGCGTATATTGCACCTTTGTTTCTTAGTGCGCTGAAAATCATCAGTGCAGGGAAAGACCTGCGATGTCTTGCGTCTTTCTGCGTCCCATAAGCTGCCAGGGCAGCAGGAGGACATGGTTCAACCCGTAAACGCAGTGTTTGCTTGATAGAAGCAACCAATTCATCCATGAGTGCAAGCACTTCAGGCGAGCCAGGGGGAGAATTATCCACCCCTTCTACCTCAGACTCCACCCCGGACCCCACAAGACCCAGGGAGGAACGGGACCCCGATAAGGAGACCCCAGCTATAGCAGCCCCATCACCAGCACCCTCTGATCAGAGGAGATTGAAAACTCTGGTTCGTTGTGTGGATTGAGCAGCCACAAGCATTAGCACCCGAGCAGCAAGATTAGACACAACCGCAGCCAAATCCCCCCTTGGGGGGGAAAACAGCCCTTGGTCACCCACCAAGTGGTAGGAAATCCGTTTCCCTGAGAATCCATTGCCCCAATGATAAGCCGGAAAGTAAAGGGTTAACTGCCACTTAAACAAGCGCGGCCCACCGCACACACACACACTGGCACAATTTTTACCCCCACCGGGAGAAAAAGGCTCAACACAGGCAAGGATAAAGGGATAGGGAGGTAAAAACCTGTAGAGACCATCGCTGCTGCTGCCGCCTCGATCGGTGCACCCAGGGAGAGGAAGCGATGCAACACAGGGCGCTCCATGAAAGCCTATGGAAGGCTACAAGAAAATGGCCGCCCGCAGTGATACCATGCGGCCGGAGCGAGCGCTGCCAAAATGGCGCCGTTTGGCGCCGAAACCGCCGCTCCTCCACCTCAGCGAGGTGGACTAAACAGCATAGCATGTAAAAACATGGCGGACCGCCGCAGTGGTCGCTGAAAGTGCCCCAAACATGATAAAAATCATGCCCCACAGCACACAGCCGTTCACACATACACAAACTGACACAGACAGTGCAGCACAGCCCCCCCTCCTTGCAGCCCACAGCATGCAGCCAGAGAGACATGGATTTCAATAGTGTGAAACACAGGCAGGGTAACACAGTCCCAGACTGACACCCCCCCCAACAGACAGGTCCCCACATAGATACACTTACCTCCTAATGGCGTGGGGAACCCGCATAGGCGAACAAGCCGCTGCGCATGAGGCAGGGAGAGTCGCATCCAGGACGCAAAAAAATCGGGGTTAAGAAACCGCACAGCGCCCAGTGAGGTAGCCACCTCACCAATCATCCCTGCACCGAACAGGCATGGGTCGTTCACTGTGCCAGGAGCGTTACCTGGCTGAACGCTCGATGGCAGGCTGGGAAGCCACTGACCCACGACCTGCGACCAGGGGGATCAGCCCGAGACCCAGCCCGCACGAATCCTCTTCATCAGAAGAACTAACTAATGCTGACAAAAAGAACAGCTAAGTAAAGAGAGAGAAAAAAAATCAAAAAAGAGGATAAAGGCTGAGACAAAATGCCCCAGCATAGAGAGATCCAGCTACTCCTGACAAGCTAGACATTGAAACTGGAGCAGGAAACCGGAAGCAGGAGGGTATAGACTGAGGGGACCACCCCCTGGGGTGGGGATATGTTAAAAGCTTTAATATTGACATATTCTGTTGCCTAGCTACTCCTACGGAGCAAAGTCTAATACCCCATTGTGACGAATATGAAGATGGCGGCGACTGTCGGAGGACGTAAGAGAAAAACCTGTTCGCCGGCCGAGATAGGAACTCGATCTTGTACCCGGACCGAACGATCTCCTGAACCCACCTGTCCCGAACGCGGGCCAGCCAGGGTTGAAAAAAACCAAGCAAACGTCCCCCCACCCCAGAACTGGGTGAGGGCGCCCCTTCAGGCCGCTTTGTTATGGGCAGCGGACCCGGACTGGCCGGACTTCTGCTTACCTGTCCACGGCTTCTTTTGGGAGCCTTGACCTTTGTAGGGCTTGCCCTTATAGTGCGACCGAAAGGCGCAAAAGGACCCCTGAGAGGGCCTAAACGAAGCATGCTTCTTACCTTGAGCACCCTTAGCCTTGCGAGATTGGGGCAAGAGCGTGCTCTTACCCCCAGAGATCCCCTTTATCAGCGAATCCAGTGAGTCGCCAAAAAGGCGAGATCCCGTATAGGGCAAATTTGATAAAGTTTTGCGAGAAGATTGGTCCACAGACCAACATTTCAGCCAAATCAAACGGCGTGTCAACACCGCCACGCTGTGCACACGTGCAGCCAAAGGAATCACATCTAATTCTGCATCACACAAATACATGACACCCTGATGAATCTGATCCACCATAGCCAACGTTGTCGGCGGGGCAGAATCAGCCACCAGGACGCGCCTGAGCACCTGCGTCCAATCCGCGACAGCCTGAGCTGCCATAAGGGAAGCAAAAATAGCTTTTAGCATGGAACCGGTAACCGAGTAAGTATGGCGGGCAAGAGACTCCAGTCTCCTGTCCGTGGGGTCCCGGAACACCGGGGTATCTTCCGCCGGAATCGCACTAGATTTATTCAAAACCGCCACCGCGTGATCCACCGGAGGTGGCACACACCAACGTTCATCAGTGGCGGGTGTGAAAGGATAACGCAGCTTGAACCTACGGGGCACAGCAAAAGGCTTTTTTAGATTGCGCCATTGTTCACTAACAGCGCGCTGAAAATCCTCAGTGCAAGGGAAAACCTGCGACGTTTTGCGTCTCCGCTGCATCCCATAAGAAGCCAGGATGGCAGGCGGACACGGTTCATCCTGCAAATGCAGCATTTGTTTGATAGAAGCAACCAATTCATCCATGATTGCAAGCTCTTCAGACGAGCCAGGGGGGGAATCATCAACCCCTTCAACCTCTGCCTCCCCTTCCGACCCTGCAAAGTCCAGGGACGAACGGGACCCCGATAAGGGGACCCCACCCATAGCAGCCCCATCACCTTCACCCTCTGAATCAGAGGAGATTGAAACTCTGGGCCGTTTTGTGGATTGAGCAGCCACAAGCATCTGCACCTGAGCAGCCAGGTTAGCCACAATGGTGGCCAAATCGCCCCCCTCAGGGGAAACAGCAGCAGCCCCTTGGCCTCCCAGCAAAGTGGGAGGAAATTTGCTTTCCTGAGAATCCATGCCCCCAAAAGTTTGCAGGAGAAAAAAGGGGTAACTGCCCCTTTAACAGCGCGGCGAGCGCAGCCCACCGCACACACACACACCAGCACAAGCCGACCCCCACAGGGAAAAGTACAAACTCCGGAAAGGAATACAGGATTAAAGAGGGTAAAAACCTGGAGAGATCACTGCTGCATCGATCGGTGTGCCCAGGGAAAAGGAAGTGATGCAATAAAGGCCGCTCCTATAAAGCCTATGGAAGGCTACAAAAAAATGGCCGCCGGAGGAGGAAGTAAAGGCAGAGATCCTGCAGTGCTAACATGAGGCCGGAGCGATCGCCGCCAAAATGGCGGCGCTTGGCGCCAAAAACGCCGCTCCCCCACATAGTAAAACACCATCACACGCCTGCAGTATAATAAAAAATGGCGGACCGCAGCAGCGGCCGCCGCATGTATGCACAAACACGATCAAATCATGCCCCGCAGCATACAGCCTGTCACACAGTAATAAAAGCACACAGTCTGAACACAGAAACAGTGCAGCATGGCCCCCCTCCTTGCAGCCCACAGAATGCAGCCAAAACAGATAGGGAGCCCAATAGTGTGTACAGAAGCAGGGTTACACAGTCCCAGACTGACACCCACTAAACAGACAGGTCCCCACACAGAGTACACTTACCTTCTGAATGGCGTGGGGAACCCGCACAAGCGATCAAGCCACTGCACATGGGACAGGGAGAGTCGCAGACAGGACGCAGTAGAACTGCGGTGCGAAACCGCATGGCGTCCAGTGAGGTAGCCACCTCACCACAGCATCCCTGCAGCGAACAGGGATGGGTCGTTCACATATGCCAGGAAAAATACCTGACTGAACGCTCGATGGCAAGCTGGGAAGCCACTGGCCCACAACCTGCGACCAGGGGGGCCAGCCCGAGACCCAGCCCGCACGATCCTCTTCATCAGAAGAACTAACTAATGCTGACAAAAGTAACAGCTAAGTAAAGAGAGAGAGAAAAAAACTCAAATAAAATCAAAAGGAAGATAAAGGCTGAGACAAAATGCCCCAGCACAGAAACAGCCAGCTAACTCCTGAAAGCTAGACAATGAAACTGAGGTATGGATACAGGAAGCAGGAGGGTATTGACTGAGGGGACCACCCCCTGGGGGTGGGATATGCTAAAAGCTTTAATATTGACATATTCTGTTGCCTAGCTACTCCTACGGAGCAAAGGTCAATAACCCCATAGTGACGAATATGGAGGGGCGGCGACTGTCGGAGGACGTAAGAGAAAAATAGATTTTGGGCCATCCGCTTGCTGAGGGCCACCTGAAAAAGAAATGGATGCTCCCAATTTTTTTTTTTTTTGGTCACTTAACTTGTTATAGAAGAAAATATACTCACCTTCCTTCCACTTTCTCCCCCTGCGGCTGCGGCCCGCGTCGTCACTCCTGGCTTGCGATGATTCCTGGGAGCTGAACGTCATGGCTCCCAGGAGTCAATGCACCTGCACCGGCCCCGCTCGTCACTTCCGGTGCAGGCGCGGCATTCCCTGGCATGCCCAGAAGCTGTGCAGGGATGCCGCGCCTGCACCGGAAGTGACAAGCAGGGCCAGTGCATTGTGGGACTAAGACATCACCGAAGAGGCCGCAGAAGAGGAAGCGCTGGCTTCAGCTGCCCACACCTGAGATTGCAGCGCTGGAGAAGAACTTTTCAAGGTAATTATTTCTTCTTACAGGTAAGTGCAACCCGGGACGGTTCAGAGGCCATCCATTGTGGAATGTACTAGCCCTGACTGTCCCGGGGGTATTTTTATCTAAATTTCACCCCCAAGGCCGGAACTCCACTTTAAGACACAAGGATACATCCACATGGCAGTTGTGTGTGCTGCCTGCAAGAATCAAATACTTGCCAGCTGTTGGAAATGTTGCAGCAGCTGTCATTATTCGGCATAAGTATGTAGCAATTGTACTATATACATTTTTTTTGTTTTTATTTGCTTTATTTTTGTTTCCACAAAAGTGTAGTTTCCCTTTCAGTACTGTACTACCCTTCTTTGTTGTATCTATTACATCATACTGCACCAAGGGAGATGATGCAATATAAATCAAGATTACTTACAGTAATGTTTTTAAGCTGCAAACTGTTGCTTTCCTGCTCCCTTTGACTTCTGCATTTCATTCAGCTTACACAGGAAACTATGCACGATGTGTCACAAGGTAGCTTGCAAAAGACTGAGAGTGTTTCTGAAGTCTACAGAGGAAGTGTCACCATCATTCTATTAACAGGAGAAAGGTCTTTTTTTTTGGTGGAATTCTATTTAAAACGACTTATGATACAAGAAAAAAAATCTACAATAAAGTGAAAATACATCCAGAACCCTTTTAAGCTTTAGACAAGGAGGTAATAGATTTGAGCCTCTGTTGGGTTTCGACTAATGTCTGTCTCCCATGTTTTCTGACCCAGAGACACAACAGAGAATGAGATGCCGCCTATGCAGCTGTCTTTGCAACAAATGATGCCCTAGCCAAGGCAAAGGGCAGTGAATTAAAATTCATGGAAGTCCAGTTGGTAACATTTTCTTTCTGCAGAGGTCCAAATCTCGTTTTCCTTCTATAACTCAGGCCCTTCACATCACAGCCCCTTTTTTTACATCACAACCCCCTTTTATCATCAGAGCCCTCTCCCTCACATTACAGCCCTGCTTACATCACAGCTGCCCCCTCTCACATAACAGCTCCAGCCTAACATTACAGCCCCCCCATTTCACAGTTACTCCCTTTCACATTACAACCCCCCCCCCCCACATCACAGCTCACCCCTCTGAGTTCACAGCCCCCCAGATCACTCTTTACCCCTCTCAGTCAACAACCCCCCATATCACTGTTTACCCCTCTGAGTTAACAACCCCCCCATATCACCGTTTACCCCTCTCAGTTAACAGCCCCCTCCCCCATATCACTGTTTACCCCTCTCAGTTAACACCCCCCTCCCCCATATCACTGTTTACCCCTCTCAGTTAACACCCCCCCCCCCCCACCATATCACCGTTTATACCTCTCAGTTAACACCTCCCCCCATATCACTGTTTACCCCTCTCAGTTAACGCCCCCCATATCACTGTTTACCCCTCTTAGTTAACAGCCCCCTCCCATAATCTCCCCCCTTCACAGTAATTCCTTAAAGCATTGCAGAAGGCAGGAGGAATGGCAGGGTGGACTCCTCTTCTGCAGCAGTGGCAGGCGAGTTCATACAGAAGAGAAAAGTCTACCCTCCCAGTCTCTTTCCTGCTGTGAATTTAACAGCGTGGGTGGCAGGCGAGTACATACAGGAGTCCATGCTGCCATTCCTCTCACCCTCTACAATATTTAAAGTGGAACTCCACACAAAAAGGGGAGGTTACGCTTTAAGGACTCGTCCCCTGCACCTCTTGCACAATTGGCACTTTTGAGGAGCAAGGGGGCTTGGCAATGGAAGTTCTCCTCCCTCCCCCTGCAGTTTTCTCTGACACTGACAGGTCCCAAAAGACTGCAACTACCAAGCTACACTTTTTTAGCTGCTAATTTTTATTTTTTTTTTTAAAAAAGGTGCCTGGAGCTCCTCTCAAGGAAGTTGAAAACCAGCACACACTGATCGGCGGGAGGAGAAGAGTCCACACATGCTGCTAAGTGGTGCAGCCGAAGTCCAGATAGGACTGTCACTCGGGCCATCATTTGGAGACAGTGATCCAATCAGTGTGTTTTTTTCAACTTCCCTAAACAATCTATCCATCAGTGACTGTTAAAGGGTTGATGAAAACTAGCGATGCACCGAATGTTCGGCAACCGAAATTATTAATTAATTATTAATAAGTAAATAGGCCGAATAAATTTTGCCGAACAATTAAGTTTTTAACTCCCTCCCATCCGCGCTACAGCCTATATACGGCTGCAGCGTGGACTTGAATTTTCGGGAGGCCGTTTTTAAACGGCCTCCCAGAAAGACTCTACCCGCGCGCTCCCGCGCGCTCCCGCGAGCGCGCATCGGGGAGAATCTGTGTCGGCCGTGTCCCTTGGACACGGCCGATCACAGATCGTGGTGAATGGCCAATCACAGCGGCCATTCACCACGTGATCAAGCCGTCCAATGAGAGATGATCTCATATGTAAACATATGAGATCATCTTTCATCGCCGGCGCTCCTTCCTCACACAGACACTGCAGTGTGAGGAAGGAGGGGGAGCCGACAGCCGCCGGGGACACAGCAATGTAATCAGGGCACTGACGCAATCAAATAACCCGCGTAGAGTGAGAGGCGCGCGCTTTATGCAGCAAACATGTCAGCAGTGTGGAAGCACTTTAAAGTGTCAGAGAAAGAGGCAAAAACGGCCGTTTGCAGACATTGTTCTGCTGCATTGTCCAGAGGGGGTGCATCTGCAAAAACGTACAGCACTTCAAGTTTAATTTATCACTTAAAATCAAGACACCCCGAACATCATGCAGAGTACAAGACTTTTACTAAAAAGCTAATTTTTACCATTTAATTATTGTAATGGTGAAAAAATTGGCAAAATAGATGGAAAAAATGCGAAACACCGCGTTCGGTATTCGGCCTTCGGCCAAGCATTTCATTATTATTCGGCTTCGGCCAAGAATATCATTTCGGTGCATCCCTAATGAAAACCATTTTACATTACCTAGGGTGCTTACAATGGTCAGCTTTTATTAATTCGCATAAAATCTTTATCAAAAAAAGGAACAAAGACCAAAATAAAAAAATAAAAAAAACACACACACTTTTACTGTAACTGCTGTAAAGAGTGCAGGAGACTGGCTTTAATTTGTTAGTCAAGTCCCCCCAACTCTGCTAGTACATCTAAGGCCCCTTTCACACGGCTCCGTCTGTCGACGGAGCCTTTCTGCTCAGCGGGGAATCGATCCGCCGCTCTGTGTGCAGAGACGGAGGTGTCAGATCCCCGCTGTCCCCTATGGGGGAATCGGATGAGAACAGACCGCCTGTCCGTTCTCATCCGATCCACCAGACAGATGGAAAATAGGGTTTCCATCCGTACGGATTTGACGGACAGGATGGGATCGGATGTCAGCGAAAATGTCTCCGCTGACATCCGCTGCCCCATAGAGATCCATGGGCCATCCGTTCAGATCCGCCTGAAAAACTGACAGGTGGATCTGAATGGTCCGCATGTGTGAAAGGGGCCCAACACTCAGTGGCGTAGCGTGGGGGGTGCTGCAGGTGCGGGCCGCCCCGGGCGCAATATTCAGAGGGGCGCAGTCAGGGCGGCTGTGCTGTCCCTGAAATGTCAGTTACCGACATCCTTTCACTGCAAAGATTCAGAGGATATAGCTGCTCCGCCTCTCCACTGCCTCCTCAGCCTATGGGATCACAGTGTACACGCCCCCTTCCCCAGCGCGCCTTGTTTGATATCAGAGCAGGAGATGCGGACAGCTGGAGAAGAGAGCAGAGGACGGGCTGCAGCCTTGTAGAAGAAGGTGAGCTGGGGAAGATAAACCAAATATATTCTTGTGCTTACCCTGCTGAGGAAGGGGAAGGGGAGAGGCTGTGTTTCCTCTTGCAGGGCTCCTCCTGTTTTTCTGAGGCTGTTAGTAAGATTTCATATGTGAGTAGCAGTGCACTGCTTCTGGAGGAAGGACATGCCCTAAACTTCTCCCCCAATCTCTGCTACACATCTCCCTACTCATTACCTGCCCACCCCCTCCTCTTCTGCATTACCATATCCAATGTCTGTGAGCTGCTGGAGCACTACAAGTACCAGCATGCCAGGAAATGGGGGCAGCAGCAGTGTGTTCAATCAGGCTGATATTTAGAAGGTGTGTGTGTACTTTATATATACTGTGTGTATACTTTGTGTATACTGTGAGTATAGTGTATGTGTATACGGTATATATACTCTGTGTATAGTGTATGTGTATACTGTATATATACTCTGTGTATAGTGTATGTGTATACTATATATACTCTGTGTATAGTGTATGTGTATACTGTATATATACTGTGTGTATAGTGTATGTGTATACTTTATATATACTGTGTGTCTGTGCGCGTGTGTATACTGTATGTATACTGTGTGTGTGCATAATGTATGTATACTGTGTGTGTGTGTGTGTGTGTGTGTGTATACTGTATGTATACTGTGTGGGTGTGGGTGTGTGCATACTGTATGTATACTGTGTGTGTGTATACTGTGTGTGTGTGTGTGCATACTGTGTGTGTGTATACTGTATGTATACTGTGTGTGTGTGTGTGTGCATACTGTGTGTGTGTGTGTGTGTATACTGTATGTATACTGTGTGTGTGTGCAACTGTGTGTGTGTGTGTGTATACTGTATGTATACTGTGTGTGTGTATGTGTGTGTGTGTGTGTGCATACTGTGTGTGTGTGTGTGCATACTGTATGTATACTGTGTGTGTGTGTGCATACTGTGTGTGTGTGCATACTGTATGTATACTGTGTGTGTGTGTGTGTGTGTGTGCATACTGTATGTATACTATGTGTGTGCGTGTGTATACTGTATGTATACATACTGTGTGTGTGTGTGTGTGTGAATACTGTGTGTATAGTGTGTGTGTATGTGCATTCTGTATGTATAGTGTGTGTGTGCGCGCGCATACTGTATGTATACTGTGTGTGTGTGCATACTGTGTGTGTGTGTGTGTGTGCATACTGTGTGTGTGCATACTGTATGTATAATGTGTGTGTGTGTGTGTACATACTGTGTGTGTGTGTGTGAATACTGTATGTATACTGTGTGTGTGTCCCCTTACTGTATGTATAGTGTGTGTGTATGTGCATTCTGTATGTATATTGTGTGTGTGCGTGTGTATACTGTATGTATACTGTGTGTGTGTCCGCATACTGTATGTATACTGTGTGTGTGCGCATACTGTATGTATACTGTGTGTGTGTGCGCGCGCATGCTGTATGTATAGTGTGTGTGTGTATGTATGTGCATACTGTATGTATACTGTGTATGTGCATACTATATGTATACTGTGTGTGTGCGCATACTGTATGTATACTGTGTGTGTGTGTGCGCGCGCATGCTGTATGTATAGTGTGTGTGTGTATGTATGTGCATACTGTATGTATACAGTCTGTGCACATACTGTATGCATACTGTGTGTGCGCGCATACTGTATGTATACTGTGTATGTATGTACATACTGTATGTATACTGTGTGTGCGCGCATACTGTATGTATAGTGTGTATGTATACTGTATGTATACTGTGTGTGTGCATAGTGTGTGTGTGCATACTGTATGTATACTGTGTGTGTATGTGTATACTGTATGTATAGTGTGTGCGCATACTGTATGTATACTGTATGTGTGTGCATACTGTGTGTGTGTGCCTACTGTATGTATACTGTGTGTGTATGTGTATACTGTATGTATACTGTGTGTGTGTGTGTTCCATGTGTCCCCATTGCCGCTCAATAGAAGTCAATCTAAGAATGGACTTCTGTTGAACAGACATGTTGGAAAAAAGCCGCTCAATCAGTGGCTGTGTTGGCACCCATCCACAGAGAGGAGAAAATCCACTTGTTGCCATTTGGAAGCAGCCAATTGGTGCACTGCTGAGCTCGGCCTTGGATCAGGCAGCAGGGCAGGTCTGGGTGCATATAAAATCTAGTCCATGCAGTATAGCTTGTGCTTGATAAGGGCTTAGTGCAAAATCCTGATGACACCTTGAGTAATTGTGCCCACACAGTGCTGTGATCCTCCACCAGATGTACCAGCCTCTCACCTGAGGAGTGTATCTATGAGCATATAAATCCATCAGGCAACCTCCAGGGATATAAACCGTCACTGGGAAGAAGGTATGGACTCAAAGCACCTCTCTTCACTGCACACTGTGGTCATCTCCAATCCCCCAAATGGAATAAGAAGGGACAGACCATAGTGTGATACTGTATGAACTTTCACATTTATTGTAATAGATAAAAGCCACTTACTTGGTAAAAGACATATTCCTGCATAAAATAAAATGCAATTGTTCCGCAATTGTTCCGCTTCCTTATTGACTGCGGGTGAAGTCCGACTCTCCTCCCTCCCTCCGCATGCGTTAAGTCCCTCGGGGCGGGACTTCCACAGGTGGGGGCGCAAATTACTTGCCTTGCCCCGGGCGCTGACAACCTACGCTACGCCACTGCCAACACTACACTCTCTTCAGATGGACAATGCTGCTGTGCAAAGGTGGCTCCATTACTCCTCCGGTGGAATGGAGACATCCTAAGACAAGAAGTGCGTTACTGATCGGATTACCAGGTGAAAACAAAGGTAAAAAGCCAAAAAAATAAAACTAAAACACAGACCCTTTTAAACTGGTGCAATTTTGCGTGCTTTTCTGGGGTGACAAAAGCTCATGAAAATGATTCCCCATTAAATCCTATGCAACTTCACATTGCAGGTGCACTGCGCTTTGAAAATTCCTGCAAGCTGCATCTTTGGTGCTGTTTTTCAAAAGCACAGCAAAAACGCACCTTCCATTATGAAGGTATATATTTTAACGAATTGTACTGCGTTGATGTGAATTTTATATTCGCTTGCGCTTTTTTTTTGGAATATAATTTATTTAAAGCATTGTATATAGTAATGAAGGGGTTGACTCACTTGAACATGTCTGCTGAAGCTCTGCCAGTGTGCAGAGACAGGCCTCAATCTCCCCCTCTATAACAATGCTCTGGTGGGAACAGCACTTGGGGCTTGTTTCATACTAGATGTGCTTGCAAAAGCATTCCCACCAAACATGAAAAAAGAAGGGATCCCTATAAGCGCTGTTAACACCAGTGCATCGCTTTACATTGCTCCTGTGCTGCACTGAAAAAAGTACAGCAGGCACTACTTTTGTTTAGCACAAGCGCACAATAATGCAACGCAAAACTTTCAGATTCATAAAGTTTGCTTTCTCTGAGTCATACAGCCCTTGCTGCCACATTATCCTGGCTTGCAAGAAGACCAACATAGACAGACTGATAAGTATTTTCCAAAGTCATCCAATTCTCTATGATCCTAAGCATGGGCAGCACAAGGACAATCTTTAAAAAGGACTGATATGGATAATGGAAGTAGATTGGTGCCAGTCTCTGTCCACACTGGGAGAGCTTCAACAGATCTTAGCAGACACGTGCAAGTCTACATGTTTATTACAGTGTACGATGCTTAAAGTAGATTCCAAAAAAAAAAAAAAAAAACAAGCACCTGTACAACGCATTTAAAGAAGTGTAAAACGCATGCATGTGGTCTTAATGCCGTTTTAACTTCTTGATTTCAGGAATTGTGCTCTGTAAATGCTGAAGGTTAAAGTGGTGGTAAAAGCTGGGTCATTTTTAGCTTGATGCATTTCATGCATTAGGGTAAAAGAAAAAAAAAAAGGGGGGGGGGCATTTGCGGATGATTCAGGTTATCGTTTCCTTTTGCTATAATAAAGAGAAGTTGTAACCACTTGCCGAAAAGCAGCCGTACGGCGATTTGCGAGAGCGATCCTGGGGGGAGCCAGCAGAGAAGCCGTTCGACTGGGTCAGTGGCCGCGATTGCCCCTGGGCACCCACGATCACTCCCGTGAAGAGAGAATGGCGGTCTGCTGTTGTAAACACAGCAGACCATTGTTCTCTCAGCTATCAACATAGCTCCTGTGTTCCTCCTATTTAGGAACACAGGTCTCTGTTGATTTTACAAGCCCATCCCCCACAATTAGAAAACACCCCCTAGGTTTACATTTAACCCTTTGATCGCCCCTGGGTTAACCCCTTCCTTGCCAGTGTCAATATTACATAAAAAGTACATATTTTAGCACTGATTACTGTAGTAATGTCACTGGTCCCCCCAAAAGTGTTAAAAATGTCAGTTAGGGGTCCGATCTGTCCGCCGCAATCCCGCTAAAAATCACTGATTTCCGCCAATAATAGTAAAAAAAATAAATAAATAAATAAAAATGACAAATCTTTCCCTTAGTTTGTAGACGCGATAACTTTTGCGTAAACCAATCAAAATACACTTATTGGGATTTTTTTTTTTTACTAAAAATATATAGCAGAACATAAATTGGCCTAAAATGATGACACAATTAGATTTTTTTTATTCTTTTTTTTTGGGAATGTTATAGAAGTAAAAAATATTATTTTTTTTTTTTTTCAAACTTCTCACTCTTTTTTTGTTTATAGCTCAAAAAAATAAAAATTGCAGATGATCAAATACCACCAAAAGGAAGCTCTATTTGTGGGGAAAGAAAGACAACAGGTTTTTTTTGGGGGGTACAGCGTCGCACGACCACGCAAATGTCCATTAAAGTACCGCAAACGCGAATTGCAAAATAGGACTTGGTCATTAAGGGGGAAAATCTTCCGGTCCAGAAGTGGTTAAAAAGGTCCCTGGATAAAACTGTAGTGCCTTGCCAGTTATTGTGCTATACAACTTCCCTCTATATTCACTTCTTCCTGTAAACCACAGTATGTAAATAATATATTTCTAGATGATCGGCAATCTTCCCAGACTGCAGAAAAACTCTGAGTTATGCATCTAGGGCATGCAGAACTAGCTTTGGGTTAGGCTGCTTCAGTAACACTTGTAGAGAACTTTTTTTTTTTCTTGGTGTAACTTCTATTTATTGGTGAAATTACCAACAGTAAAGCATTGGTACAAAACAAAAACACGGTCTAAAACGGCAGTAACCTGCAAAGAAGGAATTTTACAGTAAGGCTCCATGTACACGGGACGTTGTTAAAAGTCCCTTTGAATGCTGGAATTTTTAGGACGTTTGAAACGTCCGTTCGGTCGCGTTTGTACCCGCGTTTAGCGGGCGTTTGCGTTTAGAAGCGTTCCTAGAGGTCAAAAAAATTATTCCCCTTTAAAATGGAAAAACGCGAACGCTAAACGCGGGTCATCGCGTTCAGACGCGTTTGAAACGCCGGGAAACACACGTTCGAACGCAAATAATTGCGTTCTAAAAAAAGTCCCTGAACGCAACTGCCTGCAAATGACTGTAAACGACCTGGTGTACATGGACAGATAAGATAAAATGTAGATGGGTTCAGGGGCTTCTGAAAAAAATGCCCAACTGCTCCTAAACTGCCATTTCCAGCGTCCCGTGTACATGGAGCCTTAGATGACTTGGTGCGTAGTTAAAGTGGAATTAAATCCAAGTTTTGTAAAACTGCTAGCAGGCAGCTCTTCATTGAACATACATGCCATTTCTCTTCTGCAATAAAACAAACTTACCTTTACCTGCCTGCTTGTCCAGTAGAATGATGTTACCCCCTATCAGCCAATCAAGAGGCCAAAAGGACAACATCAGAGAAAAGATGGCAGCAGGCAGCAAGAGATGCAACTGCTACATCGATGGAAGGGAGTATACTGGGGGTTTAGTTCCACTGTAAAGAAGGCAGGTGAGGGGGGGCGTGTCCAGCCGGTGGAGAAGACGGCCGCATAACAGAGAGCTCCTCCAGCCTCACACTCCTAATCCCACCCAGCAACCGAAGAGAGAAGCGAACTAAGCACTGATCCGGTTCTTTCAACTGCCGAACATCAGAAGGACAGATGTCTAAAAAGGAGAAAATCAAATAAGCCGCCCCAGCGCCTCACGGATTTCTACCCGGCAACCGCACCACGAAGGTAGGCCAAATGGCGCCGACCCCAGCCTCAGCGGAACAACCCGTACACAACAGGTACACCCAGCTACAGGAAGACAAACCAATAGCCAGATGGAGGAGCTAGGAGGAAGATGAATTTTCCCCTGGAATGCAGAACAATATGCCTCAGGCATTCATGCAGGGAGAAAAGTCAGAACCATTGATAGAGCTGTTCATCGTCCTTATTTGTGAACTAAACCAAACCGTTTTCCGCTATTCAATCTGTACGCCCCAAGCACAAAACAACGGAAATATCTTACCCCACTTCTAACTAAAGCCCTGGAAGGAAAACAAGGCACCTTAGTTATTGGTGGAGGCTTCAACACAATCCTGAACCCTGAAATGGACTCCTCCACCCCAACCAGAAGACCTACTCACTCACTCCATCACCCCCCTGCTTCTAAAACACCAACTTTACGATGTTTGGCGCTGTCTCCATGGGTCTGGGAAGGACTTCACCTTTCTCTTGGCTGCACACTCTTCATATTCTCGTATTGATTTTTTTCTTTAACTGATAAAAGGTCTTTACAAAATTTTCTGCGCACTGACATTGGTACAATTGCTTGGTCAGACCATGCCCCGATCATTTTTGAATTTGACGATAAACTCAGTAACTCCCCCCCTCCACTCTGGAGATTAAATACCTCTCCTGGACAACAAGTGGTTGTACCAAAAGATTTTGCAGGAACATGAAGATTTTCTCGTGTACAACGACACACCTGATGTGAACAGATTTACTTTATGGAATACTTATAAGGTGTATAAGAGGGGAGTGTTAATTAAAATGGCTTCCTATGTTAAGAAACAGAGGGAGAGGCAGATCGAAGACTTGCTTAAAACTATTACCCTAAAAGAACATGAAAACAAGACCAATCAGACTCCTCAGCTTACTCAAGATATTCTTCACAATAGACAGGAGCTGAGAGCTTAGCTCATATACAAATATGGGAATCAGCACAAGTTTCTTAAAGACAACCATTATGGCTTGGGTAACAAAGCGAGAGCCTGGTTGGCCTAAAAGGTCAAAACAAATAAAAACACAAAATGACTGCCCTTACCCACCCCCTATCCCAAAGCACTCGAACCAATCCAAAGGACATAGCCAATGCCTTTACAGACTACTACCAGTCCCTTTATGACCTTTGCAGTGATAAGGCTACTCCCCAACCCTCGCCCAAGCTGATTCAGGAATTCTTAAGTAAAGTGAACCTCCCTAGACTTGCTGATGACGAACTAGCCTCTATATCCCAGCCCTGCTCAACACAAGAAATTTGCTCGGTCATCAACAAACTAGCCAATCGCAAATCCCCAGGAGATGATGACTTCTCCAATGAATACCACAAATGCCTCTGAAATAAAATTGCCCCTCACTTGCTATCTGTCTTCGATCTTGCCTCCTCCTCTGTAGCCTTTCAGTACAAAAATCCTGTCACGACTCACCACCCCGACCAGGTGGGTTTTGTCCAAGCAGCCCGTCAAGCCCCCGACGGCACTAGACGTCTCATTAACTTGATTTACCGACCGGGATCCTTGCAAGTGCCTTCTCTGCTCCTCTCCCTGAAAGCGGAGAAGGCATTCCATAGGGTCCACTGTGGCTACCTCCAGTTAGTACCTAACAAATTTGGAATTGGAGGGTGGTTATCAACTGCCATTTTATCCCTTTACTCCTTACCATCAGCTCGGGTACTTACCTCGGGGATCACCTCTAAAACCTTATCAATATCTAACGGCACTAGACAAGGCTGCCCCATATCACCACTCATTTTCATTCTACTTATGGAACTTCCTGCTGAAAGCATTAGGGCCAACCGCAATATTACAGGCCTGCATATAGCTGGTATAGAACATAAAATAAGTATTTTTGCAGACAATGTTATGCTTATGCTCTCCAATCCTCTGACATCCCTACAACAGACAGAAAGTGTTGAACGAATTTAGTAACGTGTCCTATTATAAATGTAATGCCACAAAGTCCCAAATCATAGGCATTAATGTCCTATCACCCATGCAAGCTTCCCAAACCGAAAAATAACTGTTCAGTTGGTCCCAGTAGTCCCTACCAGTCCTAGGTATTCAATTAACCCTGAACACATCTCAGCTTTATAGATACAACTTCAAGCCTTTCTTGGACATGTTAGCCCAACTACTGTCCCACTTAAAAAGCCAAGCATTATCCACGGCTAGGAGAATAGGAACTTTGAAGCTGCTGCTCCTTCCTAAACTCCTTTACCTGTTACGCATGTTTATTATCCCCTTACCGTGCAAATTTCTTACTTCTATCCAAAAACATTTTACCCAGTATGTATGGAACCATAGGCCTCCTAGATGTTCTCTCAATGTTATGATGAGATGAGACATAACAAACATGGCAAACATAATGGCCTACTATAAAGCCTGTGTTTTGGAGCAAAGCAAGCATCGATGGAAACCCTCCAAACACAAAACATGGTCTATTATGGAGGCCACTAATGTACCTCAAAGAGACCTTGAATCGTCTCTTATTGCCACCAAACAAAGCTCCATCCCCATCCTCTGCTACCCCGACTATTCAAGCCTCCTTTAAGATATGGTCAGAATTCCTTCTCTCACCCACAAATACAGAAACGCGGTACAAACTCTCTACCCCACTGTTGGTACTCCAATACTTCATACCTTGTATTGACCTAAACGTATGGATAAACAATGGCCTCACCCTCGTGAAAGACCTGTTTCACGATACATCATTTCATACTTTTGAAGACTTATCCTCTCTTTATAACTTTCCCCCAATGGCATATTTTACCTACCTACAAATTTGACCCTTCCTGATATTGAGTAAGACTTTCCCAGATACCTACTGGAAAAAAGCCTTTTCCATTACATACACCTCATCTAAATGCATGAACCATTAGGAACTTTTCCAAAAAGTAATGCACTCCTGGTACCTCACCCCATTTAAATTCTCCAAGTTCTATCCTTCTCAATCAGTCCTGTGTTGGCAGAAATGCAGAGAGACAGGCTCGTTGTATCACATAATGTGGTCTTGTGTATCACTAAGGTCGTTTTGAAATCTTTTCCATACTGTCTGAGATAAACGGCCATCAGTCTCCCCTAACCCCGAGCTAGCCCTCTTACACCTGACTATTCATGATCTACCAACTAAAACCAGTGTAGTGATTATACAACTTCTACTGGCAGCAAAACTTACTATCACGAGACTATAGAACTCTCCAAACCCACCCTCCCCTAGCGACACTATTATCACTCTTAATCACCAATGTGTGATGGAAAAACTACTAGCATTTATGAACAATAATGTCAGATCATTTGAAGACAAATGGAATTACTGGCTGTCCAACCCCAAATGTACGGTTAAAATCCGAAAAAAAAAGTTTAAGTCTTGACCATCCATTGTTTGTTGTATAAATTGATCCTTGTAGCGTTAGTATAGGATTATACTCACATTATTGATTGGGGATTCCCTTATGACATCACTTCTGGGTTTTTGCATGGAGACCCGATCAGAGCCGAATGCGGCTTTGATCGGGTCTTCGGGGGCCGTGCAGGCTGGTTGCCCGGGTCTCCCAATGGGACGGGAGACCCAGGCGAGCAGCGGAAGGCGGCCCGCTCCTTGTAATGACAGCCGAGTGGCTTCTCACTCGCATCGGTTGTCATTACAAGACAGCCGACCATCGGCTATGGACGCCGGTACCGGGGTGATGCCTCTAGCTACAGGCATCACTTCGGTACAAGCACTTTCCTGAAATATTGGCAATATCGGTCACCTTGGTATATTTTTAGTACTGATTACTGTAGTAATGTCACTGGTGCCACCAAAAGGTGTCAAAAATGTCAGTTAGGGGTCCGATCTGCCCGCCGCAATGTCGCAGTCCCGCTAAAAATGGCAGATCGCCGACATTACTAGTAAAAAAATAAATAAATGAAAATTACCTAATTCTTTCCCCTAGTTTGAAGAACCAATAACTTTTATGCAAACCAATCAATATACAATTATTGGGATTTTTTTTTTACCAAAAATATGTAGCAGAATACAAATTGGCCTACAATGATGAAAAAAAAATAGATTTTTAGTTTGGGAATGCTATATAGCAGAAAGTAAAAAATATTGTTTTTTTTCCAAAATTGTCGCTGTTTTTTTGTTTATAGCGCAAAAAATAAAAAGTGCAGAGGTGATCAAATACCACTAGGGATGCACCGAAATTTCGGCCACCGAAATTATCGGCCGAAAATGAGCCTATCCCATTTCGGCCAATAATGGGTTAACATTGCCGAAATTAATATGGCCGCCGCGAGGAAGGAGGAGGGTGCAGCGCAGGGCAGGTTTTAAAAGTCCCGCCTCTGGCCGGCTGCCCGCCTCTCAATGACGTCCCTACTACGATCTGTGCATTAATGAAGTGACATACCAGGCGGGAGGGTGGGGCGAGCGGCCGCTAATAGATAGAACTATGTGATCCTTCCCTGTCAGCTCAGCAGGACTGTGTGAATGAGAACTGACCTGACACCGGGCAGGGGGGGCGGGGCGAGCGGCCGCTAATAACTATAACTATGTGAGAGCTTCACTTCCCTGTCAGGCACGTATCTCCTCTGACAGGGAAGTGAAGCTCTCACATAGTTCTAGTTATTAGCGGCCGCTCGCCCCGCCCGGTGTCAGGTCAGTTCTCATTCACACAGTCCCGCTGAGCTGACCGGGAAGGATCACATAGTTCTAACTATTAGCGGCCGCTCGCCCCGCCCCCCGCCCGGAGTGTCAGTTAATTCATGTACGTCATCGTGCCGCTGACAGGGAATTGAAGAGAAGTGAAAGGCTCACATAGTGACAGCTATTAGCGGCCGCTCGCCCGCCCTCCCGCCTGGTGTGTCACTTCATTCATGTACAGATCGTAGTAGTAGTGACATCACCGGGAGGCGGGCGGCCGGCCAGAGGCGGGACTTTTGAATAATGGACACCGTGACCGGAGGAAGCTGAGTGAGTAGGAGAGGGACGCTGACGCTGATGCGGGGGGGGGGGGGGTGATAGCTGAGGCAGCTTACCATTGGTATTAGTATTAATTATGCAGCATGAGGGGTTAATGCATCGTCACTGCTGCATTAGTGACCAACCAGTGCCTGTTTTTGGTGTATGCCCCTGTTCTATCTATTTTAAAATTATTTGGGGGAAAAAGTCATTTTCGGTTTCGGTTTTCGGCCAAGGGCATCCTGCATTTTCGGTTTCGGTCCAAAATTTTCATTTCGGTGCATCCCTAAATACCACCAAAAGAAAGCTCCATTTGTGGGGAAAAAGGACATCAATTTCAATTGTTCAATAAGGATGTCAGTGCAGGAGTGATCTGGTCAGACCTTATTGATTATGGCACTCCTCTCACCCTCAGATTGTGCTTTCTGCCCCGGTTATTCAGGTCTTCTAAGTGGCGATTAACCGCAATCAGTTGTGAGCAGTGGCAGCTGGTGCTCAAAATTTTTTTTTTGGGGGGGGGGGGGGCGCAAACAGAAAAATTTAATAGGCACTGCTTCGCGGCAAAAAACTTTGAGGTCACACAAGTGTGAAAGGGGCCTTCAGTAATCAAGGTACAAAAATATGTAGCAGAAACCAAATTGGCCTAAAATGTTAAAAAATTTTGATTTTTAAAACATTTTTTTTGGGAATGTCACATAGCAGAAAAGTGAAAAATATTTTTTTTTTTCAAAATTGTCGCTCTTTTTTTGTTTATAGCGCAGAAATTAAAAAATTAAAAACAGATGATCAAATACCACCAAAAGAAAGCTCTATTTGTGGGAAAAAAAGGACATCAATTTTATTAGGGTACATTGTCGCACGACTGCGCAATTGTCAGCGCCGAATCGCAAAAATGGCCTGTTCGTTAAGGGGGAAAATCTTCTGGTCCAAAAGTGGTTAATGCAAGCCAAAAAAGAACCTCGCTCTTAAAGAGTGCTACCGTATAGAATAAATCCGAACATACCAGTCTGTGGTGACAGTGCGTGTTAGAAGCAATTATTCAAAAATCATAATTGGTATTGCTAGAATTACGAGCTTCCTCTTGCTCGGTCCAGAAACAGAGACTGTGGCAGTTAAAGGGTTAATTATTTAATTAGCCCAGTGACAATCGCTCTCAGCCTGCTGGTACCTAGAATGTGGTCCCGCGAGCTGGAAAATCTTTGTGCAGGGTGTAGTGGAGATTGGCATTGTTATGTGCAGTGTGAGATTGGCCGGTGTTCCGTGAGAATTACCTACCCGTGAGAAAAACCTACCCCTCGTCACTTCCGGTTGCACGGCACTGTTTGTAACGCAGCGTGTACATTAAAACAGCTGTGCTGCAATACGAGTCATCTCCACTCCTGTCCCTGTCACTTCCCTGATCTCGGCTAGTAAATATAAAAGCGGCGGCGGGTGTATGAGAACATAAATCACGGAGCCGCCAGCCGCTTTTATATTTACTAGCCGAGATGAGGGAAGTCACAGGGAAAGGAGCGGAGATGACTTATATTGCAGCCGACATGTTTTAATGTAAGCGCGGCGTGGGTAGTTTTTTTCCACGGATCAGTCATAATATCCTACTAGTGCGCATGCGCACTACTCAGCTCCTCAGCTTTTACATTAGGTTGCCGGCGCTCTGAGCATGCGCACTGCTGCGCTGCTCAGCTGTTCCTGGCGGGAAGTGACGAGGGTAGGTTTTTCTCACGGGGTAGGTAATTCTCACGTTACACCGGCCCTTTGTCACATGTTAGTGAAAGAGGCAGGGATCTGATACCCACGTCCATCACATATATCGGTCCTTTGTCACATGTTAGTGAAAAAGGCAGGGATCCGATACCCACGTCCATCACATATTTCGGTCCTTTGTCACGTGTCAAGTGAAAGAGGCAGGGATCTGATACCCACGTCCATCATATATTTCGGTCCTTTGTCACGTTAGTGAAAAAAGGCAGGGATCCGATACCCACGTCCATCACATATTTCGGTCCTTTGTCACGTGTCAAGTGAAAGAGGCAGGGATCTGATACCCACGTCCGTCACATATGCAGGGGCACTGGGCGCCATTCAAAATGCTTAGCACCCAGACTTGTATAAAGTACTCGAAATTTCTACTTGAGTAAAAGTACAAGTGCTCGATCAAAAAATTACTTGAGTAGAAGTGGAAGTGCTCGCAGAAAAAGTTACTTAAGTAGAAGTACTAAAGTATTCAACATTTTTTTTACTTAAGTATTGCAAGTAGTTTTTTCAAAAAATTTGCTACTTAAGTACTAAAAGTAAAAAGTACCAGTAGTTTTGAAAAAAAATTTCTACTCAAGTACTGAAAGTAGAAGTACAAGTACTGTGTTATGTAGTTATTAAAGAAATAAGTCAAAAGTTTGAACATCATATTGTTTTTATTATTTCAAATGATTTATTCAAATGATTAACCTGTGTTTGTTAGTAGTTTCTTGATGCACTTTAAGCGCTGTAGCACCATTTATTTGTTTGTTTCATATTTTATTTTTATTGGAAAGATTTGGTATAGCAGCTTTTATTATACACAGCCTTTATTTTCGTATGCGCTGATTTACAAATGACATTATACACATTTTTTTGAGCTTTATGCAACCTGCCATCTACTGTTCTGGCAGTGGTAATTTTTTTAAAAGTAACTAGTAACTATGCAGCACAAAAAAAAAATACTTGAGTAGAAGTATCGAAATCATCAAAAAAATGTAGTGAAGTAAAAGTAGAAGTAGGAGAAAAAAATTCTACTCTAGGAAAGTACAGATACCGCATTTCGGTACTTAAGTACAGTACTTAAGTAGTTCTACTTCGTTACTATACATCTCTGTTAGCACCGCATTTTACCAACATGTATATCATGTGTTACCAAGCCACAAAAGTGCGACATAGCCCCTGAAAATGGATGGGCTGCCATAAACACGTTGTAATACAAACTTAGGAGGAACTCAAAAGGAGGTCATAGACACCACACCAAAACTGTCAGTACCAGAGACAGACTGCGTTCTTCAAACTGAAAGGCACATGGCCGAGGAGTTTTGTACTGTGATGAGTGGGGCTTGATGGAAATTGAGAGACTAGTTTCCCGTCAGGTCTGCCCTAATTTTGATTGACAGCACAGGGCAGTGAGCAGATCAGTAGCCGCTATTTGCGCACATTCACACGCTGTTATAGTGTGAATGGAAAGAAAAGGGGGTTCAAATAACCCCATTTTATCTATGGGAGAGTGACAAGTGCTAAGCTTAGCAACAGGGAGCTAATTTGGCGGGCTTGGAGTGTGCAGAAAACTTGTTGCCGGGGGGAGACAGGGTCCTTAGCTTGCGGTTGGTTAGAATAGGCCCCTATCCAATTAAGCCTCCCTTGTTAGCTAGGAAGATTAGGTGCTGTACCTGTTTTTTTCCTGTATCCTTTCCGCCTTCAGAGCTCTCCTCAGCCCTATTTAAAGTGGCTCAAAAGTGACAGAATCTTCAGACAACCTCATCAACTCAAAACCGTGCTGTTCCCCCTCCCTCCCTCCCCTTTTGTTTGTCGCGGCCAGTATATTATTTGTAGGGTCACCTTTGCTTAATGCCTTGAATTTGTTTCACAATGTGTTTTGATTTAGTGCCGGTTCACACTTCCGCGTGTGCGGCGATCGCATGTAATATCGGAGCGCACTGCTCCTTCATTACATGCAGTCGGATGTGCAGTGCGAATTCAGCCATACACTTTGTATGGCTAAATTCGCACTGCACCCGCACAAAACTCACACATGACCCTTTTTTTCAGCCGCATCAGGATCGGATCGCACAGTGGTTCTCACTTGTGCGATCCGATCCTGTGCGAACTGTCAGATCGCACTGCGATATGCGATCAAACTGGGGGTGTCGTTAACATTTCATTGACACTCCCTGTGTATCTCATATGACAGTGAGAACTGCCAGATGTGCGTTTGCGATGCGGGAACAGGCTGCAAATTCGCAGCCTTCCCGCATCGCACAAGTGTGAACCGGCACTTAAGGTCCCGTTCACATTGCCGCGATCCGACTTGGGGGGGCGACCTAAGTCTATGGCGGTCGCCTCCGGGTCGCCCCAAAGAAGCTCCGGACCCTTTTTCTATTTCGCTCCTATTAGAACGGGTCCGCAGCTTCCCTATGGAAGGCAACCAGGTCGTCTCAGTGTGGATAATTGATTTATTTATTATTTGTTTTAACCTGGGCCGTAGTGGCCGGGTTTGACTGCTTTGAACTGTTTTCAAGTTTAAGTATTTGTTAAACAAATAATAAACGGCCGCGTCCTTTTTAAATTCAACAGTTAAGTGTGCAGTGTCATCATTTTTAGTATAAGTTTGGAGTATAAGAAATCCTGTCTACTATCCCATACAGTCAGGCATCTCCCAAGCCTAGTATTTAGGAGCTCTGTGTATTTTCCATGTTACAATAGAAAAAGTATCACAAGTTGCACTAATAATCATTGACACCAAATAATACCAGGGAACCTATATAACCAGTTTGTTTCTATTTGTAGACAAAAATGAGAAAATAAATCCATAATTAAAATCACAAAGATGGTCCAATTCAGAGCAGCTGCCCTGCGCTGTGGGTTGGCAACATGGAGGGCGCCATTCACAGAACACCTTGCATGCTTCCTAATCAAATACAAGGCGTTCTCTGATTGGATAAGGTGGAGATGGTGACATTACTGCCCTATATTGAGAAACCTGCAAGGTGTTCTGTGAGTGGTATCCATTCCAAGTGTGTGAGTTGTCAGTGGCAATCAGGGTAGAAGTGGCGACTACGACAGCGATTCTCAGCTTCCACAGCAATCCTGCAGGCATGGCAGATCCATACTAACATTGCGCCATGCTGGATTAACGCAACTATGTAATAAAATCTATACTTGGGCTTCAACTTTCAGCCAAAGCTCACACTTGTTGCAGGTTGAGAACGCTCGCAAAAGTGCATGAATTTCCAACTAGCAAAACGCACTGCTCTTAGGCCGACACACAGGGGTGGCATTAACTTCTAAAAGGTACCCAAATGCATCAAGCATTTTGCACACTAGAACACAAGGTACTGCAGCACCATGCAATTCAGTGCATTGCGATTTCAAATAAAGGTTTGGGGACTTATTTTAGCGTGGGTACAGTAGGCCGCTGTACCCGCCATGTGTGTGCAGAAACGTGCTGCACAAATGTGAAACTAGGGGAGGGTTATCAGCAAAAGTCCGCTGTAAGGGCAAGATCTGACCTTTATGGACTTCAAAGGGATTGGATTCTAATTTGAGGAATTCAACATAAAATTATCCTATGTCTGGGGTTCAGAGAGGTGTGTGCTCCCCTCATCCCTAATGCGCTCCCCTCCTCTCTTGGACTCTCTTCATCCCCCATGGACTCCCTTCGCCCCCCATGACCTCCCCTCATACTTTCCCTCGTCCCCCGTGGGCTCCCCTTGTCCCCCGTGGGCTCCCCTTGGACTTTTCCTCTTACCCCATGGGCTCCCCTTATCCCTCATGGGCTTGCCTCTTCCTCCATGGGCTCCCCTCATCCCCCATGGACTGTCAGTATTCCCATGGACTTCCATTGCCTTGCATGCAAAGTAGATGTACACTCTCTCTCTCCAGGTGTAGTCTTACCTTTGTCTTTGTACCATGTTGTGTACCACGACAAGGAGAAGAAAGCAGCCAAACACACAATGGTCACCAGACTGCCATTCCTGCACCTCATCTCACATAGCAGCTCCTCCAGATGCCTATAGAGTGGAGTCCCAATACACAGTCCTGAGCTGGGTCTAGGTATAGCTCAGGTACAGTCCTGAGTCGGGTTTCTGTATATCACAGGTGGAGTCCCAATACAGGGTCCTGAACCAGGTCTATGTATATCCCAGGTGCAGTCTTGAGCCGGGTCTCTGTATATCACAGGTGGAGTCCCAATACAGGGTCCTGAACCAGGTCTATGTATATCACAGGTACAGTATTGAGCCGGGTCTATGTATATCCCGGGTGGAGTCCAAATACAGGGTCCTGAGGCGGGTCTATGTATATCCCAGGTACAGTATTGAGCCGGGTCTATGTATATCCCAGGTGGAGTCCCAATAGAGGGTCCTGAGGCCGGTCTATGTATATCCCAGGTACTGTCCTAAGCCGGGTCTGTGTATATCCCAGGTACTGTCCTAAGCCGGGTCTATGTATATCCTGAGGGGAGTCCCAATGCCTGGTCTCTGTATATCTCAGGTACAGTCCTGAGCCGGGTCTATGTATATCCTGAGGGGAGTCCCAATGCCTGGTCTCTGTATATCTCAGGTACAGTCCTGAGCCGGGTCTATGTATATCCTGAGGGGAGTCCCAATGCCTGGTCTCTGTATATCTCAGGTACAGTCCTGAGCCGGGTCTATGTATATCCTGAGGGGAGTCCCAATGCCTGGTCTCTGTATATCTCAGGTACAGTCCTGAGCCGGGTCTCTGTATATCTCAGGTACAGTCCTGAGCCGGGTCTCTGTATATCTCAGGTACAGTCCTGAGCCGGGTCTATGTATATCTCAGGTACAGTCCTGAGCCGGGTCTCTGTATATCTCAGGTACAGTCCTGAGCCGAGTCTCTGTATATCTCAGGTACAGTCCTGAGCCGGGTCTATGTATATCCTGAGGGGAGTCCCAATGCCTGGTCTCTGTATATCTCAGGTACAGTCCTGAGCCGGGTCTATGTATATCCTGAGGGGAGTCCCAATCCCTGGTCTCTGTATATCGCCGGTGCCTCCTTATCACCGTCTAATTTGAAGTCCTGAAGACACGGCAAGTAGAGCGGAGGCGGGGGTGGTATTAGAGCCGGCAGGATGTCGGTCCCGAGCTGCGGGGATGTTATTATACCGGGAGGTTGTCAGTCCCGAGCTGCTCCTCCTCCTCCCTCCTCAGTGTCTAGCACAAGGACTTGCTCTCGGTGTGTCCCGAGCCGTACCGCTGTGTGTTTGGTGTATGCAGTGTACTCATCACCCTCTATGACTGGAGGCCGGCCCCTCCCTCACTTCCTTTCTCTTCCCCTATCAGTGCTGGAAGGAGGTGAGAGAAGGCTGAGCGCGCTCTGTGCACCTCACACATCCAGCCTGGTAGCAGGTGAGGAGAGAGCCCGCCCGCCTGCACAATGAGGGAGATCTATTACAACTGGGGCAGCTTTGTGTACTGACCAATTAGCTTCTAACTTAAGCTTGTATATTCAAGCTTTGACAATGAAAGCTACAAGCTGATTGGTTGCACTGCAAAATTGTTCCAGTTAGCAAACCCCTTTGAGTGACACCTGGCATGACTCCCACTTCCTATGTGTTTCTCCATGTATTCTTGGATGTCCTGTGTGCACAGGCCTTCTGATTATTGTTTTCTATAAACAATTCTACATTCTACAGCCTAGATCTATCTTGTTCGTGGCAAGCAATATTTAAGTGAATGCCAGGTCCTTATTAACTCTCAGGTCCAAAGTACTCCTGATTAAAGCAGTATTATTCCAGAAACAAACATTTATTAAATTGCGGCTTCCTATTTCTTAGATGTCATGGCTGCATTAGGCAGCCCATACATTTTGCTTCTTTTTTTTTTTTTTTACTTTCAACACAAAAGTTTATGACATTATGCATTTTTATCTTCAACCAGCAGGTTCCTCCTCATTTTGGTCTGACCGAAATAGTTGTTAATAAAATGTACTATTTATCTATCAAAAAGTGTTTCACAGTGCTAAACCTTTCATCCAATATCCAAATGCATTTGTAAACTTCAAAAGCTGATATAAAGAAATAGTAGTGGCTAAAAAAAGAAAAACACTTCTGGGTTGAACTAACCATTTTTTTGGTATAATTCTCCTTTAATAAGGACATGGCAGGGAGTGTGTCCTATGCCTACATACTTTTGCTAATAGGTGTACCCAGGGGTCAAGCCCTGGAAAATAAAGTGTGGGAACTCACCCAAAATTACCATCCCCAACCTCAAAAATAAAAAAAAGTGTGTGTTCGTGTATATTTAGCTCTCTGTCTCTCTCTCTCTAATGTCTCTCCTCTGTCTCTCTCTATCTCTCATGTCTCTCTCTCTCTTGTCTCTCCTCTCTGTCTCTCTCTCTCTCTAATGTCTCTCATCTCTGTCTCTCTCATGTCTCTCTCTCTCTTGTCTCTCTCTCTCTAATGTCTCTCATCTCTGTCTCTCTCATGTCTCTCTCTCTTGTCTCTCTCTCTCATGTCTCTCTCTCTTGTCTCTCCTCTCTGTCTCTCTCTCTCCAATGTCTCTCGTCTCTGTCTCTCTCATGTCTCTCCTCTCTGTCTCTCTCATGTCTCTCCTCTCTGTCTCTCTCATGTCTCTCTCTCTTGTCTCTCCTCTCTGTCTCTCTCATGTCTCTCTCTCTTGTCTCTCCTCTCTGTCTCTCTCTCTCATGTCTCTCCTCTCTGTCTCTCTCATGTCTCTCTCTCTCTCTTGTCTCTCCTCTCTGTCTCTCTCATGTCTCTCTCTCTTGTCTCTCCTCTCTGTCTCTCTCTCTCATGTCTCTCCTCTCTGTCTCTCTCTAATGTCTCTCTCATGTCTCTCCTCTGTCTCTCTCTCTCTCATGTCTCTCTCTCTCTCTCTTGTCTCTCCTCTCTGTCTCTCTCTCTCTAATGTCTCTCATCTCTGTCTCTCTCATGTCTCTCTCTCTTGTCTCTCCTCTCTGTCTCTCTCTCGTCTCTCCTCTCTGTCTCTCTCTCTCTCTAATGTCTCTCATCTCTATCTCTCTCATGTCTCTCCTCTGTCTCTCTCTCTCTCTCTCATGTCTCTCTCTCTTGTCTCTCCTCTCTGTCTCTCTCTCTCTCTCTAATGTCTCTCATCTCTGTCTCTCTCATGTCTCTCTCTCTTGTCTCTCCTCTCTGTCTCTCTCTCATGTCTCTCCCTCTTGTCTCTCCTCTCTGTCTCTCTCTCTTATGTCTCTCTCTCTTGTCTCTCCTCTCTGTCTCTCTCTCTCTCATGTCTCTCCTCTCTGTCTCTCTCTCTAATGTCTCTCATCTCTGTCTCTCTCTCTCTCATGCCTCTCTTCTGTCTCTCTCTCTCTCATGTCTCTCTCTCTTGTCTCTCTCCTCTCTCTCTCATGTCTCCCCTCTCTATCTCTCTCTCTCTCTCATGTCTCTCTCTTTCTCTCATGTCTCTCTTTCTCTCATGTCTCTCTTTCTCATGTCTCTCCTCTTTGTCTCTCTCTCATGTCTCTCCTCTCTGTCTCTCTGTCATGCCTCTCTCTCTCTCTCATGTCTCTCCTCTCTGTCTCTCTATCATGTCTCTCTCTCTCTCTCATGTCTCTCCTCTCTCATGTCTCTCCTCTCTGTCTCTCTCTCATGTCTCTCTCTCTCATGTCTCTCTCTCTCATGTCTCTCCTCTCTCATGTCTCTCCTCTCATGTCTCTCTCTCTCTCTCTCTCATGTCTCTCCTCTCTCATGTCTCTCCTCTCTCATGTCTCTCCTCTCTCATGTCTCTCTCTCTCATGTCTCTCCTCTCTGTCTTTCTCATGTCTCTCCTCTCTGTCTTTCTCATGTCTCTCCTCTCTGTCTCTCTCATGTCTCTCCTCTCTGTCTCTCTCTCTCTCTCTCTCTCATGTCTCTCCTCTCTCATGTCTCTCCTCTCTGTCTCTCTCTAATGTCTCTCTCATGTCTCTCCTCTCTGTCTCTCTCTCTCTCTCATGTCTCTCCTCTCTGTCTCTCTCTAATGTCTCTCTCATGTCTCTCCTCTCTGTCTCTCTCTCTCTCTCTCTCATGTCTCTCTCTCTCATGTCTCTCCTCTCTCATGTCTCTCCTCTCTGTGTCTCTCTCTCTCTCTCTCATGTCTCTCCTCTCTCATGTATCTCCTCTCTGTCTTTCTCATGTCTCTCCTCTCTGTCTCTCTCATGTCTCTCCTCTCTGTCTCTCTCTCTCTCTCTCATGTCTCTCCTCTCTCATGTCTCTCCTCTCTGTCTCTCTCTCTCTAATGTCTCTCTCATGTCTCTCCTCTCTGTCTCTCTCTCTCATGTCTCTCCTCTCTGTCTCTCTCTCTCTCTCTCATGTCTCTCCTCTCTCATGTCTCTCTCTAATGTCTCTCTCATGTCTCTCCTCTCTGTCTCTTTCTCTCACTCTAATGTCTCTCCTCTCTGTCTCTCTCTCTCTCATGTCTCTCCTCTCTGTCTCTCTCTCTCTCTCATGTCTCTCTCTCTCATGTATCTCTCTCTCATGTCTCTCCTCTCTCATGTCTCTCTCTCATGTCTCTCCTCTCATGTCTCTCCTCTCATGTCTCTCTCTCTCATGTCTCTCCTCTCTCATGTCTCTCCTCTCTCATGTCTCTCTCTCTCTCATGTCTCTCCTCTCTCATGTCTCTCCTCTCTGTCTTTCTCATGTATCTCCTCTCTGTCTTTCTCATGTCTCTACTCTCTGTCTCTCTCATGTCTCTCCTCTCTGTCTCTCTCTCTCATGTCTCTCCTCTCTCATGTCTCTCCTCTCTGTCTCTCTCTAATGTCTCTCTCATGTCTCTCCTCTCTGTCTCTCTCTCTCTCTCATGTCTCTCCTCTCTGTCTCTCTCTAATGTCTCTCTCATGTCTCTCCTCTCTGTCTCTCTCTCTCTCATGTCTCTCCTATCTGTCTCTCTCTCTCTCTCATGTCTCTCCTCTCTCATGTCTCTCCTCTCTGTCTCTCTCTAATGTCTCTCTCATGTCTCTCCTCTCTGTCTCTCTCTCTCTCATGTCTCTCCTCTCTGTCTCTCTCTCTCTCTCTCTCATGTCTCTCTCTAATGTCTCTCTCATGTCTCTCCTCTCTGTCTCTTTCTCTCACTCTAATGTCTCTCCTCTCTGTCTCTCTCTCTCTCTCTCATGTCTCTCCTCTCTGTCTCTCTCTCTCATGTCTCTCTCATGTCTCTCCTCTCTGTCTCTCTCTAATGTCTCTCTCATGTCTCTCCTCTCTGTCTCTCTCTCTCATGTCTCTCCTCTCTGTCTCTCTCTCTCATGTCTCTCCTCTCTCATGTCTCTCCTCTCTGTCTCTCTCTAATGTCTCTCTCATGTCTCTCCTCTCTGTCTCTTTCTCTCACTCTAATGTCTCTCTCATGTCTCTCCTCTCTGTCTCTCTCTCTCTCTCGCTCATGTCTCTCCTCTCTGTCTCTCTCTCTCTCTCATGTCTCTCCTCTCTGTCTCTCTCTCTCATGTCTCTCTCTCTCATGTCTCTCTCTAATGTCTCTCTCATGTCTCTCCTCTCTGTCTCTCTCTCTCATGTCTCTCTCTCTCATGTCTCTCTCTAATGTCTCTCTCATGTCTCTCCTCTCTGTCTCTTTCTCTCATGTCTCTCCTCTCTGTCTCTCTCATGACTGGAGAGTTGTGTCACACGAAGTTAGTGAAGTTCCCGCACACAGAGAAGTCGGTGCAGCCCTCACACACACTGAGTGCTCGGGATCCGGGAATGGCTGACACGGAGTCTTCTGACCTCCCGTAACCCCCCCCCCCCCGCCCCGCTGCACTCAGTGGCTTCTCAGTGTCCTGGCTCATCACTATGGACTGGACCGCGGGACTGACAATGAGATCATAGTGCTGGACGGCGGACTGGAGTCGGCAATGGCAACCTCGCGACGGCCGGGCCCTGCTCCTTACCTCCCTCTCATCTGCAGAGTCGTTCCTCCTGTGTCCTGTCACAGGCGGAGGCCGAGTACATTTGATATCACTCCGCCTGTGACAGAAGCCGGCGCTATACAGAAAGCATCGGCTCTGCTTCCTGTAGTGCCGGCTCAGTTTACAGCGATGCTCAGGGATGGTGGGTTGGGAGGCCGCCATCTGGGTTTACTGACCCGCCATCCCAGAGCAGGAGGTGGCGGCGCTGGGGGGGACGGCGTTCCTGTTGTAGAATAAGTACAGGAACGCCGTTCCCATGTGTTCCCGCGGGACTCGAGCCCTGGGTGTACCTCATTTCCATCTCAAAAAGCTGGGAGGTATGGGGTTAGGGTCAGGGCGCCCCTCATCCCTGCAATAAGGAATTGCGCCCAGGGCAGCCGTTCCTCCTGCCCACCGCTTGTCCCAGCCCTGCCTGCAGCTCTAAGTCCATACCTTCTTACAGGCTGACTGTTTACAAGGTGCAGGGCTTGTAAATGAACTACGAGACTGCTCATCAGTGACCTCACTGTCCATTTAGAACTACAATTTGTTAGCTGCAAAGACTATTTGTACTTCAATTAATTAATGGTAAACTGTGAATGAATGAGGTCAGGGGCGTAACTACAGGGGTTGCAGAGGTTGCAATTGCAACCAGGCCCCATGCTCCAGGGGGTCTGTGCAGCTCCCCTGTACGCCTGGATAGGAGGGGCGGTGGGGGCAGCATGTAGAGAAATCACTGTCCTCCTTTTTCCTCCTGTAGCTGCAGGAGGAAAATGAAGGAGATTGGTTCCTCTGTATGCTGCCCCTGCCACTCCTCCTATCCAGTTCACTTGTGTTCTGCAGGGGATGTGTCACAATAGAGAACCAGGAAGGGGTCGGTAAATATGTAATTTACCAGCTCCTTCCTTTTCTGAAAGGACAGAGTCATAATGAGTGACACTGTAAAAAAAAAAAAATGAAATAAAATGATAAAAAATAATACAATCAAAATACCAAAAAATAAAAACTACTGACACCATTGGGTGAACTTCCAGGACTGCAAAGGTCACACTTGCAACTGGGCCCTGGCAATCCACCACCGTGGGGAGGCCCCAAGATGGCAGGAAGGGGGCCCAGTGCAGAACTTGTGAAAGGGTCCTGCTGTGGGACTGTAATAAAAGGCCCCGCAACGGGAGTAAAGGGCCCCAGGATCAGTGGGTAGAGCCCCAGGCTTGAAGGGAAGGGCCCCGGCCAGGGGTGCGGGGGGCCATTCATGGTTTCTTGCACCGGGGCCCTGAAGGTTCTAGTTACGCCTCTGAATGACGTGGCCATGTGGGCGGAGCCCCGCACAGCTGCGTTCTTTTCAAAGAGATGCAGTGGGCACCAGGAGAAGATCCCTACTCGCTGTCACTGGGAGAGGGGGAGAGGCTGTAGCTATTTGAACATGTTCCATGTTCCACCCTAAATACGGGTGGAACCTGTAACACGTTCCTAAATACGGGTGGAACCTGTAACCCGTTCCAAAAGGTGAACTTATCAATTAAGTCTGTTATTTTTCAAAAGAAAAGCTATCCTGTAGATGTAGGATTTGGAGTGTAGACAAACCATTTGCCACTGACAGGGGTGATTTCAATTATTAGCTTTTATTTATACATGTAAAATCTTTATTCCAAAAGGAAAAAAAAAATGTTTGCTGTAACTGCTTACCCCCTTCCCATCTGTGCTATAGCTGAAAGACGGCTACAGCGCGGGCTCACTTTGCCGGGAGGATGTCCATGGATGTCCTCCCATGATCACGCTGCCCACATGCCCCCCTGTGGCTCTGTGGTAGTGGTGCACTCTGTGATCGCATCGCAATCACAGCATCCCTTTACCTCGTGATCAGCTGTATCCAATGACAGCTCATCACAAATGTAAACACAAGCCGGTTATCGGCTTTCCTTTCCTCATGCTGACAGCGTGAGGAGGGGAGAAGATAGACGATAACTGGCTTGTGTTAAAGGAACATATACACTGATAATCAGGGCACTGATTATCAGTGCAGTCCCAGCAGTGCCCACCAGTGCTGCCAATCTGTGCCCATTAGTGCTGCCAATCAGTGTCACCCATCATTGCTGCCCAACAGTGCCGCCTACCTGTGCCACCTATTAGTGCCCATCAATGTCCCCTATCAGTGCCCATCAGTGGAGCCTCATCAGCGCATATTAGTGAAGGAGAAAAATTACCTGTTTCAAAATTTTATAACCAACTACAACAAGTTTTTTTTTTTTTTCAAAATATTTTCGTTTGTTTAGCAGAAAAAAAAAATACAGTGGTGATTAAATACCATTAAAGCCCCTTTCACACTTGTGCAACTTATGCAACTTTGGCATCAGAGTTGCACGACATGTCGTTTGCCATGTTTTCCAATGATCACTATTCATATATGCGCAACCTAAAGTTGCAGCAACTTCATAGTAGTTCATGCACTACTTTGGTCGAACTTTCATGAACCTTGAGGGCCATAGACTCCAATATTAACACGCAGAAGCTGCATGAAAGTCATACCTGAATGTTAAACAATGCAACTTGTGTGCAACAGTTGTCCATTAAAACTGGTCAAAGTCATATCCAAGTTGCACCCATCCAAAGTTGCACTCCAAAGTGCGCGCAACTTTGGAGTCGTACAAGTGTGAAAGGGGCCTAAAAGAAAGCTCTATTTGTGTGAAAAAAAATGATAAAAATTTCATACGGGTACAGTGTTATATGTTTGCACAATTGTCATTCAAAGTGTGATAGGGCTGAAAGCTAAAAATTGGTCTGGACAGGAAGGGGGTAAAAGTGCCCAGTAGGCAAGTGGTTATCAAGTGTTAGCTGGAGTTTGGCTTCAATTTGTTGGTGTATCTAAATCTGCAAGTGCATCTAAAGCCTAGTACACACCAAAAAAACAGAATTGTCAGCTCAGATCGGAGCTGTTGTACTAACAATCCGATGTTAGTACAGTGATCTCCCCTGCTGTGCTATTGTGTTCTGACAGGGGGAAGCCCCCCGCCAGAACACTTGGGCCAGCTCTTTCAGCCATTGACTGATAGCGCTGACCAGGAGTTGGTCGGCAGACCTTTTTCAGTCAGGAGCCTTTGACAGAAGTTGGCTTCTGTCGGACTGACTGCCATACACACAGGCCGAATATTGGCCGGTTTCTATTGAACCAGCCGGTGCAAAAAGACATTCGGCCCATGTGTGCTAGGCTTAACACTCCCCCCAAGACTGACAATGCTGCTGTCCAAAGGTGCCCTCTGTGCTCCTTCATTCAAAATGGAGGCATTCTAAAAAGGGGGTGTGTTACTGGCCTGGTCACCAGGGTGATCAGTAACACCCAGTGGGGAAAAACTGTTAAAAAGAAAAAGACTGCAGCCATCACATCTAATGATTGGTAAGCTGCAATATATTACATTTTTGGTTTTGGGTTTAAAAGATAAAGATAGTAGTGCAGTAATTAGTAATGTACCAATGCACCTTGGCATGTTGAAAATTGTACAGGACCCTTTTTTGTACTCCAAACACTAGCAGTGCAGTGTGCCACAATGATGGTCCACTGGGGTGCCATGCAAAATACTTAGCACCGCATTTTACCAACATGTATATATCGCATGTTACCAAGCCACAAAAGTGTGATATGGCCCCTCAAAATGGATGGGCTGCCATAACACAACACATTGATGCAATTAGGCAGAATTCATAAAGGGTGTCAAGGATACAGCACCGAAACCGTCAGTACCAGAAAAAGGTACATGAATCTGTTAGAGTCTGGCCCTGAGATTGTGGGTGTCTATACTGTACACTATGTCCTTAGACAGCTCACTCCTGGGCCACTGCGCTTGTCACACTGACAGGAGGAGTTTCGTATTGTGATGGGTGGAGCCTGATGAGCAGCATTTCTTGGCACTGAGGAAGGGGGTTGGCCCTCGAAACGCGTCAACCTAGCCACAGCAGCTCCATGCGGTTCACTGCATGCCATCCAGCATCACGCAGTGCCTGGCTACCTTGGAGACTATAGATTGATTTTGTCGATGTGTGTATTATTCACACTTGTTTTGTGAGTATATTATGCATTTTACTATTTTAATAAATGGTTTTAGTGGTAATGCACTAGGTTGGTGCGCCCCTCTTTTTGTTATCTTTTCCAGTTTGGAGCCTGATGAGGAACTGAGAGATTAGTTCCCCATCATGTCTGCCTTGCAGTTGAGTGACAGTGCAGGGCAGTGGGCGGATCAATAGCCGCTATTCAGTCCAACACTGGCTCTTGAATCTGCCCACTGCCATTTGCTGTCATTCAAAAGTAAGGTGGACCTGATGGGAAACTAATCTCTCAGTTCCTGGTCAGGCTCCGCCCTCCCAGGGACTCAAGTCATTTCCTTTATGTGTGGTCATTACCATATTTGGTTACTAACATCGCCTGTTTCTGCCTCCCCTTTCCTTATATTTAGCCTTGGCCACGGAATCTCCTAGGCCAGAAGCTGAATGGGGACAGGGATTGAGCCCGTATCATATACATGACATTGTCCAAGCACAGACATACCCCACTCTGAGCACTGGTCTCAGATTTAGTCTTCAAGTGATTCTAAGGGCTGTAGGTTTTTTACCTTCATGCATCCTATGCATGAAGGTAAAAAACCTTCTGTGTGCAGCTCCCCCTTCCCCCCGCCCCAGCCCCCATAATTCTTACCTGAGCCCCAGCTTGATCCAGCTATGTGCACAAGAGCAACGGCCCTCCTGACTCTCTCCCTCCTCATTGGCTCACACACAGCAGCGGGAGCCATTGGACACACAAAGCAGGGCTCCGGAACGACCATGCACGAATAGCATAGGGGCTTGCTATGGGGGCACTCAGCAAGGGGAGGAGCCAGGAGTGACGGCAGGGGACCCAAGAGGAAGAGGATCAGTGCTGCACTGTGCAAAATCATTGCACAGAGCAAGTAAGAATGGCATGTTTACTTAAAAAATCTTACTTATCTTTACTTACAAAATCAAGCCTTTATTATAACTTTAATTACCACCATGCTGTCATTCTTTAGTAATTTGTTGCTGCTACAGTGACAAGTTCTTAAAGTGACAGTAATTACAATTACCTGATTTTGCCGCAGGTGTAGGTATTGTTCCCAAATCTGACGCAAATGCATGTCTGAAATAGGTGAAAGTAGTTCTAAAGAACTCTCAACCAAAAAATTGGCCATGGGGCTTTTGAAAACTGTACCACACATCAACCAATCAAAAATTGCTTAAAAACTTAGATTTTATTCAAATACAAACAATTTAAAATCATGAATAACATTCCACAGAGCACAAAGTATAATGAAAAATGATATAGTATCATGTATACACATCAAGATAACCAATTGGTATCCCATCACTCTCGATGCATTTTGTGAAACAAAATTCACTTTTTCAGGGGTCGATAGCACTTTAGCCACTTAACCACTTGCAGACCGTCCCACGCAGATTTACTGCGGCAGGGCTGCTCGGTAGCGCATAATCACACAGATCTACGTGATTATGTGCATGCGCACACGCTGACAGAGCCGCGCTCCTGTTGTGATTGGACACAGCGGGAGCCAGACTGCAGGAGGAGCGGGCACGATCTCCGCCGGCCTCCCGCGATCTTCAGAGAAACTGACAGGAGAGCCGCCTGCCTATGTAAATAGGGCAGGCAGCTCTCCGGTCAGACAGGCACAAGGGGATTGTGTGTCTCAGCTAAGCTGAAACACCGATCTCTGTGTGCCTTTCACAGGGCCCTACCCCCCCCCCCCCCCCCCACAGTTAGTAAGCACAATTTATGCTCACATTTAGCTCCTTGATCACCCCCAGTATTACCCCTTCCCTGCCAGTGTCATTTATATAGTAACAGTGCATATTATTTAGCACTGATCACTGTATTGGTGTCACTGGTCCCCAAAAAGTGTCATTTAGTGTCAGGTTTGTCCGCCGCAATGTCGCAGTCCCGCTAAAAATCGCTGATCACCCCCCCCCCCATTACTAATAAAAACAACAGCAAAAAAAAGTCCAAAAATCTTTCCTATAGTTTGTAAACGCTATAACTTTTGATTTTTTTTACCAAAAATATGTAGCAGAGTACAAATTGGCCTAAACTGATAACCAAAATTAGATTTTTTTAATTTTTTTTTTGGGAATGTTATATTGCAGAAAGTAAAAAATATTGTTTTTTTTTTTCAAACTTGTCGCTTTTTTTTTGTTTATAGTGCAGTTGTTGCAATTTTTTTTTTTTTTTTGTCACGCGGTATTTGCCCAGTATTCTTCAAATGCAATTTTTTGGGTAAAAAATACATTTCACTGAATTTAAAAAAAACTAAACAGGAAAGATAGCCCAATTTTTTTGTATATTGTGAAATATGATGTCACGCTGAATAAATAGATACCTAACATGTTACGGAGTAGCTCTTTTTCTAGAATTATTGCTCTCACTCTGGTGATCGCGGCAGTACCTCACGTGTGTGATTTGAACACAGTTTTCATTTGCGGGCATGACTTAAGTATGCGTTTTGTTTCATGTACGAGCTCACAGGGATGGGGGCGCTTTAAAAAAAATAAATTTTCACTATTGTAATTCATTTTTTTTTTTTTAACACTGCTTTTTTTTAAATCTGATCACTTTTATTGCTGTCACAAACAATGTAAACATCCCTTGTGACAGTAATAGGCAGTGACAGGTACTCTTTATGGAGGGATCGGGGGTCTAAAAGACCTCAGACCCCTCCACTGTACTTCAAAGTATTCAAAATGCTGAAATCTGCATTTTTGAATACTGACATGTTTTTTAAAATGGCGCTATTGGCAGCCGAGTAAACCGGCAGTGACGTTATGACATCGCTTCCAAGTTACATAACCCGAGACCCGATCTAAGCCGAATCTGGCTTAGTTCGGGACTCCAACAGGGGGGACCAGAGACACGGGCAGAGCCGCGGAAGGCGGCGGGGGGGGATGTCCTCTTTCGCTCGCTAGGATAACGGCCGAGCGGCTGCTGAGCTGCACCAGTTGTTATCTCCTGAAAGCCGACCGCCGGCTCTAAGAAAAGGTACCAGGTTGAGGAATCATCCAGGTACAACCACTTCTGCAAGCCAACATACAGGTGTGTCTATTTGTGGAAGGTGGTTAAAGGATATCTGTAAGAGGGCCATAACAGCAATTACAAAATAGTAAAAAAATAAAAATAGTATCCAAAAAAGATTCACACAAGGATAATAGCCAAAGAAACCTACCACAAGAAAAGTGTCCTTCTGCTTTATTCCTTTGAATTCCCTCTGAGACTATTTATCAATGGCTTGTTTTGCCTTGCAGAGTCTAAAGCCGGGCATAGAATTTCGAATTCTGGAGAAAAGTTTTAGGAAAGTTTGTACTAAAATTCTGAGAATTTTCTCAGAAAATTAATTTGTTATTTAAAAGATTTAATTTTAACATATGATTTTGGAATAAATGAACTTTACCAAATGAAAACCACAAATACTGTTAGGCCCATTTCACATGAGAGGTCTGGTCAGGTCTTGCTGTCCATTTTTCAGGAGTACCATATCAGATCCTCAATTCTCCTCTATGAGCAGTCAAATGTAAATGGACTTGTGTCTGTTTACACCTGGCTACCTCGGGTCCGATTTGATCCAGCAAAAAAAAAAAAAAAAAGGAAGTGGATTCGTTCCCCTCCCTCTGGCAGACAGGATCTGAGGGCAGTCGGGAGTAAGCTTTCTTAGAATCTTCTTTTCCTAAGAATTTTCATTTAAATTCTACCCATATATGGCGAGCTTAACTGGTTTTGCAATTGCACAACTGACAAACCCAGTCCCCTTTCTTAAGCATACAAAGTTTGTATAAGTGAAGAGGTGTGTCACGATAAAACATGCCATTTAAAGTGACACCAAACTCTCGTGTAAAGAAAACAATTCTATTCTTTACTGTAAAAATGATCTTCCATTGCTCTCAGCCTCCTATGAATCTTCGAATCCCTTAGTTTCTGTTGCTGTGATCTGACTTCCTCCTAGAGGGTGGCTAAGTTCGTTCTATATGGTCCCACTGTATGCAGAAATATAGCCACCCTCTCTTCTAAAATGGACTATGAATATAATAGTGTGTATAGAGCAGTGCAACTAATATGCTCTACTTGTTCCAAAAAAAAAATAATAATGAAAAATAGATTACAGGGCTATTAACTACTTGCCGACTGCCTAACGACGATTTACGTAGGCAGTTAGCCCCTCACAGGCAAAGTGACGTAGTACTACGTCGCTAGCCTGTGAGGCTCTAGGGAGCGAGCGCTCCCGCTCACTAACAGAACCCCCCGTGCGTGTGAGCGGCGGACCCGATGTCCACCGGTCACTCGCGATCGTCGGTCACACCGGGAGAAAGGCAGGCGGCTAATGTAAACAAAGCCGCCTTTCATTCTCCCCTGTGTAACAGCACAGATCATACTGTCCTGCTATGTAGGACCGTAGATCTCTGCTGTTACATCACAAGCCACATCCAATCACAGTTAGAAGCACGCCCCTAGGGACACATTTAACCCCTCCTTCTCAAATAAAGTTAACCCCTCCCCTGCCAGTGTCATTTTTACAGTAACAGTGCATATGTATAGCACTGATTACTGTAGTAGTGTCACTGGTAACCCCAAAAGTGTCAAAAATGTCAGTCAAGGGTCCGATCTGTCCGCCGCGATGTCGCAGTCCCGCAAAAAAAATCTCAGATCGCCGCCATTACTCGTATTTTGTCAATAATATATTCATATATGTTATACAGATGTGTAAGATATGTACAGTGTTTAGAAGCGGTGGGATTTCCTTGTGGCTGGCCTGGCTGCTATGACTAATGTGCTGCACATGCATGTACTGGCCTGTCAAGATTCTCTATGTAGATGCTCCGCTTCCTATGACTCTTCTACAAAAACAAGTTTGTGAAAAGAACTAGGCTTCATTGAAAGGGGTAAAGGGGTTAGGTTGTTTGCAGTGCAATGGGCACACTTATAAAACAGCATGAGTGGGTGATATCATGATTGCTATGTACTGAAAGTCTTGTTGTACGGTCTTTGAGGGCCTTAAAGAACCATGAGAGACAACTATACTTTTACAAGATAGTCATCCCTCAGATCTGCATTTGACCTCCGTCTAAGCTGCCTCAAACTGCTATTGCAGTCTCACTGACCCATATAGGGGAAGAAGCAGTTCTAACACAACCAAAACCCATCAACACAGGTCTTTACTTCATCTCCAGCAGAAATTCTCTTTGGTGCTGGCCACACCTCCTCACCAAGCCCTCAGAGAATTCTATAGGTCCATTGAATGGCCCAGTACAGCCCAAAACAGGTCTATAAGGGCTCAGTGCACTGCAAGTGCCAAAGAACATACCTGCTGGAAGAATTACCACTGAACCTGAGTCTGCTACGGAGGGTAAGAAAGAAGCAGGCGGGGGTGTCAGTGCAGGCTAGTTCAGGAAGAGTGTGGGGTGGATTAGAGGACTTTCTTTTGTTCTTTATAGCTCTATGAATAATCTCTGGATATGGTGAAAAGCAATTGGGTTTGTGGGACAGGTTTGTAGGCAGGTGCAGTCTATATTCTCCACTGCATGTGGCGCTCGTCTGTAGCAGCAATGCAGATGTGGGAGGAAGTTGAGAGGAACATAGTCCCTCTATGGTTTTCTCAGTCACAGAGAGGCAGCTATCTGATTTGATTCTGGCACCCCATGTGACTTTGGCAGCCATCTTGGGTCAGGCAGAGTCTATTTAAGACCATGTCTCCTGGGTTTGACGTGCATTTTTGCAGTGCAGGGACTGCATACACGTCTGTCAGGGATCGTACTTAGCAGCAGAGAAAGGTTCCAGAGGAGTAGGGAAAGAATAGGGACTCGTAATCCTTCCTGGAAGCCTCCCCATTTGGGTATGGACTGGCCAGGCCAGGCCACATTATAATAAATGTAAACAAGCTTTTTGATAGAGAGCAGCTGCCTTTCTTTAGTGCTTGGAAGTGGACATTATGGAGCATCAGCAAATGTTGGAAGCCTGCGCCCAAGATTGTAGGATTAAAGGGGATGTAAGTCTGCAGCAGGACTGGACATTTTTCTGCATATGTCCTTTAAAGCTGACTTCCAGGGAAAAGTAAATTTCTTCATTGCAGTGGCTGCCCACTACCCTGCAAGGACAACTGCTTGTTTAGGGTGGAGGGGGGTCATAAAAAGCCTTTTACTTACTCATTCCTTTGCATCCACTGGTTCCCTCTGAGCTGTAAGTCAGGTATCTGCTGTCTCTTTCCCCCACTGCTCCAGAGGTCGAATGTCCTCTGATGCCATTAATTGGAATGCACGACCCATAACCCTAATTTTGACATAACGATGCATAATGATGCAGAGGGACAGTCCACCGCTGAAGCCCAGGGGAGAAGAGGAGAGTACCAGTTGCCAGGCAGTGGATAATTGGGTACATAAAACTGCTTTTTGTGGCCTCCTAGACCTAAATAGGCAACCCTTTCAGTGTGTGTGGGCAGCCCTACTACAAGGGACCAATATTTTTTTTCCTCCCAGTTGGAGTTTATTTTACTACACTTATAATCAGTTCTTGCCATACTGGGGGTGAGTTAAAAGTACAGTTGTCCTTACTTTTACCAAGTTAGAGCAATCGTTAGTTGCCGTGTCTTTATTTTCAGCAATAAGAACTGAAAATAGGATTCAATTAGCTGAAATCATGATCATGGTGGCAAATGACAAATGCTCTATAAGGAATTGAGCCTATTGCTATTTGTTGTCTGTGATGTTTACTTTTTTATAGTACACAATGCGTTCGCAAATATGCCAGATGTTTTTTGGTGTTTACAAGTGCATTAACTACTTCAGCTCTTGCATTCGTACAAGCCTAAAGCCTTGTTCCACCTGCGATTAGGGCCATCAGCAGATTCCTGGAGCTGCAATGGCAAGTGTGTGAACAGCTACGACTGCTCAGCCTGTACAAAGCAATGCCAGAATGACAGGTTGTTCACATGCAGCAGTTACCTTTGGTTAGGGACATATGGCTAGTCCTGGATGCGGACAGATTGCATCCAGAATCAATCACCTGTCCCTAAATGCATATAAGCACCGGATGTTAGGATTCACGCAAACAGTGAGGACAGACATGGTTTCTGTCAGCTTGCCATTGCACCCCCACAGTGCTAGGGCTGTTGTCAGGTTGACAGACAAAGTGTATGAGAGCTGCTGACGGTGGCTCTTTTCTCAATGATTAGGGTCCTTTTACACTGATCTACTTTTGCATGAAAAAAAAATGTATCCCTTTAAATCCTATGGAACTCTAACAACCAGTGCACTGTGCATTTTTCAAAGTTCTTTATGCTGCGTTATTGGTGCATGTTTGTATACCTCACCAAATTATGGGTTTTTTTTCTATGTTTGGTTACTCCTATGACTCCATGTTGTGTGGGGTATTCCATGGAGATATGGTGTTTTGTGTTTTTGTCTTTTTACGGCATTTTGTATTCCGCTAAAAATGTTAAATAAAAAATAAAAAACTTCCGAAGACGTCACGCTTTGAAGACGAAACGTGTCAAGTTGAACCGCACGTAGCCTCGCTCTCATTGTGGTACGTGGAACGCAAGCCGAGTCTAAACCCGGAAGCTCCGTGTAGGCAGCGGGCGGACCTTCACAGGCGTCCCGCGCGGCTTCCCTGAGCTCAGGTTTTGCAGTATTCCACCTTTTATTAATTACCTGTACCACCAACGCTGTATACTTTGAACCTTTCAGCATTACTTGCACATTTTTTTTTTTAAATAAAACATTGGAATTTTAACTACTACACCATGAGGAGTGCGATTTTTTTATGACAACTAATAGGATCCAAGACCACCCGGACACGGACGGCTGGGACCCCGCTGGACACTCACCACACAAGCGCAATTGACCCACTTGCTGTATGGTATTGGGGGTCAACAACATCTGGTGAGTTTGCACTACCTACCTCATACCCACAGGTGCACAGAGGGTGATAGCACCAATTGTATTGTTTCCCGGAGTTGGGTTATAATGTTTTGTCATAGTAATTGTAGATAGATGCAATTGTGTTGCATTGTAATTTGTTACAGCTTGTTATAAACAGCTGGCTGATATAATGTGCTCTGCTACTTCAGCAAACCTTAAAGGTGAGTTTTTTTTAAATAAATTATTTTCAGTTTAACCCCTGATTAAGTAAAATTAATTCCTTTCTCACTTTTTTTTTTTTTTTCAATAATTTTTTATTAAAGATTTGACAGGATACAGAGCATAAACTTATGCAAATAAATAGGCGGGATCGCCATACCAGTGAGTTCCAAAACAGTATTCATCAAACACCAAATAAAAGAGTAGTAACTGGAGAGCAGAACAATGGATAAAACGCAATAAATGTCAATAGTACAAGAATAGTTTAGCAATATACGCAAAAATGTAAACTGAGCGCCAGTAACGAAGTAAGGAGGGCTCATAGATTTGGTACAGAAAACAAATAAATATATAAGGAAAGGCCTCCACAGTATAAGAGGCCCAGTAACGAAGAAAGGGGCTGTCGCATACCTTGTAGCACAGCCTGACATGCAGAGGGAGACTTCTCGTACAACCCTGGCTCAGGCACCACTGGAGTTGCAACAGCGATGTGAGAGCGCAGTGGGGTAAGGGTGCCTGCGCTGGTCTTCTGTTGGCAGCGGAGATGAGTGACCGATGATTCACTTGACAGGACTGGATTGCTGAGCAGCCGGTAGAAGTAGTTACAGCGGTGCAGATGCAGGACAGTGTCACCAGGCACTGGAGAATAGTCGGTGTACTGGCAGAGGTTAGCAGCAAGATATCAGGCAAAAAAGTAGGTAAAGCAGAGTCTAGGCAAGCCGGAGTCAGGAATGGAGGTAAGCAAATGTGGTCAGACAAGCCGGGTCAATACAGGAATCAAATACAGGCACAGGAACAGAACTCAGGTAAAGCTGCAGATCAGATAGCACTACACAAGTGCAGCTGCTGCCCTTATATATGTCATTTAGGCATCAATGCTAAAACGGCTAACTGGCGCGCATGCACATAGTCGTTCGCATTTGTACAATCTTTGTATGCACGTGCGCATTCCTGCACATGTGCATGCACATCTGCCTATTAACGGAGTGTCCCTGACTGGGCCCTCATAGATTTGGGCCTGCTATGCAGAAAACAATAAATATATAAGCAGGGGCCTCAACAGTAGGAGAGCTGAAGGGAATAGCAGGAGAAAAAGTGTAGAAAAAGAAGAGAAAAATTAAGATAGGAAATGACCTAGAAACACTCTAGCCAAAATCCTGGGGCCTCAGTGCCTATAACTGCGCATAGCTAATAGTAGGCAAACAAACATTTTTAAACATTTCTTATGCCTGATAAGAAGAATGCTGGTGAGCTTTTCATTGATAAAAAAAGAAAATCTAGGCAGCCGTGAAATTCTGGGAAGTGGGTAAACTGTCGTTTTCTGGCTCATGCTATAGTTTGTTTCACCGCAAGTAGTACATACATTTACGTTTTAAATTGAGACCTTGTGAGGCCTGGGGGGCTTCAAGTGTACCAGGACATACCATGGATCTCTAGGAAAGGGACAAGTTAGTAAAGAATGTAAGGGTTTAATGACTTTTACTCAAAACCTAGAGAGCATAGGGCATGTCCACCACGTATGGAGGACATGCCCTGGAACAGAGCAGTCATGGAAACAAGTTTTAGGAAAGGATAGGTAGAGATGTGCCAACCATAAACCATGTACCACCTCAAGATGGTTTTAAAGGAAAATTCCACTGTGAGTATATCAATAGAACAAGAAGCCATTATGGACCAGAATTGTGACCAGTATTTTTTTTTTTTTTTTACACAATTGAATGTTATTGAGAAAAATAGGCAATAACATGGTATCAAAAACACATCAATATAGGTATGTATAATACATATTACACTTCAAGTTGTTTAACATGAATATCAACATAAAAGTGCATACCAAATGATAAGACATATAGGGTTAGTAAAAGAATGAGGAGACATTCATGGTGTATCAAAGCTAGCGAGCAAGAAAACCAACAGTACTGTGTGTGGGGTACAGCATCGACAAGTCTTGTTGTTATGGGGATCAGTTGTCAACCTGAATCTACAATTATGTAATGCTTAAGGCCCGTACACACGTACCGATCGTCGGCATGCAAACGTCGGTGGACGAAAGATCTGCCGATTGTACGCTTGTTAGTATGGTGCCTCCGACAGCTGTCTGCGCACATTCTGCGGACAAGAGTCTTTCTTGCAAACATTAAAATTTTTGTAGTGTTACGGAAGGCCAGCCAGGGTAACACATTTTATAGAAACTATCAGTGGAGTCCCTTGCTATAGCTACTGTCTCTTCCATGTTGTATGTTTTATCGATCACGCAAAACCATTCTTTGATCAAGGGCGTTTGTTTCTTTTTTCCCAGTATCTAGGTATCAACATATTTTGCAAAATTTAGAGGGTTTTCAACTAAGGATGTTTTATAACGTTTCATGGGGCGGTCAGAGATGTGTAGAAGGCAACAAGCGGGCCTGAGAGATATTTTAGTATTGGTGATACACAGAATGGTTTTCCACACCTCACTCCAATAAGGTAATAGTTGGGGGCAGCTCCACCATATGTGTAGCATATCCCCCTGAGTTTGACCACATCGCCAGCAGGCATCTGAATCTTGCGTCAGAATTTGACCTGAAGTGCTTTTTCCCAGTGTGTCTTGGCATGACCAGCTGTGTCCTGCTTTCACCTCTGGAGCCAGTCATACATAAGTGAAGTTGAGTTAGCCACTGCGTCTCCGGTTAAACAAATGGACTCTAATGGTAATAGGGGTCTAAGTAAGTTGGTTCTGCCCGGATTTGTGTTCGCATAGTTGTGCAACTGGCGGAAGGTCCAGAATGATAAGTGTTATTGATCGCCCAATTCTGTTGCCAAAGAATCAGATGATTTCAGTTTGTTATTGGATATACTGTACAATGCGCCATCAGTAGGGGTAAGTTGCTGTCTTTGGATGAGATATAGTGGCAGTTCAAACCTGGTGGGAAGTCAGGGTTTTGGACAATTAAAGTAAGTGGGCTAGGCCTGGAAGATAAGTCTAAATCTGCACACATTTTGTGAAATATTCCCAGTGTTGACCCCAACAGAGGGTCCTTTTCCCAGGAATCCATGGCAAAAATCGTAAAGGCAGCGTCACCTGAACACCCTCCAAAAGGACCCAGTCTTTTCTGCCACTATGGCAGTTCTAGTCCAGAATCCTAGTGAGATGGGTGGCGATGTGGTATAATTTGAAGTTAGGAAGGCCTATTCCTCCTCTATCTTTAGATTTGGTTAAAGCGTTGAGGCTAATGTGTGGTTTCTGATCCAACCATATAAAATTTCTACTTATTGAGTGAAGTTGCATAAAAAATTTGTGTGGAAGTGAAATTGGTAGTGTGTGGAAATGAAAAAGTATTCTGGGAAGAATTACCATTTTAAGTACGGCTGCCCTTCTGAACCAAGAGATACATTTGGTCGACCATTGTTTTAGATCTCGTTGGATGTCCTTAAGAAGGGGAGAGAAGTTGGGAGAGATTAGCCGTAAGTTTAACCCCTAGGAATTTAAGTAAAGATGTTACCCATCTAAAGGAGTATGTGGAGTGGGCCATGGCTAACGAGTCAGGTGGTAAGGTAAGATTAAGGGCTTCCGATTTAGAATAGTTGATCTTCAAATTGGCAATGTAGCCAAAGAGTAGGAAAGCTTTAATCAGGTTTGGGATGGAAGTATGTGGACGAGTAATAAAGAAGAGGAGGTCATCTGCATAAGCGGCTATTTTATACATTTTGGGCACCTTTTGAAATCCTGACTGGAATCGACAAAACAGATGAAGGGCTCAAGTGACAGGATAAATAATAGTGGAGAGAGAGGGCATCCCTGTCTCGTACCATTTTTAATATTCACTGTGTTGGACAAAGTGCCTTTTATTTTAAGTCAGGCCTGTGGGTTTTGATGTAGGGCCGATATCCAGGACATCATGTGATTCTTCAATCCTGTATGTTGACAGGTAGGAAACATTTAGTCCCAGGTCACTCGGTCGAAGGCCTTCTCTGCATCTGTCGACAAGAGAAGGCCTTCAATGTTAATCTCTCGCACAATGTATCAAATTGAGGGCCCTCACCACATTATCCCTGGCTTCACGTCCGGGCATAAAGCCCGTTTGGTCGGGGCCGAAAAGCTTAGGTAGCACTCCAGACAGTCTATTAGCTAGTATCTTTGCCAATATTTTCATGTCCACGTTTAATAACGTGAGTTACGCAGTCTGTGGGATCTTTATCCGGTTTTGGAATCAGGGTAATATGGGCCAATGTGAAACTTTCGGACGATGGTTGAGGGTTTTGTAAGTGGTTAAGGGCGGACAACAAATGAAATTTTAGAATGGGGGCAAATTGTTTATATTAATGAGCTGTGAAGCCATCTGGGCCTGGACTTTTTCCTGGTTTTAAGCTCTAGATTGCCTGCATAAGTTCCTCTTCTGTGATAGGGCTTTCTAAAATGGCAATGTCTGTGAAAGATAAAGAGGGCATGCGCATGCCACTATCTTTTAAGTAAGTATGCAATAAATCAGGCATGTCCAACCTGCAGCCCGGGGGCCGCATGCGGCCCGGAACTGCAGGCAATGCGGCCCACTGCCCCCTGACAATTTTTTTTTTTGCTGGGGAGGGAGGAAGTCGAGTCGGGGGCACGGCCACAGCAGCTTCCAACTAACTGTAGAAAGAGGCTGCCTTGGAGGGGAGGGGAGGGGGGGAGGGAGTTCCCCGTTCTGTGTAATTCTGCGTCTCTCCTCTCTCTTCATTGCAGACAGCATTGGATGGGCTTGCACTGGTGAGGCTGCATTGGATGGTGTCAGGGACTCAGACGCGGCTGTGCAGCCTACGATCCATCTAGGCGAGTGCGCATGTGTGTGGGTCATGACGCACATCGTACCAACCCAGCCTCCTCTTAAGGATCATTCACCCTCTCATCCAGTGCTGGATTATCGTCAGCTTCCTGTTTCCTGTTGCCTGTTTCCTGTTTCCTGTTGTGACCTCGGCTTTTTCCACGGACCTGTCTCTGCCTGATAACCTTTGTACCGACCCCGGCTTGCTCCACGGACCTGCTTCTGCCTGATAACCTGTGTACCGACCCCGGCTTGCTCCACGGATCTGCTTCTGCCTGATAACTTGTGTACGGACCCCGGCTTGCTGTTACTTGGACCGACCACATGTGTATGACCCCCGGCCTGGCATTTACCACTGCACTGCTTGCTTTCACTGGAGCTTCTCAGAAGGGACCCGGATATCCCTCTCAGCCATCCATCTGCACCACCACAAGCATCCAGTGCTACTTGGGTCGCGTCACCTCCTGTCTCACTTCCAGGGGTGATTCGCACCAAGCTGCAAGGGAAGCCCTCTCAGCACTTCGGCCTCCACCCAGTGATCTGACAGTATAATCCAGCCATGTCAGAGGCCGACAGAGGCGCTTCCCAGCTGGAGGCACTGTGTCAGCAAGTTTCCAGTCTGACCCAAGCAGTCCAAAGACTGCAGGATGGCTACTTCCAGCTGGAGGGTCGAGTATTAAATCTCGCAGGCTCACCACCTCCTGCTGACCCCAATCAACCTCCTGCCAGCTCGGTGCGAATCACCCCTGTAAGTGAGACAGGAGGTGACGTGACCCAAGTAGCACTGGATGCTTGTGGTGGTGCAGGTGGATGGCTGAGAGGGATATCCGGGTCCCTTCTGAGAAGCTCCAGTGAAAGCAAGTAGTGCAGTGGTAAATGCCAGGTCGGGGGTCATACACATGTGGTCAGTCCAAGTAACAGCAAGCCGGGGTCTGTACACAAGTTATCAGGCAGAAGCAGATCCGTGGAGCAAGCCGGGGTCGGTACACAGGTTATCAGGCAGAAGCAGGTCCGTTGAGCAAGCTGGGGTCGGTACACAGGTTATCAGGCAGAAGCAGGTCCGTGGAGCAAGCCGGGGTCGGTACACAGGTTATCAGGCAGAGACAGGTCCGTGGAGCAAGCCGAGGTCACAACAGGAAACAGGAAACAGGCAACAGGAAACAGGAAGCTGACGATAATCCAGCACTGGATGAGAGGGTGAGTAATCCTTAAGAGGAGGCTGGGTTGGTACGATGGGCGTCATGACGCACGCACATGCGCACTCGCCTACATGGATCGTAGGCTGCACAGCCGCGTCTGAGTCCCTGACAGATGGGCACTGATCAGGCTGCATTGGATGGGCACACACTGGTGAAGCTGCATTGGATGGGCACCGTTTAGGCTGCATTGGATGGGCACGCACTAGGCTGCAAGTGCCCTGCGATCTCCCGGCTGCTGCGGGAGACTTAGGATGTCTGCAGTCAGTGACAGAGCCGCTGCTTCCTGTATAGTTCTCGCTCTGTCACAGGCGGAGTGATATGAAATGCACTCCGCCTGTGACAGGAGCCATACAGGAAGCAGTGGCTCTGCTCTCTACTGCAGCCGCTGCTTCCTCCAGCAGTACCCGCATGACCAGCATTACCCGCCAGCAGTAACCTCACCAGCAGTACCCGCCAGCAGTCTGCAAAATAAGTAGAAAAGGTATTTGCATTAGCGTGTGTAAATTGTTGCAATATGTTTTTTAATAACTAGTTGTGTTTTGTCATAATATGTCATGTCTTTGTTCATACATGTATGAGTAAGGACATGACATTTTCTGGCTGCCTATGTCACATGTGCTAGGGGTGCAACCAGCCCCCAGCACATAACTGTAAATATTCCAGCATGTGCAGTGTTTCTGACTTCTACCACCATGACCACTTCAAATCACTGAAGTGGTCATGGTGGTTAGAGTGTTCCTTTAATATCTCTCAAAAGAAGTAACCCTCTGTATACTGATTGCATTTCATCATCCTCTAGTTATGTTAAATTAGTGCTGGGGGACGGGGCGCGGCGGCGCGGGAAGGGCACGGCAGTGTTTTATTACTTATATACCTTAACTATAGTATATATTTTATATGCGGCCCGAGAAAATTTTTCAACACTCAGCCAAAAGGTTGGACACCCATGCAATAAATGATCCCTGCTTCACTCTAGATCTGTCGGAGTGTGCATGGGTGGTAAATTATATAGTTTAGAATACAATATATGAAAGGCTGACGCTATTTGCTCTGTTTTTTGTAGAGATTTTCCTTCTGGGGTTTTGATGGATTTTGATCATCATAGAGTGATTAAGGGTTTTAGGAGCTTTAGCAAGAAATTTGCCACTCTTATCCCTGTGCTCATAACAGAACCCTTTTTTAAGAAAGAGGATATGTTTCGCTTTGAGATTAAGCAATGATTGCATTTTTTCCTGTGTCTCCAACAATTCATGAGCTACAAGTTTGGCATGAGTCAAAAGTTGTGATGTTTTTGTTAGCCTCCCTTTTCTTGTGCGATCCTAAATGGATGAGTTCCCCACTAATCACAGATTTATAGGCCTCCCATGCTGTCATGGAGGATAAAACGTCTGTGGCATTAAGTGGAAAGTATGTCTGGATTGCTGTTTCGAGATGTTGGCTAGAATTAGGATCAGTCAACAATGTAGGGTTCAGTCGCCAGTTGCAGGTTCTGTGAGGTAAATCTGTTACTGTCAGGGAGATTGAAATCGGGCAATGGTCTGAGGAGGTTTGTATGCCTATGTCAGCAGCCCGAAGTAAGCACAAGTGACGCCGGGAAACAGAAAGATAATCAATACGCAACTATTTTTTATGCATGTCAGAATAATAGGTGTATCCCTTTCAGAGGGGTGCACCAACCCCCATGAATCCGCCAAGGAAAGGGAATTTAGTAAAAGTTTAATATTTTTCAAAGATTTGTATGTAATACTAGATTTGCCATTGGAGGTGTCCCGTAGGGGTTGTAGGGGAATATTGAAGTCCCCTCTTAGAATCACGCATCCAGTGGCAAAGTTTTTTAATTCATCAATCAGATGAAGGCAAAAGGTAAGGTGACCGGCATTTGGGAAATAGACATTGGCCAATGTTGTTGGTCTGTTGTGCCAGAATCCTTTTAAAAATAGAAATCTGCCCCGTGGATCTGGAAGTTGGTGTGTCAGCTTAAAATTTGCATTTTTATGTATCAGAATAGACACCCCTTTCAACTTGATGTGAATTTGTAGCATGGTACACTTCAGGGAATTGACTGCAAATTATATCTCAGCGTGGTGCAGGCTCATTCGGACGGGGTCTGAGCGCTCTATGAGCCCGCTCAAACTCAATCACTGAGTCCTCCGGTCTTTCCAATATGTTGTTAAATAAGGATGTCAGTGCAGGAGTGATCTGGTCAGACCCTATTGATTATGGCACTCCTCTCACCCTCAGATTGTGCCTTCTGCCCAAGTTATTCAGGTCTTCTAAATGGCGATTAACAGCAATCAGTTGTGAGGTGTGGGCCTCAGGGACTGATTCTATAGCTTTGTCCCTTTTTGTGGCCTGTTTCTCACAGTTACGTATGTACTTTTTCATTAAGTGCTAACAGGTCAGCTTTAAGTTCTGTTATAGCAGATGAGAAAGTGTTTTTAATATCAGCCACAAATACTGACATGTCAGCATATGAGAGAGTGTGGTCAGTAGTGGAACGGTTGCTCACCATGTCTTCTGAGGCATGCTGCGAGTCCTCACTGAGATCCTCCTTGTGTGTTCTGGGTGCCAGCTTGGCCATTGTATCTTCCCTGGAGGGCCGGGGCAGAGACCTGAAGAGATCTGGGATTCCTCTGGTCCTCGGGACCGATGCAGAGCATCTCGTTTTTGTCCCGGGGTTTTGGTGAGTTACGGATAAAAAGCTGTGCTGTGGATGGGATCCAGTCGCCTTAAGGTCAGTAAATTCTGACCTTATTGAAGCATACCCATACGGATCGTTTAATCCGGGAACCCTACGCAACCAGGCATGTAACCAAAAACACAAAGATAGAGAGAGGGAAGGTACCCTCTCTGGAAGGTTGCTAAAGAAGAGCTCACAGGGATTGGTTTGTGCAAAAACAAAGTATAACCTTTATTAAATTTGGGTGCAGTACATACAAAAAATATGGAAATCAATAGGATAGATACAAAAAATAAAAAACTACCTAGTTACAGATTGAGACTCGGTAGCTGATGGCCGACCCCTCGGGTCGGTGTCGGTTGTGCATGAAATGCAAATGCATCAACCTTGCCTGGCACCTGTGGCACCTACTGGGGTTCTGTTTTAGGAGCTTACTATGGGGAGCGGGTGACGTATGATTAAGCCATTTGAGTCACCAAATTCGCTCAACCCTGTGTGTAGAGGTGTCTACTGCTCTGTATTCAAATTAAGTAAAAATGGTGTGTACCTTGGAAAAGCTCAATGGTGAGTATGGTAATGACCGGCAGAGGGCAAACGGACCTGCTTAAGGTAAGCAAGGACTGTCCATGTTCGGGTGATATAGAATGCACGTAATTGCAACCAATCTAAGATTGAGGAAGAATATGGTATATCACAAATCTAAATATACACACAAAAAGGGTGGCCACCCAACATGTAAACAGTTGCTGATTCCCTGTGGAGATCTCAGGGACTGTTCGGCACATCCATAATCATAGGGACAGAGAGTCCAATCATGTGATGGGGGTGGTGTATGTATCACCCGATAGGTATGGGACACGGACAAGATCTTGCTGGATCTACAGTTGGCGGGGGCAATGAAGTATTAATGGGACTTCAGTCTCAGCCTGTGGTGCACGGAGGGAGCAGGCCAATCCGGAACTGGGGAGGTATTACCACAGCAAAGATAGGGATACAGGATATACCTGTCCTGAAGTGTGTGTAGTGATACTGATCAGGGATGGGGCCCACCTAGTCAGAGGAAAAAGGGTTTAATAGCAGTGATCCATCCATAATCCTGGGTCAGTCCATCAAGGATATGTAACATACAGTGTCTGTGTGTGGGGATCGTATCGCTCACCTTACCTCTCTGATTGACTCAAATGTGGGATGAAGAAGTCCAGTACCTCTGATCAGTCATCTACTCACAGTGGATGGTGTGTCTCCTCTTGTCCCTTGCAGTGGGATGCTCACCCTGGCCGGTGCTCAGACCTCCGGAAGTGCAGCCGGGAAGCTCTCTCGCTCCGATGCTCTGTATCAGGCAGTGAGATGCCGCCGCTCCTGCGGCGCTGCTTGCTTCTGGCGTCCCACGTGGGTGTGCCGTGCTGGTCCTCTAGAAGGTAGGTAAGCTTCCTACTGTGCCTGTCAGGTGCTGGCGTCGACCAGTTATGGTGAGTTAGCCTGCCCATACCCGAGGCGATTTAGGCCGGTGTTAAGGCTGCGGATAGAGCAGAGCTCCTTCTCTAAGCCTCCATCTGCATTGCGTGCCAAGCCACACCCCCTGACCAGTTTTTCTTATCTTTAGTACTTGTGAGGTCTTGTTCCTACTTCCCACTGTAAGTGGGGCTAGTAGGACAGTGTTCCACTGTGAGTAAGGAATAGAAATTGGTCTGGAGGAGAAAAGTGTATGGTGGTAAATGTGCTCAAATAACGATAAATGAGACATCAGATCTTTATTGGTGACCGTAGTCAGCCAGTGTTTAATTTGTATAAAGTAAAAGAGTTTGGTAAACGGGGCCTGGTGCTTGTCTCTGATTTCCGTCCAGCTTTAAACACCACCAGTGGAATGCACTAGTAGACTATGCCTGGGGGTAAAAATGGGTTACCTTGTAAAGGGAGAAGGGGCAGATGTGGTAAAATTAATTTACTAGATGAATTACAAACTCGGAGCAAGTGGGTCCTTCAAGGGCTTATAGATGTAGGTGTGGGTTTTGGAGTAAACGACAGGAGTGAGCGGAGGGAGACTGGGTAGCAATGAAATGCTTCTAAGTAAAACAATAGGGGAACATGCTGCGTGGTATAAAGACAGGTCAAAGAAGCAATCTGAGCAGCTAAGAAGTAATTGGCAAAGCTCGGGACTCTTAAGTCTCCTTGTTTCCTGTGTATGAATATGGTGTGTTTTGAGACCCAAGGTTTTTTTTATCAGATCAGATGGATCCTAAACTGGGGTTCTGGAATGTTTTAAGAGTGTAAGAGGGAATGGAAACATGAAGGGTGTGGGATAAATAGAGAAGCTCCGGTAAGATCGTCATTCTTATGGCATTGATTTTCCCTATCCTTGTAAGGTGGAGGCGAGACCAAGACAAAAGAAAGATTGGAAGGCTGGAATATAGTTGGACTCGTAGAGTGTAAGATAAGAGTTGGTGAGACAAATTCTTAAATAGCTGAGGTAGGAGATGGACCAGGCAAAATTACAATTTTGCTTTAAGGAGGTGACCACGGAATCAGGGAGGGAGACACCGAGAGCAGATTTGTCTTCCTTTACATCTAGTTCAGATATGGTAAACTGTGCAAGCGCAGAGCACAAGGATGGTAAGGTAGTGTGGGGTTGGATCAAAGTTAAAAGCAGATCATTGGCAAATAGACTGAACTTAAAGTGAGGGCCAACTACGATTCCTTTGATGTCTGGGTTGGGTCTGATAAGGTGTGCCAGGGGCTCTAGGGCTTTTGCAGTTAGTTTTAAGATGACTTTGACATTCTTTGTACCTGAATGGTAGATTACCTTTAGTCTATAACTAGTTAAATCTACAATCAATTATTACTTGCTTTTAATAAATGTGTAAAAAAAGCTGTGCCTGGAAATAAGATGGAAAATACTTACCTTTTCTGCTGCACATGCCTCTAAATGTCACTCCATTGGTTAGAGATTCTCTGCTAATCTGTACAAAAGCAGACACTTCCAGGAGCGTCTATCTGTCTATCTCACAGTGCTCAGTTGTTTCTTCTGCTGACCTGTACCACTACATATTTCTGTTAGAGCCAGATAAGCTACAATGTATTTAATGTGTTTTGTATTAATATTGTGAACAGAGTTTACAACAAACAAACTGCCTACATAATGCACTGCTGCAGATTCCGATTTTTTTTTCTTCTGATGCTGGAAGTGCAGTAAAGCTGGTTGTGGCCACTTTAAAAGCTTGAACTGAAGTATGGACTCTGAATGCTTGTACATGAAACCCAATTTGAGCCACTTATACTGCGGCAGGTCGGCTCTGTTCCACGAAATGACGTACCTGTGCATCACTTCGCAGGACCACTAGTGGGGGCGCGCGTGCCCAATTCGCCACAGAGGAAGCTCATCAGCAGGTCGGACGGCCACAATTGCCGCCAGGAACCCGCGATCGCTCCTCATGAATACAGAACGGCAGTCTGCTGTTGTAAACACGGCAGACCGCTGTTCTGTCAGTTATGAACACAGAGATCGCGTATGACGAAACCGGTCGGGCGGTACCGGACGTACAGCTACCACGCCCACTAGAAGTCGGCCTCTTACTACACGCGGGACGCCGCGGTTTTATTGAATTTCTTGGCTTTTATTGATGCGATTTATTCAAGCAAATACAATGTAAGTGTATTTCGCAATAAATCTTTTTCATTATTTTATACTGGATTACGCTATGTGCTTTTCATTTTTTCTCCATACACATGGTTGATAACTTTCCTTGAGTTCTATTGCAAGAAGTTTCAGTAGAGATACATCTTCTTCCCTGGTTTCCTAAGGAGGGAATATATCGATACTTACATCCAAGCTTGTGTGGCCTTTCCATTAAGTTGGAGGCCTAGGCTTCTGGTAAGCAACCAATCCATCCTTTTGTCATGGGTGTATTCCTGCTCCATCACTTCCTTGGGATTCAAGCCTCCTTTCTGTCATTGTCCATCCTGGGACTTGTGCATTATTGCTGGATTTTTTTGTTTCCTTGAATGGACATTTTTTTCACTTTAAAGCACAATTTATGTTTATAACCTTATGCATTATATGGTTCACACTATATTACGTTACCGCTACACTATTCGTACTTTATGTTTTTGGATTTTCTATAGATCAAGTGTATTAGCTGCTTTCACAGTAATTTTCATCACATTTTTTTAGCGCAGGATTCTTTTTGATTTTTACTGTAGTAATGTCACTGGACCCCTGAAAAGTGTCAAAAATGTCAGTTAGGTGTCCGATCTTTCTGCTGCAATGTTGCAGTCCCACTAAAAATCGCTGGTCGCGATTATTAGTAAAAAAATAAAAATAAAACAAATTACATAAATCTTTCCCCTAGTTTGTAGACGCGATAACCTTTGCGCAAACCAATCAATATACACTTATTGGGATTTTTTTTACCAAAAATATGTAGCAGAATACAAATTGACCTAAAATTATTAAAAAATTTAATTCTGAATTATTTTTTATTATTGGGAATGTTATATAGCAGAAAGTAAAAAATATTGTATTTTTTTTTTTCAGAATTACTTTGTTTAGAACGCGAAAAAAAAAAAAATCGCACCGGTGATCGAATACCACCAAAAGAAAGCTCAATTTGTGTTAAAGAAAGAGAATATTTTTTTTTTAGGGTACAGTGTCGCACGACCGCATAATTGTCAGTTAAAGTAACGCAGTGCCGTATCGCAAAAAAGGGCCTAGTCATTAAGGGGGTAAATCCTTCAGGTCCAGAAGTGGTTAGGCTGTTTACCCCAAGCACAGAAAAATTAACAGTGCTGTTGTTACATCAGTATTAAATTCTTCTGCGGAGAAACATCACATGGAATGCATAGTTGGGAATGCATAGTTGTTTAGTGTGTTTCATGTTTTTATTATGGTCAGGATTAAAGCTGAAGTTTAGCATTTTCTTTGGAGTACACTGCCAGGAATAATTATATGTAATGGCATGTATCCCAATGCCCATTTTGAAATCACGCTGGATGCAGGGCACTCTAGCAGCTCAATTGCATACTGGGCAAGTTCTGCCCAGTGGTCTATTCTCCAGTAACCCAGTGGATCTTCACCTGGAAAGCTTTCCATGTCTGTTTTCGCCCTTAAATAATCTCTGACCATATGATGCAGACACTCTGATGGAATGTGGAAGCTGACAGCCCTGGGCACCAAGGACTAATAAAATTTTGAAATGCATCACTAAGGTGGCCCCCTTCTCAACCGCTCCTCTCTTGACCAACAGAAGCCTCAAAACTAGCTTTTCCATGAGACTGTAACCTACCAGAGTCCAGAAAGACATTACATAAACTCCACTTTAAGGTGTCCCCAAGATATGTTATCCTTTGTTCCCTCTGTGGGGACGGGATGAGTTCCGAGACTTTCCCCTTGCAACGGTGGTCAAGAAGGGTTGCCAACCAATATTGATCCTTCTCCGGGATACCACAAATTCTCGGGTCTTTTCACAGACTTTGAGTGCCGGTTCACACTGATGCGGCTGCGGCGATCACATGTAATGTTGGAGCGCACTGCTCCTTCATTACATGCGATCGGCTGTGCGGTGCGAGTTTAGCCATACACTTTGTATGGCTAAATTCGCACCGCACCCACAGCAAAGACGCACAGGACCCTTTTTTGCAGCCGCATCAGGATCGGATCGCACAGCGGTTCACACTTGTGCGATCCGATCCTGTGTGCGAACTGCAAGATCGCACTGCGATATGCGATCAAACTGGGGGTGTGGTTAAGATTACATTGACACCCCCAGCGTATCGCATATGGCAGTGTGAACTGCCAGGGGTGCGTTTGCGATGTGGGAACAGGCTGCGAATTCGCAACCTTCCCGCATCGCATAAGTGTGAACCGGGGATGAAGAATGAGGGAGCCCATGCACCGCAAGTATGCAGGGGCATTAGAAGCAGATTCCTTGTGGTCACTGAGGATTACAGTATCTGGAACTGCCTCCTCCTAGCCACGTACTTCTCCCAAGGATTCTGTGGAGGGAAAACCATCTCTTAAGGTTTGACATATGTCTTCCTCTGCTTCAATGCCTCCTAAACTGCCAGAATTCTCCTCCTCCCTCTCCTCTTGTGTGTTCTGTGGCATCACAAGAATGGTGTCTGCATAAAGCGGCCTTGATGCATGCATTGTCACGGCTTACCATCCTTATTGCCTCCTCAAATGGTGACAGTACAGTGCATGCATCCTTTACCAGCAGCCATAGTAGGGAAAAAAAGCTGAGCCAGCCTGAGCCAATCATGCCATACTCACACAGGTATTCGTTGACTGCCGTCTGCTGCATGTGCATGTGCAGCCACTGCAGCCTTGCCGAAGTTGAGTTCTACCTGGTAGGCATGTCACGAATCAGACGGGTTATGGGCAGGTGAAATTTCCGCTGAATTTCAGCCATCCAAGCACTGGCTGTGTATGACTGCCTGAAATGGCTACAGACTCTTCTGGCCTGTTTTAGCAGATCTTCCAACCCTTGGTACCTGTTTAGGAAATGCTGCACCACTAAATTGAGGACATGTGCCAGGCATGCCTAAGGGCAGACAGGAGGTTAGTGCCATTATCACACACCACCAATCCTGGTTCCAGCTGGCATGGTGTGAACCCCCTCTGGGCCTGCAGAGCTGAAAGAATCTCTGCTTTGGTGTGGCTCCTGTCCCCTAGACAGACCAGCTGAAGCACTGCATGGCATCTTTTAGCCTGGCTCTAAAGGGAGCCCCTTGAACGCTTAGGGGGTACTGGTGGTTCATGGGAAAATTCAGCAGAGGAGGGCATGGAGGAGGAGGAGGGGGTGGAGCTGACAAATCTTGCGTCATCACCACTAGCTGTATAGAGACATGGCGGCAAAACATACTGAGCCCTATCCTGTATCCTTCTGAGTTGCAAGTAGATGTAGCACCCTCCTAGGTAGGTGCTAGGGAAAAGCATATAATGGCCTTGTCTGCTTATCAGGGGGGCTGGGTCTGGTAGCTGTGCTGTCACATGCCTCCAGGTGTGGCCAGTTGAGTCTGGGGAGTCTCCCCACTGTATCCAATGAGGTATCTTGTTGGACAGTGGAGGAAACCTAGCCATTAGCACACCAGGGTTTATCACTGCCCCAATGATCGGGGTTTGCCGCAATGCACCCTGGGATTGGAAATAAATCTGTGGGGAGCATGTGACAGAGCATCTTTTGGCGGTAGCATCAGTCCCAGGAGATGGTGACGGCTGTCTCTCCTCCTGTAAATGTGAGAAGGTGGTCCAGACAGTCGGCCTAGGGACCGGAGGCTGAGCTGGGCTGCAAGGGATCCAGAGTGGAGCTGCTGGGCAGAGATCTTCAGGAAAAACAGTATCATGAGTACTCAAGATCTGCCCAGGGGTCTGCCTAGGAGAGGGGACCACTCCAGAGAGGTCAAAAGGGATCCGGGAGCCAGCTAACCAGGAGTGCACAGAAAAGGGGGTGCCAAGTAGTAAAGCCCTGAAGTTTGGGGAGTAAAAGGGGGTGCCAGGAAGGGCCCTAAAGCGTTTAGCAGTACAGTCTGCACTACAAGTCAGCTACCTCAGGAAAGAGTACATTAGGAAGCTTAAAGGATTTTTCCACAGTCATAGGTGAAGTTCTAGTAACTGGCCTAGCCGAGGCCAGCATCAGTCAGCGTTAACCAGCGTCAGTGAAGTGTTGACCAGCGTCAGTCAAGCACTAACCAGCGCCAAGCAGCATTTTTTAGTGTCTCTGCCAAATTGTGCATAGTTCAGTTGTTGGAGTATCTCACTTCTCCCTTCTCCCATCCAAGTTCTCAAATAAATCCTAAAAACCAACAAAACTGGTCTGGTTCTTGTCTAAGGTGCTCACACTTGAAAACATGCTTAAAGGTACTGTTGTTGCTAGCGGTAACCCAGGGGGACCTGCACTCAGCAGCTCCCTTGGGAGTAGGGCTACATTGAGTTACCCAGTGTGCTGTGAACTAAATATATTGTCCCTGACCATGCTTGCTGGACCAAGTGTCAGCAGTCCTGACGGCGTTTCGTCCAAGAAGACGTTATCAAAGTCCTTTGATAACGTCTTCTTGGACGAAACGCCGTCAGGTCGCGGCGTGCTGACGTCATCCCGGAAGTTATCCTAGGAGCGGATGTGCTTTGCCGTCCGGCCGGCGGCTTCCATCCATCGCGATTTTATCTACAATGTTTGTGAGTGTTCTTCTTTTTAATCAATAAATTAGTCATTATTTTATTACACTATTGGCGCTCTCTCTTTCACTCGGGCTGGTTCTACATCCTGGTACTGAGTTTACAGTTAACACCATTTATGCTGTTGGTCCTGGAGCTTCACGTATGATGGGAAAGCGCTAATAGATTTACTGCTTGGATTATTTGTCATCTGGTAAGAGGCCCATAGGGCTTTTGAGTGACGTTTCTGGTATCTTGGCTATCTGGATTAACCTATCTGCTCATTTGACCTATCTTTCGGTAAGAGGCTTCGCAATTGGTGGTGGTTCGTTTCCACATTCATTCCCTTTACACTGGGCTATTCACGTTTGCTTATTATTCATTTGGTGAGCTGCTGCACAATCGATAGGGATTCCTTATTGGTGGTGGAAATTTATATAATTTACGGTATCACACTATGCAAGTTTTTTCTCTTTTGCATATTATTCACATTATTCGCTGAGGACTCTGACAACTCCCATCTCCCAGATCTGTGACTACATCTCAGCATATGAATCTTGCAGATTTTTAGTGGCTATCTGGTAAGCACATTTCCTACAGAGACCGTGGAGTGTGATCTATGTTTTCAGCGTCAATCAAGTTGATATTTGGGACATTGATTTTTGTTTGGACATTAATTTTTTGTTTACCCACATCACGCAGCGCGGCTTATTTTTTCTATCATGCAGGAGACAGCCAGAGAGTGCAAGCATCATACAGGAGACAGCCAGAGAGTGCAGGCATCATACAGGAGACAGCCAGAGAGTGCAGGCATCATACAGGAGACAGCCAGAGAGTGCAGGCATCATACAGGAGATAGCCAGAGAGTGCAGGCATCATACAGGAGACAGCTAGAGAGTGCAGGCATCATACAGGAGACAGTCAGAGACTACAGGCATCATATATGCGACAGTCAGAGTGTGCAGGCATCATACAGGAGACAGCCAGAGAGTGCAGGCATCATACAGGAGACAGCCAGAGAGTGCAGGCATTATACAGGAGACAGCCAGAGTGCAGGCATCATACAGGAGACAGCCAGAGTGCAGGCATCATACAGGAGACAGCCAGAGAGTGCAGGCATCATACAGGAGACAGCCAGAGAGTGCAGGCATCATACAGGAGACAGCCAGAGAGTGCAGGCATAGTACAAGTACTGTGGGTGGTGTGGTTGCAGTCAGTGTAAATAGCTCTGGGGAAGCCTGTCCTCCCTCTCCTTCTAAAATAGACCTGTGTGACCCCTCTCCCCCCTCCTCTGTGACCCCCATCCCCCTCCTCTGTGTGCAGCTATGGCAGGAGCTCTTCTCACTTACATTAGTTGTCGCGTCCAGATAGCATGTCTCCTCACACTCCCAGCCCTTCCGTTGTCAGTGGGAAGTACAGCAAAGGTGGAGCAGCTCAAGACAAGAAAGTTACATCGTCCTTATCCCGGGGTCTCCATGCACCTGATTGGTTGCTGGGATGCTAGACGGGCCCAGCAACCAATCATTTTGACAGGCGGGACTTGGACATTCTGGGAGCTCTGCCACTGGTACAGGCATTTACCCGAAGACTATCAGACTGTCTCTTAAGCTGCCCGGGCCCCCCTGCTCAGCTGAGGACACAGGGCCCGGTACAACAGGGCCAGTTGTACTGGCCTATCAGCGGTCCTGCATATATCACCAGCAGAGCTCAGAGTAGACTCTGGTGGTTGGTTAGAAAGAGGGGTCGGGTTTGTCTCTAGTGGCCAGCAAATGTGCTTTCTCAATTGCAAAAAGTGTTGTCGAACATAAACCCCATTCACCAGGCGAACAAGGTATATTCTTCTTCCAAGAGGTCCATCAATAATGCCAGGAACCCAAGGAGGCAAAACTCTGTAAATCCGAAACCATACAAGATCACCGGCACGGAATCCAGGACAGCCTGGCAGGGGAGGTGTTGGTGACTGTTCCTGTGGACGAACTAAATCAAGTTTGATACGGAGATGCCTGTCAAACATAAGAAAAGCTGGGCACAGCCCAGTAGTAGCGTGTTTCGGTACATGGTCAAGAACCCCAGCAGCTTCTCCTCTGACATTCCAGCCTGGTCAAGAGTGGACAATAAGTGCTTCGTAAACATCTGCACAAACCGTTCTGCCAGCCCATTCAAGGCTGGATGATAAGGAGCTGTTTTGTAGTGTTGGATGCCCAAGCCACTGAGGAAGGAATGAAACTCATGCGATGTAAATTGAGTTCCATTGTCTGAGACTATGGCTGTTGGCAAGCCATATTGAGCAAAGAGCTTCCTTAAGACTAGAATGGTAGCAGCTGAGGTAATAGAAGACATTTGAAAAACCTCCAGACATTTTAAATGTGCATCTACCATGATCAAATACATTTTACCCTGGATTGGGCCAGAAAAATCAAGATGGAGTCTTGACTACGGGTCTGTTGGCCATGGCCAAGGTTGCAGGGTTCCTCTATTTTGGGGTCGCTGAGCTTGACAGCACCCAGGACATTGAGCCACATAATCTTCAATTGTTGTATTCATTTGTGGCCACCAAACATAGCTGCAGGCTCGCTGATTCATGCGCACCACACCAGGATGGCCTTCATGCAGTATCCTTAGCATAGTTGATTGCAAATACTGAGGTACAATCGTTCTATTGCATTAGTCACAAGCTCACATTTTCTTGCAAAGTACAGACGAAATTCACCCAAAACATTCTCTGGCCCTCCAGTCTGAACATACGAGAATATCTGAGACAGGAAGGGATCTGTGGCTGTATGTCTAGCAATTAGGGATGTGGACATGCAGGATCGTGGCCTGTGTATTTCCACTACGCGTACGTCTCTTGGTGGGTGGTCTCCAAGTGGAAATCAGAAAAATGTATCTGCATTGCCATGGGTATCATGGTAGCGGTATCTGATAGAATAAGTATAAGCTCCCAAAAATAAAGCGTACCTTTGTAAGTGAGACGTATTGTTTTAGAAATTCCTTTCTGAGGGTTCAGTATTGACAACAGAGGTTTGTTGTCAGTGATAAGTGTGAACTCCCGACCACAGATGTACGTGTGAAATTTTTTGTGACCCATACAATGGCCAAAGCTTCCTTTTCTATCTGGGAGTATTTTTGTTCTGCTGAGGTTAAAGACCTGGAGGCAAAAGAAATGGAGAGCTCTGTGCCATCTGGCATGACATGGGAAAGCACGGCACTCAGTCCATAAGGCGAGGCGTCACGAGCCAAGGTGATGTGTTTCTTTCAATCATAGTGGACCAGAACTCGAGAAGACAGAATGAGTCCTTTGGAAAGCCAAAAAGCTTTTTCACATTTTTTTGTCCATGTCCATTTAGCTTTTTCATCCAGTAAGCGATGTAACGGGTAGAGCTGGTGTGCTAGGTTCGGCAAGAAACGCGGTAGTAATTTAGGAGGCCAAGGTAGGACCTGAGCTGTTCAACATTCTGGGGAGTAGGGGCATGGGTAAGGGCTTTAACCTATGTCCTATGTAGTAAGTAACCCATGTGGGTCCACCCATGTGGGCACAAAATTCCAGTCGAGACTTGAGAAATTCACATTTTGAAAGATTGACACGTAAACCATACCTTTGGAGTCTCTCTAGCACAGCTTCAACATTCTTTCTGTGTTCTTCATCAGTGGGACTGGTGATGAGCATGTCATCTAGTAGACATTGGGTGAAAGGTATGCCTGCCAGGACCTCATCCATGATCCGCTGCCAGATGTCTGGAGCTGGGGCTATGCCAAAAACCATGCGGTTATATTGGAATAATCCTTTATGTGTGTTAATGGTCAACAGATGGCGTGAATCTGGGTGTACTTGCAGTTGCAGGTAAGCTTGGTTTAAGTCTATTTTTGTAAAGTTTTGCCCCCCAGCCAGTGAGCCAAATAGATCTTCAAGTCGAGGCAATGGGTATTGATCTACAAGAAGTTGCTTGTTCAGTGCGACCCTGAAATCCCCACAAATCCTAATGTCTCCATTTTTTTTCTTGATATGCACAATTGGCGATGCCCATTCACTTCTATCAACTTTCATTATGATCTTTTCAGCCAATAGGTGGTCCAGCTCTGCTTCCACTTTCTTCTGCAAGGCAAAATGTACTGATCTACTGATCTTGCCTTACAAAAATGAGGTGTAGCACCAGGCTTCAAGAGGAGGTGGGCCATATTTCCCTTTATGGTGCCCAAAGAGTCCACAAAAACCTCCTTAAAGCGTGACTTCAGGGATTCCACCCAATGGTCTACTTCAGAAAGCAATGTACATTGGGCAATGGTAAAGGAGGCATGCCCAGGGCTTTGATCCAGTCCCTACCGTACAACGGAGGACCTCCTTTACTTACAAAATAAAGTATGACTGCGGTTGCCTAATGTAACAAGGGGTTTCACATAACCCAAGAGCTGTAGCAGTTCCTTGCTGTTGGTTTGTAGTGTGAGATTTGGAGGTTGGAGTGGTAGGGACAGACCCGATGCCTTTAAATCAGTCCATGAAATGACAGACACAGCCACCCCTGTATCAACATCCATAGAGACAGGACAGCCATTGAGTGTGACATCCACTTTTATTGCAGTAGTACTCCCAGCTACTCAAAACAGTCCAACATGCTGAACACAGGTCTCCTCATCAGAGCTGAAGCCGTTATTGTCCATATCCACACAAAATGTCTGTTTACGTCTACCTTTTGTGGTAGTGTTCAGGGCGCGGGAGCTGCAGCAAACACGCCCAATATGACCAGTCTTTCCACATAGAAAACAAACGACATCCTTGAACTTGCAAGCAGGTGCGCTGTGAGTAGTGTTACCACAATGATAGCAAGTCGGCGTCCTAGAGACAGAAGAATTAGGTTGGCGAGGTTTAGGCTGATTTGGGGACGGCCGTCTTGGGTGTTGGGTGATAGCAGTGTGGAATATTTCCTCCCCCTGGCTTGCAGGAGTTTCAGGTGGTGCCTTCAGTAGGTTGGCGTCCCGTGTAGCCAACTCCATGACCGTAGCAATGTCAGTGGCGTTCGTCAGAGTCAAGTTGGGTTCTGTGAGTAAACGTTTCTGTATGGCTGGGTCGCAGAGTCCATGACAAACATGTCGCAGAGAGCCGTCTGCAGGTAGTTTTCAAACTGACAAGTGGCAGCTAGTTTACATAAAGCAAGGATATATGTCTTTATGTCCTCCCCGGCCTGCTGCCTCCTACTGTAGAATTTTAACCACTCTGCAATTTCTATCGGCTTCAGGTTGTAGTGCGCATGAAGCTCCTAAATTAACTAAGGCAGGGGCTTAGAGACCGACTTGTCTGGAGAAATAAGGTCTCTGAGAGTACCATATGCAGCTTGACCCAATGCTGTGAGGAAAACTGCAACTTTCTTTTCAGCCACACTATTTGCTTCCATATAGTGCTCCAGCCTCTCCACCCAGGAGCTCCATGACTCAGCAGCAGGATCGAATGGTTGAATAAACCCTATGAAGGCCATGTGTGCTAAAATCCACAATTATTATTCACTCAGAAACATGATGGCATTCTTACATGGAGGAGTCTTATTACAACAGACTTCTGTTCCTAACAGATGTAATCTCTTCTCAGTACCATGTGTCTGCTTTCAGTCTCACACACACACTGTGTCTGACTTCCTGGTACAGCCCCTCACCCCCCCATCATGCATCAGGAGAAAAAGGGCAAGGGTCACAGTTATCCTGCACAAGCATTACAAAGACTGCTAGCAGAGATGCACCTTGGAGCACAAATGCAAGGGTAAGGACTGTAACCCATCAGGTGATAGATATAGTCGGGTGTGCAGCATCATCACTGTGCGACGCCCAGGCAGCAGGCAAGTGATGATACAATCAGAGTCTATAAGAGGCAGCAGTCTGCACATGACCAAGATGGCTGCCAACAGGAGGGCAAGGTAAGACCTTGACACCATGACAGGAGTAGCTGTGAACAAGGAGGCCGTTCTGGCAGCTGCGGTGGGCTGTGCACTAGTCTCTGCTTGGGTGATAGAGGATGATGGAGATGAGGATGGTTTAGTAAGCCAGTCCACCCCCTCCTCTGTATGCTGTGGCTGGATAGCACAGGCAACATCACTAAACAGAGGAAACGGTGCCCTGCCTGAGGACAGACCACGTCCACCTTTGCCTGTGGACATATATGCTGCTGACCCCCCAACAGTGTCATTGGAAGGTCTGCCTCTCCTTGTTGGACTCCCAGACATGATGGGGGGGGGGGGCTGATTACCAAAATGTAATAGAGACGGGAAAATGTGTATTTGGATGCAATTTAATCAATGGAAAGTGGTGTTTGGTGCACTTTACCTTGATTACTCATTACACAGACAAACTGCACTGACGCACTTCATTATAGTGCAGTAAAAGTGCAGAACCTCAATTCAATATACTGCAGTAAAACTGCACTAACAGACTTCAATATACTGCAGTAAAAGTGCACTAGCACACTTCAATATACTGCAGTAAAAGTGCAGTAACGCACTTCAATATACTGCTGTAAAAGTGCACTAACGCACTTCAATATACTGCAGGAAAAATGCATTAATGCACTTCAATATACTGCAGGAAAAATGCAGTAACGCACTTCAATATACTGAGGTAAAATGCAGTAATGCATTCAATATGCTGCAGTAAAAGTACACTAACACACTTCAATATATTGCCGTAAAAGTGCACTAACCCCATTTTACGGCTGGAGCATATTATTTATCCACACAGAGGATGCCCAGCCAAGTTTGAAAAACCCTGGTCAGCCTGGCTAGATTCTGTTGTGCTGTGCTCACTAGATTTGGTGGATGGGAGGCTGGGCACTCCAGGACTACTCCCTATCTACATTTCTATATTCTAGAGCTCTGCTCTCAAGGACTTACCCATTATGCTCCAAATGGCAGCCCATTGAGGTTCATGGATGTCTACATGGTTGTTTTGCAGTTTTGCGCTGTGTCACTCTTGTCACTCTTGAATACCCTGGTTCCCACTATAGCCTTAGTCTGAGTATTGTATATTTGGTTTTGTATGCTACAATGTGACTGTCTGTGGATTGTACCTTTATGGATACTGTATTTTTCTTGTTTGTACAAGTCTAAACTTTCTAATAAACTCCGCTAAGTAAAAAAAAAAAAAAAACCTTTTATACCCTCCTTGATCCATGCTGCTCGAATCATCTAATAAACATACATCTTCAAAATCTAAAATGTTGATTACTTCATTGGAAGAGAGATCGTCAAGAATGGTTTCCCAAAACTCTTAAAAATCTGTGGTAATGTCACTGTAATGACTAACTTTTAATGATCAACATCTTTAAAAAATTACTTACATCAACCAATGTGAAAAATAAGTCAGTGACATGGTTGCAAAACTAAAGTGTTACTAAACCCAGAACCTGCAGCAAGGACCTTTCTTTCATGCAGAAAAGATGCGTGTAAAAGCAGCATTTTTTCTTCCTGTTTGAATGAGCTCTTTATAGACAAATGTAGAAAAAAATTTTTTTAGAATAACATTATTATAAAATAGTTCAGATAACTGAAAAAGTGGAGTGCCCAGTAAGGGGAGACATGTGTGTACATGTCTGTGAGTGTACATGTGTGTGTACTGTACACGTGACTGTGTGTGCGTGTGCGTACATGGCTGTGTGTGTATATATCTGTGAGTGTACATGTTTGTGTGTGTGCACGTGACTGTGTGTGTGTGTCTGTACGTGTCTGTACATGTGTGTGTACACGTGACTGTGTGTGTACATGTCTGTGTGTGTGTGTCTGTACGTGTCTGTACATGTGTGTGTGCATGTGACTGTGTGTGTGTGTACATGTCTGTGTGTGTGTACATGTCTGTGTGTGTGTGTGTACATGTCTGTGTGTGTGTGTCTGTACGTGTCTGTACATGTGTGTGTGAAATATGTACACGTGTGAGGGGGGCTGAGTGCGTACACGTGTGAGGGGGGCTGAGTGCGTAAACGTGTGAGGGAGGTTGAGTGCATAAACGTGTGAGGGGGGCTGAGTGCGTAAACGTGTGAGGGGGGGCTAAGTGCGTACACGTGTGGGGGGGGCTGAGTGCGTACACGCGTGAGGGGGGCTGAGTGCGTACATGTGTGAGGGAGGCTGAGTGTGTACAGCTGCTGAATTTGGATCTTTTTGGACAAAATATAATTCCTTACTGTTAAATCTTGATAGCACTGATGACTTGGAATAGAATTTTCATTTTCATATATTACGTTGTAAGTGTTAAAATAAATGTGTACACTGAAGGACTCACTGTTATGGCTACTGGGTGGATTTGGTGGGATGGCCCATGGGCAGGCCCTGCTGAATGTTGGTGGTTAGGCCTGGGGGGGGGGGGGGGAAGGCCTAAAGCTGTGTAAGGGGCCCCACAATTTCTGATGGCTGCCCTGCTTATATTCCTAAGGGATTTAGTATTGAGTGGGGCGTGACTCACTATTATGAATAGTGGGCCACAGCCCCTGGCACCCCCATACCAGCACCCACTGGCCACTCTTCCTACAGCAGCAGATGAGAGCAGCCAGCAGGAGAGGGGATACCCACCATTACATATAACTTATTTGATTGGTGCTATAAATAAAAAAAAAAAAAAAAAAAAAACGACATTTCAGCTTTAAAACTTATTATCAAAAACCTATTTTTGCTTTTTGATTCAGGTATTTTTTTTATTAGAAATGGTTTCCATTTTTTAAAAACACATAGAAAAGTTACATAAACTTTTATTGCAGTTGCAAAAATTCAGAACAAGGAGTAAGCCCCCGTTCACACTAAGGCGACCTGTGAGGCGACCTGGTCGCCTCCCATAGGGAAGCTGCGGACCCGTTCTAATAGGAGCGACACAAGTCGCTCCGACTTAGAAAAAGGGTCCGGAGCTTCTTTGGGGCGACCAGGAGGCGAGCGCCATAGACTTCAATGTTATGAAGTCCGTGGCGGCCGCTCCGAGGTCGCGGCGCGCTGCTCGCACCGCGACCTCGGCGGTCGCGGTGCGAAGTAGCGTCGCCCCTATGTGAACGGGGGCTTACAGAAGCATGTTAGAAAGATGTCATTACAAGCAAAGTAACATAAATACTGTATAGAATTTTCGATCCCATCAAATTGGGTTTGTCAAAGCAATAGGTGTGGTTCAGCGTGGTTGATATTTTTATGATAAGAAGTATAAATCAGCAAGAGATGTTTGAGTATTTCTTCCTCATGGAGTCAAAGCCATTTGCCTTTTACAATAACACTAGTTTTGTTTGCTCCTTATACAGTAAGATGACAAAATACTTGTAAAGAGGAAGAGGAAACTGAAGATACAAATAAAAGGGTTGTGCGACTGAGTTGGTTGAAACAACTACTGCTGTGGTTTTACTTTAGAAAACCTATAATGCTCTAAGTATAAATTCTTATTTCTAAAACAAAGATTGACTATATATATATATATATATATATATATATATATATATATATATATATATATATATAGTACAAAATCTGATAAAGAACATCACATTAACCACTTTAAGACTGGAGGATTTTCCTGCTTAACGTCCAGAATTTCAAAGGGTGTAAATTTCTCATTGCATTTTCTCACTGCCTATCACGGTTTCGGAGGCCTTGAAAGATAGCACACACCCCCCCAAATGACCCAATTTTGGAAAGTAGACACCCCAAGCTATTTGCTGAGAGGCATGGTGAGTCCATGGAATATTTTATATTTTGCCACAAGTTTTGGGAAAATTACATTTTTTTTTTTTTATTTTTTTTAACACAAAGTTGTCACTAAAAGATAAATAGCTCACACATGACATAGGTATATGTGGAATGACACCCCAAAATACATTCTGCTGCTTCTCCTGAGTACAGTGATACCACATGTGTGAGACTTTTTGGTGAGACTAGCTGTGTACGGGACCCCGAAAACCAATCACTGCCTTCAGGTTTTCTAATGGCGTAAATTGTGCATTTCACCTCCGCACTACCTGTCACAGTTTCAGAGGCCCTGAAATTTCAAGATAGCACAAAACCCCCCCAAATGACCCCATTTTGCAAAGTAGACACTCCAAGCTATTTGCTGAGAGGCATGTGAGTCCATGGAATATTTTATATATTTGTACGGCCGGTGTGAAACAGAAGGCAGATCCTTCAGTCCACGCTGCTCGTGGGGCGGGGGCGAGGGCGGAGCCGGAGCCGCAGCGGAAAGAAGGTAAGTGCCCTACTCGAGTATGTGTGCTGCACTGCTGTATAGGATAACACAGCACACACTGTACACGGCTCCGCACCTCGGCTCCTCACTGAGGTGCACTGTGTGTATGGTGTGTGTTCCTATGTACACCTCTCTGCTGCTGCACATCCATGGACGGCACTGAGCACATAAAACATGCACAGCGCGCTCTCCCACCTTCCATCATATCACTGTACCTGGCTGGCAGGATGCTGCTCTCCTCCCTCCTGTGCGCTCTACACACTCCGCTAGATTACCTCCCTCTTACGGGCTCCCAGCCTCCCACACATGGCCCTCCACCGGCTCCTCTCATATACAGCAGGCAGCCAGGCACACCGCCACAGGCCCCCTCACAGCTGCCATGAATCCCCGCTCTACAATGTCTACAAGGGGAGGGCCGAGGATGTGCACACTGCGCTGCGCCTGCTCCCATTCTGTGTGAGTCAGTGTATGAGGGGACGAGTCCTGTATAGCCTCATAGCAGAGTACATGAGGCATGTGTATGAGGAGACATGTCCTATGTACCCTGCTCCCACCCACCCTGGAATGAGGGGGGCCCTGCCTGAGACCTCTGTGCCCTGCTCCTCAATGTGTGAAGGGACATGTCCCATATAGCCTAATAGCAGAGTACATGAGGCATGTGTATGAGGGGACATGTCCTATGTACCCTGCTCCCACCCCACCATGGAATGAGGGGGGCCCTGAGCCCTCTGTGCCCTGCTCCTCAATGTGTGAGGGGACGTGCCCCATATAGCCTGATAGTAGGGTACATGAGGCATGTCGGGGGATGGGGCAGCTGCATATGGAGGAATTCATCTATATGCAGCTGCCCCATCCCCCTCCTATACAACTTATTTTGCTGGCCCCCCAGTGGTCCCCAGCCCCCCTCTTCGGTGCTCCTACCCCCCATTGCTCTTAACCTCCCCCCCCCTCAGTGCTCTTAACCCCCCCATTTGGTGGGCACTGGTAGGCTTGAACTTGGTGGGCACTGGTAGGCTTGCACTTGGCGGGCACTGGTAGGCTTGCACTTGGTGGGCACTGGTAGGCTGCACTTGGTGGGCACTGGTAGGCTGCACTTGGTGGGCACTGGTAAACTGCATTTGGTGGGCACTGGTAATCTGCATTTTGTGGGCACTGGTAGGCTGAATGTGATGGGCACTGGTAAGCTGCATTTGGTGGGCACTGGTAGGCTGAATTTGTGGGGCACTGGTAAGCTACATTTAGTGGGCTCTGGTAATCTGCATTTGGTGGGCACTGGTAATCTGCATTTTGTGGGCACTGGTAGGCTGAATGTGATGGGCACTGGTAAGCTGCATTTGGTGGGCACTAGTAGGCTGAATTTGGTGGGCACTGGTAAGCTGCATTTGGTGGGCACTGGTAATCTGCATTTGGTGGGCACTGGTAATCTGCATTTGGTGGGCACTGGTAAACTGCATTTGGTGGGCACTGGTAAGCTGCATTTGGTGAGCACTGGTAATCTGCATTTGGTGGGCACTGGTAGGCTGAATTTGGTGGGCACTGGTAGGATGAATTTGGTGGGCACTGGTAAGCTACATTTAGTGGGCTCTGGTAATCTGCATTTGGTGGGCACTGGTGATCTGCATTTGGTGGGCACTGGTAAGCTGCATTTGGTGAGCACTGGTAATCTGCATTTGGTGGGCACTGGTAGGCTGAATTTGGTGGGCACTGGTAGGATGAATTTGGTGGGCACTGGTAAGCTACATTTAGTGGGCTCTGGTAATCTGCATTTGGTGGGCACTGGTAATCTGCATTTGGTGGGCGCTGGTAGACTGCATTTGGTGGGCACTGATGAGGCTGCCTTTGATGGGCACTGGTAATCTGCATTTGGTGGACACTGATGAGGCTGCATCAATGCATTGATCTCTTGTATCAAATCCACAGTCTCTGACCATCTCTTGTATCAAGTCTGCAGTCTCTTACCATCTCCTGTCTGGGGGCTCTGTCTCTCTAACAGATGCCCTCTCTGTGTCCATTAGAGAGACCCCCCTCCAGTTCCAATTAGAGTACTCTGCTTCTCTTACTGTAATTTGTTTATTGTTCAGAGATCATGAGAGGGTCCCGGGGTAAGGAAGACTTCTTAGGGGAGCATCTCTGTGTTTGAGCCATTGCCATAGAAACATGTGTAAAGGGGAGGAGTTAGTAAGATGACCACGCCCATGTGGGGGCGCCAGAAAAATTTCTGCACCCAGGCGCCTGTGACCCTAGGATCGGCCCTGCAAAGTTGTCACTAAATGATATATTGCTCACACATGCCATGGGTATATGTGAAATGACACCCCAAAATACATTCTGCTGGGGTTTGGGGGGGGTGATCAAGGGGTTAAATGTGTACCTATGTGTGTTAGTGTCAGTGTAGTGTTGGTGGAACTCACGTTTAGCTATCTCTCTTTCTTCTCCTGGAACCGTAAGCGCTCCAGGAGGGAAAATTACATCACTTCCCCTGCCTGTGTTTACATTACACAGGCGGGGGACACAATGCCTTTGGCCAGAACCGATCACCAGATCCAGACCAAAAATCATTGGTCTGCATCTGGTGACTGATTGGTTCTGAGCCGAATCAGACCAGGATCGAGCCGTAAATGAATCACAATAAGCGTATTTTGATTGGTCTGCGCAAAAGTTATCGTGTTTACTAACTACGGAAAAGATTTATGTCATTTTTTTTTCTATTTTTTTTTTTTCGCTAGTAATGGCGGCGATCTGCGTTTTTTTTTTTTTTTTTTGCGGGACTGCGACATTGCGGCGGACAGATCGGACCCCTAACTGACATTTTTGACACTTTTGGGGGGACCAGTGACATTACTACAGTAATCAGTGCTATAAATATGCACTGTTACTGCAATAATGACACTGGTAGGGAAGGGGTTAACACTGTTGGTGATCAAGGGGTTAAATGTGACATCCCCCCTCCCATGGCTTGTTTGGGCTCTCCTGTCCTACTGGGAGACCAGAGCTACTAGCTGGCACGTCCGTCTGCCTAGTCAGAGACCTGAAGGAATCCAGGATAGGCTTTGATCAGGTCGTCGCTATAGTAACCCAGCAGCAATGACATAACATCACTTCCGGTTTACCGGCATCTTACGGGCGCCATTTATTTAAAACCGAAAGTATTTAAAAAAAAAAACACAGATCTTGGTGTTTTGAATGTTTTCAAGTGCAAAGGAGGGATTTGAGGTCTTATAGAGTTTAAATCACCTCAACACATCCAATACTCATAACATATGGGATAGGATTTCTTTTTTCCTTCCCATTTATATATATAGAACAAATTAATTTTTCCACATCACACAATATACAAGCACCACTTTGTGGTCACTCAATATACCCTCCTTGCAGTAGCTTTTTTGCTCCGATTTTTCATTTGAGTGCTATTTCAAAGTATTCAATATCAATCCACATCTTTCTTTTATATTTGCCTTTTCTTCATGTAAATATGTGGCCATTCAATACACCTTTCCTGCAGTGGTTTTTTGCTCCTGTCCCTATTGAATGCTATTGCAAAATATCCATTATTAATCGATATCCGTCTTTTCATTTTTGTATCTTTATGTAAACATAGAGTTTGCCTTGTTTATATGTCTATAGTCTTGGCTTTGTCCCCTCAGCTGCAGCCTAGTGTCAGTGACACTGTATGCTCCCCGTACAGATTCTCCCCCCGGCGCACATAGGGGCGTTCCCCCGCCCCGTCACCGGTCACCTGATCCCGCCATTGGCGGAGATTCAGACCCGGACATTGTGCGTCGGCGTGCCCGGAACGCACGCCGCGGCCAACCCTGTGTGGGCGGCGTCTGTGCGCTCCAGACACGGGGGACCTCTATTGGTCCGCACTCGCCTTGGGAGGAGACTGGACGCAGGCTCCGGCGCATGCGCCGGCGTACTTAATGGCGGACCGCGCTCTATTCAGAGCGCGCCGCCATTACTCTTATGCACAGACCTATACAGGTAAGTTACTTTCTCCCTGGATTTTCTAAAACTGCTCATAGGACCCGCTTTTGTCACAATACTCTGGCTAATATTTATTCCTGGCATTTGGGCACCCTTTGAGACTTTACTGGGACTATTTTCCTTTTACTTAGCTATTTCTATCTCTGATTCCTAGGATATCTGTTCTCCGCCATTGAACTCTGGCTAATATTCATTCCGATACCTGGGCACCCTTTGATACTTCTACTAGTACCACTTTTTCTCTTATTCAGTAACTTCTATTCCAGACTACATACTGCTTCCATATTCCTCCTCACCACTCAGTTTTTTCCCTACTTAGTCTTTTCCTTTTCTCCTACCAACTGCAGTACTCACGTTGAGAAACGAGACCTTTTTCTATCTTTATATTTACTCCCTATCTATTTACCCTTTGATATCCCTCATGATTTCAGGCTTGACATATTCCATGTCAACAGGGATGCATGGCTGGACACGTCCCAGCATCATAAATCCATCGGGGGACATACCTATTCTACTACTATTTTACAGGTATTCTGTACCCATAATATTCTGTCCTACTTTCCCTTTTATTTTCCATGATAGACAGACTTCATTGAATTTTTCTTCTATATCTTTTCATAACTTTCTAGATGACCTGTGCGTTTCTGACCTCACTCTGGAGATCCTCGTGGGATTTTCTGTCCGTGGAGCTCCTTTCTCACTGTCATTTGCCATACCACTGTGTATTTGGCTTACAAATATTGAAATCTCCCCTGGAAACCCATACAAATATTAACATATTGCTTTAGTCTATCCTGTATAGACCTAATTTGATTAGCATATACTCTTTGCGGCCATAGTCAATTGAAGGCCTTTTTCTCATCCACCAAGGCCCATCCTTTTGGTCTCACGTCCTGGATTTCACAGAGGTCTTACATATCTGGTACGTAATTATAGAGGCATTTTTTGCCCCCCCTCTTTGTTACATCTAAATACGACAAACACTATGTATAATGAATTTTGTGTTACATCACTCTTAACATTGTTTAATACATGTTAAATTTAACCTTATACTCATTTTTTGTATTATACTCATTGTTACCTTTTATGCTCCTAGTCTGAGCTCTGGTGTTTTGTGGACCATTGAGAAAGGCATTTGGACCGAAACGCGTCTAGTCCGATCCAGACACCTCAGACCCTTCTGGTTCCAAGACGTATCTATGACCTTGTTTTTATTATATACTTGATATGTGATTATGTATAATTTATCTTTATTATATGTGGAATAAAATTTATATATTTTCATACTCAAGTCCTGATTCTTGCCGTTGAAAGTCCCAATCCTCAGGGGTATTGTTGTTCCATATAGAGTTTAAAGAGTATCTGTCACGTGCCTATTGCTGTCACAAGGATGTTTACACTCTTTGCGACAGAAATAAAAGTAATAAAAAAAAATGAAAAGCAATAGTGTAAAAATAAAATAATAAATACATTAATTAAAAAATTTAAAAGTGCCCCATCCCCCCCGTACAAGTGTACAAAGGTGAACACGTGCGTTGTTCCCACTAACCGCGAACGTCGGATCATGGGCCATCTAAAGCAGTAACCTGTAAAGGCTTTTAAAGCTTCACCAATGGATTGTTTGTCGCCATGTGCACAATTTCAAAGTGTGACATGTTTGGTATCTATTTATTCGGCATAACATCATCTTTTATGTTTTACAAAAAACTGGGTTACGTATTATATTATAATATGTATTATATTTTTTTGCATTCAAATTTTAAAAAAGTGTATTTTTTGCCCAAAAACTGCATTTGAAAATATTGTGTGACATAAAAAATTGCAAAACCCACCAATTTATTCTCTAGGGCCTCTGCTTAAAAATATATAATGTTTACAGGTTCTAGCTAGTTTTCTAGCAAAAAGTAAAAAAAACAGTTTTGCACATGGTAACAAAAAGTGCCAGAAAATGCCTGGTCTTCAAGTGGTTAAACCCATTTCATGGATTATTGTACTTTGTTATAAAGATTTGTATAATTTTTAATACAATTCTACCTTGGAGCTTATTTGTCTGTGGTGCCAATGAATAGTCACTTATTTCCTTGGAGGGTGTCAGGGAAGGCATGTCCGTACAGATGGAGTTTCACAGGGCATACATATGCACATACCAGCAACTGGCCAGGCAGATGTGCATAGTCATGGGCTTGGCAGTGCGCATGCGCACTCACGCATCAATGCGCGCACCTGTTACTAATGCTGGCCCTGAGTGGGCTATTTAAACAGGCTTCTGTATAGACTCGTTGCTGTTTGGTCTGCAGCTTCTGTGTGCGTTCTAAGTTCCTGTGTTGACCTTTGGTCCTAATCCGACTTACTTCTTACTTACCATCCTTTGTCTGCTACCTGCCCCTACCTCGGCTTGTCTTTGGATTCTGCTTTTGCATCCTGTCTCTGCTTGATCGACCTTCTGTTGCTGACTTGGCTTGTGACCCGACCATCCAGCTGTCTGCTGTCTATGCCTGATTCGCCCGACTGTTACTGACCCAGCTTCTCTGTCCCTGCATCTTGCTCATCCAGCCTGCTACAGCTCTCAGTCCAGCAAGTGTTCATCTGGTTCCTGCTTCCAGCTGCCTTCTACAGTCTGCCGCCATTCAAATCCCGTGCCAGCTCATCTACTACCAGCATGCTGTGCTGCCATATCCATCTGCTGACTGCTGCCACACAGATTACTGGACTAATTACAGGCACTCCTACCTTGCCGTGCTCCTTTGGCTGCTGTCTCACTACTAGTGACCCCCGAGCCGGAAGTTGTACAAGAGGCCTTCCTGTACACATGAGGCTCACTGACCAGGTACATGACAGAGGGTATTCTGTCTCTATTTGATTTTGGGATAAAGGTACTCCCACCATTCCCCTTTATCAAGTTTTTGTATAGTCTGGTTTGTTTCTTGTAAATACGAGGATAGCCTAATTCCTAAGGGTTGTAATAAAACATCAATAGGATTGCCTAGTGAATCGTCAAGAGAGCAAATGCTGGCCACAATAGACACCCCTCAAACAGGAACATCAGATTTGTGCACCTTGTTTAAGTGCTTGAAAATAGGTCTGACGAGGCAAGGAGGGTCTAACTTTCTAGCTTTGTTATTTTCCAGGAACTCCCAGGGCAACAGCCTACCTCAGGATGTTTTCTAGATTTATTTTTTCTATTCTAGAATAGGATCAGATTGTAGACGCCCAAATATATCTGAATCCAACAGTTGCCGGCCCGGATTGCCTCTCTTTAATGGTCAATGGTATTTAACAAAACAATGGCCTCTCCCTTATCTGCCTCTTTAATTACTGTGTTTAAATTCTCTTTTAGAGACTTCAAAATGTATCTTTCTTGTTTGTCAAATTAGAATAGTTGTGATGTGTCAACTTCTCTGGAATGATGAGGTCATTTTCCACACATTTTTTAAACAAATATAACTTTTCTCCTCTGGACTGAACTGGATAAAATTCAGATTTGTGTTGGGAGGCTATATGAAGACAATCTGGAGCGTTCATTTTTTTTTGCCCATCAGAATATCTGTGAGATTCCATAGAAGTCATATCATGCATCAAGCAAAAATATTGAAAATCAGAATTCAAAGGAGAAGTAAAATGTGTTGTGTCAGTGCTTTCCTGTGAACTCAAAGCTGAATCAGTATTTAAATAGTGTTTCTTCAGAGTTAAACAACATGCAAAATTGTTAACGTCAATTATAGTGGAAAAGAGGTCAAAGTTCGGTATGGATGCAAAATTAAAACTCTTAGAAAGTGTTCAGTGACAAAATGTGGTGAGATGAATTTATAACATTCTTGGTAGACAATAGACACCTCTTCCTAGATTGACAAGATTTCTTTTTTTTTTAATGGTGTAAATCACTGTCCTCTGAGAAAGCATCCCTCATTTTTCATTTTCTATCTTTGGTGCTGGATGCAGAAGGAGAGAGAGGGGCAGAGGCGTCCCCTTCTGCATCTGAAAAACGGACCCTCTTGGGTGTAGTTGTTGATGTGGAGGAGATTATAAGTATGGAATACCTTGATTTTCCATATCCACCAGTCCTATTATGTGGGTTGGGGCTTCTCCATCTATATAAGCAAGAAAGTATGACCGCACTCCAGTGAATGATGGATAAAATGTATCTCTTTATTGCTGGTATAAATTGGACATAACACGGCAGATGAGCCTCAAATAGTTGACGTGTTTCACGATTCAAGATCCTTCCATCATGGTCCACAATGCCGACAAAGGAGGGGCACTTGTTGTTTTGAATACAGATACATATAGAGAGGAAGCAATTAGGCAACTCACAAATGAGGATGTTTATAGTGTTTTGGGGGGGGGGGGGGAATCCCACAAAAAAGTACAAAGGTATTCTCAAGTTGGTAGTGAATAAGGGAGCTAATTTGGGGGGCTTTACACCTAAAGAGAGCAAAATGTTATTTCCCATATTACTCTTTTCTGCCCACCTTCCACCATCTCCCCAAGGTTCATAAGGGTATTCACCCATTGTATGGTAGACCCATTGTTTCGGGCATTGGGTCATTGAATGAATGCATACAACCTCTGGTTCCAACATTGTCCAGTTTCCTTAGGGATACCAATCATTTGCCTAATATTGTGGAAGATTTCACATGGAAGTCAGATTTTGTTTGGATCACGTGTGATGTGTCAAGCCTGTATTCTTCTATACCTCATGATCTGGCCCTTACAGTAGTCAAGTATTCACTGGTTAATTATACCAACTTATCTTTAGATTTAAGGGAATTTATTGTGGAAGCTTTAGATTACTTTTTGACTCACAACTATTTTTTTGTTTGATGGGGTTTTCTATCTCCAGAGGTGTGGGACTGCGATGAGGGTCAGATTTTTTCCCTCATTGGCCAACCTGTTTATGGGTTGGTGGGAGAGGCCCCACATCTTTGGAGATAGAAACCCCTTCAAGAGTCAAATTGCTTTATACTTTAGATCCGTTGGTGATTTGCTCTGTATTTGTAATAAAGGGGTGGATCTGTCTGCTTTTCTAGGATATCTGCATGCTAATACCCATAATTTAATTTTTATGGGCCATAGGGATGCTGACACTATCAATTTTATGGATGCAGAATGAAGACATCATCAGGATCGGGTTATAGCTAAATTATACAGAAAACCTCTTTCAGGTAATAGTTCTCGCACAATCTAGCCATCCAGCACACATTAAGGGTATTCTGGTAAGGCAATTTTTGAGACTTCATAGGACTTGTAGTGAAGACTCCACTTTCTTAAGAGAATCTGCCCTTCTCTATGACCGCTTTTAGAAAGGGGTTATCCGAGATGGTCTTTAGATAGAGCTTATTCTATAGCTCTTAAAAAGCAGAGAAAGGATCTCTTTTTAGCTAGAAACAAGTCAAGACAGGGAAGAACTAATTGCAACAATACATGTCTCTGATAGTGGGATTTAGCCTTGAGTTTAAGGAGATTAGAGATGTTTTTTACAAGCATTTGCCCATTCCCTATAATGATGATATATATAGTTATGATATTAGTGAAAACATTTTGAAGGGGGGGGGGGTTAATGTGGTAGCTAGAAGGGCTAGAACCCTGGGTAACTTTTTGTAACCTAGTTTTTTTAGGTCAGGTTTGACACCCTCTCGATCATTGATGTGGCTCCACTTTAAGGGCAACTTTAAGTGTGGTTCCAGAGAATGTGGTTGTTGTTCTCATATCTTATTAGGAGATACTTATTCATCTTCAGTTTGTGATGTCAGTAAAAATATTAGTAGATTCTTTGTTTGTATTACAAGATAAATTTTTGTCATCACATGCAGGGCAATATACATGCGGGCAATCTCTCCCTTGTACAGATACAGGTTATTGAACCAGTTAGAATGTCAGCGAGAGGGGGGGATAGGTTTCGCTCAATATGCAAACGAAAAGTCTTTTGGATATTCACACTTTAGACAAGAATACCCAAAGGGTTAAATTTTAAGTGGGACATCACTCATTAACCACATGCCGACCACCCGCTGCAGATTTACTGCGGCAGGCTGGCTCAGCTGCGGAAAACGACGTAAGGGTACATTGGTCGGGGGAGTGGTGCTGGGAGGGCCAGCGCCCGCCGACAGTGGCATGCTCCTGCCCCCACTAGGCAGCGGGGATGCCAATCAATGGGACCGGCAGCCGCGATTGCCACCGGACACCCGCAATTGCTCCCCACTGAGAGAGAAGAACGGTCAGCTGTTGTTAACACAGCTGACCGTTATTCTCTCTGAAATTATCACAGAGTGCCTGTGATCCTTCTATATAGGATCACAGGTCTCTATGATCATTTCAGAAGTCCCTCCTCCCACAGTTAGAAAACACTCCCCTAGGCTCACAATTAACCCTTTGATCACCTCTAGGTTAGCCCCTTCCCTGCCAGTGTCATTATTACAGTAATAGTGCATATTTCTAGCACTGATTACTGTAGTAATGTCACTGGTCCCCCCCAAAAGTGTCAAAAATGTCAGTTAGGGGTCCGATCTGTCCATCGAAATGTCGCAGCCCCACTAAAAATCGCAGATCGGCTCCATTACTAGTAAAAAATAAATAAATAAAACTGACATAAATCTTTCCCCTAGTTTGTAGACGTGATAACGTTTGTGCAAATCAACCAAAATACGCTTATTTTTACCAGAAATATGTAGCAGAATACAAATTGGCCTAAAAGGATGAAAAATTTTGATTTTGAATTTTTTTTTTTTTGGGAATGTTACGTATATAGCAGAATGTGAAAAATGTTTTTTTTCCGAATTTTTGCTCTTTTTTTGTTTATAGCGCAAAAAATAAAAATCGCACAGGTGATCAAATACCACCAAAAGAAAGCTCTATTTATGGGAAAAAAGGGACATCAATTTTATCTTGGTACAGTGCGACACGACCGTGCAATTTTCTGTTAAAATAACGCAGTGCCGAAATGCTAAAAATGGCCTGGTCATTAGGGGGGCAAATCCTTCTGGCCCAGAACTGGTTCATATGAGTGATAAATTATTTTCTTTAAATTTTATATATCATGGTTTATATAGTATATTCCATTTTTTAATAATGGGGATTAGTTATATATGTTTGTTTTAGGTGTGACTATTCTTCTTAGAGGCACTGCATTAATGAGTACATGTGCTTTTCCTTTTTCTTTAGTTTATAAATGATTGATACATGGGGATGGATAATGAAGCTTATATGTGTGTTCCGGTTGCAGTTTCCATACCTCTATGTTTTGTTGATTTGATCTGTGAATTTATTCGGATTAAGGCACTTGTACATCAATGTCCGTGTTTCTCTGTTTTAAATGTAAAAGGAAAACAACTTTGTTCATGTTGTTTTAATCTGCAATATTTGTGTTTGTGTGATGTTCCCCTAAGTCTCCATTCACACTAGTGCGACTTGTCAGCTTGACAAGTCACGCACCGTCGCGTCCCATAGTGTAGTACAGGAACGGTTCTAATAGGAGCGACACAAGTCGCTCCGACTTAGAAAAAGGTTCCTGTACTACTTCGGGGCGACCTGGAGCAACTTGCATAGACATTCATTTTATGAAGTCCGTGCAAGTCGTGCCAAAGTCGCGGTGCACGCGACTTCACAGGTTGCCCCCTAAGTCGGATCGCCGTAGTGTGAACCGAGTCTAATAGTAGTGTGTGTGTTTTTACACACCAATGTGATTAGTCTTTGCTGTGATGTTAGATTCCAAGATAGTTGAAAGTTAGAATTACTAATTAGTCACCTATTAGGTTCCCCTGTTATTGGTACTATTTAAAAATCACATGCAAAGATGTATTGTCAGTTAGGATTAAGCAAGGTGGGCAGAACAGAGTAATCTGGGAAATAACATTTTGCTCTCTTTAGGTGTAAAGCCCCCCAAATTAACTCCCTTATCCACTACCAACTTGAGAATACATTTGTACTTTTTTGTGTGACCCCCCCCCCCAAACACTATAAACATCCTTATTTGTGAGTTGCCCAATTGCTTCTTCTCTATATGTATCTGTATCCAAAACAACAATTGCCCTCCTTTGTCAGCATTGTGGACCATGATGGAGGGATTAAGCGATCTTGAATCGTGAAACACGTCAACTATTTGTGGCTCATCTGTCGTATTATGTCCGATTTATACCAGCAATAAAGAGATACATTTTATCCTTCATTCACTGGAGTGCGGTCATACTTTCTTGCTTACATTGAACTTGCACAGACTGCGGACTGGACTTGAACCTGGTAATTGAGGGGTGGATTGCTCTCACCTGGAGCGACATATACTTCCTTTCTTGTGCTTCTCCACCTATACACTATACCTTCTATACCATCCTGGTTTTGGCTGTAATACGTTCTCTCTGTCTGTTTGTCCACCTGCAAGGTGATTGATGTGGCCACTGTATGGGTGGAGACCAAACCTGATTGATTTAGGCCTGCAGTCCCATGCTTGTGATAGCGTGTGTAATACATGCTCAAGGTCTCTGTCTGTCTGTCCTGCTCTGCTGTTGGGATTCCTCTGTGTGTGACCTTGGATCAGATGTCGACTATTCTCTGAACTCTGCCTAACTTTTGACTACAGATTGGACCCTGACTACTCGAACCTACTTGTACCTGGACTGTCAGTGAACCACTCTGTCTGTCAGCCAACCGAAAATACCTGCTTGCTTTGCTCAGATTGCGCCTACCCCAGGCTTGGTGGCCAGGCATTATAGCATTGTGTATATGACCTGGGGGCAACCAATTACTGGTAGGACTGCTTGCCTTTTGGGAAAAGGGACTGCTATAGGTGAAGAACACAGAAGCTAGCTATAGAGTCTGACCACCTATATTAGGGGTAAGTGTGGCACAAACTATGAAATCCTATCAAGATCATTCTGTGTCTGGGTGATGCCATTGTTCAGGCCTTCCAGATGTCTCTTTTTGTGGTTAATAATTAGTCTCATCAGGCTATTTAATGTCTCACCTAGTACATTTGTCCATAGAGCCTTGAAGTTTTCATCTTCCACTTTAAAGGAGAGAAATTTCTTGATCCTTAAACTTCTGGGAATTCCATTTTCTTTGTTAAATATTCCTCTAGGGCAGGCGTTCCCAAACTGTGGGTCGGGACCCACTGGTGGGTCGAGAGCTGCATTTGAGTGGGTCGCGATGAGCCGGAAATCACTGAGAGCGGGTCTGCTTAAATTGTGCTGTGCGAGCCTGCGCAAATTACAGAGAGCCAGAGCAGTCAAATCGCGATGGATTCAGGACCCCGCCCATACAGTTTATGGAGGCTGGTCTGCATTTCCCACGAGGAGGATACTTGCATCAGTGAGTAAGTATGTGGGCTGTTATGTAGGATATGTTCATGGGGTGCAGAGCCAGCTCCTTGGTCCTGCTGGCAGCAGCTGTGGTGGCTAGAATGGCGGCGGGATTCTCTCAGCTATAGCGGACAGAAACAGCAGCCTCGGTGTCATAGGAGGACCAGGTGGTCTGGCGGTGTCAGGAGTTCATGGCAGTTTCTGTGACCCCAGTAGAGGATCTGAAGGAGAAGAGCCAGGAAACCAAGACCAGCATAGAGCGCCTCGTCATGGAGACTCTGGGTCAGGTGTGCTGGGCCCTGGAGAGGGCAAACAGGGGCTTCACCTTCACTGTGGAACGCTGGGAGAGGAAGGAGGGTGAGTGCCATATAGCCTTATATTTATTTAAATATTAAGTGTATTCAAAAATAAATTGATTGATATTTTTAATTTAACATCCCCCCCCCTTTAAAATATGCACTATTATTATTAATATTTGCATTTATATAGCGCCAACAAATTCCGTAGCGCTTTAGAATATTCAATTACAAGCAAGTGAGTCCCGAAAAAAATAACTGTATACAGAAGTGGGTCTCGGCCCAAAAAAGTTTGGGAAGCCCTGCTCTAGGGAAACTTCCTTGTCATTCGTATGCTTCCTTGAAAAGATTGTTTTGATTTTGGTTGTTCTTTCTGCCACTCTATTACTATTGTCAATAGATCTTAAGACTGCACCATGGTCTAAGCCTCAAAATAAGATCCCTTCTGTCCTAAACCTATCAAATCTAGTGGATGAAATATACAATCCTGCGTGAGTGTTAGGATGAATCAAAATTCAAAGTAAAATGAAACTAGAAGTGTCACTAATAGAGCTACCTTGACCGAGGTGGACAATACTGAAAACATGTACTATATGCTAGTGTATGGTAAATCTTAATAATCTAATCTGTTTCAGAGAAGGTGCTCCACATGAGTAGAATTTACTGAATCCAAACAGACCCCTCAAATATATGTGTACCCCAAATAAGTTATCCAATACAAATGGGCAACCAACTATGAGAAAGTACCCTGAAAAATCTCTGCAGATATTATAATTTAGTTAAATCAAGTATTTACAAAAAACATAGAATAACGTCAACTAATAGTAATACGAGAAGTTCCTAATCCCTTTCTGTCTGCTTCATACAGACAAAGCTGTGCATTAAAAAAATAATGACTATAATATCGTTCACATGTGTTAGAATAGTATAAGTGGAGGTGCTTAGAAATTAGCTAAATTGAAAACTGAAATTGAAGTGCCAGACTAACATATGTACTTACAGAACACTTAAATGATGATAGATTGTTATAAACACTATTGGTATATGTGTTAGTCACCGTATTTGAATTGCTGTTTGCGATATTTATCTATATATGTGAACCATATATCAAACAGTATAAATTGTCCATCACACAGCTTACCAATATAAGCCAAAAGAGCAGTCTAAGAGTAAAAACTGTCAATCCAGACAGCAAAGGATTATGTAATGTGAAAACACCAATATTTAGGGTATTAAAGGTAAACGTAGCCAATGCAGGTGTAAATAAAAAAACACAGCCTAAAGATTGTGAAAAGTGCTGTGTGATCCCAGGTAGACTTAAAAAAATTCCAGGTCACCGGAGGTTAATGATGAAAACTTCAGGGTACAATGGACACGTGTACTAGATGAGGCATCAAATAGCCTGATGAGACTGATCATTAACCACAAAAAGACACATCCTGAAGCCATGAACAATGACATCACCCAGATCCAGAGTGATCTTGATTTTGTAGGTCTGACTTCCAATCAAGGGAGGACAAACTAACTAAATAATTGGATTCGATAGAAGATAAAATCACAAAAGTTAAGAGATCAAAATTTCCAAGAAAGTCTGGTGGAGGAGCCCCAATACACATAATAGGACTGGTGGATATGGTAGATCAAGGTACTCCTCCACACCAACGTGTACACCCAAGAGGGTGAGTTTTTCAGATACAGATACAGAAGGGGCTGCCTCTGCCCCCTCTCCCTCTTCTTCCACATCCAGCATAAATAATCTGGTATTCTGGTGGCCAATAAAATTAATGCTTCGGATCGCCTTCACATACCATCCCAAAACAAATCTTAATTTTGTTCAGTTCAGTCCAGGGAGAAAAGTTAAATTTATTTTAAAAATGTGTTGAAAAGGACCTCATCACCCTGGCCAGGAAAGTTGACACATCTCCCAATCGCAACTATTCTATAGTGAACAAACAAGAAAGAGAAATTTTGAGGTCTCTGAAAGAGAATCCCAACACAGTAATGGCACTTTTCCACTGCAAGTACCGGCTCTGCTCTACTCGGCCCTGCTTGGCCCCGTTTGCTTTTCCACTGCTGGTACCGCATGGTACGGTGTTGGAACGGTATGGTTTGCTTTTCCACTAAAGTAGTACTAAAGTTAAGTGGGTTGGATAACAACGGGGTGGGTGGGATTCTCTGACCAATCAGTGGCTAGTAGTGACTGCATGCAAAGGATTGTGGGATATGGTACCGGGTATGGTACCTTTTGGAACCACAATCGAGGTGGTACTGTTTTTGAGAGCCGTACCTTTCGGTTCCATGCAGTGGAAAAGCGCCGCCGTACCGTACCGTACCGAACCGTTCCTACACTATACCATGCGGTACCAGCAGTGGAAAAGCACAAAAGCGAGCCAAACCGTTCGGTTCCATGCAGTGGAAAAGCGCCATAATTAAAAAGGCGGATAAGGAAGGGGTCGTTGTCATCTTAAATACCATTGGCTCAAAGAGAGGCAACTGTCAGATTCAATCCGATCCAATCTGTCTCTTTTTTTTTTTTTGATCAGATCTTTTTTATTGAATTTTTCACATTACAATACATAACAACGCAGAACACAAACAACCACAGGAACAGGCGATAGAGCATCAACAGTACAATGCATATTCCAAAATACCATTATGTGAGCAAGTACAGCATTATCAATACAAAGTCAGGATACAGGTTCCAGCATTTACAGTGCCTATGCTCAGTAGCCATACGATAATCCTAACAGCAGCGCCAAAGTGCCCCGCAGGAGTAGATGAGTCTGATTTCCGCCCCCAGGGGGAGCCCCCCCTGGGCACCGAAAGAGAGCCCGAAGCCCCGGCAAACAGGGGAAGATGCTACCTGCCAAAAAACAACAACAACAGAAAAAAAAAAAACACCCATTCGGGTTATTAAAATGTCCGGTGAACTGCCCAGTAGTATCGTTCCAGTGGAAGCGCCCTCCCAAAGCAGCCCGGGTAGATGAAGAGATTAACCCAACTCAACAGAGCTTAACTACATGAATGTGTTGACCCTCCCTAGAACCCTGTTTGTGACTAAATGCCGATCTGTCTCTAGAACAGGGGTAGGGAACCTTGACTCTCCAGCTGTGCTGAAAACTACAAATCCCATCATGCCTCTGCCTTAGGAAGGCATGCCTGTGGCTGTCAGAGTTTTGCAGTGCTGCCTCATGGGATTTTTAGTTTCAGCACAGCTGGAGAGCCAAGGTTCCCTACCCCTGCTCTAGAATATAAAGAAATTCTATAAAACATGCTGTGGGAGGCTCTTGCCTTGGGAGTTCTTGATGATAACAAAGCTAAAAAGTTGGTCCCTCCTTGCCTGGTCACTCCCATTTTCCAACACCTCAAGGTGCACAAATCGGATGTTCCTGTCTGAGGTAGGCCTACTGTGGCCAGCATTTGCGCTCTTAGTGAACCATTAGGCAATCTTATTGATGTTTTACTACAATGATTAGTAATTAGGGTACCCTTGTATTTACAAGACACAAAACAAACTATACAAAAACTTGAGGGTTTTCCATGGAATAACATTAACAAATGGTTTACATGTGATGTATAGTTTCTGTATCCCTATATACCTAATATCTTAGGTCTGCAAGCATTGAAACACCATATGGATCTCTAAGCTGAATTTTCAATGGAACTAATATGGTTTATTCTAGAGAGTGTGTGCTTTCTTTTACAACATAATTACTTTCTCTATGACAGAAAGTGGTATGTGCAAAAACAGATTTGCTCCCACTTTCACTAACTTGTATTAGGAGTGGTGTGGGAAGCAGTTCATCTACAGAGCCTACACCGCATACAAACTTTAAATAGGAGCATTTTTTTTGCTACATTGATAATAGCATATTTGCGATGAATAATGATCTACCATAAGTGGATTTCTTTACATATTTAAATCCTAATCCTTTAAATTCGAGATTCACAGGGAAAGAGCAAACTTCGGAAATCCACTATTTGGATTTATCTCTGGTGGGGTCTGTCCAGAATCATGTGGTCATCGTATGATCCTATAGAAATTCCACCTCAAAAAAATTCTTTACTCTACACATCCAGTTGCCATACCCCTCATGTTATTAGAGCTGTTCCCAGAGGCAAGCTTATTAGAGCCACACATAATTGTTCTATTCTCATTGATTTTGATGAGGAAGCAAAGCTTATGGAACAGAGGTTCCATGAACGTGGATACAATAAACATATGGTGAAGCAGGCACGCTTGTGCGCTAGAGGGTCGGCCAACCAGACTTGTGTAGCACTGCCCCTTTGAGGACTGCGGAATATTACACTTTCGGGTCCCCCTGGGTTATCGTTAGCAACTGCAGCATGCACAATTTAACTCTTATCTTCTTGGCTTTGTCGATAAACAGTCTAGGGGTTGTAGTTGTTTTTATGTTTTTATTTTAAATAGGGATAGGGGAAGGGAAGAATGGGATACTCTAGAATTGAACTATTCACAGTTGATGAGGACTCTTATCTGAAGATGCAGCCAAGCTGCAGATTCACCTTGTCACTAGATGAATTTAAGGTAAAGTCTCTGAAGTGAAGACTTGATTGAGCAACTATCTTCAGGGTACTTGCATAGCACACCATTTCATTACACCAGCTGACACCCGTTCTCTGACTACTCCACTCCGGGGTGCCCCCTCATGGGTCAGGTCCTCCGACACAATCACCTGTACTCACAATACTGTTTTTCCAGGTTCTCCAGTGTCTCAACCCCTCTAGTCGGCTCTCCTGGACCTCTGGATTCAGCTCCTTCCTTCTGGTTCACCAGGTCGACTGCCTGTGACCACGTGCCACAAATGCAAAGGAGGAGACAGCCGGGACCCTCCCTCTGGGACTCTGCTCACCAGCCAAAGACCCCAAGCACATATGCTCCTGGCTTTTATACCACACCCCACAATGCACAGCAGTCTGTGCCAATCACTAAGGGCTGTATCAAAGCCTGTGTACCCATTGGTCTGGTTTCCTCCACTGTCCAATATGCCTCCCTATTGGACCAGTGTGAAACATTCCCTAGACCAGATGAATCACACACTGAGGACCATGAGCAGACCTAACTCACAGATCCTGCTCTCCGTTAAGCAGAAAGCAATATAGAATTTGCCTGCTGCTCCTCTGATAGGCAGACAGAGCCAAAAACTATACTCACTCTCTAGCACCTACCTAGGAGGGTGCTGCACTTGTAACATCAAATTTTCCTCAAGTTACAGTCAACAATTCTATGCCATAAAACATATCATTTCTAGAAACGTACCCATCTTACATAGTGATCCTGGCTTCTATACAATGGCTTCTGGTGTTTTTTTTCTACAGTCAGTAAACTCTCCAGCATGTTAGCCAATGTGTCCATGCACACAAAGGCTGCTATCAGCATTTTTTTGCAGGGGCATTTTCTGTCTGGAAATAAAACCCAGACCTAGAGTTTTTCTGCTGCAAAAATGCTCTAATTCTGATTAAAGCTTAAAAACGCAGCTATTTGGTGTTTATCAGTGTTTTTGAGCCATAGGCTTCTTTCACACGGTCCGCCTCCGCCTTCTTTCACACGATCCCCGCTGAGCCGGGCGGATGACAGCTCCGTCTCCGCTTGCAGAGCGGAGAGGGAGGTGTCTCAGCACCCGCTGCCCTCTATGGGGGATCGGAGGAGAGCGGACCGCTTGTCCGCTCTCATCAGATCCGCTCCACTCCGATTACTGAACGGATGGAAAAATAGGGTTTCCATCCGTCCAGATTTCAGCACAGGATCGGATGCGGATGGCAGCGGGTGTCAGCGGAGGTGACCTCCGCTGACACCCGCTGCCCCATAGAGCTGCATGGAGGATCCGATCAGATCCGCCTAAAAAACTGACAGGCGGATCTGATCGGATCGCCCTTGTGAAAGAGCCTATAAGCTGTCGTGTGTATTTTTTATTTGACTGCGCAGCTTTGATCAATTTTTTGTGTTTAAGGAGTAATTCTTTAATTTCAGTACAACGTTGAGCCTCGGTTCACATTTATGCGATGCGGGAAGGCTGCGATATGCGATACACTGGGGGTGTCAATGTAATGTTAACGACAACCCCAGTTTGATCGCATATCGCAGTGCGATCGTGCAGTTCGCACAGGATCGGATCGCACAAGTGTGAACCGCTGTGCGATCCGATCCTGATGCGGCTGCCAAAAAGGGTCCCTGTGCGTGTTTGCTGCGGCTGCGGTGCGAATTTAGCCATACAGACTGTATGGCTAAACTCGCACCGCACAGCCGATCGCATGTAATGTCGGAGCAGTGCGCTCCGACATTACATGCGAACCCCGCACACGTGTGAACCGGGGCTCAGAGATATTAAAAGATATACAAAGTTCACTTCGAACTAATGGTACAAGCAGTCGTTTACGTCCGTCAGTCCACAAATTTCCCATGACGCTGAAAATTCGTTCAAGGTTTGCATTTGATACCGGAATTGATGCACAATACTGGAACAGTTTCAGTAAACTCAGAGCTGGCTCTTTCTTGAAAAAGTACGTCCACTTTTCAAGGTATGAATCGCCCTGCAGATGAACATATACTTCTTCTAAAGGCCCGTACACACGTACCGATCGTCGGCCGAAAAGCTTCGGCCGACGACCGATCTTCCGATTGTAGGCTTGTTAGTATGATGCCTTCGACAGCCGACAGCGCACATTCGGCCGAAAAGAATCTGTCATGCAAGCATTAAAATGTTTGTATGCCGACACCAGAGCGGCCGATTGTTCGCCAGTCAGTACAGAATTCGGCCGACAGACTGCAGATTTGCAAGACTGGGCATGCTCAGAAAAGAAAAAACACAGGGAAAGTTAACCATTACATGACATCACTTCTGCAGTCGACTGTAGTCGGCGGACAAAATTCTTGTGCTGTCTTTGCACTTTTCAACAGACACCGACAGCCCGGGGACAAAAGACGGCCGATCGTTCGCCGACGATCGGTACATGTGTACGGGGCTTTAGGCAGAAATTTCATCGAAGAGAGTGTTGGGTGGAAGTTCTTCTCGCCATGGTGATAATAACCAGATGTCCGTCATTTCTTCTAAAGTTGGAGGAGTATTGTGATCAATTAGATTGAAACAACTTAGCGTCTCATATGTCCACTATTTTGTGAAAAAAAATAGTGAACATAATGTGAAAAAAGTGGACTGTCCGCTCAAATAGTGGACACCTGGCAACCTTACATAAGCATCATATATACAGCGCTTGAATAAAGATAGGACATTGTTTCTTTGAAAACTGCACAGGAATTCCTGCATGTGTTCAGGGTCAGACACATTTTACAAAGCAGCCAAACATTCATCAGGTCTTATCTTATACTACATGAGAAACTTGCATCTGTTGTTGCATCTGGTGTCCTTTTTAACCGAAATGTCATCTAAGACTTTGCTGGTGACTGTGGTAGGACCCCTACCAGCACCCTATTACTAACCTCCACTGACACATCTTTGCAGATGTGCCTGCACAAATGGAAGAAGAAAGGAAGTAATGCGGGCTCAGTGTGCGCGCCCTTCCCTCAATGTGTTCAAAAGAAGTCTAAACTCTTTCATGTCAGGGGAAGATGATAAAGCTCTACCACCTGATCAAATTAACACTTTATTTTTAACAAGGTTTCCTCTACTTTGAATGTCCAAGTGAATTTCACAACATTTTGGTAGACCTGAAACTTTTTATTATTATGCATTATAAAAGTATCTTTTGCATTTTTGTTTTCAGATGCTTGAACAATGAGTACTTTTATATGCTGTATATTAGGCCTCATACATATGTGACCTGAATGTAGATGTGAAGGAAGTTGTGTAGGCGTTAAAGCAGGGGTAGGCAACCTTTGGAGTACAGTGTGCCGAAAAATATTTTCAAAGAAATTAAAAGTGTCGGTTATATAAAAAAAATGTCAACTTCACACTCTCAAACACAAATAGGAATTTTTATAAAGTAAATGCTGTAAACTACTCAAAAAAGAGTAAGAAATAAACATTGAGCTTTCAAAGATTAATGATAAGTAGTAAAGTAAATGGTAAATTCTTTTCTTCTAGAAGTGTAAGCACCTCCACTTCTCAGATAACCCCAATTCCCGTACCATCACACTACAGATCAGCCCAATTCCTGCACCATTATGCCTCGGATCAGCCATATTTCCACAACTTGACCACTATACCTCTTACTCATCTGTCCCACCACTGTAACCCCCTGCCTCATCTGGCCCACCACTATACCCCCCCTGCACATCTGCTCCACAGCTATACCCCCCTTGCTCATCTGCCCTGCTACTGTACACCCCTGCACATCTGATCCAGCACTATACTCCCCTGCTCTTCTGCCTCACCACTGTACACCCCTGCTTTTCTGCCCCACAGCTTTACCCCCACTTATCTGCCCCACCGCTGTACCCTCTGCTCATCTACTCCACCACTGTACCCTTGCTCTTCTGCCCCACCACTGTACTCCCCTGCTCTTCTGCCCCATCTCTATACCCCCCTGCTCTTCTGCACTACCACTGTATACCCATGCCAGCAACAAAGGCTTCATGTGGCACGCCTGTCAGGGGTTGCCTACCCCTGGATTAAAGGGTACTTATTAAAGAAAACAAGCTTGTATTCATCACCCTCTCTCACTCCTCATCAAACTTTAAAAAACATTGCCTCAAATGCGGGGAGAGTGACATTTATACTGCATTGCTTGCTCAGGGCCCGGCTGTATTTAAATTCTCTGTGCTCTGCAATGGCCTGTGGCATGTATGGCTTTACAGCAGCTTCTCTCAACCAGGGTTCCAGGGAACATTAGGGTTCCTCCTAAATTATCTTTTAAGCTATCTATAAGGCCTGGTTCACACTAGTGTGATTTCAGATGCGACTTGAGTCACACAGAATGGCATGGCAATGGAAATCACATTATTCCGGAGGGTGCCCATTCTCATCAGTGTAGCACAGACAGCACACTGGGGTTTATTTACTAATGCTGGAGAGTGCAAAATCAGGCTCACTTCTGCATAGAAATCAATCAGCTTCAAGTTTTTTTTTTTTACCAAAGGTTAATTAAACAAGCTGAGGTTAAAAGCTGATAAATAAACCCCACTGTGTTTTTGAAAAAGGGTCCTGTGCTTCTTTAGTGCGATTGCGGCACAATTTTGGCCCCATAGACTTCAATAGAAATGCACCAAAAATGCATGTACCTGCATTTTTGATGCAATTTTAATGCATTTTTGCCGGTTGTCCTTATCAACCAGCATCCAGGCTCCTTACCCTGACAAAAAATGCAGCAGGTACAAAAAATGCAGCAGGTACAAAAAATGCAGCAGGTACAAAAAAATGCAACCAAGTCGTACTACATAATCGTGTTGAAAATCAGTTTAAATCTTAGGCTAGGTTCACAGTGGTGCATGGGAAAAGACCGCATGTGATTCACACAGGAATTGCACCGCACAGACATCGCATGTGATGTGCATAGGAATGTGCCGCAATTGCAGTGTAACAATCGGGGAAAAAAATCACACAGCAAATGGGGTGTCAATTTGGAATCAGGGGCAGAATCTCTGTGATTCCGTCTACAATTTAAATACCCTAGGTGTGATTGGAGCTTTAGAAGTAATGGCATCGCAAATGCGCCCCGCATTTTGGCGCAATTTAGTATTGTGGGCAGAAGTGCAGTGATTTAGCCAGTGATTCAAAACACCTTGGTGTGAATGAAGCCTTATCGGCAAATTTTTCTTTTTCGGCAAAATGCTGAATACACAATATGTTTCAGCTACTGAAATTTCAGTGAATTTCTAGTAAATATAGTAATTATATTGGAAACAACTAGTTGTCAACTGTCAAGTACCAAAAGTTTGGGCGAAATGATTGGAAGATAGGACCACTTTGTAGATATTGCTAATGTAAGATATGGGTTGAGGATCAGGTGGTATACTCCTCGATAAATCCTGCATTTTAAGGGGGCCATTATCAGTGAAATCTGATGTGGACAATATATGAGCCATTTATGTACACACCCTTTTTCTGTTGTTTATCTGGTTTTCCTATGGTTTTCTTAGTATTGTAATATTGCGGTACATGGTATGTGTATTGTGCAGTATAGCCTGCCCCTGCGTGCACTTGGCTTCCGCTTTTGGAATTTCCTTTGTCTGTCTATGCAAAACCAATAAAGAGTTTGTTCAAAAAAAAATATATATATACAGTATCTCACAAAAGTGAGTACACCCCTCACATTTTTGTAAATATTTTATTACACCTTTTCATGTGACAACACTGAAGAAATAACTGTAATCTACAATGTAAAGTAGTGAATGTACAGCTTGTATAACAGGCTGCCAACAGTCAAGCATGGTGGTGGGAGTGTCACAGTCTGGGGCTGCATGAGTGCTGCCGGCACTGGGGAGCTACAGTTCATTGAGGGAACCATGAATGCCAACATGTACTGTGACATACTGAAGCAGAACATGATCCCTTCCCTTCGGAGACTGGTCAGTAGGGCATTATTCCAACATGATAACGACCCCAAACACACCTCCAAAAGACCACTGTCTTGCTAAAGAAACTGAGGGTAAAAATGATGGACTGGCCAAACATGTCTCCAGACCTAAACCCTATTGAGTATAGCACTCTCCTAGGTAGGTGCTAGTGATAGAGTATAGTTTTGAGCTCTGTCTGCTTACCAGAGGGGCTGCAGGTAAATCCATATTGTTCTCTGACTACCAGAGCTCAGGATCTGTTAGTGAGGTCTGCTCATTGTGCTCAGTATGCGATTCATTCAGTCTGGAGAGTGTTTCATGCTGGTCTAATAAGGAGGCATGTTGGACAGTGGGAGGAAACCTGACGAATGGGTGCATGGGCTTTTTTTTTTAAACAAATTTTTATTGGAGTTTAACAGTTTCACAAAGAATAAACATGCAAGACACTCAATGAATCCTTTCTATACATAAGATGTTAAAGACACTAAAGCCCTTAGGCTAAAACTTGGGGGATCCATATTATAAACCAAGATGGGGGGGGAAGAGGGGGGGGGAGGGGGAGGGGAGGGGGAATACCTTGACAGGGAGAAATGAGCCAAGTTGTTAACCTGGAGACAATCACAGGGTGACACAGCTAACTAGAAACCTCTCAACACGTCAGTTGGGGTTGGGGATGGCCTGAGGATATGCCGTCAGAAAAGGGGACCATTTGGACATGAAGTGTTCCGTAGGGCCCGCTAGGAGCTTGGAGTCCAAAAGTTCCCTGGCATAGAGCCTAGCGAGTTCCTCGATAATATCCTGAGTAGTAGGGGGGTGAGGAATTGTCCATTTTCGAAGTATAGCTCTCCTTGCTATTATAAGACATGTCGATATCCAGGCCTTAAAGGCAAAGAGGATTTGTGTTTGGGATTGGTCCACTTCCAGAGTAGGGCCATGTAAGTTTCCAAAGAGCAGGAGGAGGGGGTTATTCGTCGGGGATAAGCCTGTGGTGGTGAAAATCAGCTGTTGCACTGCCTCCCAGAATGCTGAGATGTGTGGGCAGGACCATAATCTATGAGCCAGGGTGGGCCTCTGGGCTAGGCACCAAGAACATGACTGGGCGGCCGTTGTAGTCGCTGAGAAAGAAAAGGGAGAGTAGGCTCTGTGTAATATTTTCAGTTGTTGTTCCCTCCAGAATTCGTTTACAATATATTTGCATGTCGAGTTATACCCCCGCAGGATGTGCTCCCCTATGTTGGGGACATCAAAGTCTTTATTCCATGGAGAAGTGATTGGTGAGATAGACTGTGGTGAACGGAGGTCCAACAAAGGTTTATATACGTCAGAGAGTTTAAGTTTCTGTTTCACCAATAGCACATCCAGCAAGGAGTCACTAACACGTTTGAACTGACGTGAGCAGAGGTCTTTGGCAAAGGAGATCGCCTGTTGCACATGGATGAAGTGCTGTCGTGGAATGCTGTAGGTGGTGTAGATGTCCGAGTGGGGGCACGGGAGACCAGAAAGCGGGTCAAAAAGTTGTGCAAAGTGAGTAAGTCCGCCAGGTGCCCATTTGGCGAAGGCCTGGTATTGTCTGGTTTGGGGAAATAGTGGGTGTCCCATGATGGTCAGATGCTGAGAGAAATATGGGGATAATCCTATTTTCTTGCTGACTTCTCGCCAGGCTATTATAGTGTCCCGTAAAAGAATGTTGGTTCTGATGCTGGTTGGTAAGGCATATAGTGGGCAGTGGAGGATTGCTCCCAGAGTATAGGGTGCTACCATTTGTGTTTCAAGGGCTACATTCGAAAACCTAGGGGTCTCAGTTATCCAATCAATCCCCACCCTCAAGAGACAAGACAGATTGTACAACCTCACATCTGGAATGTTGGCGCCCCCTCCCCTCCTGGGCTTCTGGAGTTTTTTCATTGAAATGCGGGGACGCTTGTTGTGCCAAATAGATTGTGAAAGAGCTTTATAGAGAATCTGGACGTCTTTATGTTTTAGAAGAAGGGGGATGGTCTCCATGGGATAAAGTAATTTTGGGTAGCTGACCATTTTAAACAAGTGGCATCGGCCCAGGAGGGAGAGGGGCAATTCTGACCAAGACTCCAATTGTCTCCTAATTACCTCCACCACTGGGGGGAAATTCAAAGTGTATATAGAAGATGGCAATCTACCTATTTTAATACCTAGGTATTTAATGTGTGATTTAGCAATGGAGAATACTGAGTGTTTAAACCATGGTTGGTTAGCAGAATGCTATAATGGGAGGATTTCACTTTTAGCGAAATTGATGCGGAGTCCAGAACAGTCACGGAAATTCGTAAATATATTGTGAATAAGGGGGATGTCGGATGCTGGGTCTGCGGTGAATATCAATATGTCGTCAGCGAACAATGCCGTGCGAATCTCCTGGTCACCCATGTGTATACCGTGTAGGGAAGGGTGTGAAGACAAATAGCGAGAGAGGGGTTCAATGGCAATATTGAAGAGCAATGGGGAGAGCGGGCAGCCCTGTCTGGTGCCCTTGTAGAGAGGGAAGGAATCCGAGACATGGCCGCAGGCTACTACACTCGCTCGAGGGGCAGAGTACATGGCAGAGATTAGATGCAGAAAAGAACCACCGAAGCCGAGCTTCTCCAGGACCATCCGGAGCCAAGAAAAACTGACGTTGTCAAAGGCCTTCTCTGCATCTAATGTAATTATGGCCATGTCATTTAAGGTGTCTATGTGGGCCTTGTGCAAGACTGCCAAAACCTTTCTAATGTTAGAAGTAGCCGAGCGGCCCTTAGTGAAACCTGACTGGGAGGGCAGGATCAGGGAAGGCATGATATCGGCCAGTCTATTGGCTATCAGTTTAGAAAGAATCTTGGTGTCTAGGTTCAACAGGGATATTGGGCGATACGAACTAGGTTCTGAAGGGTCTTTCCCCGGTTTAGGTATAAGTTTAATGTGAGCTTGAAAGCCCGTGGGTAAGTAGGGACCTCCGTTCATAATGTGAGTGTAAACATTGGTGAGGGCGGGGGAGGTGAAGGAATTAGTCAGCTTATAAAAATCCGAGGTATACCCGTCCGGACCCAGGGCTTTTCCAGTGGACAGAGAATTGATGACCGATTGGACTTCTTCCAACAAAATGGGAGCATTAAGTTTTTGAAGATCTGACGGGGTCAGAGTGGGAAGTTGAACCTTGTCCAAAAAGGAAGTGGCCTTAGATGGGTCGATGGGGTCGGGACCATAGAGGGAAGCAAAATAACCCTTGATAATCAAATTAATTTCCTTGGAATCCGTGGACAGACCCCCGGCCGGCTTTTTGACGGACGATATATGTGTAGGGGAACGTGGACCCTTGCATAAATGAGCAAGGAGTTTCCCAGATTTGTTGCCGAATTTGTGGAGTCGGAGGTCGAGGAGAGAGTGGTGGAACCTCTCCCCGGCCTCCGCCCAAAGATCAAATTTGGACTTAGCCTCTTTCCAGGCCTGTCGGGTAGAGGGGGAATTGTCATGGGCCAGTTGCGCTTGGGCTATGCGTAGAGCCTTGCTGGCATCTTGGAAGCCAGCGTTGGTTGCTCGTTTGTGGGCCACCGCAAAGGCGATGATCCTACCCCTGAGCACTGCTTTACCCGTCTCCCACATCAGAATGGGATTCTCAGAGTGTGCTGCGTTATCTAGTAGGAAAGATGACCATGTGGAGTCTAGAATGTCGCGTAATTCTTTATTGTTAGAGAGGTAAGAGGGAAATCGCCAAATTGTCGAGGAAGGGGACATAGCCGGGTCGGTGAAGGATACAGTGATGGGTGCATGGTCTGAAATGGCAATTGTTTCAATGGTGGGGTCTGCCGTGTGTTTTAAAGACAGGTTGTTACACAGGAAGTAGTCTATTCGAGATAGACTATCATGAGGAGGGGAGAAAAAGGTATATTCCTTCCAGAGAAGATGAGAGGATGGGACAGCCGCCAGACATCGGTAAGGTGGATAGAGGAGGCGAATTCAGAAAGGGGTGTGTGGTCAGGGTGAGGCGGTGGTTTGGATTGCGTGCCCCTCGATCTGTCCTCCACCAGGTGCATGACCGCATTAAAATCGCCTCCCAACAGGAGGGGACAGTGCACATGAGGAGCCAATTTGGATGACCAGAGAAGTAGGATTTCGTAGGGGAATTGGGGGCATAGATGTTGGTGATGACTAGAGTAGATGAGTTAACTTTTAGCTTGAGGATCGTCAGACGCCCTGAGGTGTCAGATTCCTCCGAAAGCACTTCATGAGGGAAGTTTTTGTGGAGGAGTATGAGGGTCCCTGCCTTTTGTTTCTCAGAGGCCGAGCCATAGACCTGGCCCACCCATAATTTGCGCATCCTGTGGAAATCGTCAGCTGCTAAATGCGTCTCCTGGAGTAGGGCAATATCACCTCGTAGTCTTTTCAGGTGTCTGAGGACGGCCATCCTTTTGTGGGGGGAACGCAGCCCCTTGACGTTCCAAGATACTATTTTCATATTATGTTGGATCGTCAGGGAGGGCTAGGAGAGGATAGAGTTTGCATAGGTGGGGAGCGTAAGAGATAGGGAGTAAGCTGTGTGTCAGTAGTAGTGGACCTAGTGAAATAGCGCACCGCGTCTCGGCAGGTGTATAGGGCCAGGTGGTATTCCCTGAGGGATAGGAGGGTACAACTACAGCTAGCAGAACATAGCTAGTAAACAAAAGGGTAAAAATCAGAACATCACATACCATCATTCTAGTGGACTTCACCTTTTTCCTGATGGGATGTCATCTCCCAACGACGTTACCGGAGTTGCAGAGGCGGCCACCCCCTGGCAAGATGTGGTTAGAGGATCGGATGTGTCATCTCCCGCTCCTCCGCTTAGACTGCAGTGCCAGGAATGGAAAACGTGCAAGTCGTGGTATTCATTTGGGGAGCTGAGGAGGTTTACACATACCAGTGCAGCTCCGGTAAGGCTGTGAGGACGTAAGCAAGAAAGAGTATAAACATTAATGGGAGAGCATAACTAGGTGTATCCCAAATACAGACAAAGTAATACAAAATCGCATACAACAACAGTCTGGAGAGTGCGGACCGGCACTCAACACAGATGGTAATATATGGAAAGGCAGCATAAAGCCGCTCCGAGAAGGCTAGACAGCACCGGGTGCAGGAACTATTGTGCTAGGATAGTAAGATCCAGATGGAGATCCTAGAAGTTGCCCCAACGCTACTTAGGAGCATAACGAGGCCTCTTAGGGGAGTCCTTTCTGGGGTTGCGCAAGTCTCTGGATCCCGGGGACCGGGAAGAGGACAGTGGGGCCTGGGTCTCCAATTGGATATGAAGGTATGCCTGCAGGTAGTTGGTCGCTTCTTCCGGGTGTGAAAACGATTTGGCTTCTCCCGTGGAAGTGGTGAAATGGAGAACAGCTGGATAGGCCAAAGTGAACTTAATGCCTTTGTGGAAAAGCGCGGAGCAGATTGGTTGGAACGCCTTTCGCCGCCTTGCGACCTCCTGAGAATAATCCACGAAAAGCAGAATTTTGTGACCATCCAGCTGTAAAGATTTTGCATTCCTGAAGGATTTTAGAACAGCAACCCTGTCGGAGTAATTAAGAAAGCGGACAATAACCGGGCGCGGAGAGCACCTATCATTGGAGGGGGGACCCAGGCGGTGTGCCCGTTCCACAACACAGTTAGCAGAGATCCCCAAGGCCTGGGGAATAGTTGAAGAGCAATAGTCCTCCAAAGCAGCATTGGTGACAGTTTCCGGAATGCCGATAAAGCGGAGGTTATTCCGGCGAGAACGATTTTCCAAATCGTCAAGTTTTTCCAATATAAAGTTCTGAGTCTGTGAGCAGCGTTGATCGTTAGCCATATTGGCCTGTATTTCTTCTTCCACATCAGATAAGCGTGATTCAAGATCAGTTAGTCTTTTAGACTGCTCTCCCATTTCCTTGCGGAGCTGCATGATTCCTGCAGTGACAGCTCTATCTACGGCTGATGTGATGGTGGGGGATAGGATCGCTGCCACTGCCTGTGCAATCCTGGCATATTGTTCTTCCTCCTGTGGTAGAGCGGAGGGAAAGTGTGGCATCAGCCCTGGCTCCGCCGGCCCCGCCGCGTGAGGAGAAGAGACATCCGCCATATTGGATTCCTGCGGCGCCGGAGCGACCGCTGCTGAGCGGGGATCCCCAGGCGGCGGATTGCCGTGGGTGACAAAGCGATCCATCTCCGATGCAGGTAGGAGGTGCGGGGAGCACAGGGGAGTAACACTGCCGGCCGAGGAGGTGATATAATCGGGTCTAGTACGCAGATGAGACCGGAGCCGCCGTTTCCCCGTCTATCGCATCAGGCGCCGGAACCGGAAATGGTGCATGGGCTTTTGATACAGCTCTGAAAATTGGCAGAGGGCAGGTCGCCTTGGAGCATGCTGGGATACTGTATAAAAGCCAGGAGCACATGTGCTCGGGATCTTTCATTGGAGAGTGGAATCCCGGAGTGAGGGGCCGATTTCCTCTTCCTCCATAGAGGTGCCATGCGTTAGAAGGAGGTCGTCCTGAGGGCCAGAGGAGCGGTTGAGAGGCGCTGAATCCAGAGGTCCAGGGAAGCTGACTGAGAGGGAAGACAATGGAGGCCCTGTTACTGCAGTATTGTGAGTACAGGAACTTGTGTATCGGTGAAAGTGTGCTGATAAGTCATGATCACTGCAGTGGTTGCTATGGGCAACGACTGGACATTTACCAAAGAAACAGTGTTTTCTCAAGTAAAGTGCTGGAGAGTTGATGAAAAAGGAATGTGCTGTATTGTACAGGAGAACTGTGTCTGCTTTACAGTAATCGGTGCAAGTGTGCTTTCAAGTGTTGATGAAGAAAGCAGCGTGTCGGGGGTCATGTCTGTACATGTACTGTGAAGAAAAGTGTTGGCCATGCAGTTAATGACAGCGGGACACGTTTCGATGGCAGTACAGGAGATTGGTTGGAATCTCCTGTATGAAGGAAATAGTGCAACTGAGGCCCAAGTACAGACGGAAGAGGCAGATATGTGGGTCTCGGAGAACACAGTCTGCAATGCAGGACCATTCATGCTGTTGGCAGAGTACCTGAGGAGCAAGCGGAATCACCGAACTTGACCCTGTGGGACACAGGAGTGCGATTGGTGCCCATCAGGAGACTGGCTTTGTGCAGCGGAGAGGACAAGGAGCATCTCGGGCTAGTATGTAGCCGATGCCTGAATGTGTCCATGCAGCTGCGGGCGTGGAGTCTGTGTGTGCACTGTGGTGATCTGTTAAAGCAGGCGGAGTGATTGTCGGCTCAGAAGACTGAGTGTGAGCTGGGAGACAGGAGTCACTCTGGAGTTGCTGGCGCCAATGACAGGGATCCCAGTGGGCAGAGGAAGAGGAGTGTTGAGAGCACTGCTGGGGCTGGGGCCAGTAGCGCAGCCCTACACCACCGTATCCCAGGCCAGGGAGACCCGCATCTTGGAGGTGAGATGCACACATATTGTGTGGGCCGAGTCACAGCTACAAAAAGGGGCCAGTAATCCCTGCAGAGGCAGAACACACTGCTCCTGAAGTGGCAGAGGGTAATCAATGGGCTCCTGAGAGAAAGGCCTCTAGTGTTTTGAGTGAGGCATTGACATGGGGTCACCCCACTTCCAATGTTGGTTTGGGCCCCTGGAAGAAGGCATTGATGTGTGGAAATCTGGGGAAGAGACTGAATGGGACTGGGGAACAGAGGAGCAGCTCTGCAAGGGGGCTGTCATTCGTATGCAGTGTGCCAGGCCTCTGTGAGGCCTATGCCGCAAGGGTCGTAGATTTATCCCCTCCTTGAACCTACACCCGGGCCTGGGATCAGAATGAAGCCTATACTAGTCTTATCAAGAGGGAGGAGACCCTATACACCCCACCTGGGAGAGGAGACAGACAGAAACTTCCCAGGTTCTCTTGATGCCAGCAACCTGATCCAGAAGAAGGTTGCCGTGGAATACGGGTATGACTACCCTATGCTCCTCAGGATATTATGGAGGAGATAGCGGCCAAGAGAGAGGGATGGTGTGATGAAGCGGTTTGACATTTCCTTTACATCCCCAAACCATATCTCAACCGAAAGAAGCCTGAGTTGTGGGGCACCTTCTTATCTGTGAAGGCTAACTGGAACTTGGGGCAGTCCATCCACATAGACCGTGTGGAAGTTCTCTACCCAAATGGAATAGGCCAGACTTGGGCTGTTTGAATTCAGGACTCGGTGGGAAAAACTGTCTGGATTCCTTATCCTGATTACTATTGTTGAGGATGCAGAGTCACTGTTCTTATCAGGAGATCTGATTCGTTAAGAGGCTAGTTAGCCTAAGTGTAGCTCGAGAGGGAATGTTACAGTAAAAGGGGTTTGAGTGCCTGAAGAGCTTTTACTGAGTTTAAAGTTGTTGTTCGGGCCGGAAGCCCTATTTCCAAATCCCCTTTCCCTTCTATCCTTACAAGAGGAGTTGGGGACTCAACAAAACAACTACCACTGTGCAGTTTTCTATGTGGAAGAGGGCCGACCCTCTAACTCACAAAGACTTCCTGTTCAAAGAACTTTAGTAGACATTTAGCTTTGTGTTACAGCTTGCTACAAGAAGCCATGTCTACTGGATACTCTGTCAAGATCTCTTGGGCCAATGGGCCAGGATCATGAAATGCTGTTAAAGATGGAAGAGGATGCCTTACAAAGATACTTTGCTCAAAGGACACTTTGTGAAGATCCTGTCGGGCCACAGAAATTTGTGTGAGGTGCAACCTTGGGAAAAGCAGGTAGTGGCTCATTGTCTCTTCAGAGAAGGGGATGCCAGAGTGAGGGACCCCTTGAAGATATTTGCAGAGACTCACAAGTTAGACAAGTTTGTTCAGGCTCCAGCAAAATAGAGTATTGTGAGTACAGGAACTCGTGTCAAGGGGTCTGTCCTGCAGGGGGGGCCACCCCTGCTCATAGGATAGTCAGTGGATGGGTGTCAGTAGAGTGAGGATGCTAGGGAGAGTATCCTGAAGATAAGATATTGTTCATCTAGTTGTTTTGTGAGAGAGGATAAAGAAATCAAGAGACTTAACCCCATTCATCTAAAGTGGCAAGATGAATCAACAGCCTGGCTGTTCCATATCTTCAAGCGGAGTTGTGAAGATAGAAGTCCTCAGATATTGTGAATAGTTAAATTGGAGTATCCCACTATTCCCTTCTCCTATCCCCATTACAAAATAAACAACAAAAAAAACAATACCCCTGGACTGTTTATTGAAGTGAAGAGCCAAGAGGAATGTAGGAACTGTATTTTACTTATAACCGTATGTTGGTAACCAGGGGAGCCCGCAGAGTTAATATTCAGCAGTCCCTACGGGGGCAGTGCTGCATGAACATCTGTGGGGCATCACCCTCCAAGATGACCACTGCCTTGCTAAAGAAGCTGAGGGTAAAGGTGATGGACTGGCCAAGTATGTCTCTGGACCTAAACCCTATTGAGCATCTGTGGGTCATCCTCAAACGGAAGGTGGATGAGTGCAAGGTCTCTAACATCCACCAGCTCCATGATGTCATAATGGAGTGGAAGAGGACACCAGTGGCAACCTGTGAAGCTCTGGTGAACTCCATGACCAAGAGGGTTAAGGCAGCGCTGGAAAATAATGGTGGCCACACAAAATATTGACACTTTGGGCCCAATTTGGACATTTTCACTTAGGGGTGTATTAACTTTTGTCGTCAGCGGCTTAGTCAGTAATGGCTGTGTGTTGAGTTATCTTGGGGGACAGCAAATTTACGCTGTTATACAAGCTGTACACTCACTACTTTACATTGTAGCAAAGTGTCATTTATTCAGTGTTGTCACATGAAAAGATAAAAGATAAAATATTTACAAAAATGTGAGGGATGTACTCACTTTTGTGAGCTACTGTAAATATATGTACAGTATATATATGGCATCTGAACGTACGCTTAGGTGGGAATCTAGGTTTTTTATTTATAACACTTACTAAAGCATAGTACACACGGGCCGGATGATGAGCGGCATCATTCAGCCCGTGTGTATGGCAGCCGGTCCAAACGAAGCTGGCCATGCGATGTAAACAAGGCAGACCACTGTTCTGTCAGAGATGAACACAGGGATCCTGTGTTCCTCCTATTTAGGAAAACAGTTCTCTGTGTTCATCCAGTTAGTCGATCCCCCATACAGTTAGAAAGCAATACATAGGAGCACACTTAACCCTTTGATCGCCCTTGGTGTTAACCCCTTCCCTGCCAGTGTCATAAGTACAGTTACAGTGCATATTGTTAGCACTGATACTGTATTAGTGTCACTGGTCCCCTCAAAAGTGTCAGTTAGGTGTCCGATCTGTCTGCCGCAATGTCTAAATTCTAAAAATCGCTGATCCCCACCATTACTAATAAAAATAAATAAATAAATAAAAATGACATTAATCTATCCCCTAGTTGTTAGACGCGATAACTTTTTCGCAAACCAATCAATATACACTTATTAGGATATTTTTACCAAAAACATGTGGCAGAATACATATTGGCCTAAATTGATGAAAAAATTGGATTTTTGAATTTTTTTTTATTGGAAATGTTTTATAGCAGAAAGTAAAAAATATGTTTTTTTTTTTTTAGAATTGTCTTTCTTTTTTTGTTTATAACGCAAAAAATAAAAACCCCAGAGGTGATCAAATACTACCAAAAGAAAGCTCTATTTGTGGGGAAAAAAATGACATTAATTTTATTTGGATACAGCGTCGCTTAACCCACGCAATTGTCAGTTAAAATAACACAGTGCCATATCACAAAAAATGGCCTGGTCATTAAGGGGGTAAAACCTTCCGGTCCATGAGTGGTTAATTTATGGCCAGCATTGTTGTTTTGTATGTCAAGTTTTCAGTTAAGCTATGAACATAAAAAATGCTTGTTTTGTAGCTTACACAATATCTAATGTTGGTTTGTGGAAAGTGTCACCTAATAGAAAATTGTCACGTTGCCACAAATGGACGCAATGGCACAATGGTGAAATAATATATAAAGTAGCATATTGTAGTGTGTGGCAGGTCAGGACTTTAAGATGAGGCCTGGTATCTGCAACTATCCTTCTCCAAAGAGACACAAGTCATTTTCCTTGTTACATACATTTCATTAAATATTTATGAAATTAGTAGGCTATGAAGTCATAGATTTCCTGTTGTAGACAACACTTGGCCTGTTTGTGTTTCCTACCGTATTTGCATGCATAGGATGGAATGACTGTCTGTCCTAATTATAGATAATTTTCACCCTGATACATGATGTTACAATAGGCATTTTTTTTTTTTTTACTGTTTTTTTTCTCACTAACTTTTAGTTCTTTTGATTACAGAGAATAACAGCAAGGAGATACTGTACACTATATTGTCAAAAGTATTGCCTTTAAACGCACAAAGCAAGGTCCATAAAGACATGGATGAGCGAGTTCGGGGTGGAAGAACTTGACTGTCCTGCACCTCAACCTGATGGGGTAAAAACCTTTGGGGTAAATTAGAGCGAGACTGAAAACCAGGCCTTTTTGTCCAACATCAGTGCCTGGCCTCACAATTACATTTCTGAAAGAATGGTCAAGGCAGCCATTAGAAATTTTGGGGCCCCTTATACAGCTTTAGGCCTGGGCCCCCCTGGGCTGACCACCAACATTCCCCAGGGTCCCCCCCACTGGCTGTCCCACTGAATCCGCCCACTGGCCATCCCACAGAGTCCTTCAGTGCACACACTTTTATTTTAACACTCTTCCAACTTAATATTTGAAAATGAACAGTGTATTTCAAGTCATCAGTGCACCTACCAACCTCTATATAAGACCCCCTGGACACCTACCAACCTCTATATAAGAACCCCTGGACACCTACCAACCAGTGGCGGCCGGTGTGTTGGAGTCGCAGGGGCACCGCCCCCCCCTATCCATGCGTCCGGCCCCCTAATCTACATGCAGGGCGCCGGACGCATGGAATTCAATGGACTTTTTTTTTTTGCATCACCTGATTAGAGCCAGAGGCTCTAATAGGGTGATGCAAAGGGTGGACCCGGGGCGCAGAGCAGTGCGCCCCGAGCCCACCCATTTTGTGACAATAGCGAATGAAAATTCGCTATTGTCACACAGATCCTCCTCCTGGCCAATCAGGAAGCGGGACCGATATGCGCTTCCTGATTGGCCGGAAGGGAAACCCCATTCTATTGGCTGGGGAGGAGGCGGGAGGACTGAAGACTGAGGAGACGCCAGTGAAGAGAAGCCGCGAGCTGCCGCTGAGATCTCCATAGAGGTGTGTGTCCCCCTTCCCCAGGAACATCATCACCCCCCCAGGTACATGTCATGGATGTCAGTCCCAGACACACACTGATCCAGGCATTGTGTCAACTCTGATCCCTTCCACCTCCTGCCCCTGTGACAGCTGTACCTGCTCCCCCGTGCACGCTCCGCTCTGCGCTCCTCAGATACTCGTCCACAGTCTGCTCCAGTCCCTGGCATCTTCCTGGCCACAGCCCCGGCCGCCCCTTCCTGGCCACAGCCCCAGCTCCTTCTATGAGAGTCCATAGTGTGCAGGGGGCTGGAGAGCCGACACCGCCGCCTTACTCCATCCTTGTCCGCCCTCATTCCCGGAGCCTCGGCTCCTACTCCGACCTGACATCTCAACACTCCTTCATTGCCATACCGGCTAATTCTGGTTCAAGAGAGGAAAATAGATGAACGATGTGTGCAAACATCTCGCAAGCACACTCTTGTGGCAGGATGGGGAGCCTGTGTACACTCTACCCAAAGCTATACACTGGGTATATAGAAAGTATACAGCGCATAGATCGGGGTACACTCTACCCATAGCTATACACTGGGTATATATAGGGGTACACTGAGGTAAGTGCACTGGTCTCGCGCCAGGGGGGGAGACATGCTTACGCTGGTCACTCTGCATTGAAAGGGAGCACGCTGGTCTCTGTGTATTGAAAGGGGGCACGCTGGTCTCTGTGTATTGAAAGGGGGCATGCTGATCTCTTTGTGTTGAAAGGGGGCACGCTGGTCTCTTTGTATTGAAAGGGGGCACACTGGTCTCTCTCTGATTTAAAAGGGGGCACACTGGTCTCTGTGCATTGAAAGGGGGCACGCTGGTCACTGTGCATTGAAAGGGGGCACGCTGGTCTCTGTATTGAAAGGGGCACGCTGGTCTCTGTGTATTGAAAGGGGGCACGCTGGTCTCTGTGCATTGAAAGGGGCACGCTGGCATCTCTGCATTGAAAGGGGGCACGCTGGCATCTCTGCATTGAAGGGGGGCACGATGATCTCTGCATTGAAAGGGGGCAAGCTGGTCTCTGTGTATTGAAAGGGGGCACGCTGGTCTCTGTATTGAAAGGGGGCACGCTGGTCTCTGTGTATTGAAAGGGGGCACGCTGGTCACTGTGCATTGAAAGGGGGCACGCTGGTCTCTGTATTGAAAGGGGGCACGCTGGTCTCTGTGTATTGAAAGGGGGCACGCTGGTCTCTGTGCATTGAAAGGGGCACGCTGGCATCTCTGCATTGAAAGGGGGCACGCTGGCATCTCTGCATTGAAAGGGGGCACGCTGGCATCTCTGCATTGAAGGGGGGCACGATGATCTCTGCATTGAAAGGGGACACGCTGGTCTCTGTGTATTGAAAGGGAGCACGCTGGTCTCTGTATTGAAAGGGGGCACGCTGGTCTCTGTGTTTTGAAAGGGGCCACGCTGGTCTCTGTGCATTGAAAGGGGGCATGCTGGCATCTCTGCATTGAAAGGGGGCAGGCTGGCATCTCTGCATTGAAGGGAGGCACGATGATCTCTGCATTGAAAGGGGGCACGCTGGTCTCTCTGCATTGAAAGGGGGCATTCTATACCTTAATTACTGAAGGCCCCTTTCACACTTTTGTGACCTCAAAGTCACACAATTTTTTACAGCGTTTTTTGCCGCAAAGCAATGACTATTACATTTTTCTGTTTGCGCCCCCCCCCCCAAAACATTTTGAGCACCAGCCGCCACTGCTGCCAACCTCTATATAAGCTTTAAGACCCCCTGGACACCTACCAACCTCTATATAAGACACCCTGGACACCTATCAACCTCTATATAAGACCCCCTGGATACCTACCAACCTCTGTATAAGACTCCAGACACCAGAGAATTTTTCTGTCAGTTGGAGGACACACACACACACCTCAGAGAGGGGAGGACATTGTGGGGAGGACACATTGCGTTATATAAGCTCTGTCACCTCAGGAGCTTTTATCTCCTCACAGACAGTCTCTGTCCCTCATATGTCCTCTTAAACAGCCTCTATCCCAACAGCCTCCTCTCCCCTGACAGAACTTTTCCCTGCCATGTCTGAGTAGGGTTACCGCTCTCCCATTAGACATACTACAGAAGACGGTCAGAGATGGCAGACATACTACAGGAGATGGTCAGAGACAGTGGACATGCTGCAGGAGATGGTCAGAGACTGCGAACATACTGCAGGAGATGGTCAAAGACGGCAGACATAATACAGGAGACGGTCAGAGACTGCAAACATACTACAGGAGACCGTCAGAGACTGCAGACATACTACAGGAGATGGTCAGAGATGGTGGACATGCTGCAGGAGACGGTCAAAGACTGCGGACATACTACAAGAGATGGTCAAAGATGACAGACATAATACAGGAGACGGTCAGAGACTGCAGTCATACTACAGGAGACGGTCAGAGACTGCAGACTGTAAGGTTCTGGCACTCTCAGTGCCTCCTATCACATCATTTCCGGGTGCTTTCCATCTACCTAGATAGATGAAGCACATATAGGTGTGTTTCCCTTTAAGAGTGCTGATGTCATCACTGAGCGCCGGACTGAACAGCTATTTAAATCACCAGCTCTCACTCACATGTGTTCGTTCAACCTGCTGTGTGCCTAGATGTGCCTTGATGCTAACCTGTCTTGAAGCTCTCATGCTTGCAAGCATACCTCGCTGTCGGAACCACGCTGCGCTGATCCCTGTATCCCGCTACCGGATCATCCGCTCTTGTCGAACCTCTCCTCTGCTACATTGCTACTAGTGATAAGTACCCCACAGGGGAAACCTCAATAACCTTCATACTAAAGCTTACACTGTCTAGCTCTGCATACTAAGGACTGTTACTACATCTGCACTATCTAGATTGCTAGCTCTTGAGCCTACTATCATCTGCTCTTGCACTGGGTTAGTCTCTCCTGTATGTCATCTGCTATCCTATCATCTACTACCATACATAATTGCTAACCTATCTGCATCCCACCTGTTACTATCTCATTCTCAAGAACATTCCTCTCAAGTGTCTGTCACCTATCGTCTCAACTCAACCTGTCTCTTCAGCCTATCACCTCTATACTACTATATACATAGATCACTCCAGGAACTTCTTATTGAGTGTGTGTATTTACTTGCTGAATTGAGATCATCCACACATGATGAGTCTTTGGGAGTTGGGATTGGTGTCTCAGCGTTTCTCTACATGACTACTGAAGTGGAATATTTCTGCAGCTGTAAATCCACATCATACATAAAACGCAGGAGCGTTACAGATTGAACGAACCAGATAAAATGGATTCAGCAGAAATGACCACTCAGGTGACACAGTTAACACAACAAGTAACTGCGTTAATACACGCACTTACTGAATTAAAAGAAGACAATCAGGCTCTGACGCAGCAGGTGGCCAGACTGACACAGCCTACTGCTGCTCAACCCCCAGAACCTCTTGTCCTTCTACCAGACGGGTTTGATGGTTCCCGTTCCTCTTTTCTTTTTTTTCGTATGGATTGTGAGCTCCTATTTATCCTTAAGCCTAGGACCTATCATAATGACTTTATTAAAGTGCATGCTGCCATTAATTTGCTTTCTGGCAAAATGAAAACGTGGGCATACCAGAAACTGCAAGAAAAAAGTCTGATCCTAGACAATTGGGAATCATTTGCAATTGCGATGCACTCCCAGTGTCTCCCCTCCCAAAAATCTACTCCTAAACCTACTCCAGGTAACCGCAGACCCCGGCTACCTAGGGAAAAAAGGAAACCAAATGAATATGGTGATCCTGCCTGGTCATGGTCCAAGCCTGCCTTAAACAGTCAGCCTTGTCACTCTGACACATCTCATTTGAACCCTGATCCTACAGAGATGGATGAGGAGCCTATGAAGATTGGTGCCGTTACATACTAAGTTGTCCTTCCAAAAAAAAAAGATCACAGGAGAATCTGTGGCCTTTGTTTTTATTGTGGAGAAGGGGGACATTTCATTACATCCTGCCCAACCAGACCCCATAGGCCTAAGGCTCTCCCAATGGAGGCCAGGCGAATCCGAACTGTCTTCCCTGAAAAACAGCCTGGAAATTACCAAGGCTGTTGCCAGCCCTGTCCCCGTTCTATATCAGAAAAGGACACCCAGAAATTGGCAGATGTTGGTATAGATACTCCTATTTTTGCAAGTACATTTCTAGCTTCCAATGAAAACATTGAGATTCTTGCACCTGACTGCATACGCGCTTCTAATGGCACGGTGGTATGTAGGAAGGATCTGAGGATGTTTGAAGAAGCATTGGTTGCTAGGACTACTAGGACTACTTCGGATGGTTATGCGTCCGATTCTAGTGAGGGGTTCATGTAGCAGACACCCTAACAACAAGTGATCCGATTCTCGCATCGGTTACCAACCTGATCCGATTCTCATATCGGCAACAAGTGATCCGATTCTCATATCGGCAACAAGTGATCCGATTTTCATATCGGCAACAAGTGATCCGATTCTCAGATCGGTTACCAACCTGATCCGATTCTCATATCGGCAACAAGTGATCCGATTCTCACATCGGTTACCAACCTGATCCGATTTTCATATCGGCAACAAGTGATCCGATTCTCAGATCGGTTACCAACCTGATCCGATTTTCATATCGGCAACAAGTGATCCGATTCTCAGATCGGTTACCAACCTGATCCGATTCTCATATCGGCAACAAGTGATCCGATTCTCAGATCGGTTACCAACCTGATCTGATTCTCATATCGGCAACAAGTGATCCGATTCTCACATCGGTTACCAACCTGATCCGATTCTCATATCGGCAACAAGTAATCCGATTCTCGCATCGGTTACCAACCTGATCCGATTCTCATATCGGCAACAAGTGATCCGATTCTCACATCGGTTACCAACCTGATCCGATTTTCATATCGGCAACAAGTGATCCGATTCTCACATTGGTTACCAACCTGATCCGATTCTCAGATCGGTTACCAACCTGATCCGATTCTCGCATCGGCAACCAGTTTATTTTTTTCCGATTTTCACATCGGCAACCAGTCTTATCCGATTCTCGTATCGGCAACCAGTCTTTTCCGATTCTCGTATCGGCAACCAGTCTTATCCGATTCTCGTATCGGCAACCAGTATTATCCGATTCTCGTATCGGCAACTAGTCTTATCCGATTCTCGTATCGGCAACCAGTCTTATCCGATTCTCATATCGGCAACCAGTCTTATCCGATTCTCGTATCGGCAACCAGTCTTATCCAATTCTCGTATCGGCAACCAGTCTTATCCGATTCTCGTATCGGCAACCAGTCTTATCCGATTCTCGTATCGGCAACCAGTCTTATCCGATTCTCGTATCGGCAACCAGCCTTATCCGATTCTCGTATCGGCAACCAGTCTTATCCGATTCTCGTATCGGCAACCAGTGTTATCCGATTCTCGTATCGGCAACCAGTGTTATCCGATTCTCGTATTGGCAACCAGTCTTTTCCGATTCTCACATCGGCAACCAGCTTTTTCCGATTCTTATATCGACAACCAGCCTTAGAGGCCTTCCGGAGCCGGCCTTACGGGGGGGGGGGGGTACTGTAAGGTTCTGGCACTCTCAGTGCCTCCTATCACATCATTTCCGGGTGCTTTCCATCTACCTAGATAAATGAAGCACATATAGGTGTGTTTCCCTTTAAGAGTGCTGATGTCATCACTGAGCGCCAGACTGAACAGCTATTTAAATCACCAGCTCTCACTCACATGTGTTCGTTCAACCTGCTGTGTGCCTAGATGTGCCTTGATGCTAACCTGTCTTGAAGCTCTCATGCTTGCAAGCATACCTCGCTGTCGGAACCACGCTGCGCTGATCCCTGTATCCCGCTACCGGATCATCCGCTCTTGTCGAACCTCTCCTCTGCTACATTGCTACTAGTGATAAGTACCTCACAGGGGAAACCTCAATAACCTTCATACTAAAGCTTACACTGTCTAGCTCTGCATACTAAGGACTGTTACTACATCTGCACTATCTAGATTGCTAGCTCTTGAGCCTACTATCATCTGCTCTTGCACTGGGTTAGTCTCTCCTGTATGTCATCTGCTATCCTATCATCTACTACCATACATAATTGCTAACCTATCTGCATCCCACCTGTTACTATCTCATTCTCAAGAACATTCCTCTCAAGTGTCTGTCACCTATCGTCTCAACTCAACCTGTCTCTTCAGCCTATCACCTCTATACTACTATATACATAGATCACTCCAGGAACTTCTTATTGAGTGTGTGTATTTACTTGCTGAATTGAGATCATCCACACATGATGAGTCTTTGGGAGTTGGGATTGGTGTCTCAGCATTTCTCTACATGACTACTGAAGTGGAATATTTCTGCAGCTGTAAATCCACATCATACATAAAACGCAGGAGCGTTACACGGACATACTACAGGAGATGGCCAGAGACTGCAGACATACTACAGGATACGGTCAGAGACTGCAGACATTCTACAGGGGACGGTCAGAGACTGTGGACATACTACAGGAGACTGTCAGAGACTGCGGACATACTAGAGGAGATGGTCAGAGACTGCAGACATAATACAGGAGACGGTCAGAGACTGCAGACATGGTACAGAAGAGGGTCAGAGATGGCTGACATTCTACAGGAGATGGTAAGAGACTGCGGACATACTACAGGATATGGTCAGAGACGACGGACATGGTGCAAGAGATTGTCAGAGACTTTGGACATGGTGCAATGGTGCAAGAGATTGTCAGAGATTGCGGACATGATACAGGAGATTTTGAGACTGTTTAGTAGACTTGCCCTGGTTACTCACCGTGTTCCCCTTCTCAGTGTGGTGTGTCCTTTGTGGCAGTGCTGAGCCGGTGTGATGCCTTAATCCTTTAGTGTCATCCAGTCGTCAGAGGACGAAGCAGCAGATCCAGGCAGTATTGCAGCCAGGAAGAAGATCTACAGCGGGGCTGGAGCTCCAGTGAAAAAGATCCTCTCATGCCGCGTTCGGCCACGCCCCTTTCAGTCCTTCTTAGCTGTTTGTAAAAGGCGCCAAGTGGTGCCATGACATCACTGGCTCCTTGCTCAGCCCGCCCCCCCCTTGGACGGACAGTTGGCAACCCTGTGCACGGGCCCCTTGGGACGGCCGGACCCCCTACAGGTGTATCGACTGTAACCCCCTGATTCCCACAGAAACACTCCTAAACCTTTTAGACAGCCTTCCCAGAAGAGTTGAAGCTGTTTTAGCTGCAAAGGGTGGGCCAACGCAATATTAAACCCTATGGACTAAGACTGGAATGCCATTAAAATTCATGTGGGACAGGCATCCCAATACTTTTGACAATATAGTGTATGTAACGGATCAACCGGCACCCCAACTGGGTACCTCCGTTGACGGATGCTCCTAGTGCTTCCAGAGGGCCCTAAGTACTCCACCAGACACCGTAACCACTTCAGACCCCACAAACTGCCGCAGCTTGGTTGGGGTCTCACCGTCTCCTACCCACCCTGGACCTACGACAAGGCTCCAGGTTCCTGTGGGTAAACCTCTCTTTCCCCAGAGAGTGAAGCAGGAACAAGAACAAGCTCTTACACAAGCTCTTGCAAGAGCTTAGTGATTATCCAAGGGAGTACGAAGGACATAGCAATCCCTTGTAGCATATTTCCCCCAATGAGAGACAGGACTCTAGATTGAGGGTGAAGTATATCTCAACTTTATTGAACAAGAAACATACTTTTATACAGTTTTCCCCCACAAGGTTACTGCCCAGGTGGACCTTTTATTGAAAACAGGCCCTGACATTCATAATCCAATAAAAACAGAGTTTTACACTCCCATACAGTGTACACAAAGATATACACTGTGGAACAATCCCCCCTCCCCCTTAGCAGCCAATCCACATACACATATACATCCCATAATAAGCTTATCTTAAAGCAGACAGAAGAATGTGATGTGAGGTCATTAACATTTAACAATGAGACAGGCACAATCCGCATTCCCTCCCAATACACAAACAATAGGGAAGTCTGCCAATGACAGTCTGTGTGTCTTTCTCAAGCACATGGAATACACTGTGTAAGGTGGTATTAAATCTTCATATTTCTATATGAAGATATGGTTGACAAATATTACTGTCCCATCTGACACAATTCAAATCATTAAGTATCTGCTCCTCACCTCCAGTGACGGTGAATACTGTCACATATCTTCCCCCCAAAGGTAGACTAACCAGGTACCAGGACTCCAACTGGTCTGTGCCTAAGTTAGTCAGGTAACAAGTCCCAAAGAGTCAATCCATCATGGCAGCTTCCTTGACAAAGTTCCTCATAGTTTGTAAGTTTGTCTTGGCAAGGCGCATGGAGCTCTCATAGCCGATCAGTCTGTGGAAGTCTGGTTTGGGCAGGCCAGACTGGGCTTCTTAGGCACCCTTTGTCCCTAAGAGACACAGGGTGATTTAGACATAAGAGAGGCCTAGGGGGCTAAGAGAGTGATTTTCCATTCTCTCTAAGGTAGATTGTGTTCCACAGGCCCTCCCAATGTCTGCACCCACCCAGTACCCAAAACAAATTGTATGGAACACAGCGTTACTCACCCAGCCAACTTCTGCCTCTCTTGTAGAACATACCCGCCGCTGTGGATAAGCTTGGACTGGCCCTTCTCCCAGGAGTCCTTTCAGCCGCTGGAGAGAAGACAGGGTGGTGGGGCCCACTTTCTCAGGCTGTTGGGGATCTGGGCTGACTGTCCAGCATCCCTGGGATATAAACATGAAGACTGCAGTCCCATCCACTACCACAGGAACTCCATCTTTTGTATGTTGAGGGCAGAGGCCAACCGCTCTGTTGCCAGCTCCTCTGCTGGGTTGGTGTAAACATTCTGGGGCACCAACTGCTGCTGGGAAGGGGAGTCAGCTGTTCCATCTTCCTTACCCCCATCTGGCGGTTGGGACAACCTTTCTCCGGTACTGTCTCCCAGATGCACAGATCCTGGCTGGGGAGGGAAGACAGTTTCCTCCGCTCTGACTGACTGTTGGGGAGAGAGGACAGCAACCTCCTTTCCCTTCTCACCCTGGGCCTCCAGAACTGCCACAGGTGTGGGGCAGAGGTCATTGACTCTCTGTCCGGCTGCCAGCGCTTCAGCTGGGTGTAGAAGCTTCACTTCATCAGCTTGTTGCTGGAGCAAGGGGCCGATTTCCCCAGCTTCCTGGAACTCTGTAGCTTTTGAGGGTGCTGGGCAGAGGTTGGTAGCACTCTGCCCTGTTGCCAGCTCTTCTGCTGGGTTGGGGTTGGTGAATACTACCCCCAGGACCTGGTTGGGGGTCTGCTGTAGAGAGGAGGGATCGTCTACCTCCTCCTCCTGGTATTCCTGCGGGGTAGGTTGGGGATTTGGACCGGCAATCCAGCATCCCTGTAGGTCTGGTGCAGAGACCGCGGCCCCCTCTGCACCATTGGGGTCAGGGCTGCTGTCTTCCTGTGGTTGGGGAATGAAGATGGCTTCCTCTTCTCCCATAACTTTATCCAGTGGCTGGACAGACGCATTCCTCCATCCAAGCTCGTCCCGTGCAGAAACAGGTTCGTCCAGGTCAGCACTTGCTGCATCCGCCATAAGACATCCGCATTCAAGACCGTGGGTGCAGGTGTGCAAAGCACACTACTACTGTGCCATATTGTCGATTCTTCAGTCAGGATTTCTGGATTGTCAGCTGGTTCTTCTGGATAGAGGAGCCCAGCCCTGGCACTGAGCAGAGTCCAGCAGCCATCTGTAGGCAATATCCAGCTCACATTCCTGAATGGCCAGAAGCTCCACATCTTCCAGTGCCCAGAGCACTTCCGAGATGTTCAGAATCCTTTCTCTGTAATCCATAATTTCCCTCTAACCGCCACTCCAAATCGTACCCAAAGCTAGGGTCCCCTGACAGCTTCTCCTACAACAGTCCCCGGCCGCCATAGCCAAAGCCCTCCGTTGGACTGTCATCCGCTATCCAAGGGCATGTTTGGGATACATGCCACTGGAGGGCTCTATAGCTCTCTTCCAACCGCATCTCTGCCCAGACCAGCCTGCCTAACTCAGCTGTCTGCTCCTTGTGCGGTGTATCTCCCAAAAACAGCTCCCTCAATCCATACTGCGACCAGTACCTTTTCTGGATGGGGGGGAGAAACATAGGAAGGTCATGACTGAAGGCATCTCAAAGAAATGTCAAGACAATCTGTAGAAATATACAGTGAACAAGCTTTTTAAAATTACAACAAAAGGCAATGCAGTATATAGTTTAAAATGGAAAGCTTCTCCAATATAATAATGTACGAGTCAACTATTCTGAACCCACTACAACATGCATAAACTGGGAACTAGACCCCATATTACCATTTCTCTACAACACCAGTGGATGTTTTGCAAGGCTTCTGGTCTTGTGTTCAAATATCACCTTACTGGCAACATATTCACCAGCTATGGACATAGACTCTGAGCTTTGATCTGTCTCACTTCCTGGAATTCTACCTCCTTGCTAAATGAACTAGTCATATAATCACAGCTGGTACAGGAGGGGGGGGGGGGGGGCTGAAGGGAGACGTGCCCCGGGTGCAGCACCTCTTTGGAGAGGCAGGGGCACACTAGGAGCTCCAGCAGCTCCCTTCTCCCTTTTCTTTATCGTACATCACGGGACAAAGAGCCATATTCATTATGTATGGGTTATAGGTCACCTTCAGGAAAATGGACACTGGCAACCAATCAGGCAGGAAGTCCCTCTATACAGTATAACCCCCCTATACAGGAAGTACCCGCCAGTGTCTTAAAGGTAATGGTCACAGTGGAGAAGCCAGTGGCGGCCGGTGCATAGGGGGCGCTAGGGCGCCGCCCCCCCTGAAAAAAGGAAGAAAAAAAAAAAAGATAAAAAAAAAAAAAAAGATTGCAAAACGAGCAATAAAGTTTGAAAAAAAAAAAAAAATTGCGTTCGCCGCCGCCGCCGCCAGCCGATGTGGAGGGGGTGGGGGGGTGGGGTTACCACCCAGAAGAGGCGCCGATTGGCTGCCTTCTGGGGGGCGTGGGGGGCGTAACCTGGGCGCAAGGCAGATTCCTTGGAAACCCCCACTTCGTGGATTCCTGGCTGTGATTGGTCCAGCCTCCAGCCTGGACCAATCACAGCATCCAGGACATCCAACGCTGACCCCGCTGACGTCACTCGCAGCAGTGGACCGGACCGCGGGCGATGGAGTCGGGTGGACACCGGACGGGAGTGACGGCGGCACCGGAGAGGAGACCAGACCACCGGAGGTCATCTGCTGGAAGAAGACATCACCACCGGTGAGTCCTCCTGTCCTGTCAGTCCTCCATGACCATCCATCCAGCTTTTCCACCGCCATCCCCCTATGCTCTGCCTCATCCCATGAGTCATGGGATGAGGCAGAGCAGAGGGGGATGGCGGTGGAAAGGCTGGATGGATGGATGGTCATGGGATGAGGCAGAGCAGAGGGGGATGGCGGTGGAAAGGCTGTATGGATGGTCATCATGGGCCATGACCATCCATCCATCTATCCATCCATCCAGCCTTTCCACCGCCATCCCCCTCTGCTCTGCCTCATCCCATGACCATCCCTCCCACCGCCATCCCTTTGCCTGATCCCATCTCTCCCACTGCCATACCTTTGCAGGGGGCATGTACGCTGGTCACTGTATTGAAAGGGGGCATGTACGCTGGTCACTGTATTGAAAGGGGGCATGTACGCTGGTCACTGTATTGAAAGGGGGCATGTACGCTGGTCACTACATTGAAAGGGGGCCTGTATACTGGTCACTACATTGAAAGGGGGCATGTACGCTGGTCACTACATTTAAAGGGGGCATGTACGCTGGTCACTACATTGAAAGGGGGCCTGTATACTGGTCACTACATTGAAAGGGGGCATGTACGCTGGTCACTGCATTGAAAGGGGGCATGTACGCTGGTCACTGCATTGAAAGGGGGCATGTACGCTGGTCACTACATTGAAAGGGGGCATGTATGCTGGTCACTGCATTGAAAGGGGGCCTGTATGCTGGTCACTACATTGAAAGGGGGCATGTACGCTGGTCACTACATTGAAAGGGGGCCTGTATACTGGTCACTACATTGAAAGGGGGCATGTACGCTGGTCACTACATTGAAAGGGGGCATGCACGCTGGTCACTACATTGAAAGGGGGCATGTATGCTGGTCACTACATTGAAAGGGGGCATGTACGCTGGTCACTACATTGAAAGGGGGCCTGTATACTGGTCACTACATTGAAAGGGGGCATGTACGCTGGTCACTACATTTAAAGGGGGCATGTACGCTGGTCACTGTATTGAAAGGGGGCATGTATGCTGGTCACTACATTGAAAGGGGGCATGTACGCTGGTCACTACATTGAAAGGGGGCATGTACGCTGGTCACTACATTGAAAGGGGGCCTGTATACTGGTCACTACATTGAAAGGGGGCATGTACGCTGGTCACTACATTGAAAGGGGGCATGTACGCTGGTCACTGTATTGAAAGGGGGCATGTACGCTGGTCACTACATTGAAAGGGGGCATGTACGCTGGTCACTACATTGAAAGGGGGCCTGTATACTGGTCACTACATTGAAAGGGGGCATGTACGCTGGTCACTACATTGAAAGGGGGCATGTATACTGGTCACTACATTGAAAGGGGGCATGTACGCTGGTCACTACATTGAAAGGGGGCATGCACGCTGGTCACTACATTGAAAGGGGGCATGTACGCTGGTCACTACATTGAAAGGGGGCCTGTATACTGGTCACTACATTGAAAGGGGGCATGTACGCTGGTCACTACATTTAAAGGGGGCATGTACGCTGGTCACTGTATTGAAAGGGGGCATGTATGCTGGTCACTACATTGAAAGGGGGCATGTACGCTGGTCACTACATTGAAAGGGGGCATGTACGCTGGTCACTACATTGAAAGGGGGCCTGTATACTGGTCACTACATTGAAAGGGGGCATGTACGCTGGTCACTACATTGAAAGGGGGCATGTACGCTGGTCACTGTATTGAAAGGGGGCATGTACGCTGGTCACTACATTGAAAGGGGGCATGTACGCTGGTCACTACATTGAAAGGGGGCCTGTATACTGGTCACTACATTGAAAGGGGGCATGTACGCTGGTCACTACATTGAAAGGGGGCATGTACGCTGGTCACTACATTGAAAGGGGGCATGTATACTGGTCACTACATTGAAAGGGGGCATGTATGCTGGTCACTGCATTGAAAGGGGGCATGTACGCTGGTCACTACATTGAAAGGGGGCATGTACGCTGGTCACTGCATTGAAAGGGGGCATGTACGCTGGTCACTACATTGAAAGGGGGCATGTACGCTGGTCACTACATTGAAAGGGGGCATGCACACTGGTCACTACATTGAAAGGGGGCATGTACGCTGGTCACTGCATTGAAAGGGGGCATGTACTGTGTGGTCTGTGCTAGGGGGTCTGTACTGTGGGGTTTGTACAAGGGGCCTGTACTGTGGGGTTTGTGCCACTCTGTCAGTGTATCCCATAATAGGGCCCCTGCTCCCTATTATGGGATATACTAGTACTGATGGACCCCTTAATATGTGATATATTGGGAGAATTGGTTCACGCAAGCAAAATACAGGGGACAAAATGGGTGGGGTCTATAAGGGGTGTGGCTTCTGAGAAATGGGAGGGGCCAAAATAGAAGGGCGGGGTCTTGCGCCCCCCCATCTTAAAACTTCACCAGCCGCCACTGGGAGAAGCTCTCCACAATTTATGTTTTTTCTATATAAGAAGAAAGAAGATTATGCTGCATACCCCGATCAAAGATCGCTGAATCTAAGGGGTTAGCAATCAGATCCATCCAAAAAAGTCAATGACTAAAAAGATGGTACATGAGCCTCAGGAAAGCAGATACAAGGTTTTGCCTGTAACGTTGTCCTTTTTAGGCACTGGACCCTGGGATCCGGGCCCCATGGTAAAACCAATCCCAAAGGCGCTCTGGCAGGGTGCTCTACAGGTCCAAGGGAGTGGCCCCTCAAAACGAGGGCACCTAGTCCCTGAAAGTCGGCAAGTGACAGTAACTCACAGTGATGAGTGAAGATCGGATTCTTGTTACAAAACAGAATCCTGGGGTGGGACTGGTAAATCCACTTTAACAATATTTGTAAAAATATATTTAAGCACTGATTCCTTAAAGATAACAGATACCGAGTGCCATGTTAGTCTCTACAAGTGACAATAGGTGTATTAGCTATGTCAAAACACACCTGGCTTGTTTAAACATTTTTGCTCTCCCTGTGCAAAGCAGTAGGTGTATCAGCTGTTTCAAAGCACACCTTGTTTGTTTAAACATTTTCTTTGCTCCCTGTACAGAACAGTGGCTGTATCAGCTATGTTAAAGTTCACCTTGTTTGTTTAACCACTTGCCGTCTGCTTACGTTGACACTACTGCGGCAAAGTGGTCTGTTATCGCCTGACGACGTAGACCTACGTCGTCAGACACTTCCTTTTCTCAGCGGCGCGCGCGCGCCACCGGAGGCTCGCTCCCGCTGTATTCAGTCACAGCGGGAGTCGGGCCAGGGGAGGAGCAGCGGCGATCGCCGCTGCTCTTCCTCGATCATCGGGGATCTAGTGTGGAGATCCGCCTGCTTGTGTAAACACAAGCGGGCTGATCTCCTAAGTGACAGGCAGGCAAGCATAGCTGAACCCTGGATCTGTCCTTGTGTCACACAGTCACCTCCCCCCACACACGTCAGTAAGCACCAGGCATACATTAACCCCTCCCTCTCCAATAAAATTAACCCCTACCCTGCCAGTGTCATTTTTACAGTAACAGTGCATATATATAGCACTGATTACTGCAGTAATGTCACTGGTACCCCCAAAAGTGTCAAAAATGTCAGTCAAGGGTCCGATCTGTCCGCCGCAATGTCGCAGTCCCGCAAAAAAAATTGCAGATCGCCGCCATTACTCGTTAAAAAAAAAAAAAAAAACACCCTTAGTTAGTAAACGCAATAACCTTTGCGCAAACCAATCAAAATACGCTTATTGTGATTTTTTTTACCAAGCATAGGTAGCAGAAAACAAATTGGCCAAAAATTTTAAAAAATTTTGATTTTTACATTTTTTTGGGGGGGAATTTCATATAAAAAAATGTGAAAAATATTGTTGTTTTTTCAAAATTTACACTTTTTTTTGTTTATAGCGCAAAAAGTAAAAATCGCACAGGTGATCAAATACCACCAAAAGAAAGCTCTGTTTGTGGGAAAAAAAGGACGTAAATTTCGTTTGGGTACAGCGTCGCACGACCGCGCAATTGTCAGTTAAAGTCGCACAGCGCCGAATCGTAGAAAGTGGCCCAGACGTAAGACAGCAAAATACTCTAGTGGTAAAGTGGTTAAACACAATGTTTTTGCTTCTGCTGCTCTTACCCCATGTTGTTTGGCGTGTAGTTTTCGCCTTGGTGTGAAAGTTCCCCCTGCGCATCCGTCTCCACGGAAGCTCCAGATCAAGCAACGCCTTCAGTGGCGTGTCTACACCATTTAAAAACTAGCGTATGCTTGGAGCAGGGGGAGCGTGTTATGAGACAATTGGCGTGCACGTGGACGCTATGTAGCACGCCGTGCATGTGCAGTACAACCGCAAACGGTGCGATTTTAAAAGGAGATTCTTCCTACGTGCAAGCCTCTGTCAGCAGGCTGGAGGGACACAGAGCAGCAGCAGCTGAGTTGCGTGAGTCACTGTGGGTGCATGTTTACAGGCACAGACAGGTTCTGTATCTTTGGAATAATCAGTGTGATAAGCTGTATAGCTTGGCACAAACCTTGAGTAATGATTAGGCACACTTGCTAGTGTTTGAAACGCGTCTACCTGTTGTTTGCCACATTGGGATGTTCGGTTAATAAACCAGGATTTTGAGGATACCTGGAGTGCAGCCATTTCTTCTATATTGACAAGCCTTAAGTACACTAAAGTTAGTACCTCAAGAATGTCCTCCCAAAAGAGGAGTGGGGGGGGGGGCACAGCTGGAAGAGGCACTAACTATGGTGCCACCGTCAGACCTTGAAGTTCTTAGCCGTGCTTCCTCTGTGCCTACTCCCCCTAAAGGGCCAGAGGCAACTAGCCAATATGAGCCATTACGGTTGTCAGGCATAGTAGCCACTCCTGGTGCTTCTGTTACAACCTACGTCACTAAGGACGATTTGGCATCGGGGTTAGCCGGCCTTGAGGTTAAGATTGCTGGCATGATTGCAACATCGCAAGGAGGGTGGAATCATGATAGATCCCCCTCACCTGAGCCACCCCCTGAGTCAGTTCAGGATTGGGCAGAGGATGTGGAAGAAGTAGCTGTAAATGACCCTATAGAAGGTCAAGCTGAGGTTTCCACTTTCTTCGGAGTCAGGATCTGAGGAGTCATGCTTGGCCTCTCAATCCCAGAGATTTTTAATTCAGTCTCTCACTGAAATGGTCCGATTTGGATACAAATTAGCTCCCTTAGAGATGTCTGACGTCTCTTTTTCCTCTAGGCTCAATGCGCCCTCCTCAAAGTCCTCAGGCTTTTCCCTTTTCTCTTGGAGCAGGAAATGTATGCTGATTGGGGTCATCCTGATAGGATTTTTGTTCCTCCCAAATGGTTTTCTCTATGGTATCCTATGGAGGAAAAACGTGCAAGAAAATGGAGTATACCTACTGTGGATGCTGCCATTTCTTGAGTTAACAAAAGTCCTGTGGATAATGCCCAGGTTTTTAAAGATCCAGCTGATAAGAAGTTGGAATCTTTACTAAAAGCCTCCTTTGCTGTTGCAGGGTCTGTGATACAACAAGCAGTAGCAGCTATAGGAGTTTGTCAGTCTTTAAAAGACTGTATTAAGTGAGTGTCTAGGACCTTTCCTTCTCAAGCAGAGTATGTGGAGGTTTTGACAGATCTACCTTGCACTTTATGTTTTGCAGTGGATGCTCTGTGGCGGAGCTAGACTTTTAAAACAGGGGTGGCAAAGGGGTGGCTAGGTATTATTTTGGGGGGTCAATATACAAAGTGTCATTTAGTGTCAGATTTGTCCACCGCAATGTCGCAGTCCCTCTAATAATCGCTGATCGCTGCCATTACTAGTAAAAACAATTAAAAAATAAAAAGTTCCATAGTTTGTAGATGTAATAACTTTTTTTGCAAACCAATCAAAATACACTTAGGATTTTTTACAAAAAATATGTGGCAGAATACATATTAGCCTTACAGGTGGCGGTCAGAGCATGCGGACAGAATACAGGTGGTGGACAGAGCATGCAGACAGGATACAGGTGGTGGACAGAGCATGCAGACAGGATACAGGTGGTGGACAGAGCATGCAGACAGGATACAGGTGGCGAACAGAGCATGCAGACAGAATACAGGTGGTGGGCAGAGCATGCAGACAGGATACAGGTGGTGGACAGAGCATGCGGACAGGATACAGGTGGCGGTCAGAGCATGCGGACATAATACAGGTGGCAGACAGAGCATGCGGACAGGATACAGGTGGGGGCGATCAGAGGATACAGACAGGATACAGGTGGCAATCAGAGGATACAGACAGGATACAGGTGGTGGTGATCAGAGGATACAGACAGGATACAGGTGGTGGTGGTCAGAGGATACAGACAGGATACAGGTGGTGGTGGTCAGAGGATACAGACAGGATACAGGTGGTGGTGGTCAGAGGATACAGACAGGATACAGGTGGTGGTGGTCAGAGGATACAGACAGGATACAGGTGGCGATCAGAGGATACAGACAGGATACAGGTGGTGGTGGTCAGAGGATACAGACAGGATACAGGTGGTGGTGGTCAGAGGATACAGACAGGATATAGGTGGTGATCAGAGGATGCGGACAGGATACAGGAGATAGCAAGACAAAGATTGTGAACATCTGTGATTCTGTACATTCTCAACACTGCCATTCTTGTATGATAACTGCTGCCTGTGCCTGCCAGTGGACATCACATCGATAGCAGCCAGCCAAGCAATGGATGCATGTTGCAGGCCAGGTGGTGGGACTCATTCTAAGTTAAAACTGGCATGCATGCTTACACTCCTGACTCCACTCACTCACTTACCAGGGGGCTGCAGCCAGGGCAGAGTGTGCTCAGTGTCGGCTAGTGGCACTGGTCAGGGCTTTGTATGTCCAATCCATTCGGGGTGGTCGGGTCTGCGCTGTCTGTCTTTCTTGCTGGTGCTGCCACAGTCCTACTGTTCACACCACAAGTCAAGTCTCTTCCCATCTGCCCGCCGCGGCTTGGCGCCTCCTGGCATTTGAAATTTTTTAGGCCGGGCACCCGTGCAGCATGACATCATCAGTGGGCGGCGCGCACTGCTCATGACACACTGGTCTTCCTGTCTTGTGGGATGGATCGGCGCTCGCCGCTCCCCTGTGATTACTCCGCTCCTCCTCCCTCCCTCTGCCTACCAGCTCTCCATCCGCCTCCCTCCTCCCTTCGCAGCCCCCGTACGGCGATCCCCTGTGATTCCTCCGCTGCCATGCACCCGTCCAGGATCGGGGTGGCAACAGGGGTGGCAAGGACTTTTCCTGGGGTGGCAATTGCCACCCCAGCTAACCCTCTGGCTCCGCCACTGCTCTTAAAGACTCCATACAGCAAATGTCACAGTTTGCTCTTATGGAGAATGCCTATTTGGTGATGATCTGCATAAATATATCCAAAAGATTTCGGGGGGGGGGGGAGGAGAGTGCGTTCCTACCCGTTAAGAGGAAAAACAAACGTCCTTCTTTTAGGATTCTCAGCACTCAGACTCCCTGTGCTTCTAATCTCAGGCAGTTGCGATGGCCCCAGCCATCTGGATCTAGGACCAAGCCTTCAGGGCAAGGGCAGAAGAAACCCTGGGCCCAGAGATCTACCAAGTCTATCTCTAAGTCTTCCTTGTGAAGGGGCACCCCCACTCATTCGGGTGGGGGGAAGGCTGCTATGGTTCTCGAAGGCCTGGGTAGAAATAATTCAGGACAACTGGGTTTTTTCCACCATCTCGCAGGGATACAAACTGGAATTTCGGGTGTTCCCGCATCCTCGGTTTGTAAAGTCAAACATACCTTCAGATTCTCTAAAAAGAAGATCTCTTTTTCTGGCTCTGGACCATTTAAGGTCCCAAAGAGTGATTACAGAAGTGCCGGAGGATGGAAGATTTAGGGGTTTTTACTCAAACCTTTTCGTAGTTCCCAAGCCAAATAGAGACGTGAGACATATTCTGGATCTCAAAGCTCTAAACTGGTTTCTGAACATTCGTACTTTCCATATTGTAGCAGAGCATCCCAGAAAGAGCCAGGAAAAGTCCTGTTCTGGGTTTTTACATCTTCCAGGCACCTCTCATACACATTTAGACTCGATTCACACCAGCGCGACTTGTCAGGCAACTTGTCAACCTGACAAGTCGCGGTCCCTCGCGGTCCATTGACTGCTACAGGACCCGTTCTAATAGGAGCGACACAAGTCGCTCCCACTTAGAAAAAGGGTCCTGTACTACTTCGGGGCGACCTCGGAGTGACTTGCATAGACATTCATTATATGAAGTCCGTGCAAGTCGCGCCGAAGTCGCGGTGCACTGGACTTCACAAGTCGCCCCGAAGTAGTACAGAGTTGTGTCGCCATAGTGTGAACCGACTCTTAGGGATCTCTGATTCATGATCCAGTTCAGATCTTGGTCCTCTCCCCCAGGCCAATTTAAACTCACCTGAGACAGACAGCCAGTGCTCTCACCCTGGTCTGGGAGAGCAGAAGGTTAGTAAAACTAACAAGTTGTGTATGTGGAAGCTGACAAGCTGTAGGCTTGATCAGCCTGTTGGTGAGGGCCTGCATTTTGTATAGTTAGTGCCGGGACACTGCTAGTTTTTTGTTTTATTATTTCTCCTGCTTGTTTTTCCTAAAACACTGTACAGCACTTGTATATAGACTTGTGTATAGCACCAATAAACATCTCACTGTTTGTCACTACCTCACTGAATTTGGTATCTGTGCCTGAAAGACTGCTCATCCCAGGGATGACCTGTTACCTGTTCCCCAGCTTACATATGGTAGAGGCCTGCGGCCAGTGGTAGTAAGTTACTACTTAAAGGGCCAGTACCTGGAGTGACTGAACATGGAGGAAATCCTCAAATAGCTGGTGTTATCTAATGCTGCGCAGCAGCAAGCAAACTCTTTACTTCAATAACAGATTGATGCTATACAAGAGCAAACCCAGTTTATGTTTGAAATATTGGCAAGTGCTGCAGAAGCAGACAGAAAGACGCTGGCTGAGGTGGTGCAGACATTTGCACAAAAGTCTCCTGCTAAAGCCGAAGGGGTTGGAGACCGCTCCTCAGCTATCCATGTGGGTCGCTTCCTGTCCAGGATGACTGCTGACGATGACCCAGAGGTCTTTTTGGTTACTTTTGAGAGAACCGCTGAGAGGGAAGGCTGGCCCAAAACCCAGTGGGCAGGACTGATCGCTCCCTTACTTACTGGGGAATCGCAGAAAGCCTATTACAATTTGGAGTCCGTGGATGCAAGAGAATATAAGAAGGTCAAGCAGGAAATCCTGGCATGTCTCAGTGTCACCTTGGCCGTTCAAGCACAGCGGGTCAACAGCTGGTCCTTGGTCCTGGTCCAACAGCTGTGTGAGAGGCCCCTAAGGTCACAGATGTTTGGCCTAATCCACCTGGTGCGAAAATGGGTACAGCCAGACTCCCTGTCTGGGCCACAAATAGTGGAGCGTGTGGTCATGGACCGGTTCCTAAGGTCACTACCAATTCCCCTGCAGATGTGGGTGAGTCAAGGTGATACCAAGTTGGCAGGCAACCTGGTGGAGCTCGTTGAGAGGTACTATGCTGCAGAGAGCTTGGCCACTACCCCTACGTGCCCTCCACAGCTCCAAGAGTGTTCACAAAGATTCTAGCTCCAGTATTGGCTGCCCTAAGGTCTCAAGGGATATAAGTGATAGGATATCTAGACGATCTATTATTAATAGATCGATTGGCTTCAGCTCTAAGCTGAAATGTTTTCCAGACAGTTCAGTTCTTAGAACATCTGGGTTGGATTCTGAACTTGGCAAAGTCAGCATTACAGCTGGTCCAGGGTCTGAAGTATCTGGGTTTCTTTGTGGACACAATACAGGCAAAGGTATTTTTGCCATCAAGAAGGTTCACAGACCTGAAGGATCTGGTTCGATCCGTAAGAAGGCAAAAGTATCCTTCTGTATGTCTCTGCATGATGTTATTAGGGAAGATGGTTTCCTCATTCAGAACAATTCCCTATGCTCAATTCCATGCCAGACCCTTGCAGAACAACATTCTGTCAGCATGGTCCAGAAAGGTCCAGTCCCTAGACCGATGCATGTCTCTGGTACCAAGAGTATGTCAGAGTCTAAGTTTATGATTGTTAAACAGAAATTTGGAAAAAGGGAAATCCTTTCTTCTAGTAGTCCGGAAAGTAGTGACTACAGATGCCTCTCCAGGTGGGGAGCAGTTCTGGAGAAGACCACGGTCCAAGGAAAGTGGTCTTGGGTAGAGAAAAGTCTCCCAATCAATGTTTTGGAAATCCAAGCAGTTTGTCGGGCTTTAAAATTCCCTGGGCAGAAGAATTTGTTTTATGCCTATCGGCGGTTTTCATTCCAGGAATATAAAACTGGCAGGCAAACTTTCTGAGTCATCAACAGATGTTTCTGGGGGAAAGGCCCTTACACCCTGATCTTTGCATTGATCTACAAATGCTCTGGGGTCCCAGATGTAGTTCTGTTGGCATCCAGGTTCAACTACACGAAGAGAAGAGATTTGTGCTCAGGACCAGGGATCCACTTGCAGTCGGGGTGGATACTTTCAGTTTTCCCTGATCTATGCCTTTCCTCCCGTTCAGCTGCTGCCATTTCTGTTATGCAGAATCCAGCTATAGGGGAAACCAGTAATCCTGGTAACTCCAGCATGGCCGAAGAGGTTTTTGAATGAACAAATTCAAAAACTGGCAGTGGCAAGGCCTTGGGCTCTTCCACTGCATCCGAACCTGCTCTCTCAAGGTCGGATATTTCACCCTTCTTTACAGTCTCTAAATTTGATGGCTTGGCTATTGAAGCCTTTTTGAAAGAGTGGGGTATATCTGGCCCTGCAGTATCTACCCTGATAAATGCTAGAAAACCAGTCTCTAGAGGCATTTATTACAAAGTCTGGAAATCTTACATTGCCTTGTGTGAAGCCAGGAAATGTGATCCCCGCAAGTATATCATCAGGAGAATTCTAGCTTTCTTGCAAGTAGGGGTAGATATGAAATTAGCCTTAAGCACTTTTAAGGATCAAATTTCAGCCTTGTTGCTTCGCATTCCTTGGTTCAAACCTTTGTTCAAAGGATATTACTTCCAACAGTAAAGCCACCATTGTGTACTTGGGACATAAATTTGGTGCTGGCAGTTTTACAAAAAACAGCCTTTTAAGCCCATTGGACATATCCCCCTGGTTCTTTTGACCAGAAAATTGTTTTTTTATTTATTGCGATAACTTCAGCCAGAAGAGCATGAGGAACTTGCGATAACTTCAGCCAGAAGAGCATGAGGAACTAGCAGCTCTTTCTTGTAAAGAGCCCTTCTTGATTTTACATCAAGATAGGGTGACTCTACGTCCACACCCAGGTTTTTTGCCCAAGGTGGTGTCTACTCTTCACTTAAATCAGGACATTTTACTGCCTTCCTTTTTTCCAGATCCTCAAACAGAGAAGGAAAGGTTACTACATTCTCTTGATGTAGTGCGTGCTCTTAAGACTTACTTGAAAATGTTGGCTCAGATTTGTAAGACCGATCTTTTGTTCATACTGCCAGAAGGGCCCAGGAAAGGGAAGGCAGCTTCTAAGTCTATGATTTCTTGTTGGATTTGCCAGGTTATTATCCGGATGTATGGTCTACCAGTAGAGTAGATGCCTCTTGGGCAGTTCGCCATCAAGCTTCTATGGCTCAGATTGGCAAAGCCGCGACTTGGTCATCAGTGCATACGTTCACTAGATTCTATCAAGTGGATGTTAGGACCCAGGATGAGTCTGCATTTGGTCGCAATGTTCTGCAGGCAGCTGTGTAGACCTTTTGTGGTCTGATGGCGGTATTGATGGTGTCCCCCTCCCCTCAGGTGCATTGCTATAGGACATCCCATACGTAATGAATATGACTCTCTGTCCCATGATGTACGATAAAGAAATATGGATTTTGTTTACAGCTTACCTGTAAAATCCATTTCTTGGAGTACATCACGGGACACAGAGGTTCCTCCCCTCTTGTATGGGGTATTTATTGCTTGCTACAAAGCTGAGGTACTTCCTGTATAGGAGGGGTTACATAGGGGGACTTCCTGTCTGATTGGTTGCCAGTGATTTTTCACCTGAAGGTGGCCTATTACCCATACGTAATGAATATGGCTCTGTGTCCTGTGATGTACTCCAAGAAATGGATTTTACAGGTAAGCTGTAGAAAAAAATCCATATTTCTCTTACGTCCTCCGACAGTCGCCGCCCACTCATACAGTCTTCACTTATGGGTATTGACTTAATCTCCACAGGAGTTTCTAGGCATAAGACTTGTAAAAGAACAATAAATCTACATAGTCACATCCATGGGGGCTGTCCTTCTAGTCCAATACCCCCCTGCAATAGCCATCCCAATTCAGTTTGTCTTCTGCCTAGCTTCAGGAGTGGATAGGCTTCCCTGTGCTGAGTCTACAGTCTCAGCCTTTTCTCTTTTTATCTTATGATTTTATTTTCAAAAGATTCAGGTTTTGTCCAGTTTCCTTCGCAGGTTGGCCTCGGGAACAATCGCTGGTGATTCTGGTGGCGCCGGACTGGCCTCGCCGGTCCTGGTACGCGGACATCGTTCACCTGGCCGTAGAGCCTCCGTGGCGGCTGCCAATGCGAGAAGATCTGCTGTCTCAAGGACCGATCTTCCATCCTGCTTTACAGTCGCTGGCTTTAACGGCCTGGCTGTTGAGAGCCAGGTCCTGAGAGACAGGGGTCTCTCCTCAGAGGTCATTCCTACTTTGATTAAGGCTAGAAAAGCCTCCTCTGGTAAGATTTATTATGGTACGTGGAAAGCTTATTTTACCTGGTGTGAGTCCAGGGGTTTCTCTCCTCGTTTCTACTCGGTGGCGAGAGTGTTGGCTTTCCTCCAGACTGGTGTGGACCAGCGTCTTGCGTTGGCCATGATTAAGGGCCAGGTCTCTGCTCTGGCTGTTCTTTTCCAGCGCCCTGTGGCGTCTAATTCCTTAATTCGCACCTTTATTCAAGGTGTGCGTCACTTGGCCCCTCCTAGAAGGGAGTCCTTACCTCCATGGGACTTGAACTTGGTTCTGTCCGTGTTGCAGCGTTCCCCTTTTGAAAACATCAGGGAACTTTTGTTGCCCATGCTATCGAAGAAGGTTGCTTTCCTGGTAGCGATCACTTCTGCTCGCAGAGTGTCGGAGTTGGCGGCGTTGTCTTGCCACTCCCCTTACTTGGTGGTTCATAGGGATAAGGTGGTCTTGCGACCTAATCCATCCTTTTTGCCTAAGGTGGTTTCAGAATTGCACCTGAATGAGGACATTGTTTTGCCTTCGCTTTGTGCGAATCCTAAGCATCCAAAAGAGGTTGCCTTACATTCCTTGGATGTTGTCCGGGCGATCAGGGTTTACCTGTCGTTGACTGAATCCTTTCGGAAATCAGATTCTCTCTTTGTCCTTCCTGAGGGACCTCGGAAGGGTATGGCTGCATCTGCAGCAACCATTGCCAAATGGATCAGACAGACCATTGTACAGGCTTATTCATTGTGGGAACAGGTTCCTCCCTTCCCTGTCAAGGCGCACTCTACCAGATCGGTGAGTACGTCCTGGGCCTATCGGCATCAGGCCTCAGTGGCCCAGGTGTGCAAGGCTGCGACTTGGTCGTCGGTGCACACTTTCTCAAAGTTCTACAAACTTGATGTTCTGGCATCAGCTGATGCATCCTTTGGCCGCAACGTTCTCTGTGAGGCAGTTCCATAGGGAACCCTGGTTTTTGTACGGGTCCCTAGCTGCTGGGGTTTTCCCCTTGGTTATTTGTTTTCCTGGGTTGTTGCTCATGTTGAGCCCTTTTTTGTTACCCAGAAGGTTACCTTCTTGTACATGTAAGGTTCCTTTCTCTGATGTGGGTACTGCGTTGCTTTTCTGGTGGTTGCGTTGCCCACCCCTCATGTCTACACTGCTTTGGGACGTCCCTATAAGTGAAGACTGTATGAGTGGGCGGCGACTATCGGAGGACGTAAGAGAAAACGGAATTTTTGTAAAATCTTACCGTAAAATTCCTTTCTCTGAGTCCTCCTACAGTCGCCGCCCCTCTTTTTGGGGTCCTTTGTTATACACATTCACTGCTTGCGACCAAACTGAATTGGGATGGCTATTGCAGGGGGGTATTGGACTAGAAGGACAGCCCCCATGGGTGTGACTATGTAGATTTATTGTTCTTTTACAAGTCTTATGCCTAGAAACTCCTGTGGAGATGAAGTTAATACCCATAAGTGAAGACTGTATGAGTGGGCGGCGACTGTCGGAGGACTCAGAGAAAAGAATTTTACGGTAAGATTTTACAAAAATTCTGTTTTTTCCAAGAATAACAACCAAACAAATGCATAGAATTAAATTATTAATCTCCTCACATGATACAGAACTTTCACTGCACACTCAGGTTTAGCCTTATCCTTATTTAATGCCAGGCTGACAGTGTATCTTGACCTCCCAATTTTACAAGCATCTTCTGTTAAACCTGTAAAAAAAAACCCTCTGAACACCAGAACCCCTGGCAGGAAAAACGGAAAATTTATATCAAATACTTACCGTAATTTTCCTTTCCTGATGGACTCCATGGCAGCATACGTATCGGGTTTGGCCCCGCCTCCAAACCTACCCATAGGACCTCACTCCCATAAATCTTTGCTCCTGTTCAGCACACGTGTTCTGTAACTATCCTCCACAGAAATCCGGGAGGGAACTCCTGCTGCCATGGAGTCCATCAGGAAAGGAAAATTACGGTAAGTATTTGATATAAATTTTCCGTTTTCCTGACAGACTCCATGGCAGCATACGTATCGGGAAATAACTCGCCGTACACACAGGGTGGGCAGGTGCTGAACAGAAAAGTTTAATGCATTTTGTCAAACAGACAGGACTTGCAAACCAAAATTCACAGAAGAAAGAGCCGCTGGCTCAACACAGTAATGGGATAAAAAAGTGTTAATAGAGGACCACGATGCTGCTCTGCAGATAACCTCAGGAGCCACATGTCTGGATACTGCCCAGGAGGTAGAGATGCTCCGCGTCGAATGAGCTGTAACTACTGCTGGAGGGGTCAAGCCCTTAGCCCTATAAGCCCACTGGATGGTCTGGATGATCCAAGAGGAAATGGATCTCGTCGAGGCTCTTGAACCTTTGTTTTTTCCATAGAAGGTAACAAAAAGATGTTCTGATTTTCTGAAAGAGGAAGTGGCATCTAAATATTTCTTAATACACTCTCCAACATCCAGCGGATGAACCGAAGATTCTTCCTCTTCCTGTCTAAAGGTTGGTAATACTGTTTCTATGTTTTCATGGAAGACAGAGGTCCTTTTTGGTCTCGCATCCAGCATGGGAATGAGCACCACTCTGTCAGGAAAAAAAGTTAAGAAAGGCTCTTGTGTCCCAAAGGACCCAATTTCCGACACTCTTTTTGCTGAGGTTATAGCTACCAGAAACACTGTTATCAGTGTAAGCTCTCTTATGGTCAAGGAATCAGACATGTCTTGAATCTGACCCGCCAGGAAATCCAGAACTAGTGGCAGATCCCACTTGGGAAACCTGGGTTTTCTCTGAGGTCTGATTCTCACTGCCCCTTGGAAGAACTGACGAATTAGGGCATGAGTGGCCCAGGAGATCCCTGTAAAAGCGGAAATAGCCGAGACCTGGACTCTGAGCGAACTTACTGATAGAGGCAAGTCCAGACCTGATTGGAGAAAGCTCAATACATCCTGGATCTTAATTGAAGATTGAGGATCAGGCCTTGTAGTCAGCTGTGCAGAAAATTTTTCCCAGATTCTCTGATAAACCCTGTTCGTTGAGCTTCTTCTAGCACTAAGCAATGTCGAGATTGCCGTTTCTGGACAGCCTAAAGCCTGTAACCTCCTCCTCTCAACATCCAGACCCTGAGATGTAGACGGTCTGGGCACGGATGGAGTACAGACCCCCTGGGACAACAGATCCGGTCTGAAGGGTAGCGGGATTGGGTCTCGGACACTGAGTAGCGTCAGAAGGGGAAACCATGGCCTGTTCGGCCAGAAGGGAATTACCGCCACTACCTCCACTGGCTCCGACCTGAGTCTCCGAAGAAACTGTAACACAATCGGAATCGGTGGGAAGGCGTATGCCCTGTGGAATCTCCACTGATCCGAGAGTGTATCTATCCCTGATGCTTGTGGATCTCTGAATCTTGAATAGTACCTCGGCAGTTTGTGATTGCAGGGGGAGGCGAAGAGGTCTACCTCTGGAGAGAGCCCCAATGTTAGGATCCAGTCGAACGTTTCCTTGTGAAGGGACCACTCGTTGTTGTCCAGATCCACTCTGGACAAGAAGTCTGCTTTGACATTCTGGACTCCTGGAACATAAACCGCTGAAAGATTCAAGAGATTTCTCTGTGCCCAGGACATAATCGGCTCCACTTCCTTCAATAGGGACCAGCTGCGTGTTCCCCCTTGTTTCCTGATGTATGCCACTGCTGAGGTGTTGTCCAGACGCAGCATGACAGGTTGGTCTTTTGTCAGGTGAGAAAATGCCCGAAGAGCTTGGAATGCTGCTCGGAGTTCTAGTATGTTGGATACTAATCCTCGAGTGGAAAACTCCCACCTGCCCTGTGCCACCTCCGACAGACAGTGGGCACCCCAGCCTATGTTGCTGGCGTCCGAGGTAACCACTACCCACGGAGCTGGCTTCAGAGAGTGGCAGTTCAGCAGGTGGTCTCTGCATAACCACCAGGGGAGACTCGCTCTCATTGAAGGGGTTAAGAAGATGCGTTGATCCAGATGCCACGTATCCCATTGCTGAAGGAATCCCTTCTGAAAGGGTCTCATCCTCCACAGGGCCCACTTCACCATGGGGACTACTGCGACCATAGTCCCGATCACCTTCAGGCATTGACGTGCCTGAAGATGAGAGGATGAGAGGGCAAAGCGAATCCTGTCTCGAAGTGTCCCTATCTTTTCCTCTGGAAGAGAGATAGTCGCCTTCTCTGTGTCGAACAGAGCGCCCAAGTAGATCAGGGACTGAGTTGGAATCAGGTGACTCTTCTCCTTGTTGAGTAACCAACCAAACTTCTGGAGAGTGGACACGACCTGCTCCAGATGAACTAATAGTTGGTCTCTGTCTTGGGACAACAGGAGGAGATCGTCCAAATAGTGGTGAAGACGGATACCTTTCAATCTCAGTAGGGCTACCACGGCCAATAAGATTTTTGAAAAGGTCCGTGGAGATGTTGAGAGCCCGAATGGGAGACAGATAAACTGAAGATGTAATCCTCCCACTTCGAACCGGAGAAACCTTTGAAAATCTTCGTCCACAGGGACATGAAAGTAGGCGTCTTTCAAGTCGATGGACACCATCCAATCTGCCGGCTGGACTGACTGCTGTATGGACAACAGGGTCTCCATTTTGAACCTTTCTTTTCTTATGAATTTGTTCAAGAAGGTCAAATCTATTACTGGTCTCCATGATCCGTTCTTCTTTTGGACCAGAAAGAGCGGAGAATATATTCCTTGGCCTCGCTCGGACTCTGGAACGGAGATGACAGCCCCTTGAGCAATGAGAGCTTCGACGTAAGAAAACAAAATCTGACGCCTTTCTTCTAGGAATGGAATGGCAGTAGGCAGGAACCTTGAGCCTGGCCTCTCCTTGAAGACCCACTTGTGGCCTGAGGACACCGTCCTGACGGCCCAGGGGTCCTGAATCGAAGCCGCCCAGACATGTCGGAAGGAGCGTAGACGCGCACCCACCCGACATGTCTGAGCGGGCCCACCTTCAAAAGGACTTAGTGGGCTCACGGTCCCCCGAGGAGACATTCTTTGTCGTTTTCCTGGAAGACTGTCTGGATCTCCAGTTCCGGTTGAACTCCCGACCAGGTCTATAAGAACGAGCTTCCCTGGCCCGGTCAGGCACAAATTTTCTGGTAGGCTGTCCTTTCTTGACGTTGAACTGGCGCCGATCCTGGGGAAGAAACCCAGACTTACCGCCTGTAGCCCGGGTTATGGCCTCGTCAAGTTTATTCCCGAAAAGGGAGGACCCCTCAAAGGGAATACGGCACCAAACTTGCTTTGATGCCGGATCCGCAACCCAAGGGCGGAGCCAAAGAGCTCTCTTAGCTGTGACCGAGGACAGCATAACTCTTGCCAATAGACGGATCAGGTCTATGGAAGCCTCCCCAAGGAACGACGCGCCCAGCCTAAGCTCCTGGATTGGAGCGCTTCTGGCCACCTCCTCCGAAACCGATCTGACCGATTCGTCTACCACATCAGCCCAAGACTCCATGGCTTTGGATAGAGCGGCTAAAGCCAGGACTGGCTTACAGGCCATACCTGCTGTAAGGTAGATTCTTTTCAAATCAGAGTCCATCCTTCGGTCCAACGGGTCTTTAAATGAGACCGTATCCTCTAAGGGAAGGGTCACGTGCTTGACCAGTCTCATGACTGCTGCGTCAACTAGGGGAGGAGACTCAAGATGTTTCACATCATCCTCTTTGAAGGGGTAAAGTTTAGCCATCTTGGATACTAAGGAATTCTTTCGTTCCACCTTTCTCCACTCCTCCAAGATGATTTCACCCAACTCTCCCAGGAAGGGAAAATTAACACGCTCCTTATTGAGCTGTTTAAAGTACTTCTTCTGCTTGGGAGGGGGAACAGCTGACTCTTCCCAATTTAAGGTCTCTCTGACCGCTTTAACCAGGGAAGGCACCAAGGTATATTCAAAACCCAAGCAGGGATCTTCATCTTCAGAGTCGCTACCTGACAAGAGCATCGACTGATGGCTTGTGTGGGCCGACTCGAAATCTTCCTGTACCTGTAGTGCTACAGGGGAAGGGCTTGGGGAAGCCGTTGCAGTGTCTTGAGAACGACTGACACCCAACTCTGCCAAAGAGTCCTTTACCACTCTCTTGACCAAAGCCTCAATGCGTTGATCGGAAGTATCCCTCTCTCCCGCAGCCTGGGAGAAACATCTGTCACAGAAAAGCTTCCTCTCCGGGACACTAGCGCCACAGCCTCTGCAACCTGCTTTGTCAGGTCTCCGTGCGTGGCTGGCTGAAGTAGACGATTTTCGATGATGTGAGCCCGAACGGGACTTTCCTGTAGAGTGCCGGTGGCGAGAGCTCGAGCGCCTTTCACTTCTTTGAGAAGAGTGCCTAGTCTCTGAACGAGGAGGGCTGTGAACAAGAGAAAAAACAGAAAAAAACCGACCGGAAGCTAGGAACACTTGAGTTCCTACCCCCACCCCCTATAACCCACAACCCCACCAGGAAGCCCCAAATACCTGTTAGGGGCGGGCTGACCACCGGAGGGCAAAGTAGCTTCCATTCTGATGCTGACCTACAAGAATGAGCCGGACAGCAGTGTCAGAAAACCAGCAAAAGAGGAGGGGGAGGGGAGGGGGGGGCGCTCCCAAACTGGGGCCAGTACTCACCAAGAACCAGAGGTTAGCAGGTAGAGCGGCAGCGAACAGCAGGCGTCCAAAAACCGATCGGATACGGAGTATAGAACACCCAGTATCCGCAGTGTGTATAAACACAACACTGCTGACAGTTCTGGGGTTTAAATATGGCGCCTGGTGACGTCATCAGCGATCGCCACCGACGCCGACTCACTGCGCATGCGCCGAGCTCCTACTGCGCACGCGCGAGAGCCAAGCCTCGTTCTCGAGGCGCCGCACATGCGCAGTAGCGTACCGCACCGGCGGCCGGTCAGGAAGTGAACCGCTGACCGGCCCCGGACCACTAGCCACCAGGGAAGGCAGGAAAGACCAGGTAAGAGACAAAAACAAAAAACCAGGCAATACAAGCATATAAAATAGCTGCCATGGAGTGTACTCACGAACCGCAGACCACCAGGGATGGATGCACACCGGACTTATCTCTTCAAGGGTACCGGCCACCCGCAGCAGCTGGGCTTTTTGGCCAAGGCTGCTACATCTTCGCCCCTACTCCATACCCCGCAGCAGCTGGGGCTTATTGGAGAGCTCCATACCCGACTGGTAGAGCCATCCATCACCCGGAATCCATCTTCAGGTAGGATAACAGGTAATCCTTTGGAGGACAAAAAAAGAACACGTGTGCTGAACAGGAGCAAAGATTTATGGGAGTGAGGTCCTATGGGTAGGTTTGGAGGCGGGGCCAAACCCGATACGTATGCTGCCATGGAGTCTGTCAGGAAATACTGCCTAAAACACGGTAAAAGCTGCAAATTTCACATATTTAATGTTTGAGCGTTAATGTATTCTATTGGCCAGAATATTCGTTTATTCTGGCCCTTGGAATTCATTAACGCTCAAATGCTAGACACGTGTATGCGAATTCCATGTTTTTTTTTTTTGCTCTTCAGCTCATCTCTTGAACGTGCCTTTGGCGAATTTGTTTTTTTCATACCTGAAAGCGCTCCTCTTCTAATACACCTGAAAATGCCTATGTATGCATGTGCACCTAGCTCTGTGTGCATGAGCCCTAAGTGTGAAGTGATAGTTCTGCTATCAGGTGAGGACACTTTACTTCTGTGCATTTGTTTCAATGGCTACTCTAGGGGCAATTTCAAACACATGCAGTCCAGTGTGTTTTTTTTTCTGCATCAAAAACGCATGGAAAGTAGGTTATATGGTTTCCAATGGCATATTTCACAACTGTGCGGTCAGTTCCAGTGCTTTCCAAGTCCACAAAAAAAGTAGAACATGCTGCATTTTTCCTGCAGTCGACTGCACCAGAATGCCCTGGAACACATAAAAAATGAACTGGACCCCAGTACAGTGAAAAAAAAAAAACAGGATAAAAGAAGAAAAAAAGCAACTTAAATGCATCCGGAAACACATCAAAACGCACTGTAATGCCTTAAAAACGCACATGCAGAAACGCATTCAGAACAGATCTGGAATTTGTTTTTGTGGTGTAAACTAGCCCTAAGCCTCTATTCACACCAATGTGTTTTTTAATGTTTTTTTTGCAGAAGCACAGTATTTTTAAAATGGGTTCCCATGGAACACATTCACATCAATGTGTTTTTGGGCCTCTGCATTTTCAGAAAGGGTCAGGGACTTTTTTAAATGCAAAACTGTGCTTTTATTGCTTTTTTGTTTCAATAGACTTCAATGGAGACGCTGCAGGAAACCATGTAGTGTGTTTTTACCATGATTTTGCTGTGATTTGCATTTTTTTATCTGCCCAACAACAAATTTGCCCAAAAAAAAAAAAAAAACATAGATAATGCAAAACGCAAATTGCGGAAAAAATGCGGCAAAATCGCTGTAAAAAAAAACGCAAAAAGCACAGCAAGAAGCACTGCAGAAATGCTCAAAAGCTAACTGCATTGGTGTGAATGGAGCCTTAGAGCTCATTCACATGTGCAGCAGTGACTACCGCTTCTCTAAAAAGTGATCCATGCTCTGATTACTTTTCAGAGTTGTTTGACAAGTGGTGAGGTGGCAATATGTCACCTCCTCACCGCCTGATTTAATTGTCATACTACCACACCACTATCACATGCAGGATAATTGCAGGGTAGCCCCATTGAACTGCATTAGCAGCTTTCAGCAGCAGCAGCACAACCTGCCAAAAGAGGCATGCTGTTTGAGTTTTGCCACAGCCGCGAAGCATAGCCACACCATGTGTACATGTTTAGTGTTCAGGTGAGTGGTCAGGGGGGGCCATAAAACCATGGCTCAGCTACACAGTTTTACTTCACCCCAGCAGCATTTTTGAACAGGGCCTTAGAAGTGCTTCCTTCATTTTGCCTTTTAGATTCTTGTTGTCTCTAATTCAAGAGATTATCTCAGTGCAGCTGCGTGAAGATAAGAGGACCGTCCATTCACTCAGAAATTTGTGTCTGTTGGAACATTTGCTCATTTCCCACACTGTTACCTCACAGCTCTCTTGTATTAGTAAGGTCATCTGCTGTATATACAGAATCTCTGTGTATATATCATTTTATAGGAATGACTGAAGCGTTACTCCTGTCGGCAGGCAAAAACAAAAGCAGAGAAGTGACTCTAAGTGCAGTAAGATGGTGTATTTTAACCACTTACCCTACCGGCGCATTGTGAAAGGACGCTGGCAGGGATGCTTCCTCCCTCCAGGCAGACGTCATATGACGTCCGCCCATTCCCGCCACTTTCCCGTGCCCCTGGGGGGCACGCAGCGCAGTGTTCGGGGATGAGGCGTGTCCCTTGGGACACATCCCATCCCCGATCAGTGTAAAGAGCCAATAAAAAATGGCTCTTTACCATGTGAGCGGCTGTGTCCAATCACAGCCGGCCACATGCACTGTCCTTGTGCACGCCCCCAGGGGCACACAGAACGGCAATCGGGGATGGAAATTGACTCTTTACCACGTGACCAGCTGTGTCCAATCACTGCCGGTCACAGGATGTCAACAAACCACGGTAACTAGTTTCCAGGCTCTCCTCCTCATACACCGATCCTGTGTGAGGAGGAGATTGCGGTAACATCTAGTTACCGAATACAGTCCACACTAAAACACAATTATTGCCCCCCCCCGCAATAAAGAGGGCCAGTCACTAGCCCATTAAAGTACCTGTCATCAGCCCATCAGAGTACCTGAGTACCTGTCACAACCCCTCAGAGTACCCGAGTACCTGTCACCAGCCCATCATGTACTCTGATGACAGGTACTCGGGTACTCTGATGGGCTGGAGACAAGTACTCAGGTACTCCAATGACAGGTACTCGGGTACTCTGATGGGCTGGAGACAAGTACACAGGTACTCTTATGACAGGTACTGGGGTACTCTGAGTACCTGTCATCTGAGTACCTGAGTACCTGTCACCAGCCCATCAGAGTACCAGATTACCTGTCATCGGAGTACCCGAGTACCTGTCATCAGAGTACCCAAGTACCTCTCTGTAGCCCATCAGAGTGCCCAAGTACCTATCTGCAGCCCATCAGATTACCCGAGTACCTGTCTCTAGCCCATCAGAGTACCCAAGTACCTCTCTGCAGCCCATCAGAGTACCCAAGTACATGTCACCAGTGTACCAAAGTACCTGTCACCAGCCCATCAGAGTACCCGAGTATCTGTTATCAGAATACCCGAGTACCTGTCACCAGCCCATCAGAGTACCCGAGTACCTGTCATCAGAGTACCTGAGTACCTGTCTCCAGCCCATCAGGGTACCTTAGTACCTATCTTCAGCCCAATAGAGTACCCAAGTACCTGTCTTCAGCCCATCAAAGTACCCGAGTACCTCTCTGTTGCCCATCAGAGTACCCAAGTACATATCTGCAGCCCAGAGTATCTGAGTACCTGTCTCCAGCCCGGAGTACCCGAGTACCTGTCTTCAGCCCAAAGTGCGCAAGTACCTATCTGCAGCCCATCTGATTATCCAAGTACCTGTCTCTAGCCCATCAGAGTACCCAAGTACCTCTCTGCAGCCAATCAAAGTATCCAAGTACCTTTCTGAATCTGATGAGTGTACCTAAGTACCGGTCTGCAGCCCAACAGAGTACCTGAGTACCTATATGCAGCTCAACAGAGTACCCGAGTATCTATCTGCACCCATATATCATAGATTATGTGTTGGGGTGTTTGCTTTCCAAAATGGGCTCATTTTGTGGGTGTTTCCATTGTCCTGGTGCTCCAGGCCCTTCAAAAGTGTGATAGGTTGTAATTAAATTAGATGTGTAATTTATGCTCCTAGAACGCCTGAAGGTGCTATTTGGATGTTGGGCCTCTGTATGTAGCCAGGCTGTGCAAAAGTCTCATACTTGTGGTATCGCCATACTCAGGACAAGTAGCAGAATGTATTTTGGGTGTAATTTTTTCTGTGTACATGCTATGTGTTAGAAATATATTATAAATTGACAACTTTGTGTAAAAAAAAATACGTTTTCATTTTCTCTCCACATTTTCCAAAAATATGTGGAAAAAAATTACATGTTCAAAATACTCATTATGCCTCATAGAAGATACGTTGGGGTGTTTGCTTTCCAAAACGAGGTCATTTTGTTGGTAATTCCATTGTCCTGGTGCTCCAAGGCCTTCAAAATTGTGATAGGTTGTTAGGAAATTATATGTGTAATTTATGCTCGTAGAACACCTGACGGTGCTCCTTGCATGTTGGGCCTCTGTATGTGGCCAGGCTGTGTAAAAGTCTCACACATGTGGTATTGCCATACTCAAGAGGAGGAGCACAATGTATTTTGGTGTGTAATTAGAAGTATGCATATACTGCGTGTGAGAAATAACTTGTTATTATGATAATTTTGTGTAAAAAAAAAAAAAAATGTATTTCTTCATTTTCCCAAGAATTGTGGGAAAAATTACAAGTTCGAAAAACTCACCATGCCTCTTACTAAATACCCTTGACTGTCTACTTTCCGAAAAAGGGGTCATTTGGGGGGTATTTGTACTGTCCTGACATTTCAGGGCCTCAATAAATGAGATAGGTGTCACGGAACCATGAACCAGACGTACAACAACAGATAAGTGAAAATAAGAAGGCTTTATTGAAAATCAAGCTGTAAAGCAAAAGTCCAAACGGATGGCAAAACCGAAGCAGAGTCTTGCGAAGCCAGAGGTCAGGAGCCAGGAGGGTAGTCAGACGAAGCCGGAATCAGGAACCAGCAGGGTAGTCAGACGAAGCCAGGATCAGGAACCAGCAGGGTAGTCAGACGAAGCCAGGATCAGGAACCAGCAGGGTAATCAGACGAAGCCAGGATCAGGAACCAGAAGCAGCAGCAGTCTAGAAGCATGTGAACACAGGAGGACCAAGCAAGGAACTGAAGCCACAGACCTCCTATATATATGAGCTAGGCATCCAGCTCCTCCCAGTGGGAAGGAGGAGCCGCAGAGTGGGAGGCTACAAGAAACCCAGAAACCAAGATGGCCGCCAGCACATGTCAAACGAAGGAGAACAGCAAGAAGGTAAGACCATGACAGTACCTCCCCCTCAAGGGCCCCTCCTCCGCGGAGTAAAGAACGGTTTCTGAGGGAAGCGTGCGTGGAAGGCACGGAGCAAGGCAGGAGCATGGACATCTGCGGAGGGAACCCAGGAACGCTCCTCTGGACCATAACCACGCCAATGAACCAAAAACTGCACCCGACCGCGGACCAGGCGTGAGTCCAGGATATTGCTCACCTCATACTCCTCACGATTGCCCACTTGGACCGGACGAGGCCAAGGAACCGAGGAAGTGAAACGATTACACACCAGTGGCTTCAACAGGGAGACATGAAACACGTTGGAGATCCGCATGCCAGGAGGAAGCGCAAGGGCATAGGCTACCGGGTTTACCCTGCGAAGCACTCGGAAGGGACCAACAAAGCGAGGCGCCAGCTTGGGAGTGGGCACTCGAAGGTTGAGGTTGCGGGTGGACAACCATACACGGTCTCCGGCCTGGTAGGAAGGAGCAGGCGCTCGTCTGCGATCAGCCTGGAGTTTCTGGCGCTGCGCAGAGACCTCAAGGGACTTCTGGATCTGTACCCAAGAAGCACGTAGGACGGAAAGGTGATCCTCCACAGCCGGAATATCCTGGGGAGAGAATACCTCCGGTAACACGGCAGGTTGGAACCCATAATTGGCCATGAAGGGAGACGTCCCAGAGGAAGAGTTCACCGCCGTGTTCCTGGCAAACTCAGCCCAAGGCAGGAGGTCAACGCAATTGTCTTGGTGATCGGAGACATAGCAACGAAGGAATTGCTCCAAGGCCTGATTGGATCGTTCTGCGGCCCCATTGGACTGAGGGTGGTAGGCCGAGGAGAAGGAGAGATGAATCCCCAACTGGGAGCAAAAGGCGCGCCAGAACCTGGACACAAACTGACTCCCCCAATCCGACACAATCTCCTTGGGCAAACCGTGCAACCTGAAAACCTCCCTGGCAAAAATCGAGGCCAACTCCTGTGCAGAGGGTAACTTCTTGAGAGGAACACAGTGGCACATTTTGGAAAACCGATCCACAATCATGAGAATGACCGTATGGCCTCGGGATGCAGGGAGGTCCACAATGAAATCCATCCCCAGGTGTGACCATGGGCGCTCCCCGGTGGCTATGGGTTGCAGAAGGCCCAACGGAAGGTGCCGAGGGGACTTACTCTGGGCACAAACGGAGCATGCCGCTACATATGCGGCGATGTCGGAACGTAGGGAAGGCCACCAGAACAGACGTGAAACAGCCCAGGACAGCTGATTCTTTCCAGGATGCCCCGCGGTCTTGGAGTTATGGTAGGTTCGCAACAACCGAGTGCGCAACTCCTCAGGCACAAAACATCTGCCGTTGGGTCTCCCAGAGGGAGCACCAGATTGAGCCGCCAAAATCTGCTCACCCAGGGGACTGGTGCGAATGGCGGCCAGGATCTGATTCGGAGGTATGACCGAAGTCGGAATCGACTCCTCCCTGGACAGGTCGGAGTACTGCCGTGATAAGGCATCCGCCCTAAAGTTCTTGGAACCGGGTAGGTAGGAGACCACGTAATTAAAACGTGACAAGAACAGAGCCCATCTGGCCTGACGTGGTGTCAATCTCTTGGCCTCAGAAAGGTAGGTCAGATTCTTGTGGTCCGTCAGGATGAGGACCGGAACCACCGAACCCTCGAGCAAGTGCCTCCATTCCTTAAGGGCCTGCACGATGGCCAATAACTCCCTGTCACCAATCTGATAGTTGCACTCCGCGGAAGACAGTTTCCGGGAGTAAAACCCACAAGGAAGCAGAGGACGCTCTGGTGTTCTACGCTGAGACAGAAGGGCGCCTACTCCCGTCTCAGACGCGTCCACCTCGAGGACAAAAGGCAACCCAGGGTTGGGATGCGACAGAATCGGAGCCGACACAAAGGCGGACTTTAGAGCCTCAAAAGCTCGGATGGCCTCGAGCGGCCAGACCTGGGAATTACTGCCCTTCCTGGTCAAATCCGTGAGAGGCTTGGCTAGCATGGAAAAGTCCCTGATGAACTTCCGATAATAATTGGCGAAGCCCAAAAAGCGCTGCAGGGAGCGAAGACCACTGGGCTGGGGCCACTGTAAGACAGCCGAAACCTTCTCAGGATCCATGGAGAACCCCTCAGCGGAAATGATGTAACCTAAGAAGGTTACCTGGGATCGGTGAAATTCGCATTTCTCAAGCTTACCGAACAGCTTGTTCTCTCGTAACCGTTGCAACACTCGTCTGACATCCAGAATGTGGGTCTCCATGGATTCAGAATATACCAAGATGTCATCCAAATAGACCACCACACACTGCTGCAACAGGTCACGGAAAACATCGTTGATGAATTCCTGAAAGACTGCGGGCGCATTGCACAACCCAAAGGGCATAACCAAGGATTCATAATGACCGGTCCTGGTGTTAAACGCGGTCTTCCACTCATCGCCCGCCTTGATCCTTACGAGGTTATATGCCGCCCTCAGGTCGAGTTTGGTAAAGACCGTGGCCCCTTTAAGGCGATCGAACAGCTCGGAAATCAAGGGTATCGGGTAAGCGTTCTTGATCGTGATGCGATTGAGACCCCTGTAATCGATGCAAGGCCTCAACTCACCGCCCTTCTTTTTCACAAAGAAAAATCCAGCCCCTGCCGGGGACGAGGATTTGCGAATGTGTCCGCGTGAAAGCGCCTCCTTCACGTACTCCTCCATGGCCTCATTCTCCGCTACCGACAGTGGATAGACCTTGCCACGAGGAGGAACGGCACCAGGTTGTAACTCGATGGCACAATCGTATGGGCGGTGCGGAGGGAGGGCAACCGTGCGCACCTTATCGAATACATCCCGGTACTCCTCGTATTCAGGAGGCAACAGAGAGTCCGAGGAAGTACACAGCAACTTGACAGACCCATGGATGCAACTAGCCCCACACTGTGGTGACCACGAGAGGATCTCGGCCGATCTCCAATCGAAAGTCGGATTATGCTTCTGGAGCCAGGGGTACCCCAAGACCACCGAGTAGTGTGGAGACGAAATAACCTGGAAGCAGACCGACTCTCTGTGAACGGCACCAATGGCTATCCCCACTGGAAGGGTCTCATGAGTCACGTGTGGCGTCAGAAGGGGTCTGCCGTCTATCGCCTCAAGAGCCAGTGGAGAACCTCGGGCCTGCAGAGGAATGGAATTGGCGGCAGCGAACACACTATCAATGAACAAACCACCAGCACCAGAGTCCACCAACGCCTGGGTCGTCACTGAGCCCCCGACCCAGGAGAGGACAACAGTGATCAGTGGTTTGTCAACACGGGAAACCGGGGACGAGGAGACTCCACCCAAGATCTGCCCCCGACAGGATCTCAGGTGCGAGCGTTTCCCGGACGGTTCGGACATGCCAACCGAAAATGCCCACCGAGACCACAGTACATGCATCGGCCCTCGCGTCTCCGGAGTACCCTCTCCCCCTCGGATAGGCGAGCAAAGCCCAGCTGCATGGGTTCATCCCCAGCCAAGTCATCCCCAGGAGGCGTGGGAGGAGAGGGAGGCACGGGTGGGACAGCAAAGGTAGGCGCCAATCTGTTAGGAGGCCTCCGCAGACTCTCCTTAAAGGAAGGTCTCTCCCTGAGTCTGGTGTCAATCAAAATCAGGAAAGAAATAAGAGACTCGAGCTCCACTGGTAGGTCCTTAGCTGCAACCTCATCCTTCAAGGCATCCGAGAGACCATGAGAGAAAGCAGCGACCAGAGCCTCATTATCCCAGCCCACCTCTGCTGCCAGGGTACGAAACTCAATGGCGTATTCAGCTACGGATCGTGAACCCTGTCTGATGGACATAAGGAGCTTCGCAGCAGAGGCAGCACGAGCCGGCACATTGAATACCCTCCGAAGAGAAGCAACAAAACCGGAAAACTCGGCAACCACCGGATTGTTGTTCTCCCATAAAGGGCTGGCCCAGGCCAAGGCCTTGTCCGAGAGCAGCGAAATTAAGAAGCCCACCTTTGATCTCTCAGTAGGAAAGGCATGTGGCAGCAACTCGAAATAAATGCCCACCTGGTTGAGGAAACCTCGGCACTGAGTAGGCTCTCCCCCAAAGCGCTGCGGAAGGGGGGCAGAACCGGTCATACCCCGAAACACCGCAGGCGCAACAACAGGTGTCGGGGTAGACTCTGGCGCAACAACCGGAGCGGCAGTAGGAGCGGGCCCAGGAGCGACAACCGACCCATCGGCAACGGGAGCGAAATGAGCCGTGCGTTCAAGCAGGATTTGCAACGCCACGGCGAACTGACCCAACAGGTGATCCTGCTGATCAAGTCTGGCAACCAGCATGGGTAGCGAGGATGGCCCTGTACCGTCAGAATTCATGGCTTGGTCCTAATGTCACGGAACCATGAACCAGACGTACAACAACAGATAAGTGAAAATAAGAAGGCTTTATTGAAAATCAAGCTGTAAAGCAAAAGTCCAAACGGATGGCAAAACCGAAGCAGAGTCTTGCGAAGCCAGAGGTCAGGAGCCAGGAGGGTAGTCAGACGAAGCCGGAATCAGGAACCAGCAGGGTAGTCAGACGAAGCCAGGATCAGGAACCAGCAGGGTAGTCAGACGAAGCCAGGATCAGGAACCAGCAGGGTAATCAGACGAAGCCAGGATCAGGAACCAGAAGCAGCAGCAGTCTAGAAGCATGTGAACACAGGAGGACCAAGCAAGGAACTGAAGCCACAGACCTCCTATATATATGAGCTAGGCATCCAGCTCCTCCCAGTGGGAAGGAGGAGCCGCAGAGTGGGAGGCTACAAGAAACCCAGAAACCAAGATGGCCGCCAGCACATGTCAAACGAAGGAGAACAGCAAGAAGGTAAGACCATGACAATAGGCCAGCGGTACATCAGGAGTGATTAGGTGTGATAAATTTTCAATGATTGGCACCATAGCTTGTAGACTCTATAACTTTCACAAAGACTAAATAATAACCACTAATTTGGGTTATTTTTTAACAAAGATATGTAGCAGTATAAATTTTGGGCCAAATTTATGAAAAAAATAACTTCTTTTGCAAAATTTTATAATAGAATCTAAAACAAAATGTTTTTTTTTTTTCAAATTGTTTGCTCTTTTTTCACGTCTATCGCAAAAAATTTAAAAACCCAGTAGTGATTAAAAACCACCAAAAGAAAGCTCTATTTGTGTGAAAAAAATGATAAAAAATTTGATTGGGTATAGCGTTGCAAGAGTAATTATCATTCAAAGTGTGAGAGCGCTGAAAATTGGTCTGGGCAGGAAGGGGGTGAAAGTGCCGTATGGAAGTGGTTACTAAACCCCACAACAGGGCTACATACAATAGATAGGTAAAAAACAGGCACATCAAGTATAGGTCCAGAACGCCAGTTGGAGCGGGCCACAAGAGCTGCTGGTACTTCCAGGTGGAATGTGACAGGAGCAAGGCCGGTGCTTCCACTAGGCAAACTAGGCAGCCGCCTAGGGCGCATTGCCACCTAGGGGCACAGCCACGAGTCTGTACTCTCCTTTATTAATGATCCCTGTGAGCTGAGGGGAGGGGCAGCAGTGGGGGAGGAAGAAGGGACAGAGGAAGATGCTAGGTGTCTGGGGCAGTGGCGGAACTACCAAGCCTTGGCTTTCTACCAATGTTGGGGGGGCCCCAAGACGCAGGAAGGGAGCCCACCGGAGTGCTGCCTGCATGATGATCCTCTTCGGCTGGAGCTGTGGTGAGCACTGTGGTCCAGGAAAGGAGTGTCCTAGGAAAAGGAATCACAGTGAAGGAGGACAGAGCACGGGCCAACAGGGGATCGGGGTCCCTGGGTGTGACATGGAGGATCCCTGGTGTGAAAGGGAATCGGGGTCACCAGGTGTGTCATGGGGAATCGGAGTCACCAGGTGTGACATGGGGGATAGGGGTCACCGGGTGTAATAGGGATTCAGGGTCACCAGGTGTGCCATGAGGAATTGGGGTTCCTGGGTGTGCCATGGGGGATTGAGGTCCCCAGGTGTGACATGGAGGAACATCAGGGTCTCCGGGTATGACATGGAGGAACATCAGGGACCCCTGGTGTGACATATAGGAACATTGGGGTCACTGGGTATGACAGCATGACATGGAGGAACACGGGGTTCCCTGGTTATGAAATGGAGGAACATCGGGGTCAGTGGGTACGACAGCAAGACATGAAGGAATATTGGGGTCCCAGAATGTGACATGGAAAAACATCTGGGTTCCCAGGTGTGACATGGAGGAATATGGGGGTCACTGGGTACGACAGCATAACATGGAGGAACCATCAGATCAGGGTCACTGGGTATGACATAGAGAAGTTTTTAACCCCTACCCTTTTTATTTTTTTTTAGGGGGGGGGGGTGCAAGTAGCTGGTCTTGCCTAGGGCGTAAAATAGTCTAGCACCGGCCCTGGACAGGAGTCCCTGTGTGGAGGAGAAAGCCGGCCAAAATCCTTCCTGAAGCAAGTGGAGCGCGGCGTGGAACGCATCGTCGTGGGCGGCCAGGGCTCGGGACCAGAATGCAACGTGTTTCAGGGCATGCGTGCGCCCTTTTCAAGCAAATTACAACACCTAATTATGTGGTATATGTACACACACCAGCTGGCCAGAAGTTTCCTGTTAGCTTGTGGAGAGAACTGAGAAAGGCACGTACCTAAGAATTAAAAACACTGGTAAATCTTTACAATGTAACACATATAAATACTTAATAAATGATAATGGATATACTAGATAGACATATGTGAATGATAATACAAAAATAATGTATTTATGTATGTATGTATGTATGTATTTATTTCTAAGTGTTACATTGTAAAGATTTACCAGTGTTTTTAAATCTTATGCACACGCCAATGTGTTCCATGCCGCACGCCATGTTCCACCCACTTCAGGAAGGACTTCGGCCACCTTTCTCCTCCACACGGGGACTCCTGTCACATTCCACCTGGCAGGACCAGCAGCCTCGCGGCCTGTTCCAACTGGCATTCCAGACCTAAACTTATTGATGTGTTTTTTACCTTTCTATTGTAAGTAGCCTTGTTGTGGGGTTTATTAACACACCGTCTTACTGCACTTAGAGGCGCTTCTCTGCTTTTGTTTTTGTCTGTGTATATCCAGAGTCTGCTAAGTCTCCACCAAGAAGCCTGCCCTAGTGCCTTGGAAATTTTTGGACTTATCATGGACTTTACCTTATAACTACACTTCATGCATATTAGGTATTATGACCAAGCCTCTGCGACTATAACCTCCATTTCTGTTTGACTCCTGTCGGCAGGGTTTTTTAAGTAGCTGGGGGTGGGTGGAAGAGCTCTTTTCTGAGGTAGGGGAAGAGCTTTTCAGTGGGGGGTAGGATGGGGAAACTCTGTACTGGTGGAGATAAGGAAAGAGCTTTGTAATTTTAGTAGTGAGGAAGTTTAAAGGATTGAGGAAACAGCTCTGTACTGGGAGATGGCCAGGGGTCTTGGTGGAGCTTTGTGATGGTGTTTCTTCTACCACCGCTACATGGACATTTTTCCTTTCAGTGACACCACCGATGTAGGGACATTTTTTTCATACTAATCAAACCACTGACCACATTTTTTCATCTCACCGTTAGGACAAGAACATTTTTTTCCTTTAAGTGACCCACTAACCCAGGGACAATTTGGCACTGTTAGCCCAAAATCTGTGCACCAAATTTAAAACCCTTCAATTTGCTGCAGTGTACCACAAACATTGGTACTATGTAATTGCATTCCATAAACATTACAAACAGTTTTGCACGCAAAAATGTATTGGCCCTGTCCCCTTCCTCATCTGGGAACCTACGCACAGCCAATCCAGAAAGAGGAGGGGAGTCCAAAAATGACTTCCGCTTTCGGGTGGGGCTGAGAGGGAGCCACGTGTGTGGAGGAGCAAGATGGCGAGTACCGGAGTGAGCCGGAGCGTGGAGGCTATCCAACGTGCTGGCGGAGATCTTGTGCAGCAGACTGGAGAGCCGACATCAACCCTGTGGGATACAAGGGTGCGATTAGTGCCAATGGAAGGCTGGCGTTGTGCATCGGAGGAGGCGTGGAGCACTTGGGCCTGGTATGTAGTCACTGTCTGAATGTTACCATGCGGATGCAAGTTTGGGGCCAGTGCGGGCACTGCAGCAATCGGCTGCTGCGGGCAGGGAGGAGTGCAGGTCGGCCCAGAAGATTGAGTGTGATATGGGAGACCTGGGTCACTCATGCCCTGTCGGCTGTGGGAGCGGGACGCTTTGTGGGCAGAGGAAGAGGAGTCCTTAGAGTGCTAGCGGAACTGGGCTCTATGCAATCTGCCGGTGACATAGTGTGCAAAGTAAGGGAAACCCGAGGCCAACAGAGAAACCTGGTGTAATGAGGCTGTATGGGACTTTCTCTTTGTCCCCAAACCCTATCGCAATCAGTCTAAGCTGGACTTATGGAAGACCTTTCTGTCGGTGAAGGCACAGTGGAATCATGGGTGTACTATCTACATAGACCGGCGGGTAGAGGTCCGCCGCCCAGATGGATCTGGCCAGGCTTGGTAATTTAAAGTTCGGGATGAGGAGGGGAAGATTGTGCGAATTCCCCATCCGGATTTCTACTGTTGAGAAGAGACTGTTGAACTTTATTGAGGCTGGCTAGCCTATACTCATTGACTGAGAAAGCTACTAGACACCACTGTTCAGTGGACCCACCTCAGAGGGCCGACCCTCTAGTTCCTCAGGAGAAAGACTCTGGGGGAAAGAACTAACTTGAAAAGTGTTCTAATTAAGAGATCCCTTAGGCCATCGGGCCAGGATTCTGGATCACAAGTTGTAAAGAGTTCTATGTTAACTACCTTGGGCCAATGGGCCAGTGACAGAACTCTGTGACGTGGCTGCCTGGAAGAAGTGGGCAGCAACCTGAAGTTCTTTGGTAGGAGGTGCTCTGGTGCCAGGGATCCCTGAAGAACTGTTGACTCCTTCAGGACTGTTGAGTTGCTCAGGCTCTGGCAATGAGGTTCCTGTTGGAAAGAAACTGGGTGTCGAGTATTTCCAGGGGAAGAGGACACTGCAAGCACCAGTTTCGGGACTGTTCATGCCTTCCTGGTCTTGGGGGCGTGACCAGTAGTAGGTGGTCAATAATAGGGTTTAGTATTGCCTTGGAGGAGCGATCCTGAGCGCCGGGTCAAGGCTGACAGATGAAGTACCTACTAGATCCCATAGTTAGGGACGTTGGTTGAGAAGGTCGCCTCTGTGGGGAGTGCCTTTTCACCATAAATTAGTTAGACTGTGATGGATCCAAACATGCCTTTTCGGAAGTGTCTAACCCTTTTTCTTTCAGGTTATTAGGAATTAAAAAAAAAAATGTTAGTTAGGATGTTGAGTCCACTCACCAGTACAGAGTTTTGCTTGGTGGGGGGGTGCATTGCGTCAAATGCACCTAACTGTATCATATTTGTACAGCAGAGATATATTTTTTCATGTAATTTTTTCCATGTAAATTTGTTCTTCCCTTTTCCCCCTCTCCAAGTTTGTGGGATACTCTACGAGGTTTGTTTCCGGTAGGAATTTTTGTAGGGGGTGGCTGCCCAGAGCCAATGGGACATGCCTCATTTTTTGGTGGGGGGTGGATGTAACACCATCCTAGATAGGTGCTAGGCAGGTAAAGTATAGTTTGCTCTGTCTGCTTATCAGGGGAGCCTGATCATTAGTTATGCCTGTTGCATGTTTCCATGTGTGATTCATCTGGTCTGAGGGAGTGTCCCCACTTTATTCAATGGGGAGAACCCATAAAAGTAATATTTCACCAGTTCATGCGCTGATCAGATGCACACTCCAAGGCTTGCTGGTGGTCTTTTTTGAATGCCCACTTTTCCAATGTGAGGTCATTGCAGCTCTCCTTGTTTCCACTGTGTGGCGGACAATGAGTCTGTATAAGAATTACAAAAGGAGACACCAGCACACAGCCGTCATCGCATAGTAAAGTTTTAATTGGACAGTGGACAACATTTCTAACAAATACACTCACATGTTTCAAGAAGATAACAGGCTTATACAATGATAGGTTCCCTTTCTTCCTCAAATGGCCCCTTCGGATGCTATGAAGCTCGATCGCCACTCTTGAAGTGCCTGATGACCTAAATCCAATGGGACAACGTAGTATGCTTGCTAGGTTGCTATGACCTAGCAAGCGTACAACGTTGTCCCGTTCCTTACTCCTCTTCCATCTGTAGCCTTCTGACAGGGTCGCGGCGCCCATGCGCAGTGGCGACCAGCCGGCTGGTCCGGGCGCAGGTGCACTGGGCTGTGAACGCCGGGGCTGTATCGAGGAGGATTCGGGTCATCAGGCACTTCAGGAGCGGTGATTGAGCTCCATAGCATCTGAAGGGGCCATCCGGGAGAGAGAGGAAGAAAGGGAACCTATCGTTGTAAGTGCCTGTTATCTTCTTGAAACATGTGAGTGTATTTGTTAGAAATGTTGTCCAATGTCCAATTAAAACTTTATTATGCGAGGGTGGCTGTGCACTGGTGTCTCCTTATGTAATTCTTATCCAATGGGGAGGCCTGTTGGACAGTGGAGGAAACCCAGCCAGTGACACACAGGCTTTTGTAGCTGTTCCAGTGGGTTGGCACAGACAGTGGAGCATCCTGGGATAGGCTATAAAAGTCAAGGGCACATGTGTCAGGGGGTCTTTGGACAGGAAGCCAAGTTCCAGAAGGAGGGTACGGCTGTTTCTCCTTTTGCAGCTTTGAAAGGGGGTCAGTCGGCCTGGTGAACCTGGAGGTGTGGCTGAACCCAGAGGTCCAGTGGATACTGACAAGGGGAGATCGGAGGCAACGGTGACACTGGAAAAACAGTGTCCGTGAGTACAGAGGAACTTGCCCAGGGGTCTACCAGGAAGGGGACCACTCCTGAAGCTAAGGTCAGCAGGCAGGTGTCAGCACACCAGCATAGAGAGAAAAGGGGGTGCCAGTTTCAGAACCCTGAAGAGAGTATTTACTCGGGAGCATTTAAAAGTAACTTCACTTAGTGGCAAAGTGAAGCAGCGGCCTTGTCGCATTCTACAGTAAGCTGTCCCTCAGATTGTGAGTAGTTACTGTAATAGCTGGAGTATCCCACTCATCCCTTCTCCTATCCAAGTTCTCAATAAAACCACAAAAAAACCAACATCCCCTGGATTGATTATTGACTGAGCCAAGAACTTTTACTGCTGTTATCTACTGTCTGTTGCTAAGAGTAACCCAGGGGAATCCAAAAGGTGTAATTCTCAGCAGTCCTCTAGGGGGCAGTGCTACATTTATTAAACTCACATGTTGCATGGAATGAAATGCCAGAAATAGGCCATAGGGTAAAGTAGTTTTTTGTTTAATCCCGTTCCCATATATGGAGCACAAAATAGTTTTCATTCCAGTAAAAAGATCTATTGGTTTTGAGCGACAAATTAAAAGTTCTCCATGTGTAATACTGCAGTTTATTTTTTATTAGTGTTCAAAATTGGCAACAGTTCCCTGCTCGCATAATCCTATTTTGCTTATGAGTGTCGAGGCTTCACGGAGCAATCATCACGTGCTTCATGCTAGACCAATGAGGTACGACATGTAAACATAAGTCAAAGATGTCTGCACCCTTATCGCCAATATCGAGTAGCAAACAGGAGGAAATTACAGCAAGACCTCCTTCAAAGCTCCGTAAAAAGGATTATAAACAATGCTATATGCATCTGACGTCCATAAAGAAAGAAGAAATAAAGGATTTTACTCACACAGGGGGGGATACGTTCAGAAACAGCATCAAACGGTGGTTTGGTTTGCAGGGCAAGAGTCAGAGAATAGCAGACACATACAAGCATTGTGTAGAAATCTAGTTTAGCAATGTTTCTGAAGGCACTGGGTTTCGCTCCACTTGCTACAGGCGTTTCATTGACAAAAGCGCTTGGATGCGGCAGAGAAACGGTTTACACAGCGTCCTGAAGCTGATAATGATCACAAAGTCCAGTCTGTGTAATCAGTTAGTAGTACTTCAATAATTGGGCATCCAACAAAGAAACTTAGGTCCAGGATGGGCCTGCCAGTAGTTTGTGCAGGTCCGTGCTTCCTGCATTGTTCATAATTTGTAAGAAAACAGGCAAGTACATTACTGTGGCAGGAAAACGCCAGAAGGACCATCTTTCACAGGCAGAAACATCAGAAGGTAGGTAAAAACAAAGTACACACAACACCGTGCCTGCTGCACAAACTGAATTGGCATATGTTTTTGTAAAGGCCATAGATACTGAAAGATGTACAATCCCAAGCTAGACAGGTTTCCATACATTGCTTCAAGGTGATGGCATTCTGGATAAGTCAACACTGTATTATTTTCCAGTCATTGAGGCTTCACCCACAGAGATGTCAACAGTAAACACAATCCTGAAGCGAAATGTCGAATGTGCTGATCAGCTGGAACTGGACCATATAGTGTTAGTTTTTGACCAAGCTATATATGCCAAGGCTCAGCAAATTGGCTGGAAAGACAATGACCTTACTCAGCGTGTAGTAATTAGACTAGGTGAATTTCACACATGCATGGCTTATCTGCAGGACTCTAAGACATACTCATTGAGTGAAGTCGTTGCCCAAGAATCCATCGAGTGGAGTGATCAATGGACATCACTACAACCACAGCATGAGGGCACACAAACTTCTGTATGAGAGTCTGCACCTCATGCGATTTCTCACTTTCCTAGACTCCTTGCCACCAGAGGAGAGAGATGAATGCATGAATGTCATAAATGAGATCAAATGTGCATTCCAGGACAGCACTGGATGTTTTTTGTGCAAATGATAAATTTTACAAAATGTGTTCCAAATATGTAGACTTTGTGAAAAGAAGAAGTGCAGAAAACCCAATGTTTGCCTTTTTTGGAGTTCATATACAGTATTGACATGGTACAGATACTCCTTCTGTTTGTAAGAGCAACACGAGAATTGGACTGGCAGCTTCACCTGTTAACAGTGCGCTTGATGATGCCATGGTTTTTTGCGTACAATTGTGTAAATTATGCTAGGTATTTATCTGCATACTGGCTGGAAATGGTCAATTTGCTCCACATAAACCCTTCTTGTCATAGTGAGCTCAGTGTTAAAGGCCAGTTGACTGTCCTACGTCAAAGTGTCCATGGATTTGCCTCAATTGCTTGTGACCAGGCCATTGAGCAAACATGCAACAGAGATTCCAAGAAAAGGAGTGGTTGGACAGGGTTAACACCGAATCGAGCTAGAGTAAATTGCTCGATATTGTCGTAACATAAAAAGGCTGCCATAGCAAGACAATGCGAGGCAATGGCAGGTAAATGTCCTCATACAATGAAGCGAAAATACCTTGACAGCACATGAATTCATGCTGATGAAAAGGCTGTGACCCGAATAATTTCCGCCCTAGATTCCATGCTGAATCCTTTTGACACACACCAAAATGGCTTGGTATGTATTAGCTCTGGGACAGTCACAGCTGAAGAAACCATGAGAGATTTGTTCGCAGCTTGAGAAAAGGGAGAAAACGCTGTCAAAGAGTTTATGAACAAAATACTTTTATCACCATCAGTTAACATATTTTCTCCCATCAAAACACAAAAATTGAAAACCTTTAGTGACTAAATAAAGACAAAAAAATAAATCTGCAGTAGGCAAGGAAGTGAATCTACATGTTGACAAGAAGCTATTCTCCGGACTACTCATCATTGGTAAAAATAGAAAGATAGACCCGCTGAAAATGCTATCCTACACTTTGGGAACTGTCTCGTATAATTTAGCTAGTGCTGATGGTTCACTTGCTGTATAAAACAGGTCAGCTCTTCTGGATCTATTGGAAATCAAATGTGGACACTGTTTAGTTGACAAAGTTCTGGCTGATGGATCTATTCTCTTCGATGGCATGACAGTCATTCAGGTAATTCGGTCCATACCAAGTCCATACCAAGTACCTTCAAAGAGCTAGCCGGGACAATACTGCAGTACATAGTCAAGCCTGCTGTGAAGCAAAACTGTACACGGATAGACTTTGTAGGGGACCGGTATCCTGAAATGAGTATTAAACATCTAGAATGGTCACGTAGAGCTGGTGGTGGTACACAACAGGTAAAAATTTATAAACAGGATCAGAAAACACCAACGCAATGGAAAAAGTATTTATCAGATGTAACGAAGAGGCTCTGGCAGAATTCCTCTATGTTGTGTGGCAAGATGCTGATCTGACAACTGTGGGTAAAGACTTAAGCTTGTACATAGCACATGGAGACCTGTGTCACTGCGTGACTGTAATGGAGGGTTTACAAACTCTTAGTGAAGTTGAAGATCTGACATGTGATCATGAGAAATGTGATACCAGGGTGTTTTTTCATGCAAAACATGCTGCACAGAAGCATCAAACTATAGTCATCAAGAGCCCTGATACTGATGTGGCAGTGATTGCTTTAAGTCTTCATCAAGATTTACCATGTAGGTTGTATTTTTTCACAGGGGTTGGCAACAAAACGTGGATCATTGACTTAGCTAACGTGTCATCGGCTCTTGGCACCGGTGTGTGTTTGGCACTTATCGGGATACATACCTTCTCAGGTTTTGACTCTACAAGCGCCTTTTATTGCAAAGGCAAAATAAAGGCATTTTCTGTTGCTTGCGAGAAAGAGGAATACCTGACTGCATTTACAAATCTGGGTAGCAGTTTTAACCTGGGCCAGTCTACCTTTGAACTACTTTGCAAATACTGTATGTGTGCCACTTGTATGGCCAGTCACCTGCAAAAAATATGAACGATGCAAGGTACAAAGCATTCTACATGGCATCATCAGAACTATCCATGTGGACGTCCTTTAAAGTGGCGTCCTTTACCAACACTGTAAAAGGGCAAACTACCAAGCAGCCATAATGATGAGACATTCTCTGAAAGGTATAATGTGTGCCCTGTCACCCATTGCCAATGGATGGTGTCAGCGGGTCTGTGGTAGTGAGCCCTTGTAGACCCCCAGCTCAGAATTCCCCAGGGCGCGGAGTCTAAGCCCCAGCCTGCTTCTTCACCAGGGTCTCTGATGATGGGGATGGACTTACAGCAGGCTGGAACCAGTTCGCGGCCCCCAGGTAGGCCCAGCTGAAGATGCGGAGACCACTGGTGTGTGCAGAGTAAACAGCAGACAAAAGGATATCCACGAGACAAGCCAAGGTCAGAACAGGCATGCAAGCAAACACAGATGGGAAAACAAAGCCGGGGCCGGTACACAGTGAATCAGATACAATAGCCTAGGACAGTGATGGAGAACCTTGGCACACCAGTTGTTTTGGAACTACATTTCCCATGATGCTCAACTACACTGCAGAGTGCATGAGCATCATGGGAAATGTAGTTCCAAAACATCTGGGGTGCCAAGGTTTGCCATCACTGGCCTAGGGGTATACAGATGGGAGCTCAGAGAACGGTGAAGTTGCTCAAGCAAGGAGCAGTGCACTGAGCATGTGTATACACATGGAAGCAAACAGGGAGGTGACCCAGGAAGTAATAGACAGGAAAAGGATATAACCCACAGTGGAGCAGGCAACGCCCATAGGTGAACAGAGAAGCCAAACACCGCATATGAAAAGAAGCAAGATTGAAGCACTGTAAGGAGGTGAGTATACAAACAAAACTACAGGCTAACTTGTGACAGATGGCACCTTGAGGATGGGAAGTTAACAGTGACCTGGATGACTAGAAAGCAAGGGAGGCCCGGAAGTAAAAAGAAAAGCAAGACATGAGCGGAGGGCCGGCATGACAGGGGTTAAAGGGTCGTGGGACGGAAAAATAGTTAAAATATATATATATATATATATATATATATATATGTATATATATATATACTTGGTTGTAATTGGTTCAGGAAGGGGAAGTAAGTAAAGGATGGGAGTAGTTGCAGGGGGGGTTGGCTAGGTAGAAGTGAGGGCAGATCCTCAGTTGAAGGGAGATCAGCCAGAGAAAGACTTCAGTCCTCTCCCTTCTGCACAAACCTTTCAAAAAAAAAAAAAAGGTAGAAAATGGGCGATTTGGAGGGGCTTTTGTCCAAGCTGCAGGCGTCTGCTGCTGAACGAGGTATGAACTGGTTGCATGCCCAGATTGCGGGGATTCTAGGGGGAGTCAGTCAGGGGGCTGGTGCCTGTGATCGATGGCCAGAGGATGACGTCAGCAGGCAGAGCCCTGGGGAAGACCTGGCGGAGGATGATGTGGGGGACAGCTCTGCGGGAGAGACCATGGCTGCTGGACAGGAGGAACAGAGGGATGCTGCCGTGGTGGATGTCAGTACAACGGCCTGGGATCTTCTATCCCAGTGCAGCCTGGTAAGTTGTCTTTGTCTGTTTCTGCAGATGGCTTGGGTGAGGGGCTTGGGCCACGGGAGGGGGGGTCCTGTTTGCGTCGGGGGGATGCTGTCAATTTGGGGTCTTTTGGTGGCGTGTTGGGGGACTATAGGATGGTGGAGTTATTGGCGGGTGTCCGGGAACTCCTTGGCCGCTTGGAGGATTCTTCGGGGTGTGGTTTGCCCAAGGCTGCGTGGGGGCCCCGGGGTGCCACTTTTCCCCCGGGGGTCAGGCCCCCAGGTGTCTTGGCGGATGGGGGGACTGTTGTGCTGCAGGCGCCTCCTCCTTCCGTGGTTTTAGATGCGGTTCCAGCCACGGGTTCCGCCACAGAGGCTGTATCAGGGCAGGCACAGCAGCCTGCTGCAGAGGTTCAGGTGACTGATCAAATCGGTAAGGATTTAAAAAAGGAAACCGACAAAATTAGATTGGCGGATTCCGTGAGATGTGAAGTTTATGTCTGCTTCGAGGGCCCGCTAGGGGTGGATTTGAAGCTGGACGTGAAGGAGATTTGGAAGGGTGAGTACGTTAACATATTTTCGTTGCTTCCGCTGGAAAAGTTTAACCTGGATAGGGGTAAGTATGAGGACAGCAAGAAGGAAAATGAGGAGAAGCGGCGGTATCGTTTGATTCTGATTCCGTGAACTTTTACTAATTGGTTGCAAGCCTTTACGATTATGGCGGGCGTAATAGGAGAGAAGGCGCCAGAGAACTACTCGGCTTTGTTTTGCTACCTGGATGCGATTGGAGAGGCTCATTGTGTCTACGGGGGGACTGGCATGATTACGCTATGATGAGCAGTTCCGCCAACGGAAGTCTGTACGTCCATCCTTGCACTGGGATCACAAGGACATCAGCCTATGGATGAAACTGATGACATAGACGTGGGCCAGTAATCAGTTTTTTTAGTCGAGGGCCGGTGGAGTCAATACTTCGGATCAACCGGCCAGTAAGCGTAAGGGGTATTGTTGGCAGTACAAAGAGGGAGCTTGTAGGTTTGGTTCCGCGTGCAGATTTAAATATGAGTGCTCCGGCTGCAGGGGCTCCCACTCCTTCACGCGTTGCGCCCAGAAAGGAAAAGGTCGGTCAGGTGACACTGTGGGGAAAAAGGGAAGACTCCGGTGAGCGTAACAAGGATGCTTCCTTTTCTAACTAGGTATCCGGATCACAAGGCGGCTCGCCTGCTGCAACAGGGTTTTTTAGTTGATTTTCGGATTCCTTGCAGTCTTGGCTCCACCCCTCCACCCTCGGACAATTTGCGTTCGGCCCTAGCACATCCTGACGTGGTGTCTGAAAAAATTGCCAAGGAGATTGCGATGGGCCACATGGCAGGTCCATTCAGCTCTTCGCTGTTGCCTAACTTGGTGGTCTCTCCGTTGGGAGTTGTCCCTAAGAAGGAGCCCAGCAAGTTTTGGTTAATTCATCATTTATCGTATCCGAAAGGCGGATCGGTTAATGAGCATATTGATCCAAATTTGTGTTCTGTTTCCTACACCTCTTTCGACGCAGCAGTGTGTTGGGTTAGGCGCTATGGTCAGGGGTCCCTATTGGCTAAGACTGAAATTGGGGCTGCTGTTCGACTCTTTCCCATTCACCCCGACAGTTTTTATCTGTTGGGTTGCAGATGGCTGGGCAGTTTTTTTGTGGACCGCTGCTTGCCAATGGGGTGCTCTATTTCCTGCTCATTATTTAAGACTTTTAGTTCTTTCTTTAAATGGGCCCGGGATGTGTCTGGGATTCCATCTGTCAATCACTATCTGGATGATTTTCTGTGTATAGGCCCTGCTCCTACCGCTCTTTGCCGAGTGCTTCTGACGACAATGCAACATATGGCCGATCGTTTCGGCGTGCCCTTGACTCTGGATAAGATGCAGGGCCCTTCCACAGCTCTAGTTTTTCTGGGTATTCTGATTGATACGGTGGCCATGAAATGCCGGTTGCCGGAGGACAAGTTGGTGGATTTGCAGGCCACAGTGGCGTTGGCACGGTGAAGTAAAAAAAGGTATCGTTGCGACAACTTCAGTCCCTGTTTGAAAGCTTAATTTCACTTGTCGCATTATGTCTATGGTTCGAACATTTAATCGGCGGGAGTTAAGGTTCCTCGGCGTCGGTTCCTGGGGGATCTCAAGGCTGATTTGCTGGTTTGGGAGAAGTTTCTGGAATCTTATAATGGTAGGTCAGTATGGATGTCTGAAGCTATGAGCAGTTGCGATTGGGAGCTTTTCACAGACGCCGCGGGATCAGCTGGATACGATGCATATTTTGGTGGCCAGTGGTGTGCTGGGCCTTGGCCGGAGGAGTGGAAGGAAGCGGGCCTTCTGAAGAATATTGGAACTATTTCTGATTATGCTCTCAGTGGAATTGTGGGGCTCCTCCTTTAGGAACAAAAAGGTTTGTTTTAATTGTGACAACTTGGGAGTGGTGGGTGCGATCAACAGTGTGTCCGCTTCCTCCCCCCCGGGTTGTTAATTTGCTCCGGCATTTGGTTCTGTCTTGTTTACGTTTAAAGTCTTTTGTACTGTATATGCTGTACATATTCTGGGCTGTAATTCATTGGCCAATGCTCTTTCTCAGTTTCAGTGGGACCAGTTTTGATTGTTGGCCCCGGATGCGGCGTAACTAGGAGTTCCTTGCGCGAAATGGCTGTGGAAGATTGCCTTGGAGTGACCGCCGCGCTGATTCGTCCAGTGAGCGAATCGACTTGGTCAGCATATTCTCAGGTGTGGGTGGAATGGTTTGGATTGGTGGGTAGTGCGGATGGGGTGGTCACGACACAGGAAGCCCAGTTTCGGCTGTTGTACTTTATAGCTAGAAATTTTGAGAACGGCGTCTCCGTGTCGGTACTGAATCGGAAGCTGGCCGGTTTGGCTTTCTTGTTTAAGCTTTCTGGTGGTGTTGATTAAACCAAAGAATTTTTTGGTAAGGCAGGCATTGAGGGGGTATCGGAATGGTTGGCGTCCGGTTGATGCACGTCGGTCAGTGTCGTTTGAGTTGCTGCGTTCTTTGTTTGGGATTCTTCCTAAGGTCTGTTCGTCTTCTTATGAGGTAGTGTTATTCAGGATGGCATTCGCATTGGCTTTTTATGGGGCATTGCGCATTGGGGAATTGGTTTGTTCGTCCAAATGGGGGAGGGGAGGCTTGTTAGCGTCAGATGTAGAGTGTGGAGTCGGGTTCATAGCCTTTTGGATTCTGCGGTCAAAAGCAGACCAGGTGGGCTGTTGAGTTAGGGTGGAATTGTTTGCAGTACAGGGTTCTGAGGTGTGCCCAGTTCAGGCAGTTTCTCAGTTTTTGCAAATGTGTCCGTGGGGGCCTGGCCCCTTCCTGGTGCATAGGGATGGTTATGCGCTGTCTCGTTATCAGTTTGTTTTGGTGTTTCGGATGGGTCTGTCGGCTTTGGGGCTGTGTGCTGCTAAATTTGCTTCTCATTCGTTCCACATTGAGGCGGTGACTGAGGCCGCGAAGTGGGGTTTGAATGAAGGGGTGGTCAAGTGCATTAGGCATTGGGAATCTGGGCGATATCGCCTGTATGTCCACCCTCACTTGTTGTGGGTGTCTTTGGGGGCCGAGGGTCGGTATATTTCGCTGCATTGGTTTATGTAAATCACATAAAGGGGGGGGGTGGGGTGGGGTGTGTGTTTGTTTATTGTTTAATGGTAAGTCTACTGGGGGTATTTTTTGTTGTCGGTCTGTTTTTTGTTTAATTTTCAGATGGAGGAGCTTGTCTCGTGTGGATTCTGGGGCATTCCTACATGCACTGGGGTGCTCGGAGAGTAGACTGCGGCCTGACGCGCGGCAGCTTGGGATCCATCGGGAGGAAGCTATTTTGCGATGGATTGGAGTGCCTGGGCTGATGTGGAGTAGGGTTTTTTCTGAAATAGAATGTTGAGTTGGGTTGGACAGACTCCTGCAGATCTTGCTCGTTCATGCTGGGGGGAATGATCTAGGGATTAGGGCTTCACGGGAGTTGATATGGAGCGTTAAATTTGATTTCTTACGTCTCTGGATGGCCTATCCAGAGACGGTCTTAATATGGTGGGAAATGGTGTCTCGAACGCGATGGTGTTTGGCTAGGTTGGTGGAGGCCTTAAGTAAGGCCCGTAAGAAGGTGAATATAGCGGTTTCTAGATTTGTGGTGCGAAAAGGCGGTATGTTTGTTTGGCATCCGGAGTAGGAGGTGGACACGTACCGGCATTTGCGAGGTCATGGTGTTCACTTGAATGATGTTGGGTCAGATTTGTGGTGTTTGGGACTGCAGGAGGGCATACAAAGTGCCCTGTGGGTGTGGCGGACCACACAAACATAAGGTGTCATGTTTGTATGGTGGCGGCGGGGCGCAAGGTCCTTGTAGGTTACTGTGGGCACTAAAAAGGTACTTGGTAGGGACCCGTCTGAGGTACGGATCCCAGTTGATATAATAGAAATAACTGCGGCTGGTTGTCTCTGAGCTGGTGGTGTTATGGCTGCAGGCCTGTTTTAAGTAGGTCGCAGGTATTTCTTCTTGTGAGTGAGGCCTATGAGGACCTTGAGGCTCCAGTTCTACTGTATTTACATTGTATTCACGTTGTTATGTTTTATGTTATTTATTACATTGGTTAATAAAAGGCTGCTTTGGCCATTAACTCCAGTTGGTTGTCAGTGTGGTTATTAAAGAGTTAGAGGGAGTAGTATTGGTCAAAGTAGAAGGTTACAAGCAGGGCTGCTGTTAGAAATCGTGGGGCCCCGTACAGACTACCTGGCAGGGCCCCCCAAGAAAATATTAAAGATATATTTAGCTAAAATTACAACAAAATCACTATTTTTAGACACAAATATAACATAACTCGCATAATTCCTGCTAAATCTAAAAAAAAAAAAAAAAAACGATGTTAAATAAAAAAGAAGATGAGATGAGAAAAATATACAGGTTGGGCAGTTGAAGCTCCGGGATCAGAGAGACAGAGAGAGAGAAACAAAGTTACAATTTACAAATAAACTCCTGAGTGGAGATAAGTGCTGGGAGGGGGGGCCCACACAAGGGAGGGGGATTAGTGAGGGACAACTGTCTCTTTCTCAACAGATAAAAGCTGATAGCAGGGAGAGGGACAGATCAGATTCAGGTGCTGGAGGAAGATTTCTGTATTCGTTGTCCATCACTAATCCCCCTCTCTGTGTGGGCTCCCCTTTGTGCTGGGGCCCCCTACAAGAGGGCTGATGGCCCCCCCCCCTATCAGCGGCCCTGGTTACAAGACATCTTTAGTACCCTAGTCAAGGCAAATGCGAAACTGGAAGATGTTCCTGCATGTCTGCAAGACTGCCTTGTACTGATTTATGTTGGTGCAAAAATTGTGCAAATGTTTCCCAAGAAAAAAGAGGAAAGAGCTACATTGTACGATAGCTCTGATGACAGTGATAGGGATGAGAGTAAGGCCCCATGCACACGGGGCGTTCAAAAAAACGTACGTCCAAGCTAGTTATAACGCCGGGAAAAACCGGCGTTAAAAACGCGCGTTAAACAGCGTTTCTCAAATTATGTTAATGAGCGTTAAGCCGCGTTAAGCCGCGTCAGCGCTAAATAGCGTTTTTTTAAAAAATCAGTCCTCCTCCATTTTCCACACCCAAAATAACCACAATGCAATGTGTGGAAGCCATTTTGGTAGGAGAGAGAGAGAGGAGAGAGCATTTTCAGATCGGTTGAGAGTGTTTCTTGTATTTTCGGAGTATTTTTTGCATTTCTGAGTCATGGATCCTGTTATGCAGAAGGTTGATGAGGCGATCCTGCTCATCATCTTGAGAAGGATGCGTAGAAGGAGACAGTTGGAGGAGGAGAATGAGAGGAGCATACGGCGAAGGTTCTGGGTGCATCCTGTCATGTTGCAGCGTCTGTCCGTGGGGTACTTTACCACCATGTACACCCAACTCCGCATGTATCCGGACAAGTGGTACAACTTCTCACGTATGTCCGTTCCGCTTTTCGATGACCTACTGGAGAAGCTCAGGCCAAGGCTATCCAGGATGGACACGAACATGCGAAGCAGTGTGTCACCGGAGGAAAGGCTGCTTGTGACACTTCGGTAAGTGAAATCATTTGTGGGTGTTTTGTATAGGGTTAGTACTTGGGTTAAGAGGGTTAGGTGGTGAGGTCCTAGTTAAAACATTTTCAATGTATTTTTGAAAGATAGATGTAATATGTAATCATTTTTTATTTTTATTTTAGGTTTCTTGCTACTGGCCAAAGCTTTGTCTCCTTACACCACTATTTTCTGCTCGGTGTCTCCACGGTGGCCAAAATTGTTAAGGAGACATGTGCGGCAATATGGGAGCAGTTGAAGGAGGTGGTCATGCCGGAGCCGACTGAAGAGATGTGGGAAGCAGTTGTCGACGAATTTTGGGAGAAAACCCAGTTCCCCAACTGTATCGGTGCCCTTGATGGAAAACACATCAGGGTGAAGAAGCCCCCCCATTCCGGCTCTGCATACTTTAACTACAAGAAATATTTTTCTGTGGTACTCCTGGCATTGTCTGATGCCCATCTTCAATTCCTTGCTGTTGATGTAGGAGCATATGGCAGCCAGGGTGATGCCCGCATCTTTCGAGAATCGGCCTTTGGACGTCGGCTACACGAAGGACGACTCAACATACCAACAAGCAGGCCGCTACCGTGTACTGAGGAACCAAGCTTGCCATTGGTCATGGTGGCCGACGAAGCATTTGGACTGGCAGAAAATCTGATGAGGCCATACAGTGGCTATGGACTGAGTCACACCAAACGTATAGTCAATTATCGGCTGAGCCGAGCTCGTCGTGTTGTGGAGTGTGCGTTTGGTGTGTGCTCAGCAAAATGGAGGGTTTTGCTGTCATGTATGCAACTGGATGTTGACAATGCCACCAAGGTTGTCCTGGCCTGCTGTGTTTTGCACAATTTCCTAAGGAGAAGCGACAGGAGCAGCGTTGAACCAGAGCCACGTAACCCCATGCACCGCGTGCAGTTTATGGACTTACGAACAACAGCACGAGTCATGACCATCAGAGATAAGTTTGCGGATTTCTTTGTCTCGCCTGATGGGGAAGTGGCATGGCAGGATAATTTTGTCTAAAATCATTCATCTTGTAAACTTTGTGATATCTTCACATACAGCTTTTATTAAACATGTATGTCAGTTCTTTTGATGTCTATCATTCTTCCATTGTTCTAGTTCAATGTTGCATGTGGCAAGTGTGTGCCAGCCCAATGGCCTGTGCATACACTTGCCACATGCAGAAGAAGGAGGGGGGTTTCCTTCTGCATGTGGCAAGTGTGTGCCAGCCCAATGGCTTGTGCATACACTTGCCACATGCAGAAGAAGGAGGGGGGTTTCCTTCTGCATGTGGCAAGTGTGTGCCAGCCCAATGGCCTGTGCATACACTTGCCACATGCAGAAGAAGGAGGGGGGTTTCCTTCTGCATGTGGCAAGTGTGTGCCAGCCCAATGGCTTGTGCATACACTTGCCACATGCAGAAGAAGGAGGGGGGTTTCCTTCTGCATGTGGCAAGTGTGTGCCAGCCCAATGGCCTGTGCATACACTTGCCACATGCAGAAGAAGGAGGGGGGTTTCCTTCTGCATGTGGCAAGTGTGTGCCAGCCCAATGGCCTGTGCATACACTTGCCACATGCAGAAGAAGGAGGGGGGTTTCCTTCTGCATGTGGCAAGTGTGTGCCAGCCCAATGGCTTGTGCATACACTTGCCACATGCAGAAGAAGGAGGGGGGTTTCCTTCTGCATGTGGCAAGTGTGTGCCAGCCCAATGGCTTGTGCATACACTTGCCACATGCAGAAGAAGGAGGGGGGTTTCCTTCTGCATGTGGCAAGTGTGTGCCAGCCCAATGGCCTGTGCAGATGTACTTCTATTTCAACATACAACTTTAAAAAAAAATGAGGCAAAATATCATTTCAAAAAAAGGTTTTTATTCAAATAAACACAAAAAAAAGAAAAAAATCACAAATGCTGGTAGGTGTATCCTGACTGATCGTCCTGGCTTGACCGCGGTGACTTTGAACGTGGATAGCTGATGTCAGGATGCGAGTGGGTGGCTTGGACATGTCGTTCCTGCGCAACCTCATGGTGGTAAGGGGGTCCAGGTAAGTTTGGGGGAGGGAACTGGGTAGGTGGTTGGGAGAAATCAATGGAGGAGTGGGGTGGGAAATAGGAGGGCGTGGACAAGACAGGTGTTGGGTGGCGTTGCGGAGGGGACAAGGTAGGTAGGTGGCGTTGCGGAGGGGGGCGGTATTGAAAGTGGGGTGTTAGCGTTGCTGAGGTCACAGAGGGCATTGGGGGATCAAGAAAAGTGTTGAATGGATCGTTTGATGGTGGCGGGCCACCACTTAGTTTTGCATGCCTATATTGTGTCATGATGGCGAGCACACGATCCATACAAAGCTTTTCTTCAGGTCCCCCAATGTCCTCCAGGATGTAATATGCAGCACGGCAGAAGGCGGCGCGTGAGTTGCCAGGATCGAGGAACACATCCCCACTGCGCCTCTCCTGCCGCACTTCCTGCAGCAACGCTAACACCCCGTCCTCGTTTTGAGGGACAATACCGCCACCCCTCTGACGCTGATTGCGGCCACGGCCACGCACAGCGCCACGGCCACGCACACATACCTCGTTGCCAAGAACGGGTACCTCGCCACGGCCACGCCCCACACCACTATCGGGAATTTCTTCCACAACACATTCCTGGTCCCTGGATTCCTGTTAAGAAAGAAAAAGGTTCAGTTTGTCACATACATACAATGAAGAAAAGAATGGCAGACAGACTAGACAGACACTAACCTGTATTGTGGATTCATCGCAGACATGAGATCCACTGGATTGGATCGTCATGTCACTGTTTTCAGTGGCAGCACTGGGGGGTCTGTCCTCTGGTTCTTCAACCACCTCCTGACTAGCATCCTGAGTCAGGTCCGCAATATTAGATGTTGTCCTGAAAAATATGTAAAAAAAAATGGCTGCAGAATAGCAATACATTCACAGAAAACGATGCTCTGAGCACCCCTATATGTAAGTCAAAAATACAGTATGTGCAACTTACTCTCTACTGCTGGCTACCATTGCTTGACGCAGGAATGCCAGGTGGTTGTGGTACACGTGTCTTCTTTTGTGGGAGGCAGCTGCACCACTTGTGTTAGCTTTTTCCTCCTCTGTCAGATCCCTCCTGACCCGATCACGCAGGGACTTCCACCTCTTTTGGAAAATTTTGCCTAAGAAGAAAAGTGAAGTAAGGTTAAAATATGGATTCTTTGTAATTATACAGCACACAAGTCATGCATTTCTGAAAAACTTACTTCTTTCCTTCTTCTCTGCGGTGCTCAATCGGTCCCAGCCTGGTGTTAGGGCTTCAGATATATCCATCCAGGTTTTTGATTTTTTAATCCTGTCACTATAGAAGGGATGGGAGACATCCCACAGCTCTGGATGGGCCTCAACTGCAGAGATAAGCTCTGTCTGACCTATATCAGCAGCCATTGTCCCTCTCTCTCCTGTATGTCCACACAGACACACCCACCCACCCACACGGCTGAGCAAAGGACACTTGGGAAATGTAAAAATGCATTTCCTGTGTTTTTACTCCATTACAGTGACCAATCACATTTCTGAAAATTTCTACAGCTTAATAACGCCGGACGCTGGAAAACGCCGATAAAAACGTTAAATAGCGTTAAATAGCGTCAAGCGCTTTTAACGCTCTAACGCTGGGCCTCAGAACGCGCAGGCCGTGGGTTCTTGTTGCAGCTGAAAAACGCTTAGGCCACTTACAGCTTAAAAACGTCTTTGTGTGCATGAGGCCATAGAATAACATGGAGGGGCGTTTTTAGGCTGCAAGAGGAAAACGTCTGACGCTGCTTACAGCGGCGTTAAAAACGCCCCGTGTGCATGGGGCCTAAAGACACCGTTTCATAGTTTAGGGTGATTTTTGAGCTGTACTGAATCTATTGTAGAATTGTCAAATTTTGGCATTATTTGGCAGTAAGGGGGATGGGTTTGCATTTTGAGTAATTTCAGCCAACTTGTGGCAAAGTGTACTGCTTTTTTAACTTTTTTTGATTAAACAGTGCCTAATGAAAAATTTGATGAATACAACATCTCAGTTTTGATACATTTACAATGTGTATGTTTCATTTTGCTTGATGCCATGTGAAGTTGAAGCGTATTTCCTACAACTTTTCCATATTTCATGGTCTACAACATTCACTCTTGAGAATACTAATGCACCTTGAGACATACCTTTCTCAAATGTTACACACGTGTAAATTTCAGCTTGAAAGATATTTTGTGTTGCTAAAATGAATAGAGATAAAGTTAGAAGCAAAACCAGCACTGTAAAGATTTTATTTTTTTTTGGTTCACAACTACATACATTTATTGATTGTGACAAAAAAAAACTGCAGGATATTTTGTGGAGAACCTTTAACATAAAGTCCATAGGGGCGTTGTCTATGCAAAAATGCATTTAAAAAGTAGTACCCAAGTGTGGGAACAAAAATAATTTTCTAGCCACTTTTTCCTAGTTCACCTTATGTCCTAAAAGGTAATCTTATTAAATGAAAAGACCCTACAGCTTTGGACATAAAAACATTCCTAAATACAAAAAACGTTATATTTGCTGGGCATGACCAATATGTTAACAAGTTAAAGCGGAGTTCCGGGCTCAAAAACAACTTTGGCCCATCCGCTTGCTGTAAATCCCCTAAAAAACTAATGGATACTCCCGATTTTTTTTTTCCTTTACTCACTTTGTTTTTGAAGAAAGTATACTTACTATCCTTCTACTTCCTCTCTCTTTGGCCGCGGCCCGCGCCGTCACTTCCTGGGAGCTGAACATCATCGCTTCCAGGAGTCAATGCGCCTGCACCGGCCCCGCTCATCAGTTCCGGTGCAGGCGCATCATTCCCTGCTAAACAGCTTTTGGGCATCCCCAGAAACTGTGCAGGGATGACACGCCTGCCCCGGAAGTGACGGCGGGGTCGGTGCAGGGCATTCTGGGATGAAGAAGACATGGAAGAGGACGCAGAAGAGGACGCGCTGGCTTCAGATGCCCACACCTGAGATGGCAGCGCTGGAGAAGAAATTTTCAAGGTAAGTATTTCTTTTAAAAGGTAAGTGCGACCTGAGACAGTTCAGAGGCTATCCATTATGGAATGTACTAGCCCTGACTGTCCCGGGGGTATTTTTATTGAAAAAACATTTCCGAGGCCGGAACTCCGCTTTAATAACGATTCTGAATCTTGTATGAGTTTTAAATCAACTTTAGTTGGGCTTGGTACTAAGAAGTGCTGAACATGTGTTAATCTATGTTGAAATCTTTACACAGTACACATTTTTTTCATAAACCAAAGATAACATTTTTATTATATGACAGTGTAAATGCCGTGATGGGGTAATGTACCAGCAACATAAGTAAGAACGCCAGATTATGCTATTGTTCCTGCAGCTAGCTTGTGCCATCTGCTGGCAGAAATAGGAAGTTGAACTGTCATTATGACTTACACCTGTGAAATCATCTGCTGCTGTATTTGAATCTGCCTCAGTGGACCTAAAGATTGCAGTTAGCCTCAGTAAATGAGATTCTGGGGTTTTGATGCAGGCGATAGGCACAGGTTCACCGCCCAGCCCTACTGCCGGCAGCCTGTAAAACTCTATGAGAGGCTGAGGCAGAAAACTACTGTGGCTAAATAGGGCTGAAAGATGCACCTACTGTTACATATGTTTATTTGTCATTCACCAAATGACAAATAAAGGCTGCAAACAGCTACGCTGGAAGCTGTATCTGTGCCTTTCACTCGCACCAAAACGCCAGAAACACATGAATCGGGACGAAATGCCCCCCCATGTATACTCCAGGGTTCCTAGTATCGTAATTACAAATGACCTCTCACTGCGTAAATGACCATTTGTAAAGGTGCCCACAGACATGAGAAAATAATAACTCATCAATTTAATGGACAAAAATGAAAATCCTTGAGCAGCCTTTTTTGGGGATGACATACAATCAGGTAAGGAAAACTGTTTTGATTACCACTGTTTCAGAGATGTATAGTAACGAAGTAGAACTACTTAAGTACTGTACTTAAGTACCGAAAGGCGGTATCTGTACTTTCCTAGAGTAGAATTTTTTTCTCCTACTTCTACTTTTACTTCACTACATTTTTTCGATGATTTCGATACTTCTACTCAAGTATTTTTTTTTTGTGCTGCATAGTTACTCGTTACTTTTAAAAAAATTACCACTGCCAGAACAGTAGATGGCAGGTTGCATAAAGCTCAAAAAAATGTGTATAATGTCATTTGTAAATCAGCGCATACGAAAATAAAGGCTGTGTATAATAAAAGCTGCTATACCAAATCTTTCCAATAAAAAGAAAATATGAAACAAACAAATAAATGATGCTACAGCGCTTAAAGTGCATCAAGAAACTACTAACAAACACCGGTTAATCATTTGAATAAATCATTTGAAATAATAAAAACAATATGATGTTCATACTTTTGACTTCTTTCTTTAATAACTACATAACACAGTACTTGTACTTCTACTTTCAGTACTTGAGTAGAATTTTTTTTTCAAAACTACTGGTACTTTTTACTTTTAGTACTTAAGTAGCAAATTTTTTGAAAAAACTACTTGCAATACTTAAGTAAAAAAAATGTTGAATACTTTAGTACTTCTACTTAAGTAACTTTTTCTGCGAGCACTTCCACTTCTACTCAAGTAATTTTTTGATCAAGCACTTGTACTTTTACTCAAGTAGAAATTTCGAGTACTTTATACAAGTCTGCACTGTTTTCCCTGATAACCGACACATCTAGTATTATGCAGCATCCTCTCTGTGCCTTACTTTACCTCTCACATATACTTGGCTGAACAAGGTTCAAGGGGAGGACTGCGCTAGATGTTAGGAGGGCATCTGCTCCCCAGGCTAGAAAAAATGATATATGTTATGTTGGTGGCCCTAAGAAGAGATACTTCCATATTCGGACTTCCATGAAAGCAGTAAATGTGCAAAGAAAGTCAGCGCTTATTTGTGAAATATTTGCTTATTTGTTTCCCCCCAGGTCAATAATAGGAATTATTTGTGATAAAGGCATACTATTTCATTTTTCTATTTTATTTTTGTTGGTCCACCTTATTCAGTTCATAAAGTGATCCCTCATTTAAAATTCATCTCTTGCCTTTATTGTGCATTTACCAGCATATGAAAAAATTACAGCATGTGTTTTTTTTTTTCAATGAACAAAATAAAAAACATATATGTCCTTAAATATATTAAATATATTTGGGTCCCCGTTCGCAGCTAGGCTACCAAAAATGTCAGACACAGGTGTGATATAATATTTTAAATATAAACGCACCTCCAATATATCAAAACTGTGTAAATCAAACCAAAGAACCTAATAAGTAGTAAACACACGATGAACAACTGCCCAAACTAAGTGTATACAAATAGCATAAGATGCAAAGCGTCGTAACATAGCCAGGGTCATACACGGGAGATCAGGCAGAGGGAGCTGGGACCAAGCCAGGACAGGGAGAAGGTAACAGGAGTTAAAGCAAGCAGGCAGGTAAGGAATCATGCTGCAGGGTCAGAGTCAGGATCAGGATCAGGCGCAGGAATGAAGGTCAAAGGTACATGGAACAAAACACCAAGGCGAGAGCAGAAGCACTGACAGGGCTTAACATAGAATTATAGGCAAAACTTTTGTTTTCATTTTAGATAGTGCAAGGGAGGGTTATACAATTTCTACCCCGCCATTTGTGTCCTATTGCAGAGATTTTTCTTCACTTCCTGTCCCATAGCCAAACAGGAAGTGAGAGGAAATCCTTACAAATTAAGGGAATTCCTTGGGGACCAGTACTAATGTCCCCATTGAAAGATTTTGTCAGGAACCATGAATCAGACTAAGACAGAAAATGCAGTAAAAACCACACCTTTAAAGTAATAGTAAAAATAGTACAGATTAGGAACCTAGTCAAAATGTAAGCCAGGTTTCGGAAGCCAAAATGGGAAATCAGACAAGAAATTGATCAGGGAGCCAGAAATCAATGTAGTCGGAAGCAGAAGGTCGGGACCTGGAACAAGAAGGGACATCAGCCGGGCAAAGTCTTTAACAGGAACACAGCAGAGAAACTCAGGATATCTTGACAAGATGAAGGCTGGAAAGGAATGAACAAGGCAGCCTAAATAGCCATAGGGGGCTGGCTGTGGGTGAGACTGATGAGAAGATAATGATACCAGGTGAGCCACTGAGTGCTGACAATTATCTGACAGCTGAGCAGCCTGAGCACAGAGAAGCAGTGGCGTAGCGTGGGTTGTCAGCACCCGGGGCAAGGCAAGTAATTTGCGCCCCCTACACAAACCTACTAGACCAGTACACAGACCTACCCCCCCCCCATACACTGACCCCCCTTCACTTACCCCCACTACACTGACACATACACTGACCCCCCATACACTGACCCCTACACTGACTCCCCCTTACATTTCTATACACTGACCCCCCCATACACTAACACCCCCTACACTGACACCTATACTGACCCCCCCCCCATACACTGACCCCTATACTAACACCTGTACTGACACCCCCTACACTGACAGCTACACTGACTCCCCCCTACATTTCCACATACACTGCCCCCCACTACACTGACCCCTACACTAATAGCTATACTGACCCCCCCATACACTGACACCTATACTGACCCACCTATACTGACCCCCCTACACTGACACCTATACTGACCCCCCTACATTTCCACATACACTGATCCCCCCCCCCATACACTGACACCTACACTGACCCCTACACTGACACCTATGCTGACCCCCCTACACTGACACACCCTCCTCTACACTGTCCCCCCCCCATACACTGACACCTACACTGACCCCCCCATACACTGACAGCTACACTGACACCTATACTGACCCCCTTAAATTTCCACATACACTGACCCCCCATACATTGACCCCTACACTGACTCCCCCCTACATTTCCACATACACTGACCCCCACTACACTGACCCCTACACTAATAGCTATACTGACCCCCCATACACTGACACCTATACTGACCCACCTATACTGACCCCCCTACACTGACACCTATACTGACCCCCCTACACTGACCGCCACATACACTGACACCTATACTGACCCCCCTACACTGACCGCCACATACACTGACACCTATACTGACCCCCCTACATTTCCACATACACTGACACCTATACTGACCCCCCTACATTTCCACATACACTGACACCTATACTGACCCCCCTACACTGACCGCCACATACACTGACACCTATACTGACCCCCCTACACTGATTCCCCCCCCCTACACTGATCCCCCCGTACACTGACACCTACACTGACACCTATGCTGACCCCCCTACACTGACACACCCTCCTCTACACTGACCCCCCCATACACTGACACCTACACTGACACCCCCTTCACTGACCCCTCCCTCCCATGTCCACTTCCCCTACACTGACACCTATGCTGACCCCCCTACACTGACAACCCCCCCCCCACACCACTTCCCTGGGCCCTGGGGGCAGGCAAGACATCACTTACCTTGTTCTGTGCCAATACACTAGCGACTCGAGGAGGGGAGAGACAGCATGTCGGTGGCCGGCCCGGACAGCAGGGGGAGACTCCGGAAGCGGTGCTGCACATGCACCAAGCCACAGACTGGCATCTTCATCCACGACCAGCCCCGCCCCCTGGCCGCTCGTCTTGCCCAAAGCGGCGGTCACTGAGCCAAGAGGGTGGAGTGCGGGCGGGCAACTTCAGAATAAAGGGACACTTTGATCCCGCCTATTGCGGGCATGGGATGCGCCCCCCTAAATGTTGCGCCCGGTGCCAGTGGCCCCCCCTGCACCCCCCACGCTACGCCACTGCAGAGAAGAAAGCTGCTGCTGGCCCAGCCCTGACACTACTCCCTCCTCAACACCCCTCCCCCTCGGAGGGGCATTAGGTTTAAGAGGAAAACGTCTATGGAAAGCACGGAGGAGGACAGGAGCATGTACGTCTAAGGATGGGACCCAAGAGCGTTTCTCTTCAATGAACAAGATATTGTATGTGCCCATGGAACCTATGGGAGTCAATGATCGAATATATCTCATACTCCTCATGGTTCCCAACCTGAACCGGGTGAGGACATGGTACTGAGGTGGTGAAGCGGTTGCACACCAAAGGTTTTAATAGGAAAACATGAGATACATTTGAAATACGTATGTTAGAAGGAAGCTCTAATGCGTAAGCCACAGGTTGATCCTACGGAGAATATGGAAAGGCCCAATATACCACGTTGTCAGTTTCAGTGAGGAAACACAGAGTTGGAGGTGAGAAGATGACAAACAGACAAACAAACAGACAGACAGACAAACCCTTTCCCCAACCTGGTAGGAAGGCGCAGGTAGGCGTTGGCGGTCAGCATGGAGTCTGTACCTATTACTGGCATGTCGCAAAGATTCTTGGACCTGCACCCAAGTGGAACAGAGATCACTGAGATGTTCCTCTAATGCAAGAATTCTTTGAGGAACAAATGTGTCAGGCAACATGAATGGCCGGGAACCATAATTTGCCATAAACAGAGACAATCAGGAAGCGGGATTGACGGCTCTATTGTAAAGGTCTCCCATCTATAGCCTCAATGGCAAGTGTAGGGGCAAAAAGCTGCAGCGGAATCAAGTGCTTAAACACAAAGGCACTATTTATGAACAGGCCTGCAGCCCTAGAATCCATTAGAGTCTGTGTTTAGATGGACGAATCAGACCAAGAAAGGGTAACCAGAACTAGAGGCTTATCCTTCAGGATAGCTGGGATGCAAAAACGTCACCTAAGGTCTGTCCCCTACAAGACCTCAGGTGCGGGTGTCCCCCCCCAGAAGGGTAGGACAAGACTTAAAAAAGTGACCTGCCTGGCCACAGTAAAGGCACAATCTCTCCCTCCTCCTAAAGGCCCTCTCTTCAGCAGAGAGACATGTGAAACCCAACTGCATGGGCTCTATTTCACTGGCGGACTCGGTACCAGGAGGCATGGGAGGTGAGAGAGGCATGGGTAGAAATGCAAAGCTTGTAGCCAAACGTACAGGAGGCTTCCGCAAGCACTCCTTAAAGGAAGGTCCCTCTCGGAGTCTGGAGCCAATGAGAATGGCAAACATGATTAACTTCTCCAGATCCATAGGATTGTCTCGGGCTGCTTTCTCATCTTTATTGTTATCTGAGAGACGATGAGAAAAAGCAACAATGAGGGCCTCATTGTTCCAAGCAACCTCTGCTCCCAGAGTACAGAATTCAGTGGCATAACAGGCAGTTCTCGTACTGTTTAATGAATATGAAGCTCTTGGCAGCAAAAGTGGAGCGAGCAGCAACATCAAATACTTTTTTAAAGGAAGTCACAAACTCAGGGTAACTCAGGACAGTGGGTTTTTGCATCTGGGGAGGGATTGCCTAGGCAACTGTCCCCCCTCCCGCTGCCTTTCAGGGCTTACTCGGGCTCTCCTGTCCCACCAGGTAACCCGAGACTGCAGCCAGTGGTTTCATCGGCTGACCATAGAGCTGATTGGAGACCAGAAGGGCTCAAATCATCTCAATGGCCTAAGATACCTGAAGCTACGAACATTTCATGACTTTGGATATAAACAGAGCCATTGGGAAATTGGGGAAAGCATCTTATCGCACCAATCTTGTTGTGGACAGATGCTTTAAGGGCATAGGAGAGATCTAGAGTCTAATAGACCCCGATTTTTTTTTTAAAAGAGTACCTGTCACTACAGATTGCTATCATAGGGGATATTTAAATTCCCTGTGATAACAAAAAAATGATTAAAAAAAATGAAAGGGAAGGTGTCAAAATACCATAAAATAGCTAAATAAATAATAAAAAAAAATAATTCAAGCACCTCTGTCCCCCCCCCCCCCCCCCCCGTGTGTGCATGGAAAGGCGCACGCAATCGTTGGTCTAGTGTCATATGTAAACAACAATTGCAGCATGCATGTGAGGTCTCGCTGCAAATGTCAGGTTGAGGGTAGTCATTCTTGCAGTAGACCTCCTCTGTAAGTCTAAAGTGGTAATCTGTAAAGGCTTTTAAGGCTTTTAAAAATGTGCGTAGGTTGTTGTTGCTGCACGGGCATATCATGTTTGGTATCTATGTACTCAGTTTGGTTTTTTTTTTGCGTTTGGAAAATCTATGCGCAAATACCGTGTGACAAAAAAAATTTCAACACCCACTATTTTGTTCTGTAGGGCCTCTGCTTTAAAAAATACATAAAGTAATTTTCTAGTAAAAAAAATATATTTTTTTATGTAAACAAAAAGTCACAGAAAAGGCTTGGTCTTCAAGTGGTTAACAGAGTGAGTGATGTGTGCCATAAACTTCTATGATTGAGCATAAAATGACAGGACAGTTCAAACACCCACCAAATGACCCCCTTTTGGAAAGTAGACACCCCATGCTATTTGCTGAGAGGCATGATGAGTCCATGGAATATTTTATATTTTGCCACAAGTTTCGGGAAAGTGACAATTTGTTTTTTTTTTTTTTTTTGTTTCTTTACACAAAGTTGTCACTAAATGATATATTGCTCATACATGCCATGGGTATATGTGAAATGACACCCCAAAATACATTCTGCTGCTTCTTCTGAGTATAGGACTATAGAGACTTTTTGGGAGCCTAGCTGTGTACGGGACCCCGAAAACCAATCACCACCTTCAGGTTTTCTAGGGGCGTAAATTGCTTATTTTACTTCCTCACTGCCTATCACAGTTTCGGAGGCCCTGAAATTTCAAGATAGCACAAAACCTCCCCAAATGACCCTATTTTGCAAAGTAGATGCTCCAAGCTATTTGCTGAGAGGCATGGAGAGTCAATGGGATATTTTATATTTTGCCACAAGTTTCGGGAAATTACAATTTTTTTTTTTTTACACAAAGTTGTCACTAAATGATATATTGATCACACATGCCATGAATATATGTGAAATGACACCCCAGAATACATTTTGCTGCTTCTCCTGAGTAAGGAGATACCACATGTGTAAGACTTTTTGGCAGTCTAGCCGCGTACAGGACCCGGAAAACCAATCACCGCCTTCAGGATTTCAAAGGGTGTAAATTGTTGATTTCACTCCTCACTACCTATCACAGTTTTGGAGGCCGTGAAATGCCAAGATAGGACAACCCCCCCCCCCCCAAATGACCCCTTTTGGAAAGTAGACACCCCAAGATATTTGCTAAGATGCATTTTGAGTATTTTGCTGCTCTCATTTATTTTGGAAAATGAAGAAAAACGGAAAATGCATTTTTTAAATTATTTCAATTTTCAAAACTGTGACAAAAATTGAGATCCGCAAAACATTCAACATCCCTCTCAGCAAATAACTTAAGGTATCTACTTTCCGAAAAGGGGTCATTTGGGGGTATTTTGCGCTGTCTTGGCATTTCATGGCCTCCGAAAATGTGATAGGTAGCGAAGGAGTGAAAACAACAATTTACGCCCTTAGAAACCCTGAAGGGGGTGATTGGTTTTCGGGGTCCTGTAAGCGGCTAGACTGCCAAAAAGTCTCACACATGTGGTATCCCTGTACTCCGGAGAAGCAGCAGAATGTATTTTGGGGTGTCATTTCACATATACCCATGGCATGTGTGAGCAATATATCATTTAATTGACAACTTTGTGTAAAAAAAAATAAAAAAACAAATTGTAATTTTACCGACACTTTCCGACTGTGGCAAAATATAAAATATTCCATGGACTCATCATGCCTCTCAGCAAATAACTTAGGGTGTCTATTCTCCGAAAAGGGGTCATTTAGGGGGGTTTTGTGCTATCTTGGCATTTCATGACCTCCGAAACTGTGATAGGTAGTTAGGAGTGAAATCAACAATTTACGCCCTTAGAAAGCCTGAAGGCAGTGATTGGTTTTCGGGGGCCTGTACGTGGCTAAGTCTCACACATGGGGCATCCCCATACTCAGGAGAAGCAGCAGAATGTATTTTGGGGTGTAATTCCACATACACCCATGGCATGCATGAGTAATATATCATTTCAGTGAGAACTTTGTGTAAAAAAAAAAAAGTGTCCTGCCATTTTAGCACTTCAAGAAATGCGATAGGCAGTCAGAACATAAAAGCTGCGTAAATTCCAGTATACAGTATACACCATAGTTTGTAGACGCTATAACTTTTGCGCAAATTATTAAAAATACACTTATTGACATTTTTTTTTATCAAAGACATGTAGCTAAATACATTTTGGCCTAAATTTATGTCAAATTTAGTTTATTGGATATTTTTTTATAAGAAAAAGTAGAAAATTAGATTTTTTTTTAATTTTCGTTTTATTTTCATTTATATTGCGAAAAATAAAAACTGCAGAGATGATCAAACACCACCAAAAGAAAGCTCTTTTTGTGAGAAAAAAAGGACATACATTTTGTTTGGGTACAGCATTGTATGACTGCGCAATTACCAGTTAAAGTAACGCAGTGCAAAATTGCAAAAAATGGCCGGGTCATTAAAGTGGAGTTCCGCCCCCCCTCTCCAAAAATTTAAAGTCAGCAGCTACACATACTGTAGCTGCTGATTTTTATTATTAGAACACTTACCTGTCCTGGAGTCCAGCGATGTCGGCACCGCAGCCAATGTTTCCATCGGCTGTCGGGTGCTGCCGCCGCCATTGCTGGCTTCACGGGGGGGGGGGGGGGGGTGTCCCTACTGCGCTGCGCATTCCTATTGGCTTGGCGGCAGAGGAGGGCGCTGACCTTCTGAGAGATGGCGACGCAGCGCCGTATCCCAGAAATGGGGGAACGGGTACTTGTCAATAACAGGTACCCATTCCCCCCTCCCCCTGAAAAGTGCCAAATGTGGCATACTTTTGGGTGGAACTCCGCTTTAGGGGGCAAATCCTTCCGATCCAGAAGTGGTTAAATACACTTGCTTCAAGGAGCACTAGGTGATGGCTGATTACATGAGATGATTTGAGCTTCTAGCTTCTGAGAGACACCCGTTGGTGGACACCGGAACTGCAGCCTTTAGATCTGGGAGCCATAGTGCCACCAGCATTTGAGCCTTTTCCTGACAAAAGTCTTGCACATGTTGTATCCCCATACTCGGGAGAAGTAGCAGAATGTGTTTTGGGGTATAATTCCACATATACTTTACCCAAGGCATGTGTGAGAAATATCTCATTAAAGTGACAATTTCTTTTTAGTCATTTTCCAAAAACTTGTGGCAAAAAATAAAATCTTCCTTGGACTCAACGATGCCTCTCAGCAAATAGCTTGGGGTGTCTACTTTCCCAAAAGGGGTCATTTGGTTTGTTGTCTAAACTGCCCTTGCATTTTAGGGCTTCCGAAACTGTGATAGGTAGTAAAGAAGTGAAATGAGGAAATTGCGCCTTTTGAAAACCTGAAGGTGGTTGTTGGTCTTGGGCCTCCATACTTGGCAGGACTCCAAAAAAGTCTCACATATGTGGTATCCCCATCAGGGCCGCTGATAGGGGGGGACCACCAGCCCTGTTGTAGGGGGCCCAAGCACACAGGGGGGGCCCACACAGAGAGGCGGATTAGTGATGGACAACAAATACAAGATCTCCCTGCTGCCAGCTTTTATCTGCTAAGAAAGAGACAGTTGTCACTCACTAATCCCCCTCCCTTGTGTGGGCCCCCCTCCCAGCACTGGCTCTAATGTTATCTCTGCTCAGGTGTTTATTTGTAACTTTGTTTCTCTCCCTCTGTATCTCTGATCCCGGAGCTCCAACTGCCCAGCCTGTATATTTTTTTCATCTCATCTTCATTTTTATTTATTAACATCGTTTTTTTTAGATTTAGCAGGTATTATGTGAGTTATGTTATATTTGTGTCTGCTAATAGTGATTTTGTTGTTATTTTAGCTAAATATATCTTTAATATTTTCTTGGGGGGGGGGGGGGGCCTGCCAGGTAGTCTGTACGGGGCCCCGCGATTTCTAACGGCAGCCCTGATCCCCATACCCGGGATGAGTAGCAGAATGTGTTTTGGGATGCAATTCCACATATACCCATGGCATGTGCGTGACAACTTTGCGTTAAAAAAAAGTCATTTTCCAAAAACTAAAATCTTACATGGGGTCAATATGTCTCTCAGCAAAATTCTTAGGCTGTCTACTTTCAAAAAGAGGTCATTTGTGGGGTGTTTGTACTGCCCTGGCATTTTAGCACCTTATGAAATGTAGTATGCAGTCAGAACATTGTTGTATTGTTGAGATTTCTTTTTTTTTTAAATCAAAGACATGTAGCAGAATACATTTTGGCCTAAGTTGTATTTTATTGTATTTGATTTATAACAGTAATTTTATAGTAGAAAACATCTTTTTTTTTTTAAATGTTTCAGTCTTTTTTTCGTTGATATCGCAAAAACAACAAAAACAAAAAACAAACAAACCAGTGATGATCAAAACCAACCAAAAGAAAGCTCTATTTGTGCGAGAGAAAAAAATCTGATAAGAATTTCAATTGCATACAGTGTTGCATGACCAAGCAATAGCCAGTTAAATTATTGCAATGTTGAATAGCAAAAATGCTCTAGTCATGAAGGGTGTAAAATTTTCCGGTTTTTAGGGTGGAACATGTAACATGTTCCCAATTCTGCAGCTGCTGCCTCCTGCCCTCTCTCCCTGTAGCAGCAGTACATGAAGTCACTTTTTAAAATCAGTGCGGCCATGCAGGGCTCCGCCCACATGACCGTGTCGTTTATGTGCGCTGTGGAGTGCTGTGGTAGTTCATTGATTTGTTATTATCAGTGTATCAGCCTGAGCATACGGGATGTAAAGATACACAGATATACTGACAGATCTAAAAGAGACCTGCATGGCACCAGTGATCTGGTGCCATGCTTTACAGACTCCAATAGAAAAAAATATTAATTGCTAATTTTTTTTACCTGCAAAAAAATTTGCATTTATTATTTTTTTTCTAAAAGGGGAACTTATTCTTTAACCACAGGCCAATTTTCAGTTCTCAGCACTGTCACACTTTGAATGACAATGTCGCGGTCATGCAGCACTATACCTTAATTACGTTTTTATCATTTGTTAGACAGATAGAGATTTCTTTCGGTGGTATTTAATAATCACTGGGTTTTTTATTTTTTGCTAAACAAACGAAAAGGAAAAACGTTTTTCCTGACAGACTCCATGGCAGCATACGTTTGGGTAGGCCCCGCCTCCTCTCCTACCTCATAGGACCCCACTCCCATAAATCTTTGCTCCCTTTCAGCATCAGTGTTCCTTTTTTGTCCTCCTCATACATACGGTGTTGTGTTCCTACTATTTTGGTCCTACACATTGAAAGCAGAATGGGTCACGGAGCCTCCGCTAAGCCCTGGCTCTTAGCAGGGTATGGAGGGGGCAATAGAAGAGACCCTCAGCAGGAGCTCTGTGGTCTGTGGTCTGGCCGAGAGAGCCCAGCTGCGGCGGGTGGCCTAATTTTTCCCGAAGATACAAACCGGTGCTGCGTCTCTTGGACCCTCCTCTGCTCTGGGCAGGGTGGTAAGCCCTGTTATGGGACCCTTTTGTTTCTTTTCTCTCTGTGTCTTGTTATTGCTGTGCTGATTGTGCATAATATGCTTGCTGCGTACCTGCGTGTGTTCGTGGGATTTCTTTACCTTAATTAGGCCAGGTTCCCCTTTTTAGTGCATCGTTAACTGCTGTATCTTCTGCCCGTTCCGCCTCCCGGTCTGGCCGCGGCCGCGATTGCGGCCGCCGCTTCCGGGTTGCGCGGCGCTTCTGCGCATGCGCAGTAGCCTCCGAGTACGGGATTCGGTGCGCATGCGCGGGGGTGACTCGCGCAGGCGCAGTAGCATTCAGCGACCGCAGAGCGGTCTATTTAAACTCTCAGTGTGTCATAGCTGGTGGGAAGGTCGGACGAATATACAGCCTCCGCCCAGACTCTGGCTTAGTGATTTACGGTAAGACAGTCTCCTTCTTGTGCATTATGACTATTTTACATCTGGATGGCAAGGGCTCAAACATACTGTTTTTCCCTATGTTTAGCTAAGGAAGAGATTTTTGCCCTTTCTGTTACAAGGATGATGGATGCATCTCCACCCCCTAGTGGCCAGCCCGCTCATACCAGGTATGTGCTGGTCTTTCAGAGGGGAGGGAGAGTTCTGTGTGTTTTTCTCTTATGTCTTGCTGTATGTGTCTGTCTCCAGCTCTTCCAGGTCTGATCAGCAGCCCAGCACACGCAGCGAAGACAGACATTCAAAATCGCAGCACCGGCACTCCTCATCTAGGTCCAGGCGCAGCTAACCCCATAACAGGGGACGTGATGGCCAGTCGTCTATTTCAACACATTATGGCCGTTCAGAGCACCTGCACGGGAAGAAATGCTGGGGGTGTGGTACCCTAGTAACGGATGGTTCCTCTCTGTGTAAACCCTGCTACGCCCAAGCTACGGGTGAAAGGGAGAAGTCGGATCAACATATTGAGGAGGTTGTGCGCAGAGTCCTCAAAGACTCACTTGCTGAGTTACACAGGCCAAGTACTTCTGCAGGACCATCCCGCTCTCCTGAAAGAGATCTTCTGATTCAGGATCCTTTTGAGTCTTCCCAGCCCAGCCATCCTTCTATCCTTCCGTCAGAGTCCGAATCTGATTCAGAGGACTCCGGTACTGGGTTTGAATTTAGCCTAGTTTCCCTGTTAGTTAAGGCGGTAAGAGAGGCCCTTGATTGGGAAGATCCTGCTGTCTCTTCTCTGAAGCAGCGAAAATATTTCAAGCAGTTATGTAAGGAACGCTTGAATTTCCCATTCCTAGGGGAGCTGGGAGATATAATCTCCGAAGAGTGGAGCAAAGTGGAGAGAAAAAATTCCATGACCACGAAAATGGCGAAGTTGTATCCATTTAAGCAGGAAGAGGTGAAGCACCTGGAGTCTTCCCCATAGGCGTGCGCACAGGGTGTGCCGGGTGTGCCTGGGCACACCCTAATCACCTAGGGCACATTAGCATTATCGCTCTGTTTGCCAGTGAGGAGATGGGAAAGATCTCCCTCGGACCTGCTCTGCCATAAGAGAAGTGCCACACACTTCTATTTCACTTTGCCAGCAGGGAGAGTAATGTACCGGGGCCATATACATGTAGGCAAACACATGCATGTGTATTTAAACTTTGGGGTGCACGCCCTAATGCAATAGGCTGCGCACACCTATGGTCTTGCCCCAGTGTAGATGCGGCTGTGATGCGTCTTGTGAAGCACGTCACTCTTCCAATGGAGGATACGGCGTCGTAGGATCCGTTGGATAGGAGGATCGATGCTGACCTTAAACGAGCATACCTTTCAGCCGGCATGGCCTGCAAGCCTTGGCCTTGGCTACAATTTCAAAAGCCATGGAAGTCTGGATCAACGCCCTGGAGGATACTCTTGGAGGAGTTTCGGAAGAAGTTCTTCGGAGCTCCCCGATTCAGGAGCTGAAGATGGCTGCGGGCTTCTTGGGGGAGGCGTCTTTGGACACCATTCGCCTTTTGGCCCGAGTTATGCTGTCTTCAGTCACGGCTAAACGTGCCCTTTGGCTTCGTCCTTGGGTTGCCGATGCTGCTTCCAAACAGGCATGGTGCCGGATTACCTTTGAGGGTTCTTCTCTCTTTGGGAACAAATTGGATGCGGCCATAACTCGGGCCACGGGCGGGAAGTCTGGGTTCCTCCCTCAGGATAAACGCCCAGGCGCTCAGAAGCGCTCCTTCCCAAGGAGACAGAATGCTAATCGTTCTAGAGAAGCGCGCAGCTACAGACCGGGCAAGTCCTACGGAAGAGGTTGGAAGTCTAGACAAACCACCTTCCAGAAAGGTCCAAAAGGCCCTTCCTCTGGTGACCGGGAGGCCTCCAAATCCTTTTGAGGTCGGGCCCGTCCAGGCTTTCCCGGTAGGAGCCAGGTTGCTCCAATTTCGGGATGTCTGGGTGGCCTCGATCCAGGATCCCTGGGTTCTAAATATTGTGTCCCAAGGGCACTCTTGGGTGTTCGACAAAGTTCCCAAACCCAGGTTCGTCACCACTTCTCTTCCTCCTTCAGCAGAAAAAAAGAAGGTTCTTCTTGGTTATCTAGACACCCTACTGGCTCAGCGAGCTGTTGTCCCAGTTCCCGAAGCGGAAAGAGGTCAGGGAGTCTATTCACTTCTCTTCCTTGTTCAAAAGAAGAACGGCACCTGACGGCCTGTGATAGACCTCACATACCTCAACAGGTCTATCCATCGCAAAAGATTCAAGATGGAGTCCCTGGTCACAATACAGCATTCGGTTCTTCCAGGAGACTGGTTAGCATCGAAAGACCTGAAAGATGCGTACTTCCATGTACCTGTGGCAAGAGAATATCATCAGTTTCTCCGATTTGCTGTCGGTTATGCCCACATGCAGTTTACATGTCTCCCCTTCGGGCTTTCAACTTCGCCTCGCACATTTTCCAAGACCTTGTTGGCAGTTGTGGCTCTCATCAGGACCAGAGGTATCAGGTTGCACTATTATCTGGACGACCTCCTTCTTCTGTCCCAAGACAGATCTCAGTTACTCTCACATCTGGAACAAGTGATCTCTACTCTGCGGGAGTTCGGATGGATCCTGAACCTAGAGAAGAGCCATCTGGTGCCAACGCAGTCGCTAGTGTTCCTTGGGGCACTGTTCAACACGGTAAAATGCACCATCTCCCTGCCCGAAGAGAAAATCCCAGTGGTTCAAGGCAGGGTGGCTCTCGCTCTAGCTGCTTCCCGTCCACTGCTCGTCAGTGTCTGAAAGTAGTGGGGACTCTTGTAGCTACATCGCCCATGGTAAAGTGGGCTCTGTGGAAATTGAGACCCTTCCAGAGGGGGTTTCTCCAACAATGGACGACAGAGAACATGTCTCAGGTTATTCATCTGACCCCATTCATGAAGGGGTGCCTTCCTTGGTGGTTACGCCGTGTAAATCTCACCAACTGCCACTCGATTGCTCCAATCACCTGGATCACAATAACCTCCGATGCCAGCAGTACCGGTTGGGGAGCCCACTGTCTTTCAGAAGTAGCACAAGGCAGATGGAACTTTCCCGCTCACGGAGTAGTGTCCAACATTCTAGAACTGCGAGCTGCCCTCAAAGCCCTTCAGGCTTTCCACCATCTGACTCAGGGAGCTTCAGTGCTACTCAGGATGGACAACACCACAGCAGTGGCGTACGTCAAGAGGCAGGGAGGAACTCGCAGCATGTCTCTCCTCCAGGAAACGGAACCGATCATGTCGTGGGCCCAGCAACATCTGGCCAATCTTTCGGCAGTATTTGTTCCGGGAGTGCTGAATGTGGAAGCAGACTATCTGTCCAGATACCAACTCGACAACAACGAGTGGTCCCTCCATCATCTGTCTCTGGGAATATCTCCAGAAGTGGATCTTTTTACGAGTACACGCAACAAGAAGCTTCGGAAATACTATGCAAGGTTCAGGGATCCTCGTGCTTTTGGAGTGGATGCCCTCATGGACAGATGGAATTTCCAAACTGCTTATGCTTTTCCACCAGTGCCAATAGTTCTCCAATTCCTTCGGAGACTGAAGATGGAGGGGGTAGAAGTCATAGCGATAATTCCCTTCTGGCCCAACAGGCCCTGGTTTCCCCTGCTGTCCCTTCTCAGCTTCAGGTATCCAATCCCTCTACCTCTCAGGCCGGACCTTCTATCACAGGGTCCTACCCTGCATCCATGCCCTGCGCGTCTGCACCTCAAGGCTTGGTTCTTGAGAGGGGGAGGTTGGATGCTCTCGGATGCCCAGAAGAGGTGATCCCTACTCTCATGAGTTCAAGAAGAGGTAGCACCAACAGGGTCTATGAGAGGATCTGGGCTAGGTTCATGAGTCATCAAGCCCAGGGGTCTGGTCCAGTAGACACACCTACTATTCAGCAAGTCCTGAGTTTCTTGCAGTCTGGTCTGGATCTCTCCCTTTCGATTAGTTCTCTCCGGGTGCAAGTCTCTGCCATCTCAGCCTTCACCGGAATTCCGTGGGCAAGACATCAACTGGTCCAACAGTTTTTCAAAGGCGCAGTCAGGCTCAGGCCTCAGAGAAAGCCGAGATTCCCAAAATGGGATCTCCCATTAGTTTTGGACTTCTTTACTTCTGCGGATGTTACTTCCATGTCAATCAAGGAGCTTACGCTGAAGACAGTATTTTTGGTGGCTATTACCTCTGCTAAAAGGGTCTCTGAAGTGCATAATCTAGGTTGCAAAGAGCCTTTTCTGACCTTCTTTCAGGACAGAGTGGTCCTAATACCTATGCTAGGATCAAACCCTAAAGTGACCTCTGTCTTCCATGAAAATTCTGAGATAGTTCTTCCCACCTTCAGAACCGATGAGGAATCTCCAGTCCATCCTCTAGATGTGGGCAACACTTTGAATCAATATTTGGAGTCCACATCCTCCTTCCGCCAATCGGATTTTCTTTTTGTTCTCCTCCATGGGAAAAAGAGAGGAATGCATGCCTCTTCTAGAGCGGTGGCTGCGTGGATTGTCCAGGCTATCCAATATATATGTATAGAGCAAAGGGCTTGGCTCCTCCGGAGGCGATTACGGCTCATCCTACCAGAAGCATTGCTACGTCTTGGGCAGTCTCTAAACACGTTGCGCCTGATGTGATCTGCAGGGCAGCCTCCTGGTCATCTATCAACACTTTTCTTTCCCATTATTGTGTTGAAACTGCCGCATTATCTTCTGTTAATTTTGGCGTTCAAGTCCTGTCAGTTGACGGTGCCAATTAAAATTTTCTTTGTTCAGCATCTTCCCACCCGGGAGTGTATAGCGAGTTATTTCCCGAACGTATGCTGCCATGGAGTCTGTCAGGAAAACGGAAAATTGATATCAAATACTTACCGTAATTTTCCTTTCCTGATGGACTCCATGGCAGCAGGAGTCCCCTCCCAATTCCTGAGTAGGCTAGTTACAGAACACTGATGCTGAAAGGGAGCAAAGATTTATGGGAGTGGGGTCCTATGAGGTAGGAGAGGAGGCGGGGCCTACCCGAACGTATGCTGCCATGGAGTCCATCAGGAAAGGAAAATTACGGTAAGTATTTGATATCAATTTTCCGTTTTCTTAGTTTTGGTTATAAAATTTTGTAAGTAAGTAATTTTTCTCCTTCACTGATGGGCACTGATGAGGAGGCACTAATATGCAGCACTGATGAATACTGATAGGCAGCACGGATAGGCGGCAATGATAAGCACTAATAGGTGGCACTGATAGATGGCACTAATAGTTGGAACTGATGGGCACTGAAAGGCATCACTGGTGGGCACTGATTGACAGCACTAGTGGGCACTGCTGGGTGCTGCACTGATAATCAGGACATTGACGATCAGTTCCCTGATTGTCAATGCAGATGTCCCTGCTGAGGAATGCCGCTTAGGCCCCTTTCACACTTGTGCGACCTAAAAGTAGCACGATTTTACTGCGATTTTGACTGGATTTGAAGCAATGTCTACTTCTTTGGACCTCAAAATTCATTAAAATCGTCCCAAAGTAGTGCAGGGACTAGTTTGAAGTCACACAGATTTGAACGGTACTCTATGTAAATCATGAAGTACAAACTGTCATGCGACTTTGCAGTCCCACATATTAATTACACAGGTTCTGTGGCCGATATAATGCACTTAAGGCACTAAGTGAGTTTAATTACCTCCTTAATCAGCCACAGAACCTGTGTAATTAATGTGTCCTGGTTTAAAGGGATGAGGTGGCAACCCTAGGACCATATGGTGGCAACCCTATATGGCAACCCTATATGGTCCCCTGTCATCTCTATGACTCTCGGAGGCCGGGAGCGAGGTTATGATGTCACGTCCAGCCCCTGGCAGTTGTAAACACTGCCATGTGTTCGGCTGGGAAGCCTGAGATTTTATTTATTTATTTTTTTTTGTTATCGCAGGCTTTCTAGCCTACAGGAGAGGAGAGGTCTTAAAAACCCCACGTCTCTCCATAAAGAGGACTTGTCATGTCCTATTCCTTTTACAAGGGGTGTTTACATTCCTTGTAATAGGAATAAAAGTGCTAAAAAAAAAAAAAAAAACTTAAAGGGAAAGTGTAAAAATCAAATAAACAACAAAAAAGAAATGAAAGCATCCCCCATCCCTGCGTGCTTGCACGCATAAGCGAATGCATACGTAGGTCGCGTCCACGTATATGTAAATGACATTCAAACCACACTTGAGGTATTGCCGTGAACATTCATTGTAATAGGAATAAAAGTGATAAAAAAAACCTTAAAGGGAAAGTGTAAAAATAAAATAAAAAAAAAAAAAAAAAAAATCAAAGCGTCCCCCATTGCCGTGTGCTTACACGCATAAGCGAATGCATACATAGGTCTAGGTCGCGTCCGCATATGTAAACAAAATTAAAACCACATGTGAGGTATCACCGCGAACAGTAGAGCAAGAGCAATAATTCTAGCACAAGACCTCCTCTGTAACTCCAAACTGGTAATCTGTAAAAAATGTTAAAGCGTCGCCTATGGAGATATTTAATCATTTCTGGACCGCCTGCCACATATATACCACGGCAGGGCGACCTGGCTGTGCAAAATCATGTACACGCACATTATTTTGTGAACAGAACGTGAACGTGGGGTGCGTGCACGTCGCCGAAGCGCTGCTCCCGCTGTGATTGGACACAGCGGGAGCCAATCAGCTGGTCTGGGCGGCCGTGACGGCCACTGGGATCCACCGATCGGTCAGCGGATTAACAGAATGGCGATCTGGCTATGTAAACAAGGCAGACCGCTGGTCTCTCAGGGAGGAAAAGAGAGATCTAAAACACAAGATCTCTCTTTTCCTCTAGTGCATCCACACCCCCTACAGTTAGAAAGCACTCCCTAGGAGCACACCTAACCCCTTGATTGCCCATAGTGTTGACTCCTTCCCTGCCAGTGTCATTTATACAGTAACTGCATTTTTTTTAGCACCGATCACTGTATTGGTGTCACTGGTCCCCAAAAAGTGTCAGTGTCAGATTTGTCCGCCGCAATGTCGCAGTCCCGCTAAAAATCGCTGATCACGGCCATTACCAGTAAAAACAATAAAAAAAAATACAAAGTCCACAAATGTATCCCATAGGTTGCAGACGCTATAACTTTTGTGCAAAACAATCAATATACACTTATTAGGATTTTTTTTACATGTTTTTATTGGGAATATTTTATTGCAGAAAGTAAAAAATATTGTTTTTTTTTTTTTTCCAAAATTGTGGTACTTTTTTTGTTTTTAGCGCAAAAAATAAAAACAGCAGAGGTGATTAAATACCACCAAAAAGAAAGCTCTATTTGTGGGGAAAAAAACACATCAATTTTATTTGAGTACAGTGTCCCACGACCGCGCAATTGTCAGTTAAAGTAATGCAGTGCGGTAATGCAAAAAAATGTCCTGGTCATTAAGGGGGTAAAAATTTCTGGAGCTGAAGTTGTTAAGTAACAATGTTTTGGTGCCATTCCACGAGTGTGCGCAGTTTTGAAGCATGACATCTATTTACTTGGCGTTACATCATCTTTCTACTGTTTTTTTCCCCTAATGAAAGTAGTTTTTTTTCCCCAAAATTGAGTTTTAAAAATTGCTGCGCAAATACCGTGTGACAGAAAAAAATGCTATGACCACCATTTTACCATTTTATTCCCTAGGGTCTCTGCTAATATATATATATATATATATATAATGTTTGGCAAAAAAATGATGATTTTTACATGTAGGAATTGGCTGAATTCGCCTGGTATAGAAGCGGTTAATTGTGTGGGGTTAGAAGTATATTTTTATGTAAAAATAAAAGGTGTATATTAGTATTGTGTCCAATAAACATTTATCATTTTTTTTTTTTTTTGTGCAGACAATACATGTCTCCCAGATACTACTGTTGTTTTAGGAATTTTCATTTTACAATTCCATTGCGCAATTTGCCGTTAAGCCCATGATTCCTAACAACTGTTTTTATCTCTATGGAGACGACCCATTAGTCGCTTTCTTCTGAGGTAAAACATACTAGAGCGCGAGTCTTTACAGCAAATAATGTCTCTAGTCAGCTGTTGGAGATTGCAGCGCGGACGCCATGTTTGGTGAGATCAGTGGACGATTCCTATCATTGACTTCAACAAAATGGCTCCTGTAATTGGTAGGCATCGCTCTAGTAGACCTGTGACGTGGACTGACAGGCTCTGTTCAGCAGGCTATGTGTGCATTGATAATCGGCAGGGGTCGGGATTGATAGCACAGGACAAGGTGAGGATGGGGGATCGGGCTACTGATGGTGCATACTGGCTCATTATACGGCCGTGCAGAGATCAGTGTGTTTATGTGTGTCCTTCCTCAATAACGTGCCTGGCATGTTGATGAGATATAATATAGCATTGCTCTTGTTATAAATAATCACCTGTCTGTTTTAATAAGTGCTCTGTCATCTTTATGAAGGCTGCAGGAGTGCTTTCACATTCCAGGTTTATTAAGCATGTTAGATTAGTATGTTGCCGGCTACACCTCTGCTTGAGTATCGGGTGTACAGGTTATACAGCAACTCCTATTATTCATGCAGTGTTCCACAAGTTCTCTCAGTGATGTCATGGTGTAGATCAGGGGTCTCCAAACTACAGCCAGCGGGGCAAATATGGCTGGAGGTGACTCCGATGGGGTCTCTCGCGGAAGGGAGGGAACACCGGTGGGGTCTCTCGCGGAAGAGAGGTGACTCCGATGGTGTCTCTCGCGGAAGGGAGGTGACACCGATGGGGGTCTCTCGCGGAAGGGAGGGGACTCCGATGGGGTCTCTCGCGGAAGGGAGGGGACTCCGATGGGGTCTCTCGCGGAAGGGAGGTGACTCCGATGGGGTCTCTCGTGGAAGCGAGGGGACTCTGATGGGGGTCTCCCGTGGAAGGGAGGTGACTCTGATGGGGATCTCTCGCGGAAGCGAAGGGACTCTGATGGGGGTCTCCTGCGGAAGGGAGTGGACTCTGATGGGGGTCTCCCGCGGAAGGGAGTGGACTCTGATGGGGGTCTCCCGCGGAAGGGAGGGGACTCTGATGGGGGTCTCCCACGGAAGGGAGGGGACTCTGATGGGGGTCTCCCGCGGAAGGGAGGGGACTCTGATGGGGGTCTCCCGCGGAAGGGAGGGGACTCTGATGGGGGTCTCCCACGGAAGGGAGGGGACTCTGATGGGGGTCTCCCGCGGAAGGGAGGGGACTCTGATGGGGGTCTCCCGCGGAAGGGAGGGGACTCTGATGGGGGTCTCCCGCGGAAGGCAGGGGACTAAGCCTGTACTGCACTGGTTAAATGCTCATTTATCCCTAGGGGGTCCGGTAAAGATGTTTTACTTACCCGATCCCCCGTTCTCCTCTGCACTCCAGCTGTGGCAGGTCCTCTAACGTCATTAAAGCCCTGCCATGGACATGAAGGCGCTGAGGAACCTTCCACTATTGGAGCAGAAATTTGGGTAAGTAAAAGTGCTTTTCAGGTCCTCTAGATCAGTGGTCCTCAACTCCGGTCCTCAGGGCCCACTAACAGGCCAGATTTTAGGTATTACCTTGGGGAGATGCAGACTAGAATACTGCAATCATTGAGCAGCAAATGATATCACCTGGGATGTATTTTAGTTATCTTGCAAACCTGGCCTGTTAGTGTGCCCTGAGGACCAGGGTTGAGGACCAGGGCTCTAGATAAAAGGAGTCGTTAACCCTTGCAGTGCTGTTTCAGCGTCACTACTCAGGACTTTTTGCTTTCTGGAGTTCATCTTTAAAATGGAAGAAAAAATGTGAGTAGTAAATACTCACGTGATCGTGCCTAGGATTTTTGATAAATATATAAACGTGAAAAAGAGAATATTTGAGCTGCTAGTCAAAAACAACAGTGGATGGTGTGAAATGTAGTGAAGGGGAGACAGCGCTCAAAATTATATTTAAATACAAGAATCAATAAACAAACACTCTAAGTGAAATTATTAATATAGTGACAAATCACTTATGGGGATTTTATATAACAGATCACTTGTTAAACATACTCTAACCACTATCTGGTGAACCAGAGGGTTACCCTTAAAGTGCTCAACTTATAAGGTGTCTGTGCTCAATGCCTACAATTTATATATACAGTGCTTGTACTTTTGAAAGTGCTGGTGCAAAAAGTGCAGCAAACAAAGTTCTGAGTGATGGTTTCAAGGTGCTTAGTGCTCAGTGCAGGTAAATGTCCACATGCAAGATCAGGGAGGGTTATCCGTCACTGAGTATTCAGCCCACTTACCAGATGACCCCTTGGGGTCTAGCGTGGTTAAATGGTCTCTTTGGGATGGTTCCCGTTGTTCCCAAAGCCGTTTCACCTATATCTTCCTACTAGGATGTGACTGGGGATCTGCTCTACTGTCTCGGAAGAAGCCGGATGAGATTCCACTAAATATCCCGTTTGAAGATGTGGTGGTCTCAGTGGGGCATAAAGGAAGTAGGGAGACTCATGGTGTAGTATGTATAGGCAAAGATTTATTAAATGCAGTAGTCACTTACATGTCAATATGAGTAGTGCAGCTAGATCGCGGAAGGATGCGAATGCAGGTTTGCGTTCCGGCTGCGTTCCAGAAGCGTGATCCCTGATGACGTCATATGCTTGATGACGAAACGCGCCCGGTCCCGTACTACGCCCCACGTCACTTCCGGCTTCTGGAACGCAAACCGGCATCCGCATCGTTACGCGATCTAGCTGTACTACTCGTATTGACATGTAAGTGACTACTGCATTTAATAAATCTGTAGAATCTCATCATCTGGAATCTCATCCGGCACCTTCCGAGACAGTGGAGCAGATCCCCGGCCACATCCCAGTGGGAAGATATAAGTGAAACGGCTCTGGGAACAACTGGGAACCATCCCAAAGAGACCATTTACCCCCGCTAGACCCCAAGGGGTCGTCTGGTAAGTGGGCTGAATACTCGGTGACGGATTCCCCTCCCTGATCTTGCATGTGGACATTTACCTGCACTGAGCACTAAGCACCTTGAAACCATCATTCAGAACTTTTTTTGCTGCACATTTTGCATCAGCACTTTTAAAAGTACAAGTACTGTATACAGGCAGTCCCCGACTTACGAACATCCGAGTTGCGAACGCCTCCTACTTACGAACGGGGGCCGCGTGACGTCACTGCCGGCTTCTTCCGGCTTCTTCATCTGGCTCCTGTGCCAGAGACACAATGCACGCTGCAGTACTACATGTACTGTATGCCCCGCATACAGGACTGCCCAGAAGCATCTTACTCACATCCCACTACTGTCTGGGACCTGTGGAACTGGTGAGATTAAAGTACTATGTGCCCACTACCTGTACCACTGTATTGGGAGCATGCCCTGTACTTGTACTTCTATGATACTGTAGCAGGACTGTGTTAAAGTACAGTATTATCCCTGTGACCCAGCAGGAGCTCATGTGGACCTCCCATTCAATTGTGTGTGCTTTGAAACCATTTTTTGTTATACTGAAGATGGTACTGTATGAGGTTTGTACTGCTGTCTGTATCCTCATGAATTCTTTTGGCTGGAGTTACACTTAATAATGTACATGTTCCGACTTACAAACAAATTAGACTTAAGAACAAACCTACAGTCCCTATTGTGTTCGTAACCTGGGGAATGCCTGTATATAAATTGTAGGCATTAACCACTTAAGCCCCGGAAGATTTTACCCCCTTCCTGACCAGGGCCTATTTTGCGATTCGGCACTGCGTGACTTTAACGGACAATTGCACGGTCGTGCGACGCTGTACCAAAACGAAATTGACGTCCTTTTTTTCCCACAAACGGAGCTTTCTTTTGGTGGTATTTGATCATCTGTGCGATTTTTTTTTTGATCATGCGCTATAAACAAAAAAAGAGCGTCAATTTTGAAAAAATAACAATATTTTTCACATTTTTTTTATATGAAATTCCCCCCCCAAAAAAAGTAAAAATTAAAATTTTTTTAACACTTTCGGCCAATTTGTTTTATGCTACATATGTTTTTTTTTTTTAAAGCGTAATGGCGGCGATCTGCAATTTTTTTTTTTTTTTTTTTTGCGGTACTGCGACATTGTGGCGGACAGATCGGACCCTTGACTGACATTTTTGACACTTTTGGGGTTACCAGTGACATTTCTACAGTAATCAGTGCTATACATATGCACTGTTACTGTAAAATTACACTGGCAGTGAAGGGGTTAACTTTTTTTGAGAGGGAGGGGTTATGTGTGTCCCTAAGGGCGTGATTCTAACTGTGATTGGCTGTGGCTTGAGGTGTAAGAACAATGATCAACGGTTCTACATAGTAGAACCGTATGATCACTGTTTCTACACAGGGGAGAATGACAGGCGGCTTGTTTACATCAGCCGCCTGCCTTTCTCCCTCTGCACCGACGATCGCCGAGTGACCGGCGGACATCGGGTCCGCCGGTCACACGCGCGGGGGGGGGGGGTCCGTGACCGCTAGGGGGCGGGAGCGCTCGCTCCCTAGACCCTCACAGGCTAGTGACGTAGTACTACGTAGCTTTGCCTGTGAGGGGCTGACCGCCGCAGTAAATAGTCGTGCGGCGGTCGGCAAGTGGTTAAGCACAGACACCATATAAGTTAAGCACTTTAAGGGTAACCCTCTGGTTCACCAGATAGTGGTCTTAGAGTATGTTTAACAAGTGATCTGTTATATAAAATCCCCATAAGTGATTTGTCACTATATTAATAATTTCACTTAGAGTGTTTTGTTTATTGATTCTTGTATTTAAATATAATTTTGAGCGCTGTCTCCCCTTCACTTCATCTTTAAAATACCTAAACCCAAGAACAAAAATGTAATATATTTCAGCTTCTGGTCCTTCGGTTTGCTGGCTGCATTAGTATTTTTTTTTCCAAATAAAGCACCTTTTCAGGAAGTACAGAAAACACCTATTTATCTTGCCAGAAATGCAGTGTCCTTGTCACTTCCTGTGAGCTGCACCGAAGAATATCTCCCTTACGATTGGTTGCTTTAGGTCACTGCATTTTGGTATCAGGGTTTTACTGAAAGAATTATGGAAAGAGAGAGAGGGAGGATTGAAGAATATATTCAAACAAAAATGCAGGATTATGATTGATTATATTTCACTTTTTTAGGATGCTTCTGTACTTCTGGCAGTATCTCTACAGCAACTACTTCAGATTTTGGTTCAAATGGTTTCTAAGACAAATTCAAGGCAAATGTGAGTTGCAGCGGATTTGTGATGGATCCAAGGATGGAGCTTTTAGGACTCACAGGATAGGTAATACATTTATTCTGCTTATATTTTACCTTCCCTGTCTCCTCCCTTCCACTTCATCAACATTCTAATACAATAAAACCTTTCTGCTTTCATCACATACTTTATTTTAGACACAGCAATGTCACCACTGGGTCTCTGTGTTTCTCTGTACAATTTAGGTAGATCATGGCTAGTGGGAGGGCATCGACTAACTCAGTGTTTCTCAACCTTTTTTCAGTCAAGGCACCCTTTAAAATTATGTCTCGAGGCACCCCATTCTAAAATGTAAAAACTATTCTAATAGTTTTACATAATGCAGCAACATCACACATGTTGGACACCCAATGCTGGAGGTGATTTATTCCTCCAAAGCAAATAGACGTTTGCAAACAGGTGCTGACTAGTATTCCAATGTTTCTCTTCTCCCTCAGTTTTTCTCAATCACTCAGCTTATGTGACCCCAAGACTGATAGAGAGAGGCAGAGGATGGTCAAACAAGGATGCTATGCAGGCGACTTTCATCCTTCATATCAACTGATTATACCATTGGTTGTTAGGACCCCGGAAGCTAGAAGGATGTAATGGTGCACAATGAAAACCCGTGACTTAGTGTAACTAAAAGGCAGGCTTTGTATACAAATTTTGGGCAATTTTCAGGCATTTTGCCAAGGCACCCCAGGCTGGACTAGGTGTTGTACATAGCTTCCTTAACCACTTAAGCCCCGGAGGATTTGGCTGCTGAAAGACCAGGGGGTATTTTGCAATTTGGCACTGTGTGACTTTAACGGACAATTGCGCGGTCGTGCGACGCTGTACCTAAACGAATTTGACGTCCTTTTTTTCCCACAAACAGAGCTTTCTTTTGGTGGTATTTGATCACCTGTGCGATTTTTTGATCATGCGCTATAAACAAAAAAAAGCGTAAATTTTGAGAAAATAACAATATTTTTCACATTTTTTTTATATGAAATTCCCCCCCCCCCCCCAAAAAAAAAAATGTAAAAATCAAAATTTTTTAACATTTTTGGCCAATTTGTTTTCTGCTACATATGTTTGGTAAAAAAAAAATTGCAATAAGCGTATTTTGATTGGTTTGCGCAAAAGTTATTGCGTTTACTAACTACGGTAAAGATTTTTGTCATTATTGTTGTTTTTGTTTTTTTTTTAACGAGTAATGGCGGCGATCTGCGATTTTTTTTTTTTTTTTTTTTTTTTTTTTTTTTTTTTTTTTTTTTTTTTTTTTTTTTTGCGGGACTGCGACATTGCAGCGGACAGATCGGACCCTTGACTGACATTTTTGACACTTTTGGGGGTACCAGTGACATTACTACAGTAATCAGTGCTATACATATGCACTGTTACTGTAAAAATGACACTGGCAGGGAAGGGGTTAACTTTATTGGAGAAGGAGGGGTTAAGTGTGTCCCTAGGGGTGTGTTTCTAACTGTGCAGGGATGTGGCTGTTCATGTAACAGCAGAGATCTACGATCCTACATAGCAGGACCGTTAGATCTCCGCTGTTACACAAGGGAGAATGACAGGTGGCTTTGTTTACATTAGCCGCCTGCCTTTCTCCCTCTGTAACTGACGATCGCGAGTGACCGGCGGACATTGGGTCCGCCGGTCACTCGCGCAGAGGTGTCCGTGAACGAGCGGGGGCGGGAGCGCGCCTCCGGCGGCGCGCGCTCGCCCGCCCCCTGTTGGCTCACAGGCTAGTGACGTACCGGTACGTCACTTTGCCTGCACGGGGCTGACCGCCGCAGTATATATACTTGCGGCGGTCGGCAAGTGGTTAATTTAAAAAAGCATTTTTAACACATAGACCTCAATAATATATATATTTTTTAATATAACTAGTGGGTGCCTAGAAAGTCCACTGGGTTCCCTCTTTGCTTTTTGTTTTCAATTTATCTTTTTATATGAAAGCTGTAGGAGGTGTCAATGAACTACAAGAGCACTCACCAGCACCCTCGCAGTTCATTGAGAACTACAAGCCACCTGCCACAGTGACAAACAGGACTTGTAGTTCATCCATTCACAGATTCCTGTGAATAAATGACATGGCTGTGTGGGTGGAACCCATGAAACCTGTAGGAGGTGTCAATGAACTATGAGAGTGCTCACCAGCACCCTCGCAGTTCTTTAAGAACTGCAAGTCATCTGCCACAGTGACAAACATGACTTGTAGTGCATCCATTCACAGATTCCTGTGAAAGAATGATGCAGCTGTGTGGGTGGAGCTTGCTGTTTTTAAATAGTAACAGTAGAGGTGGGGATAAGCACCTCTGCCTGCTGTCACGGGGGTGGATCAGGGGTGTGTGGGAACTCGTCTATAGTAACCTGTTACATGTTACACCTTGAAGGTTAAGTTCACCTTTTAGTAATAAGTTAGTTACATCTTACGCCCATATTCAGGGTGTAACATGTTATGAATAGACTGGCCACTCCTCGATCTGACAGTTAGTGGGGACCCTCAAAGCCGACTCCCCCCCCCCCCCCCCCCCCCACCAGCTGTCAAAATAGAAAAATAAAAAAAACGTGGCCGAGCGTGTGGCTGGCCAGTGGCCACCTTACTCATTCACAGTTTCCTGTGAATTGAAAATGACAGCATGACCCACATATGGTGAACTTGTCCAGTGGTGAACAAACAAATTTCCCAGCAAAGCTTTAATGAGCAAACCAGTTCCAAAATTTTTGGTTTAGAACAAACGCTGGTTACCTGTATATTTGTAGCTTCCAGATTTACCATAGCCAGAGCCTGGAAAACCCCTATTTTATGCTTTGAGGCAGTCAAAAAGAGACTTGCAGATATTATGATTAATGAAAAACTGCCTGCTTTTCTGGCACACTCTTACCCCAAATTTCTTCAGATTTGGAAATCCTATTCAAAGCCAGGGCCTAAAGGGTAACTCCACTTTCATGGGTAAAAATTAAATAAATATTGAAAATGACCTTACCTTTTTCAATTCAATTCAATATGGCTACCTGGAGGTGTTCTGTACCCAGAATGTGTATAGAACGCCCCCCAGAAACATAATTTGTTGCTTGTGTGATTGGCTCACAAATTTTCCCAGAAGTCTACCTTATGTCAGATTTCAGGCATCCCCTGCAACAAAAATGTAATTTTTGGTGAGATACTTTCAAAAGGAAATCACGTCTAAAGGGATGTGGACCCAGCAGCTTTCCTTATTAGAGCTCTGCAGGTGCACAGCTGATTGATAATTATGAAACCAATCCCATTGGACTCCATTTCCCACATGGATCCAGACAGGGAGTTCTTCAGAATAACAAAAGGTAGGAATCTGAAACAAAGTTTGTTAAAAGCCTTGTAATGTACATAGATCACCCAAAGGGGAATGTTTTTTTTTTTTCAACAAAAGTGGAGTTACGCTTTACCAAATGTCTCCTATCTATATGATTAAGCTGGATAATGGACCCCTGGGACTCCCTTACCTCTTTCCCTCCTGCTTTTTCCTTTCTTCACCCTATTTCCCTTTTGCTTAAAGGTTTTGTAGGCTGTTTTTATTCCTCTACTTGATGGTCACTGGAACTCTCATATGGACCAACACTATAGGTTACACAGGAAAGTTTTACAAACCTCCTATGCTGCATAAGAATGTATCTTGATTAAACTCTCATTAAGAGCCCATTCAGACTAGCGCGACTTGTCAGGCGACAAAGTCGCGGTCGGTCGCTCGCCATTGAGTAGTACAGGACCCGTTCTAATAGGAGCGACACAAGTCGCTTCGACTTAGAAAAAGGGTCCTGTACTACTTTGGGGCGACCTGGGAGCGACTTGCATAGACTTCCATTATGTGAAGTCGCGGTGCACGCTGTTCACCGGGACTTCACAGGTCGCCCCTCGGAGTCAGATCGCGCCAGTCTGAATGGGCTGTAAGAGGTTCATTGGTTACATTACCTGTATCTTTGCTAACCTGACTTTACCTTTTGTACTACATGATGTGTACAATCAATGTAAATCCTTTTCTACCTCTGCTAATAAACTCTTTTGTAAAAGAAAAAATATAATAGGCTTCTTTTTATTTTTTTTTTTTTTTAGAATACTCTTTGGACCATTCAAAAAACAAGGTAAGATTTCTAGTACAGTGTTCAGGTTATGTTAGTGTATGAATACCTTAACAATAGGCTTCTGTTATTTTGCTTTTTTGTTATGCCATTAAAAGTTATATCTGCTTGAGGAGCGCAAAAAATACCTGTTGATTTTGCCAGAAATGTTGTGAGCTGATAACTACCTGTGCCCAATAAAGAGTTATGATGATGATGGGGGGGGCTGCCTTAAGACATAACCCTTGTTGCATATTACAATCAAACTGTGCCCCTTAATTGAGAAAATAGAATTTCTGTACTCGTAAAATCCTTGTCTTGGAGTCCATTGAAGAACAGATATTGCTCCCCTCATATAATAGTTTTCCATCTTTGGGCTGCTTGCTACAACTGAGCAGTCTTTAAATAATAACAGTGGGTGCGAAGAGAAGCACCTCTGCCTGCTTTCACTGGGAGTGAATCTGGAGGGTGCAGAAACTGTTCTATAGTAGCAAGTTACATGGTACACCCTAAAGGATAGCTTTCCCTTTCGTAATATGTTACGTTACACCAATATTCATGGTTTAACATGTTATGAATGGACCGGCGCCCACACCTCCCTGATTCCCTGATTTGACAGTGGGGGAAACCCAGCCACTGATCACAACCACCTTCACCCAGAGGTCTGATAAACACTGTAGATTATGTTACTGTGGGGGCTACAAGTCCTAGCATCATATGTATGTACTGTATCTTATACTGTGAAGGTTTTTGAAGGTCCATTAGAACCATAAGGGTTCAGGTGCGAGTACCACCCGTATGTTAGGTTACAGGGGCATGTCTGCATAGATACTATGCACTGGAGGTCTCCAACTCCCACTATAGCCTATATAAACTGTGTATTTTGTACTCGAAGTGCAGCACAACTATAATTTACAACATGAAATGACATGTGAGTATAAACAAATATAAATTTTACAACTATAACATAACCTAATCTTAAAACACCCTCAAAGATAAGTCCATAAAACAGTCCCACTTACTCATGTTTTACACCCCAGTGTAAACAGTGATTTCAAATATTCTGTCTTCACTAGGTGTACAGTGACCTTCACCTCTGGGTGAAAAACCTGCTCTCCTTCTCTTTAGAGTCGACCCAACTACAGAATCTTATTCGCCTGTAATACTCTCCACTGCGAGGTCATCAGATTTATAGTTCTCCTCCTCCTCCTGCTCCAGAGTATACCATGTGTCCCCCTTCTCGCTCAATTGCTCAGTCATCAAAGTGACCCCATGATAAAAGGTACAAGAGGAAGAACCATAGTGCCCTCTATCTTAATGTTTATTCATCTCAAAAACTGATTTAAAACACTTACAAAATCTTTAAAAAAGCCGGCATTGAAATATTCTCATGACCCGTGGCTCAACCCATAACCTTGGATGTCCGAAGTCTCATGTCGTGGGCTAAGCTCCTCCAAACTATACGCGTTACGCCCTGTGATTGGACTTGGGAGGAGCCAAGCCGTAACCTCAGACCTTGGTCATCCAAGGTTGTGTGGTGAGCCATGGGTTAGGATATTTCAATGCATGCTTTTAAAAAAGATTTTGTAAGTGTTTTTAATCCCTTTTTGTGATGAATAAATATTAGGATACAGATGTAATTTATAGTTTTGCTGCACTTTTTATAGTATATTTTTTGGAACAAGTGGAGGGTATTGTGAAACCACTGATACAGTGCTATTGCAACATATATTGCTTGGTGTGTTTGGGCACAGAAGAATTTTAAGTTTGTTATTATTTGAGGCTGCCCTGATTTGTATTTGGTTTTTGACTGTGTATTATGTGACTGGTAGATATATATGTATTATGTGACTGGTAGATATATATGTATTATGTGACTGGTAGATGTAGATATATATGTATTATGTGACTGGTAGATATATATGTATTATGTGACTGGTAGATATATATGTATTATGTGACTGGTAGATATATATGTATTATGTGACTGGTAGATATATATGTATTATGTGACTGGTAGATGTAGATATATATGTATTATGTGACTGGTAGATATATATGTATTATGTGACTGGTAGATATATATGTATTATGTGACTGGTAGATGTAGATATATATGTATTATGTGACTGGTAGATATATATGTATTATGTGACTGGTAGATATATATGTATTATGTGATTGGTAGATGTAGATATATATGTATTATGTGACTGGTAGATGTAGATATATATGTATTATGTGATTGGTAGATGTAGATATATATGTATTATGTGACTGGTAGATGTAGATATATATGTATTATGTGACTGGTAGATATATATGTATTATGTGACTGGTAGATATATATGTATTATGTGATTGGTTGATGTAGATATATATGTATTATGTGACTGGTAGATGTAGATATATATGTATTATGTGATTGGTAGATGTAGATATATATGTATTATGTGATTGGTAGATGTAGATATATATGTATTATGTGACTGGGGAGCTACAGGTGGCAATAGATCAATGTTTAAATCCTTGGGGGCAAACAACTACAAATCTAAAGCACAGAAATTATAAAGCAGATTTATTCACCCTGATTTTGTTTATATTGAATGGGACATTACGCCTGCATCGGAGGAAGTAAGTCCAGATCTGTCGGGCCAGGAAGAGAGATGGAGGGGTTGGTATTGCATAAATAGATGTATTGAGGGGGCTTGGGGTTGAGGCTGGGGGGATTTTGTAACAAAGATGAACTTGTCCTTTAAAATGCTCTGAAACAAGGTTTTATCAAGTTATGCCTTTAGTTTAGATGTGCTTGTAATAATCTCTTTCTGCTGTTTTACAAAACCTAGATATTGTTTTGCTCACTATTATTATTTGTGAATGTTACAGGTACTGAGATGTGCAGTAAATATCAAGGAGAATGAAGTTGACAAATATGTAGCTGATATAATAAAAGCAAAGAAGATCAATGTGGAAAAGGATAAAAGGTTTGTGTTTTACCTGGTATGTACCCTGTGTCAGCCCAGTTACATTGGAGACGTGTTTGGCACCTGCTCATTCATTGCTCATAAATAAACCGTTATTTATCCTTCCCTAAACTGAGCGCAATATTCTACAATTATCTACATTTTATATTTGGATACTATGTACTCATCTAAGCAATTTTAGTGCATTTGTCATTAGCAGCCTCATTTTACAGGTTATGTCACAGCTCCTATATGTCAGGTTTTATTTTATTTATTTATTTATTTTTTTAATATAAATGTGAAAACCATAAGTGCCGGTTCACACTGGGGCGACCTGTGAGGCGACCTGGTCGCCTCACAGGTCGCCTCCCATAGGGAAGCTGCGGACCCGTTCTAATAGGAGCGACACAAGTCGCTCCGACTTAGAAAAAGGGTCCGGAGCTTCTTTGGGGCGACCAGGAGGCGACCGCCATAGACTTCAATGCTATGAAGTCCGTGGCGGCCGCTCCGAGGTCGCGGCGCGCTGCTCGCACCGCGACCTCGGAGGTCGCGGTGCGAGGTAGCGTCGCCTGCATGTGAACGGGGGCTAAAACTTCTTGCTTGCTAGGTTTTATGTGAATTGCAGGTTACTTGTTTTAAAACTGAGCTTTAATGTTCTTAAACATTAAAACTGATCTCCATCTTTTGAATTCTATATTATATAAAGTCTACTAACAGCATTTTTGTATACAGTACAACTAGGATAAGTAGCTGAATGTCTTAATATCAGTCTCTTGCCATCAATGGCACAGCAGGGTTGGCACTATAAGGGCTCATGGTACACAGGGCAGTTGAAAGACAGAAGGGCTGGCGACTCGGCGTGCTCTTGCATAAAAGTACTTTACTGCGACAAGGTGCAGAGTATATGCTGACGCGTTTTGGCTAGGGAGCCTTCATTAAAGCAACTTGAAAACATTTCCTGAACACTGTAAACTGACAGTGAAAAACGTCTGTTTTAACAGCTTTCACATACCACAGTTATGAGCATTTAGCAGCAGTTATGAGCATTTGAGGTTAAAAGCTTTTTAAAAGATAACCTCAGGAGATGCCTTTAAATGCCCATAATGCACGAAAAACACGTACATTATTAAATATTTCAGCCATTCTGTGAGACAAGAGAGAGCAGTGTGCTTGTAGATAGCTGTCTATTATTTTCTGTTTTCACTATGGATCCCATAATGAGCATGTGTGAGGAAATGCTCCTAAAGTTGCTGAGGCTCCGAAGACATATGAAAATTGCATTAGAGGCCCAAAAAAGCAAAAAACGCACCGTTTTGCGTTTACAAAAGTCACTTACCCTTCCCAAAAATGCAGCAGCTGAAAAAAGCATAGAAAACCATGTTAAATGGACTGTAGTGCATTTCTGTAAAAAGCACCAAAAAACGCACAGGTGTGAACCGAGCCAAAATCTGATTTATTTTTTTCAAAAGGTTATATAATATCACAGCGTGGGTCAAACTCCTAGTCAACTTCAGGGTCAATCTACAAGTCAACTGCTTGTGAGGTATTTTATTGCATGATTGACTGATGAGGGGAATATCACACAGTGGGTCAATGTCCAATATGTATCAAGCTTGCATGCAAGAGCATGTGGTGAAGTGTGTTTTTTCAATATTTTATATGTTCAGAAATGTTCTCCCCTTTTAAAAACTCTCATAAACACTTTACAAGGGCTATTGTAGATCTTAACCTTGGGATAGAACAAAAATCTGCAGAGGACACAGGAGACTGGATGATCACCAGATATTTTGTCTTTAATTCCATAACAATTGCATATAAAAGCAAAGATTATTGATTAAAAAGGTTGGCATCCACTTATTTATGCCACTTTATTGGTTGTATGTCCTGCGCCAAATTCAGAAAAGCCCTGCCACCAGTTTTGATAGCTTTACATGCCACAGATTTAGGTAGTTTCCTAATAGCACCACTTCACAACATGGCCCTGTGGCTGTGCCAAATTTAAAAACAATTACCTCCAGTTTGTAGATAACGGAAATGGATGTATTTAAGACCACCTCTAAGTTGGCATATAGAGACAGGCACAGTACCTTTCTTTATGCACTGTGTTTCAGGGTGGCATGCTTGCTGTTGCCCCCTCCCAATATTACAAACAAATAAAGATTTTCCAGGACATTTACCAGCTAGCCTGCAAAAAATCCCAAATTGACCCTGTCTAAAGTGTGGGGTCAATTTGTTTTTTTTTTTGCAGCCTAGCTGGTAAGTGTGCTGGGAAAGCTTTGTGATGTACGTTGCCCTTCCTTGTATAACTTACTGCAAAGGCTAGTTATAGGTTTGTACCCTTTTCCAGCAGGTACATAAATTTACGGGGTAAGCACCAACATTTGTTGCAGGTAAGACTTTGAATTCGAAAGAGTGTTGTAGTCACATTTTATGAATTCCTCAATATGTGTCTTTTGGTTTATCCAGAAGGTCTCCCAGCTACTGTGCAAGGATAGTGCAGGTCATATGATTCCTCTGTCTGCATAGCCCACAGGTCATAAGCTTTTCTACACCACCTTCTTGGTATGTTATTATACTCCTATATTGGTATAAGGGGCAAGAACCATTACTGCACCAGTCCCACCCCATGTTCTCCCTTTTAATTTAAGTAACAACAGCATTTTTTAAAACAAGTAACACGTGACTAATACATAAGTTGAGCAAAATATTTTACCAAATTAAGATTCTGCTACATCTTTTGGCATTAGAAACTTGAATCACTAAATTATTTGTTAGCTTTTGGCCATATACTTCACAAATATCCTGCCTATTTTACTGCACATACAGTATATTTGCTTAGCCAGTTCACCAACCTCACATCAGCAATGGGACCATATGCCCATTTATAATTTCTCTGGCAACTGATGTGTGATACTGAGCCTTATGCCTTAAGTGAATTAGTACCTAGCAGTATAAATACATATCTTTATAGTGGAACTCCTACAATTTTTTACTGTTTTGGATGTAATGGGAGCTCTTCTCTCACTTCTTGTTCTGCAACAAGAAATTAGAGGATATCTCTTCAAAAGGGTTACAGAAATAAAAGCGATTCCCTTTACATCTAGTCCCAGTGGCAGCAGTCACCAGAAAAGGGAAATCTCTGCAACTATGGCACACAGAGCAAAATAAATACCTTGCAGAGATTCTAACCTTCCCCAAGTTTTCCAAAACACTTTAAAGAGGAAGTGTGGGATAGGTTAAATAACTAAGCACTTATTTTACCATCATCACAAATCAGCTGTTCTTTCTTTCCTACCTTCTTTTGTTTTTCCAGCATGTGCACTTGATTTTTCCTGTATCTGTTTTTGCTGTTTGAAAGCTCATAGGGGTGCATACAACCTCAGCAACCCACCCTCTGTCCCTCCTCACCTGGGAGATGTGGCCGTGCTTCCTACACGGGCACGCATCCAAGCATCAAGCTAGAGCGAGCACGTTGGTCACATGGCTCAGTTTATGACCCCATGCAGGAAACAGAAGCTGCTTGGCCAGATAGTAAATGATGTGCTGTCGAATCTACTGCTGGAACAGACGTTTCATATGCATGTCAGGATCTGGAGGGTGTTGGGGGGCTCCCTCCCCTCCCTCCCAGATTTTAGTTGCATTCCCCCCTCCTTCCTTCCGTGGACATGGGCTGCTAATTTCCTCTCATCCTGTCACTGCCCACACATGGCCCTCAAAGCTCCTCCTCCAAACATAGCACAAACTTGTTACTGAATTATCTTACAAATGGCCAAAAATGTGCACTGTGTACACAGAGATACAGCCTAGACCTGCCCACTATTTGCACAGACAAAGCCTTGATATGCACATTGCTTATACAAAGAGCCTGCATGTGCACACTGTGTTAACTCTCAGCCTCGATCTCTAGACTGTATAGCTACCTGCTATGCTTGCACCTCCCAGATCAGAACCAGATCAGAAAGTCAGGCAGCTATACAATCTAAAGCAGTGATGGCGAACCTTGGCACCCCAGATGTTTTGGAACTACATTTCCCATGATGATCACTGGTCTAGAGGATCACTATGGCACATGGAAGACAGGAAGGATCACTATGGCACATGGAAGGCAGGAAGGATCACTATGGCACATGGAAGGCAGGAAGGATCACTATGGCACATGGAAGGCAGGAAGGATCACTATGGCACATGGAAGGCAGGAAGGATCACTATGGCACATGGAAGGCAGGAAGGATCACTATGGCACATGGAAGGCAGGAAGGAGGGAGGTATCACTATGACACATGGAAGGCAGGAAGGAGGTATCACTATGGCACATGGGAGGCAGGAAGGATCACTATGGCATATGGGAGGCAGGAAGGAGGTATCGCTATGGCACATGGGAGGTAGGAAGGAGGGATCGCTATGGCACATGTAATGCAGGATGAATCACTTAGGCACGTGGAAGACAGGAAGGATCACAAAGGCAGGAAGGATCACGAAGGCAGGAAGGATCACTATGGCACATGGAAGGCCAGAAGGATTACTATGGCTCATGAAAGGTAGGAAGGATCACTATGGCACATGGAAGATAGGAAGGATCACTATGGCACATGGAAGGTAGAAAGGATCACTATATTGCAAATGAAAGGTAGGATGAATTACTATGGCACATGGCAGGAAGGATTGTTAACTATGGCACATGTAAGGCAGGAAGGATCGGTATTACACATGGAAGGCAGGACAGATAGATTACTATGGCACATTGAAGGCAGGAAGGATGGATTAGTATGGCACATTGAAGGCAGGAAGGATGGATTAGTATGGCACATAGAAGGTGGGAAGGATGGATTACTATGAAGCATGGAGAGCAGGAAGTATCACTATGGCACATGGAAGGCAGGAAGGATGGATTTTTATGGCACATGGAAGGCAATAAGGATGGACTGCTATGGCACATGGAAGGCAGGAAGGATCAGTATTCGCTCTGATTTTATTTCATTTTACTTTGCTATTAGAGTAATGCATGTAATGCCTGTCTGCTCTCAAATCCAAATGTGTATTTTGCTTTAAAAATAAATAGTTTCCACTATATTAGTAGAAATATAGGGTAGATTTTCATACACAGCACTTTCGGTTACTTCTCTTACCTTCCAGTCACTGAAGTGCTGCTGTTGCTGCTGGATTCTTCTGAAGATCGGAACAGGCTGAAGAAGAGAAGGGAGGGGGGGGAGCAGTTGTGCTCTGTGAAGTCTCGGGAGCGAGCAGAGAGCTGACATCAATTAAGCAGATGAAAGATAAGTGGGTGCATCCAGACCCCCATTGTCAGCATGACACTGCAGGAAAGTCTGTAGCCCCTCCCACAGGTATTTAGCTAGATTTTAACAGAATGGGCGCACTTCTGAGAGGGCTAGAAATATTTTTAGATATTATTAGCTCACCTAAAATAAGTGCAAGCTAAAAAAAGGAAGCCCATACTTCCCTTTTAATATAAGGTTTTGTGAATGAAGTAAAGAGCTGGCCTGCTCCTTGCACCTTGCAATAGGCCACCAAGGCTGGCAATCAAAACTATCAACTGGTTATGAGGATGTGGGAGGCATCAAACTAGCTGTCAACATTCTTTTCCAAGCTGGAGCATTAATGAGCATGCTCAGTATGGGGTCTTCTGTTAATCCCTAAAATAAAGCTATGTGCATCTACCCAAAGGTGCCTGCTGTACAGTTTCTGTGGCAATTTAGTTTTCCATCGTGTGAAATGAATATACAGTAAGAGGAACAATGAATTTAGGATGCATTAAAAAAATAGTGATCAAAAAGTTGGTTGTTATGTTGGTGCGAGTTGCATTTTATCAATATCTATGTTAGAAATTGAGTACTTGTGTAATGAGCTCAGTACTATTGCAAAGACATTTTGTGCAGGATTTTATGTTATCAATCAATGTGCTGCGCAGCTTATAATTTAGATTATTTGTGTTTCAGATTTCAGATAAACTTGAGGATATGCCTGCTGCAAATCTCTGGGTATAAGAAGCTCTTTTTAGAGGTAGAGGATGTGAGAAAACAGCCATATGACTCTGATAACCCTGAGCATGAGCAGCAGCTTATGGAGGTGAGTAATAACTATTTAATTGTAAGAAGCAGTGGATGAAATTACCTCTACTTTTATATATTTGTGAGATCATCTTTGGGTTTCTGCAATAGTGATTGCCAGGACTGATCAAAGACAGATGCCTGACAGTAGAATACCCTTCCACCCTTAATCACATCACTGTGCCATTGTGATTAGCCCACAATATCCTCCCTGATGTTAGAGTGGTATGTGCACAATGACACTCTTGTCCCCCTTTACTCCAGAAAGAAAATGCTACCATATTCTAAAAACCTCCATATTCTAAAAACCTCTTGTTATCATCACCACCACCACACCACCACCACCATGTTCTTACATTTTCAAAGATCAGGTCGTTTATGGCCACTTTGAGGAATTTTGTAGATAGGCAAATATTACATGCTTACAGGTCTGCTTTGTTTGTAATAAAATTTGAAGTTTCTCTGCATTTATTCTGACCTCCTTCTAGGCTTCATCAAGTTTGGTTTGCATTCAAACTCCCTTTTTATAGGGAGAAAAGCAGTTGCATACACTGTTATATCCCAAACTTGTTATTTAATGCTCCATATCTTGGCAACCATTGTGTCTTTTTGAGAATAACACTAGGTTCACATATTCATTTATAGTTAAAGAGGAGTTCCGCCTGGGGAAAAAAAAAAAGTCAGCAGCTACGTATACTGTAGCTGCTGACTTGTAAAATATAGACACTTACCTGTCCAGGGAGCCCACGATGTCGGTGCCCCAACCGATTTTCAGATCTGCTGTCAGGTGCTGCCGCTGCCATTTGTCATAAGGGAAACCGACAGTAAAGCCTTTTGGCTTCACAGCTGGTTCCCTACTGCACGTGCGAGAAGCGTGCTGCGCTTTCTAATTGGCATGGTGGCAGGGAAAGGAGGAAGGGGGCTAAACTTCTGAGGGACTGCGCCACAGCGCTGTCTCCCAGAAGTGGGGAAGGGTACCTGTCAATGAAAGGTGACAAATGTGTTGTCGGAAGGGGGGGGTAGCAGATCAGCGGAAGTTCAACTTTTGGGTGGAACTCCGCTTGAATGGCATTTTTTTTTGTAGGAGTCACACAACTCTGTTAATTCAGTCTTGTGATTCTGTACCACTAGCACAGCATAGCAAAGATGGCATCACCACCACTGTGTCACCTGCCTGCTAGTTTCATTATATACAAACATTGTTTATAAGAACACTGCTGCAGTCCTCCCAGTGCTTCCTTCTTCATATGTAATACAGTCAGGTCCATAAATGTTGGGACATCAACACAATTCTAATCTTTTTGGCTCTATATATCGCCACAATGGATTTGAAATGAAACAAACAAACAAGATGTGCTTTAACTGCAGACTTTTAATTTGAGGGTATTTACATCCAAATCAGGTGAAGAGTGTAGGAATTACAACAGTTTGTATATGTGCCTCCCACTTTTTAAGGGACTAAAAGTAATGGGACAGATTAACAATCATAAATCAAACTTTCACGTTTTAATACTTGGTTGCAAATCCTTTGCAGTCAATTACAGCCTGAAGTCTGGAACGCATAGACATCACCAGGCGCTGGGTTTCATCCCTGGTGATGCTCTGCCAGGCCTCTACTGCAACTGTCTTCAGTTTCTGCTTGTTCTCGGGCATTTTCCCTTCAGTTTTGTCTTCATCAAGTGAAATGCATGCTCAATCGGATTCAGGTCAGGTGATTGACTTGGCCATTACATAACATTCACTTCTTTCCCTTAACTCTTTGGTTGCCTTTAAAGTATGCTTCGGGTCATTGTCCATCTGCACTGTGAAGCGCCGTCCAGTAAGTTCTGAAGCATTTGGCTGAATATGAGCAGATAATATTGCCTGAAAAACTTCAGAATTCATCCTGCTGCATTTGTCAGCAGTCACATCATCAATAAATACAAGAGAACCAGTTTCATTGGCAGCCATACATGCCCACGCCATGACCCTACCACCGCCATGCTTCACTGATGAGGTGGTATGCTTTGGATCATGAGCAGTTCCTTTCCTTCTCCATACTCTTCTCTTCCCATCACTCTGGTACAAGTTGATCTTGGTCTCATCTGTCCATAGGATGTTGTTCCAGAACTGTGAAGGCTTTTTTAGATGTTGTTTGGCAAACTCTAATGTGGCCTTCCTTTTTTTTTTTTTGAGGCTCACCAATGGTTTACATCTGGTGGTGAACCCTCTGTATTTACTCTGGTGAAGTCTTCTCTTGATTGTTGACTTTGACACACATACACCTACCTACCTCCTGGAGACTGTTCTTGATCTGGCCAACTGTTGTGAAGGGTGTTTTCTTTACCAGGGAAAGAATTCTTCGGTCATCCACCACAGTTGTTTTCCGTGGTCTTCCGAGTCTTTTGGTGTTGCTGAGCTCCCCGGTGCATTCTTTCTTTTTAAGGATGTTCCAAACAGTTGATTTGGCCACACCTAACGTTTTTGCTATCTATCTGATGGGTGTGTTTTTGTTTTTTTCAGCCTAATGATGGCTTGCTTCACTGATAGTGACATCTCTTTGGATCTCATATTGAGAGTTGACAGCAACAGATTCCAAATGCAAATAGCACACTTGAAATTAACTCTGGACCTTTTATCTGCTCCTTGTAAACGGGTTAATGAGGGAATGACACAACACCCAGCCATGGAACAGCTGAGCAGCCAATTGTCCCATTACTTTTGGTCCCTTAAAAAGTGGGAGGCATATATACAAACTGTTGTAATTCCTACAACTTTCACCTGATTTGGATGTAAATACCCTCAAATTAAAGCTCAAAGTCTGCAGTTAAAGTACATCTTGTTGGTTTTTTTTTTTAAATCCATTGTGGTGGTGTATAGAGCCAAAAAGATTAGAATTGTGTTGGATGTCCCAATATTTTTGGACCGGACTATACCAACTAGAATGTTTCAAAATACATTTAAAGCTGAAATCAAGGCTTATATCCACTGTCCCTGATCATGGATAATGGATACAAGTATTGGTCAAATTGTATCTTTGATCCGCTTTGTATTTTATTAAGTCTATGATTGTCCTATATTGAATCTGTATATATTTTTGTATTAAACTTTGATACCTTTTTACAAATCTTTTCTAGTAAATCTTCATTGCCCCCTTAAAAATCTAATTGAGAAGGAACGGTTCTGCTTCTTCCTGTGCTATGCATGGTTAGGATTTACATACATCTTAATGATTTCTAGTAAATACTGGATTATATACTAGATTTTACATTCTTCCTTTAGGAGTCCAGTAGGAAAGTAATACAATGCATGCACTGCATTAAACATATTCTATTTGTCTTTTCAGCTCTGGGACTTGCTTATGCCACATGAGAAGTTGAAGTCCAGAATAACTAAACAGTGGGGTGACATTGGCTTTCAAGGTGATGATCCAAAAACTGATTTTCGTGGCATGGGCATGCTTGGATTGGCAAATTTACTGTAAGTGTCTCACACAGTCATCAAAATGGTTTTATAAAAATTATTATTCCTACTTATTGGGGAACTGTAACATTTTAATGTGTTTTTTTTTTTTTTTTTTTTTTTTAGATGTACTTGTGAAAGAGATGAACTTAATGTAAATAATCTTATCAATTTGTGTTAAACTTTTTTGAAACCATCTCTGTATGTATAGTTGTAATTGTAGGTATACATGGCAACCCCATATTTGTTCCTTATATGAACAAGCTCTGTTTCCTAGTCTTTCATTTCTCATCTCTTATCCCACATAGTGTCCACCAGACAGGGTATGTCTGACTGACACCAATAGACTCCACAGTCAATGTTTGTGAAACACCCACAGTGCTTATTGATAGACGGATGCCATGTAATTTTGTCTGTTTTTTCAGGATGAACATAAAAGTTCATGGCTAGAAAGATATATTTTTTGTACTTACAATACTGTGATTTAATAATGCTGGGATACTGTATACCCTTGATTCTGGGAAATGTATTATTTTTTTTTTTTATTGAAAATGTTTTAAATAGTAGAGATAAAACCAGCATCCCCTTTTATACCTTATCCCCCCTCCCCATCCTATACTCCAGCTCCAATACAAACAATAAAGCTATGGTTTGACCAAGATTCTCATTTGTTCCCATCTGCTTTCTCTAATCACTACTAGATGACTACTTAATACTATGGGACCATGTGTGTAACAAACACAGTCAGCAAGAAAAAGGTAAAACATCCTATTAGAGAAACAGACAAATGATATCCAGCAGGCCCAGCTTTTGAATTGATCAGAGAAATGATAGTGCAAGCTTTATCCGACACAAAGCACAGAATTGTCAATTGGCTAGAAAGTGAGAGTTAACGCCATACCATGAGAACCAGCTAGCCATATCTAGGGACTAATAAGGGCTGGAGTTACATATTAAGAAAACAGCTCTATGAGCTACCAATGACATGGGGGAAAGATCCTATATATCGAGCCAGTTGCCCTTAAGTTTGAAAGTGTGAATTTTAATAATGTATCCTCTTGTAGAAAATATCATCACATAAGGATATTTTAATATTAGTGATAAAATAAAGTTTGTCTAGATATTTGTTTTGTTAAAGGAGAAATAGGGCCAATTCTTTTGGCCCTACTTCTCCTGTGGGTCACAGGAGTGCACTTCATTCTGTACTCCTGTGATCCGTATTCAGCCAACAAGAGGTCTAAAGTCTGCTTTTGGCTGACACCACTTTATTGTTAGGATCCACCCAGATACCTGGACCGGCAGCTGGCTCAGCTTCTCAGCGCACCACTGTGAGCCTGATCCAGCCTCTCTCGACCCCTCCACAGCTCCAGTAAGCGCTGGAGGGGCAGAGCACAAAGCCGGTGACTGAGAGTTACTGGCTCTCTGCTCACCGAAGACCAAGAGCTCATTGATTATCAGTCTTTGATCTCTTAGTTCTCTGTTTTAGAGGCAGTGGAGGATAAATGCTGCACTGGACTGGACTGATGCTGCATCTACCTAGGTAAGTACTGATGATAGTTTTTTAAAAGCACATGTAAAGAAGAAAATGAGGGCCAGGATAAACCTAAATCTTATAAAAAAAAACGTATTACTTATTGGATAAAAAAAAAAACTGTATATAAACTCTTTACTTTTCATCTTTAGCCATTGAATTATTTCTTTTTTGTGTTGCAGGTATTTTAGCAGACATTATACAGAAGAATCCCGGCAAATTCTTTCTCATTCCAATCATCCAAAAATTGGGTAAGAATATGGCAAAGAACTTCTTCTGTAACATGCATATGGCAAGAGAAAGTAGCAAAGAAATTGCTGAAAGGTGTTTCTGCAAAATTGTGTGTCTTCCGTGGAGTTAAAAAAAAAAAACAATATGCTAGATGCCATTATTTTTGATGGTACAAATTCTTGGTCTAGTCGTAGATTTAATTAAAAATCTCCTCCTGAACAGCTTACTTGTTTTTTTAGGTCATTGGCTAAAACCACTGTATTGCTTCATTGCATATTGTGATGCTTGCACAGCCATCACCAGCTGTAACATCCCAGTGATTTCACTAGATGGCAGTAGTAATCAAAATAACATACACTTAGCTGAAAACATTCCGGGATCTTATAGGAATGATTTTTTTTTTTTTTTTTTTTTTTACTATAATGTTATATATAAAATTAATAAATACAGTACTGTAAAATGTTTAGATACTTTTAAAATAAACGTTTTAAAAGGATGCTATTTTAAAAATAATTAAATGATTAGTTTTTATGTATCAATTAACAACTTACCAAGCACATAAGGAGAAGAAAAATATTATATAAAATCAATATTTGGTTTTTGCCTTTAAAACAGCATCAATTCTTCTAGGTACGCATACACACCGTTTTTAACCTCCCCCCGTCCGCGCTACAGCCTATATACGGCTGCAGCGCGGACTCGAATTTTCGGGAGGCCGTTTTTAAACGGCCTCCCAGTGACACGCCCCCAGCGCGCTCCCGCGAGCGCGCTGCGGGGAAAATCTGTGTCGGCCGTGTCCCTTGGACACAGCCGATCACAGATCGTGGTGAATGGCCAATCACAGCGGCCATTCACCACGTGATCTGGCCGTCCAATGAGCGATGATCTCATATGTAAACATATGAGATCATCTCTCATCGCCGGCGCTCCTTCCTCACACGGAGCCTGCAGTGTGAGGAAGGAGGGGGAGCCGACAGCCGCTGGGGACACACAGCAATGTAATCAGGGCACCGATCACCAGTGCCCTGATTACTAAAAGGTAAAAACACACACACAGTGCCCCCACATCAGTGCCCACAGTGCCCGCCATCAGTGCCCCCCATCAATGCCCACAATCAGTGCCCATAGTGCTGCTAGTCAGTGCCCATCAGTGCCTGCTCATCTAGGCACTGATGAGCACTGACTGGCAGCACTATGGGCACTGAGTGTGGGCACTGATGGTGCTGCCCATCAGTGCCGCTCATCAGTGCCACCCGTCAGTGTCCAGTGCCATCCGCCAGTGCCTATCAGTGCCGCCTCTCAGTGCCCAGCAGTGCCACCTGTCAGTGCCCAGCAGTGCCACCTGTCAGTGCCCAGCAGTGCCACCTCTCAGTGCCCAGCAGTGCCACCTCTCAGTGCCCAGCAGTGCCGCCTCTCAGTGCCCAGCAGTGCCGCCTCTCAGTGCCCAGCAGTGCCGCCTATCAGTGCCCAGCAGTGCCGCCTATCAGTGCTCATCAGTGCCGCCTCTCAGTGCTGCCTCTCAGTGCCGCCTCTCAGTGCTCATCAGTGCGGCATATTAGTACCTCATCCGTGCCCATAAGTGCCACCTCATCAGTGCCCATCAGTGCAGCCTATCAGTGCCCATCAGTGCCGCCTCATCAGCGCACATCAGTGAAGGAGAAAAATTTATTTTCAAAATTTACTCGCAGAAAATAAGAAAAACTTTTTTTTTTTTTCAAAATTTTTTGTATTTATTCTTTTTTTTTGTAAAAAATAAAAAACCCAGAGATGATTAAATACCACCAAAAGAAAGCTATATTTGTGTGAAAAAAATGATAAAAATTTCATATGGGTACAGTGTAGCATGACCGCGCAATTGTCATTCAAAGTGTGACAGCGCTGAAAGCTGAAAATTGGCCTGGATGGGAAGGGTGTTTAAGTGCACAGAAGGCAAGTGGTTAACTTGACAGGTAGGTTGTTCCAAACATTTAGGAGAACTAACCACAGATCTTCTGTGCATTTAGATTGTCTCAGTAGTTTCTGTCTGCTAATGTAATCAGAGACCAACTCAATGATATTTAGATCATACCTCCTCTTTTCAGAACTTGCTTGTTCTTTTTTTTTTTGCTTAGGATAGTTTATTATGACTTTGACTTTGTTTGAGGTCGTTATTCTTCTGCAGAATAAGTTTGGGACTGATTAGATGCCTTGCTGATGGTATTATATGAAGGATAAGTATCTGCCTGTAATTTTCAGCATTAAGGAGACCATTAATTCTGACCAAATCCCCAGCTCCGTGTGCAGAAATACAGTCCCAAACCTGCAAGGAACCTCTGCCCTGCTTCACTGTTGTCTGCAGATATTCATCCTTCGATCGTTCTCTAGGCCTTCTTCAAACTGCTGTATATTACAGCGAATAATTTAAAATGTGGACTTTTCTCTCCAGAGCATCTTCTGCCATTTTTCTGCACAATCTTGTGTTTTGTGCATGAGCTGTTCGGTTTTGTGTCCACATCAGAGATATGTCATTCTAGCTACAAGACTTCCATGGAGACCACATCTGACCAGACTTCATCAGTCTGTAGATGGGAGTACCAACAAAGTCCTGCTGGTGTCCCGTATGTCTGAGCTGATGGTGTCACTGGACATTTTCCAATTGCAAATGGAAGTCAGCATGATGCTTCTTTCATCTGCTGCACTGGTCACGTTTCCTTGACCGACCGTTGCGTTTCCAGTCCTCATATTTGTAATGCTGCAGAAGAGCTTAGACAGCACGTCTGGAAATACCTGTCTTCCCTAAAATTTCTGCCCATGAGAGACGTTGATGCAGTAAGACTCCCTCCTATCTTGTTGCTGTGTTCAGTCTATAAAAGATTGTTTATATTGCAATGTCTTCATCCACCTCAACCTGTTAGTAGAACATTGCTTTTCCTTACCCTAATTTCATTCCTCTTTTACCACCAATTCTCTTTGATTTCACAATTCTATTTTAACCTACATAGTTACATAGTTAGTGAGGTTGAAAAAAGACACCAGTCCATCCAGTTCAACCGATGAGTGTGTGTGTGTGTGTGTTTATGTCAAAAGTACGTTATACACCCGTGTATGTTGTGGTCGTTAAGGTGCCCATCTAATAGTTTTTGAAACTAGTATCGATGTCCCTCGCTGATACCACTGCTTCTGGAAGAGAATTCCACATCCTTACCGCTCTGACGGTATACGTAGAACCCTTTACGCAGTTTAAGGTTAAACCGCTTCTCTTCTAAGTTTAGTGAATGGCCGCGAGTCCTTTTAAAATTCCCTTTCACTGAATAGTTTGTTCCCTATGCTAGGGTCACCAGTACGGTATTTGTACATTGATATCATATCCCCTCTCAAGCTTCTCTTCTCCAGAGAGAATAAGTTCAATGCTTGCAGTCTTTCTTCATAGCTGAGATACTCCAGTCCCTTTATTAGCTTTGTTGCCCTTCTCTGGACTCTCTCCAGTTCCAGCACATCCTTCCTGAGGACCGGTGTCCAGAACTGGACGGCATGCTCCAGATGCGGTCGGACCAGAGTCTTGTGGAGTTGGAGAATTATCGTTTTAGCTCTGGAGTGAATCCCCTTTTTAATACATGCCAATATTCTGTTGGCTTTGCTTGCAGCAGCTTGACATTGCGTGCCATTGCTGAGCTTGTCGCCTACTAGGTCTCCCAGGTGCTTTTCCATCTTAGATTTCCCCAAAGGCTCTCCCCATAGTGAGTAACTTGCATTCGTATTTCTAGCACCCAAATGCATTATCTTACATTTTTCAACATTAAACCTCATTTGCCATGTAGATGCCGACCCCATTATTTTGTTAAGGTCTTCTTGTAAGGTTTCCACATCCTGCGTATAAATTATTGCCCTGCTAAATTTAGTATCTTCCGCAAAAATAAAGATTGCGATGTTTATCACATTCTCTAGGTCGTTTATGTATAAAGTTAAATAGGATTGGTCCCAGGACAGATCCTTGAGGGACCTCACTTTCCACACCAGACCATTCCGAGTACTCCCCATTTATAACCACCCTTTGGACTCGCCTCTGAAGCCAGGTAATCTCTATGGTCCATACCTACGTACCTTAGTTTGTACAGTAAACGTTTGTGGGGAACTGTATCAAATGCCTTTGCAAAATCCAGATAACGACATCCACAGGCCTTCCCTTATCTAGATGGCAGCTCACTTCTTCATAGAAGGTTAGTAGATTGGTCTGGCAATAGCGATTTTTCATGAATCCATGCTGATTACTACTACTGATACCGTTTTCATTACTAAGTCTTGTATATAGTCCCTTATCATCCTCTCCAATAGCTTGCAGACTATTGATGTTAGGCTAAGTGGCCTGTAGTTCCCAGGGATATATCTTGGTCCTTTTTTAAATATTCCATTTTCCAATATACCACTTTGGCTTTTTTCTAATAAGCTGGTACTGTTCTTGTCAGTAGACTTATCCATAAAAATTAAGAACAATGGTCTGGCTATCACCTGGCTTGAGTTTTTTAAGGATCCTTGGGTATAAGCTATCTGGTCCCGGTGACTTATTTATGTTAAGTTTTTCAATTCTAGTTCTAAATCTGTCTTCTGTTAACCATGGAGGTGCTTCCTGTGACGTGTTATTAAATTTAACATTATTAGCTGGGTTAATGTAGCCCCAATTCTTTTGAGAAGAATTTATTTAGCACCTTCACCTTCTCTCGGTCCTTTTTGGCCAAATTCCCTTTGTCGTCCTTTATGGGGCCAGTGTTTTCTTGTTTTTTTTTTTTTTTTCTTTCTTCTGCTATGTGCCTTTTGTGTTCTATTTTAGCTGCCCTGATTGCGCTCTTACATTTCGTATTGCAATTTTTTGTAATGTTGGAATGCTGCCAATGACTCCTCAGCCTTGTATTTTTTGAAGGCATTTTCTTTAGTTTTTAAATGCATTTTTACATTGGTTTAGCCACCCAGGGTTTTTTTTTTTTTTTTAGCTCTTTTAAACATATTCCTTGTTGGAATGCACTGGCCAATACCTTTATTTAGTATGTTCTTAAAGCACTCCCATTTTTCCTCTGTGTTTTTTGTTCCTAGGATTTTGTCCCATTTAATATCGTCTAGCATAGTGCGCGGTTTAGGGAAACCGGCTCTATTGAAATTCACTGTCCTCGTATTACCTTTGTGTTTTCTATCTCTATGATTTTATACTGAAACAAATTGACCTATAATCACTGTTTTCTAAGTTGCCCCGTATTTCTACATCCGCAATCAGGTTTCTATTGTTAGTAATCAGTAGGTGACTCATTGTTTCTCGTTGGTGCGTTCACCATCTGACCCATGAAATTGTCCTGCAAAATATTTAAGAAATGGCGAGCCTTAGATGAAGGCGCATTTCCTTCTGCCCAGTTTATATCCGGATAATTAAAATCCCCATTATAATGACATTGCTGCCATTTCGAGCTGTGATAGGAGGTCCGCCTCCCCCTCCTCCCTCTGGTTGGGGGGCCTATAGCATACACCCAATATTACTTTCCCCATAGTACCTTCCCTTTGAAGCTCTACCCATAGGAATTCCACCTCCTCCCTAGTGATCTCATCCCTCATATTCACTTGCATATTGTTCTTGATATACAGGCATACCCCTCCTCCTTTTTTTACCCTCTCTATCTCTGCGATAAAGGGAATACCCCTAAATGGTTGCCAGCCAATCATGAGAGCTGTCAAACTAAGTCTCTGAAATACCCACAAAATCAAATTCCTCCTCATACAATAACCGCTCCAGTTCTCCCATCTTGTTGGCCAGACTTCTAGCATTGGTATGCAAACCCCGTAATTTTGTCCGGTTGCATACTGTATCCTGTTATGAGGCTGCACTTTCGATTTGTCAGCCTACCTACCTTGGGTTTTGGATCTCTGGTCACCCTACCGCTAATGCCCCCAATAATGCCCGCTGAACCTTGCTCCCCACTGGCTAATTGTACATCTGGTCCCTCCCCAACCCTCCCCCCCACCCTCTAACTTTTCGGCCATCTTCTCTCCCAGTACGGCTCCACCCTCCTCATTTAGGTGCAGTCCATCCCTACTAAAGCCGACACAGTTCTCCAGGAACCCAAACCCCACCTTATTACACCAGCTCCTCAGCCACTTGTTAACTTCCCTAATCTCCCACTGCCTCTCTGGCGTGGCTGGAGGTACAGGTAGTATTTATGAGAACCCCTAGCCTTTCCCTACCCTTAGCCTTGCTCCCACACTTACTGGAGGAGTTCTTCCCCTGGCAGCTGGGGACTTCACTCTGCTCCAGCAATGCTGGCCCCTGACTGGTTTCCCCAACAGGGCATATTTATTGGAATGTTCCAGCCCAGGATCGGCCTCCTTTACGTTTTCTCCTCCACCCTTCCTAACTGTCACCGAACTACTCTACTCTGTGCTGGCACATGCCGGGTACTTTCCCAGCTCTCCTTAAGTATGGAGATTCTTCTCAGTGTTGCCAGTTGCTTCCCTAGATTCTGGACCTGAGCTTCCAGGGAAGCAACGTGCTTACATTTTGTGCAGCTGTATTCGCCCTCAATCGGATGATTGAGGCACGCAAACATGCCAGATGATGTACACCGAGTCGCATCTCCACACCCGCCGGGCATCGTACCCACTAATCTAATGGGGATTGGGAATTTAACTCTGTCCTATTTGTTAACTAGCTTCCTGACTCTAATTTATTACTGTTACTCCTCAGTCACACACAGTTACTCAGCAGTATTCGACACTACACAGTCACAATACTCAGGTACTCACAATACTCAGGTACTCCCTTACTCAGGTATTCACACTACTTGAGTACTTCGCAGCACCCAGTCACCCTGCAGCACTCAGTTACTCCACAGTACCTAGCCACTCAGTCCTTTCCAGTACTCAGTTACTCCATAGTACCCAGTAACTGTCCTCCGCAGCACTCAGTTACTCACAGTACTCAGCAGTACTTAGTTGCTCACAGTACTCAGTTACTCCTCAGCACTCAATTACTCATGCTACAACCTACACCTTCCTCAAACTGTGTCCCCACTACACTATGTCAGCTTGTTGCAGTCAGTCAATGTGATATATTAGTTGTGCCTCACCTGTACTGTCTCCTTGTAGGGCTTGTCAGCTACCTCACTCTCCCCCAGCCGGCCTGTCTCTCCCTGCTCTGCTCGCTTCACACACACACACCCCCTCTCTGGTATGTGGATACACTCACCCGCTGCCTCTCCCATTCAGCCTCTCTCTGTCGCCTCCCTGTCCCAGCTCGCCTCGGCTCCTCTGTTACTCTGTCAGCTCAGTGGGGCGACACTGTCCCAGTCTCTCCCGATGCTCCTTCTGATGTACCGGGTCACCGCTCTTGGTCCCCAGGCCTCTCTCTGTCCCAGTGGGGGGGGGGGGGGGGTCACAGTCTGCAACTCCCATGCTCCCTCACTCCTCACACATGCTCAGCTGAACACCCTGTGTAATATTCCACATTTTGTCATGTTGCAGCCAAAAACGTAAATGTATTTCATTGGGGTTTTATGTTATAGACCAACACAAAGTGGCACATAATTGTAATTGTGATGTGGAAAGAAAATGATAAATGGTTTTCAATGTTTTTACAAGGCACATAAAGAACTCTCATACCATGAGAAATAAAATTCCCTGGTCAGAAACAAAGATTGACCTTAATGGCAAGCGACATGTCTGGAGGAAACCAGACATCGCTCATCACTTGGCCAATACCATCTCTGCAGTGAAGCATTGTGGCAGCAGCATCATGCTGTGGGAATGTTTTTTTCAGTGGCAGGAACTGAGAGACTAGTCAGGAACAAGGGAAAGATGAATGCAGCAATGTACAGAGACCTCCTTGATGAAAACCTGTTCCAGAGCGCTCTGGACCTCAGACTGGGGCGAAGGATCATCTTTCAACAACACTAAGCACACAGCCAAGATAACAAATGAGTGGCTACTCTGTGAATGTCCTTGAGTGGACCAGACTTGAACCCTTCTTGATGAACGGATGGAGATCTGGCTTTGAGGCAGCTACATCTAGCTGGGGGATCCTTTCTTAGAAAGATGTTTAGAGGGCTGCACCAGGACAGGGAGAATGCGTGTTCCCACTACCTACATGTGGTTTTAAGTGTTGGACCAACATTTCTATGTCCTGCACCGTCTATAGAAAGGACTATTTGTCACGGTATACATTCTCAACCTTGAACCTCAAGGGCAGAGATATTTTTCTAGAGACAGACGGGATACTTTTGCGGTCCCTGTGTCCACCCAAAAGACATGCATATAACCTACCTGGATTTCCTCCTAGATTAGTCTTGAAACTATGCATCAAAGCGAAAGGCGTTGACCAGCGGAAGCGACCCAGTACATGGACACCCCCTTTGGGAAATTTAACCCAAGATGTATGAGTTAGGGAGGTGCTGTACTAGGGCCACATGCTGTTATCCTATGCATTTCTATTGATTTTATTGTATCTTCTGTTGTAGCTTTGGATGTCATGTTAACATCCTGTTTTATCATTTACATGTTAAAATAAAATATTTGATACTTTTATACAATAAGTGTGTTGGTCTCACAGTATTGCCAGTAAAGTCCACCTGTTGCAGGATGGGGTTCTGTATTTTTTTTGGGGGACTTGAACCAAATTAAACATCTCTGGAGAGATCTGAAAATGGCTGTACACTGACGCTCCCCATCCAACTTGATGGAGCTTGAGAGGTCCTGAAAAGAAGAATGGGAAAAACTGCCCAAAAATAGGCATCCCTAGCTTGTAGCATCATACACAAAATAGATTTGAGGCTGTAGTTGGTGCCAAAGGTGCTTCAACAAAATATTGAGCAAAGATTGTAAATACTTATTTCCTTTTTTTTTTTTTTTTTTCATTTTTTTTTTTTTAATAAATTTGCAAAGATTTATAACAAACTTCTTCACATTTGCTATTATGGGGTATTGTTTGTAGAATTGTGAGGAAAATAAAGAATTTAATCAATTTTGGAATAAGGCTGTAACATAACAAAATGTGGAAAAAGTGAAGCGCTGTGAATACTTTCCGGATGCACTAACAAATTGAAGCTAAACTTTGCCAACATTGCAGTTACAGCAAGTTTTTTTTTTTTTTTTTTTTTTTTTTTTTGGGTATAGGGGTTTTACATTAATAAATAAAAGATAATCACTATAAGCACCCCTGTCAGTGGTAACTGGTTTGTCTGAACCGATACAATTACAGGAGAGCTTGTTCTGTTTAAAAAAAAAAAATGGACGTACTGGCTGGATCATCAGGTAGAAAAAATAAAAGGAAGAAAGCCTAAAAGAAAACATATGCAGCCACCACATCTAGGAATTGGCAAGCTGCAATTTAATAAATGTTTGCTTTTGGGTTTATTACCACTTGAACTGTGTGCAAGTGTACCTGAAGAATTGATGCTGTTACACCAAATATAAATTTGATTTCGACTTTTTTTTTCTGTTTATGTACTTTTTAACTTCAAATGATAAACCTTGATTTAATTTTTTTTTTTTTAAAGCATTTGTGCTATATATGCATTTTTTAGTTTTATCTATTTATTGGTTTTGCATAAAAGAAATTGTCAAAACAGAGTCTTTGGGGATGCAATAAACTCCACAGATAACCCTAAATGCACAGTAACAATAGCTAAATTGAATTACTCTCACTCAACAATTTACAAGCTGTCAGAGAAGGGAGGTATTGATTGAACGTAATTGTGATGTATATTCCAGTTGCTAAACTTTAAGTTTGTGCAATATATAAGGATAAGTTCATCTTTTGTAACCTTTATATTCAGGGTGTAACATGTTTTAGATGTACCAGCACCCAAAAACACCACCACCCTGATCCCCCTTTGACAGCAAATGGGGAATCTTCTCCCCCTGTTTGCTGTCACAATCTAAAAAAAAAACGTGGCTGTGCGGGGCTCTGCCCACCCGGCTGCATCATTCATTCACAGTGTTCTGTGAATGGGAACGTACAAGTACTCGACTAATCGAGCTTCCTGTCATTCAGTAACTGCCTGCTTATATTAGAGGTACGGGCAGAAAGCTGCACAGATAGTTTGCAGGACCGTACCATTACACCCACAATCTGATGATCATGGATGCAATGCTTTACAGGCTTCTAACAAAAAAAAAAAATAGGGCTTGGTTCACACATATGCGTGTGTGTGGGGCCGCATATGCTCAGGCATGGCAGCCCATTCATTTGAATGGGCTGCCGTGCCTGCGTTTACCACAGAAAATGGTGCATGCACCTTTTATAAGAACACAGTGCAGGGAAATCGCATGGTCCTTTTGAACCAATTTCCCTGCAGTTCCTGTACCCACACACATGCTGCATTTTTACATGTGTGGGGTTGCCATACAGAATAAATAGTAACCCCGCGCATATTTTCACAGCAGCGCGTTTTAACTGACGGTGCGGGAATTTCTGCGATTCCCACACCCGCAGCCACCCACATAGATGTGAATTTAACCTAAATGCATATTTTTTACCTGATTTCATTTTTTTTTTTTTTTTTTTTTTTTTGTAAAGGTGAACTTAACCTTTAAGTCAAACTGCCCTGTTGTGAAAACATTGAAGATTGGTTCCGTGGTCATTCCAAGACATCCCTCACAATGCTAAAGATTATGTTCATTCCATCTAGTGTAGACTGGATTCATAAATCTTTAATTTCACAATTGCTCCTTTACAGTGTTGTGTATATAATATATATTGGGGCTATATTTCTCTTTCGTTCATTGACAGATATAGCTCCTTATCATCTTGACCGTTGGGTTATACTGCCCCCTACAGGAGTAGGACACTAAGCAAGAAAAAGCTTGACTACACCTATGGGGCAGTTCCAGGGGAGTATAATACCTTCCACTCTCAGCTATAGCCACAGTTTTTTTTTCTGCCTAGTAAGGAGTAAGGACCTAGTTCCTTGCTGGGATCTCTGGCCTTTTTCTTATCTTTGTTACTTTGTTCCTGTGAGAATCTACAATCAACTGCCAGCGAGCGCGGGCAGGCCTCAGCTCCCCTCTAGGTCAGCCACAACATAGCTCTACTGGGAGGGGGCTGAGCTGCGAGTTAAACTTCTCGCAAGGATGCATGCGACCTGGCCTCAGCCTGAGTCACAGCGTTCCTCCTGGCCGACAGCCCCCACATTCCGATGGAGCAGTGGTCTGTCCAGAGCGGTGCCCACTGTGTTTCCTGGTATGGTAAGTAGCTGTTCCCCCCTCTTCCGCTGGAGACTTTTGGGGGTGGACGTAGGCCCCTCCCTGGCATGGTGGGACCCCTGGGTTCCCCTCCTTCCTCCCAGCCCCTCTAAAATTTCAGTGGTCACTGTGGGTCTTCCCCCCCCCCCCCTCCCTGGGTGAGGTTATGAGCTGGCTTTTGCCACATGATCTTAAGGGGGGCTTGGTACCTAGGGCAGGGATGTCCTCTGGGCTCCCTGCTGCAGTTGGGCTGGGGCAGTGGATGGTTTAGCACCCGCGGGTCTGCGCCTCACGTGGCTGGATTTGGCTAAAAGTTTAGGCTGCGGCTTTGCGGCCTACTGATCGGGAGCTATATGGGGTGGCCCCAGTGAGGGTAGCTGAAGCCACTGCCCTCCGTTTGGGCATGACATTTCCTTGGATGACATTGAGGGTCTCACAAGGGGTTAGAGTACTCTTCTTCTGCAGGCTACCAAGGGCAAGAAGCCCTGTCGTAGACGTGGGCCATTCTTCTTGGCTCATAAGTGGCCTTTTCCTCACTCAGGGTCTCAGACATTCGGTCCAGCTACGAGATCGAGTTTTGGTCTTATCCTCCGGAAAGGTTCTTCCCTTCCAACTTGCACTTGTCCCTGGAACGCTTACGGGGTCTATTTGGGGCAGTGCAAGACTTGTTACTTCAAGGGCTGATTGTCCCTGTCCGACTTCAGAAACGTTTTCAGGGGTTTTATTCAACCCTCTTTACAGTTCCCAGGAAGGAAGGCAACGTATGTCCAATTTTGGGATTTTCTCACTTCTATCGACATCAAGGGCACCTACCTTCACATTCTAATATATGCCAGTCACCAGCGCTTCCTCCGCTTTGCCGTGGGCGAGGAGCATTATCAGTTTGTGGCATTACCGTATGGTCTCGCTTCCGCTACTTGGGTCTTCACAAACACGTTGGCCCCCGGTGCTAGCATTGTTGCGTCAGCGGAGGATCGCTGTACTGGGGTACCTGGACGATCTTCTGTGAGCGGAGTCTCCGACTGCTCTGATGAACAACTTTGAGATTACTCTGCGAACTCTGAGGGAGTTCGGTTGAATTCGGAACCTTCAGAAGTCTGCTCTGGTTCTGTCCACAAAACTAGACTATCTGGGTTTGACTCTGGACTCGCCCTCAGCCAGAGTGTTTCTTGCTATGGAAAAACTCCAGGAATTGCAGGAGGCAATTCAGCTTCTGTTATCCGGCAGACAAGCATCCCTCTGGGCTTGCATTCGGGTGCTGGGCCTGATGGTGTCTATCTTTGAGGTGGTTCCGTTTGCACAGTTCCACACAAAATCTCTGCAAAAAGAGATTCTGATGAAATGGGACAAGAATCCACAGTCTCTAGACAATCTGATCCTGTTGAGCCGGGGTACGGGAGGGTCCCTGATCTGGTGTCTTCAGGGAAAATCCTTCTTCCCCTGTACAGGACGGTTGTCCCCCACGGATGCCAGCCTGTCCGGGTGGGGTGGCGTTCTCGGCACAGACTGCCAATCAATGTATTGAAACTCGATCAGACTTTGGATCATTGGACAATTTGTCTTCAGGGGTGCGAAATTCAATTGGATAGAGCCACGGCCGTTGTCTATGTCAATCACAAAGGGGACATAAGAAGTCTCCTGGCGGCTCAGGAAGTAGCCGGCTTTCTAAGGTGGGCAGAATGATTTGTTCCAGCCTTCTCTGCTGTACACATTCCAGGGGTGGAAAATTGGCAAGCGGATTACATCAGTCTACAGGCATTGGACCAGGTGGAATGGTCACTTCATCCGGAGGCTTTTCATCAGTTGTGTCTCTGGCAGGGTACACCTGAGGTGGACCTGTTGGCCTCTCGGCTCAACAGGAAGGTACAGAGATTTGTGGCAAGGTCTCAGAATCCTCTGGCCGAAGCCACAGACGCATTAGTGTCTTCTTGAAGTCAGTTTTGTCTGATTTATGCTTTCCCCCCTCTCAAACTTCTGCCAAGGCTCCTGTGCAGGATTGAGGCAGAAGGGATTTCGGTTATTCTTGTGGCTCCAGTCTGGCCTCGCCGGTCTTAGTATGCTGATCTGGTACGGCTGGTCGCTGATGCTCCTTGGAGACTTCCTCTCAGGGAAGATCTGCTGTCCCAAAAGCTATTCTTCCATCCTGTTTAACAGTCAATGGCTTTAACAGCTTGGCTGTTCAAAGCCAGGTGCTGAAGGATAGAGGTTTGTCTGAATCGGTGATTCCTACGCTGTGAAAGGCTAAAAAATCTACCTCTAGGAAGATCTACCATCATACTTGGAAGATGTACATTGCGTGGTGGGAGTCTTTTGGGGTTCTCCCTCGCTCCTTTTCGGTGGCTCGGATCTTGGCTTTCCTCCAACGGGGTTGAGCAGCGCCTGGCCTTGAGTACCATCAAGGGCCAGGTTTCTGCCTTGGTGGTTTTCTTTCAACGTCCACTTGCCATACATTTCTTGGTGCGTACAATTATCTAGGGAGTTCGACACTTGGCTCCTCCGGTGCAGTTTCCATTGCTGCCGTGGGACCTCAGTTTGGTGTTGTCAGTTCTCCAGAAACCTCCCTTTGAAAATATTCGGGAGGGTCCCCTGCTTACCTTGTCCCAGAAGGTGGCCTCTTAGGTGGCTATTACTTCTGCGTGCAGGGTGTCGGAGCTGGCGGCTTGGTCTTGTCGTTCACCTTACCTGGTGGTTCACAGAGATAAGGTGGTTCTACGTCCCTGTCCATCATTCCTTCCAAAGGTTGTCTCTGATTTCCATTTGATAGACGACTTTGTGTTGTCTTCCCTATGTCCCAGGCCTAAACATCCTAAGGAAATTGCCTTACATTCCCTGGATGTAGTTCAGGCAATCGGGGTGTATCTGGCAGCTGCGGAGTCTTTTAGGAATCAGACTCACTATTTATTCTCACGGATGGACCTCGGAAAGGGTTGGCCGCTTCTGCTGCAATCATTTCCAGATGTCTCAGAAAGACAGTAATTCAGGCCTATGCAATTAGGGGTTAGGTTCCTCTTTTCCCTGTAAAGTGAACTCTACTCAGGCGCTTAGTGCCTCCTTGGCCTTCCGTCATCAGGCATCGGTGATGCAGGTTTGCAAGGCGGCCACCTATTCATCTGTACACTCTTTCAAAAGTTTTATAAAGTGGATGTGTTGGCATCTGTGGATGCTTCTTTTGACCGCAAGGTTTTGCAGGTTGCTGTTTTAGAGGACCTGGTCCTCTTTGAGGGTGTATGTTTTTTTTCAGGTGAGCTCCAGTTGTTTATGTTTGAGCTCCATGTTACCTGGTTGGCTACGGTTTAGCCTTGGGAATTTTCTTGCTGTTCCCACCCCTCATGTTTGACACTGCTTTGGGATGTCCCAGTGGTCAAGAAGGTAAGGAGCTGTGTCTGTCAATGAACGAAAGAGAAAATGGGATTTTTGACTTACCGTAAAATCACATGGTGACAGACACAGCACCCACCGATCTATGGAGTTAGCTTTCTTCTGACACTGCTTGTAACAAAATTGAGTGCCTATAGCTGAGAGTGGGAGTATACCCCCTGGGACTGCCCCATAGGCTTAGTCAAGCTTTTTCCTGCTTAGTATCCTATTCCTGTAGGGGGCAGTATAACTCAATGGTCAAGAAGATAAGGAGCTGTGTCCGTCAATGAATATCAGAGAAATAGATATTACGGTAAGTCAAAAATCCAATTTTTTCACGCAACTTGGGCAAAACCTGTCTGTTTGGATTAGTGGTGCTATCCAGATCCTGTCAATGTTAACTTCCTAGGACACCACAAGATTAGAAAGGATGCTGCATCTTATAGTCTACAATCCAAAGAATATTAGTCCAAAGACACATTTCAAGGGCTATAGTGCCTCATCACTTTGCATCTATTTCAGGTACTCGTATGCAATAGTTGGGATAAACCTAACAGAAATGGCCTACAGTTTACTCAAGAGTGGGGCCCTGAAATCTCACTTGTATAATATGGTTCCTGGCTTTCCTGAGATTAAGTGCTTCCATCAGTTTTTTTGTAAGTATTTATAAATTGCATTATATTATTAACTTCTTATCTTCTGGTTTTGCTGTTTAGAACACTATGACATAAAATGTTGTATACATTCACTCCAGATTTGAATCATTGTGTCATTTTATTCCAGGTTATCTTTTGTATGAATTTGACAAGTTTTGGTTTAATGAAGAGCCTGAGAGCATAATGCATTTCAACCAATACAGAGAAAAGTTTCACGACCAGATCAAGCATCTCCTCAGCAATCCTGAAATCATTCTCACACTTTAACCAAATCAGACTGCCCATAAGTTACGAATTCTAGGCACTTGGTACTGTCTTATTTAAAAAGAATCCACAAACCTATTTCATGTATGTAAAGTTTTGTTACTTGTCATTTCGTTTTACTAAAGCTAATGGACAATCAAATTTTCCACAGGTTTGTACAGAGAAAAAAAATCTATATTATAACTAAGGCTGCATTCACACTATATGAATTTTGGTTGGTTCCTGCGCAAACTGACAAAATTTGCCACGTGAATGGCCCAATTAGCCCCCTCCCACCTGACATCCTTTCATTGAAAGATTAAAGTTAGGCAGAAAATTATTCGTCAAACAGCAGCTGCATCCAATCAGATGTATTCTGTTAGGGGCCAGCTGTTACTGTCAGAATACAATAGCCGCAGCAGGAGATTCCTGAATCTGCTCTAAATAGTGTGGATGGGAAGATCTGTTAGTTAATTTTTCTAATATATTACATCTTTATTTAGAGTGTACCATGTTCAAGCAGACCTTCCTATCCCCCTTAGCCTTGCTTTCCCTGTGACAGCAGGAGGAGGGGGGGGGGGGTTCCCTCTCACAAACGTATCATTCATTCACAGGGGTCTGCAAATTAATAAAATAAACAATACACATTCCACAGAGCAGGACTTGTACTTTCCATGGACTGCAAACATGCAGATTAGCGTGCTTGTAGTCCATTGACACTTTCTACAACTCTGAAACTGAAAGCTCATACAGAAGTACAAGCACAGAGCTGTAGGCAGTGTCTGCAGAAGCCTGACATTGCACCCATGATCCACTGATTGTGGATGCAATGCTATGCTGGCTCCTGTGAAAAAAATAAATGCACTTTTTTTACCTGCAAAAATATGTGGATTTATTTATTTTTTTCATAAAGGTAAACTTTGCGATTAAGCTTAATAGAAGGTGCTATATAGTGTGTTGTGTTTTTTCTGGATGTTTTTTCAAGAGACTAAAGTACACTCTTTACCTAAATACATTTTCTTTGTGTATTTCAACCAGGGGATATGCTCTAGCATATGCATCTGCTTTCCACAAGGCAGTGTATGTATATCTATGTGGGACTGGGACTTTTAACTGTACAGTGGCAAGTACCTTTTTTCAATTTGAATTATTTGTTTTTCAAGAAAAAAATACATTTACAGTGATACTCAGCACGGTGATCTCTTGTCAAGAACTTACTGGCATAAACCATAAATGGTTCTGGCACATTCGTTTTCAGAGCAGGAGCTTTGTTCTGGGTTTTTGCATCAAAACAAGTGCTAAAATGTGTCCTGGGATGTCCCTCATCCTTAACCAGCCCCTAACAACTGTATTTGGCCCCCACCCTAACACATAATCTAACCCTAGCACTTAATCAGGACTCTAAATCATAACACATATGACCATAAATCACTTAGCATTAAAATATTACCTAAACCCTAATCTTGACTCTAACACTAGCTAACCACTGAAGGATATACTTACATTTTGGGTGGCAGAACTATTAGCATCTAAAGTCTACCAATACTGCACCAAGATGTTAAACAGCAAGATTATGGTGCCAAAAACTAGTGATACACTGGACTGCTTTCTCTTTATTCCTGTGGAGGATCCAAAAGAGGTCAAGAGACACTGTTCAAGGATTTCTGTTGGAAACATAACTAGAAATAACAGTGAGAGGTAAATGTAAAGTGATAATTACACTTACCTCTGCTGTCTTTCCAGAGTACGGGATGTTTGAAAACTGTGTGGAGAGTTTAGCAATACTGTTGGCCCAGTACTTGTGGTATGTGCACTCTTTACCTTTTCAATAGTGTTCTCTGAATGAATTAGTCACTGTAAATGGAAGTCACTATTTGCAGCAACTAACTTCTTCATTGAATACAAGCTAACAGAAGCCTTGAGCTAGCAATATGGTTGTGCTCTGTGCACAGTTTTTGGAGATCTATGTAAAAGTTGTTATTGAAGGAAGTGTGATTAACCCTTTTCACTTGCCTTTTACTGTCCTTTCTAATTTTACTTCCAGGTGTTCTTTATTTCTGGTCTACTAGTGGACTCTGCATAGGAATGGCTGTAAGCAGCCCAATAAAATAAACAACTATCCATAGTAATTTTGAGCATCGCTAATGATAATCTTGTTTGTTGTTTACTAGAAGGGAATACTTAGCACGTTTAGGCAGTCATTCAATATCATACCTGGAAGCTATTTATGTGAGGATCTTATTGTTCATGAAATATCTGGCTACCCTTAGGCTTTTAGAGCTGTAAGGTTTGCTTTGTTATGCACTGTTTAATCTTACTATCCTGCACTTCATCTCTATACAGCTCATGCATTGCGGGGAAACTACAGCAGCTATTATCACTAATGTTTTCACCGCACCCTACGTCTAATATTGAAAGCATCAGTATCCTATTAATCAAAGCATAGTATATTGTTCTGCAATATTTTTTGTGTGGGATTGGGTTCACAAAATTCTGAGAAACCTTTCACTTTTACTGTTACTGGAATTTATCAAAAGCGGAGACCATCCTTCATGTACACTTGTAATGAAAATACTACACTTATATTTAAAAAGTGTTTATACATATATATATATTTTAAAGTGTTTAAGAGAAGTTATTAGTTAGATCTTTATCTCAAATCAAATTCTATTATTTGGTACGCATCCATTGCTGGCAGTGGATTCTAATGTTCAACATATTGGTACTATCCATACTTCAGTTTGGGTACTGTATACTGGGGACAGATCCAATGTTTTACTGTATTGCATGTCATGCTTACCATTATTGTGTATTATAATTTTGCCTATTATTTTGGTAACCAAAACAGATTTCAGAATATAGGGACATCTATTTCAGTGCTTGTTTGTATGTTCATAGGTAAGACATTTAAGGAAACTATGAATTACTTTGAGGAAATGGTTCCTAATAATTTCACAGCGGTCAGCCTAACTGACAGCTAATAATTTTCACTTTTTATTGTATGACTTTAGGCTTTCTGCTTAATTTCTCCTAAATATCCGAATGCCTATTCACTTTACCAGTTCCACAGCTTCTGAAGGGGGTGTGGTGATATTTATTTTGTGGCAACAAGTGGTCCTCACCCCAGCATTCTAAGAAGTAGTCTGTGCCCATTGCAGCTGTTGTGTGACTGTGAAAAAGCTGGCCAGAACTAAGTTTAGGCCAACAGAGCATCCTTTACATTCATGTTGGAGTTGGGTTGGCTGACCACTTCTGAGGGTCACTAATACACTAAAAGGGTTTTTCACATATTCTTTGAAAGTAGAAAATCCCTTTTAAAGCTGTCACACATAGACAAAAGAAAATGTTTTATGCGCTGAACTATGTCTTGAAAATGCCCTTCATCATTCCTTTATAAAATTGCACATTGTTGGCGTTAAGGTATTGATAATTCGGGTGTTATAGCTTGGCAATACCACACCTAGAAACTGCATATTTTTTTGTTTGTTTTTTCTTTTGTAGGTGTTTATTTTTATATGTGTATTATAATGCGTTCACTGTATTTAAGAGCTTTGCTGGAGGCCCATGAGCCATATGTACAAATTGAGAACAAGTTAGGTTTATGCTTACGATAAAACTCCAGGATATCAGTCAGTTCACTTGGTTACCTAAAATTTAGTTTTTACACAGAGTTGTACCAACTGAAAGCTAAATCAGGCTTTCAATGAAAGAACCTGTTCTGTAAGCTACTTTGCAAGGAAGGAGTTGCTTGGGTGATTTATTTTTAGGTAAAAGAGAGTAATGGGTGGCCATCATAAGTAACCCTAAACAGCAGGTAAGAGGCAGGACAGTGATATAGCATCTGCTGGGATTGTAGGCTGGGTTATTTATATCTTCATGTTATACAGCCACATTGTACAGAAGGGATGAGGTCACAAAATTTGTGCATCCCTGTACAGATGCTTTGTCATTTCCTATACATAGGCTTTAGGCATAAACTTAGGAATTGGTTTGGAGTTATACATTGAAGAAGGCGATGATGAATGCCCAGGATATAGATAACCAAAAGGCCAAATTTTAGTTGTCATCAGAAGAACATGTCCACTGGCTCCTTAAAAGTCTTGTACCTCCTAGACTGGTTTGACTGGCTGCAAAATATTACAGAATTCTTCATTTATGTGTAAACCAGGCAATAGCTTTATTAAAAAATGAAAATTTAGTATTTGGCAGTACTTGAAAAGTTAATACCTCTGTAATATTCAAAATCTACTAGATTTGCTGTCCAAATTATTTTCCAAGTTTTGGCATGAGAGCCTCGCAAATGTTCCATTCACTTCAAAAGACATTAACTAATTTACAGCCTAGAAAACTATATAATTGATGTGCATAATGTAAGCATCAGTTATCTGCTCTGCTCCTGTCTATAAAATATATATTTAGCACTTGGATGGATTTATTATTTACATCTGGCCCCCAGCTCATGATCATGTCTAAGATGCTTCCCCATTAAATAACTTTATACAAAGTAACTGTGCTTGTGTTAAATTAGTTTGTGTTGCTTTAATTCTATTTGTGCAGTATTTACTTCATGTTGCTCACTTGAAACACCCAAGACTGTTATGCCTAAACTTCAGAACAAATACTTTTATTCTTCTAGTAAACCATTATCTTCCCAAATTTTTGTGTTTTTTTTTCTCCTTTTTTATTTGAATGTATTTTTTCCAATTATTTCAGAACAGTTAAATTCAGCTATTCGATCTTTTGAATGGATTATGGCAGGGGTGTCCAAACTTTTTTAAAAGAGCCAGATTTGATGAAGTTAACATGCGTGACGGCCGACTATTTTGCTTGACATTCTTTAGACCATTAAAATTAAATACAAATTTCACTATTTTATGCAAAGTTTATTGCAAATGGCATACTTTTCATTTCGTCACCTGGATGACAAATCACTCTGCCTTTCATATTTGAAGGCCAGATGAAAAAAAAAAAATCCAGGAAGCTGAAGTATATGAAAACAATGTGTATCCAAACTGCGCTAACTACAAAGAAAATAGTGAGCTGCTAGCACACCAACTGACATATGTTGTCCAAATGCAAAGTAAAAATAAGTGCAGCGCTAGAAATATGATACAATATATGTTGAAAACAATAAAATTTAATACATAAACTTCATAAAGGTGAGTCCCAAGTGAAGGTAAAGCATCCAAATTTATAAGGTGATAGTAGATTGTAGATAGATGCCCCACACCAGCAGAATAAAAATGAATGCGCTCACCGGAGGGTATGGACCCAAGTTACCATATAGTAAATGGGTCATACAGACTGGATATTATTCATAGATATCCCCAAATGTGACCGGATCACCGGATGTTCCAAAGGGTGGCCATGAAGCCTTAAATTATGGATGCCAGGAACTCCCATTCAGATGTACATGTATAGGGATAAGCCAGACAACAGGGACAAAGTGTAAAACCGCTTTAAATGTTTATGAAAAATAAAGAAGTACACTTACAAGCATCCGTATGAAACAGTACAGGGAATACAATAAGATGGCACTTGTGACGTTCCTGACATGTTTCGTCATAATTTACATAGTCATAGGAAGTTGCCCTGGACCTTTATGAACTTTATTTATTTATTAAATGTTATTGTTTTAAACATATATGCACATATATTGTATCCTATTTCTAGCGCTGCACTTATTTTTACAAAGCTGAAATATAAGTCGGGAACATTGTAAAGTACATTACATATCATTGGTAATAAAGTTTGTCTGTCAACTTTTAAGTTAAAAAAATATGAACAGGAACATAACACCAAGTATACATGTTGTGTCCAAATATATTTATAACTGATTCAGACCAACTGACATTAACTGAGATTTTACAATGTACTCCTCTCAATTCGGAGCATGCGTGCTCCTTAACCCAGTCACACAAGGGTTAACCACATATAAGTGCTATATGAACCCACTGATGATGAAAAGTCATGAACGATGCCAATGGTAGTAAAATAGAACATTGAAAAGTTGTTAGGACAACCATAGGAGAAGCAGGCACTCCTCACGCTCCCCTGCAATGTGTCACCGCCTATGGGCAGTCCCAGGGGGGTATACCCTCTCTCCCTGCTATAGGATGTCAGTTTTAATCTTCCTAGTCAGGAGTAAGGACCTAGTTCCTTGCTGGGATCTCTGGTCCTGGCAAAGTTTTTTTTTTTTTTTTTCTAGATAGTTCTATTTAGTTTTTTCTCCGGATTTTTTTACTGTGAGATCTACAAGTAACTAAGCAGGATCTGGTCAACGGGCTGGATATATAGATCCAGTGGTCACCCCAGCCAGCCAACAAGCGTGCGCAGACCCCAGCTCCACGCTAAGTCCCACTGGACTGGGACTGGCCCCGTGAGTTAAACGTCTCGCCAGGTCGCATTCCTATTGGCCGACAGCTCCCCACTTCGGCAGAGAGGGGTTCTGTCAGGAGATGGCACCCGCCTGTTCCTGGTATGGTGAGTAAATGTTCCCACCTCTTCCCCTAGTGGATTATGAGGTGGACGCGGTCCCCTCCCTAGGACGGTCGGACTCTCGCAACCCCGGGTTCCCCTCTGTCCGTTCACGCACCCCCCACCTACCTCCCCCCTCACTACTGGGTCTGCAATGGTTGTAACTACTCTCGGGGGGCTGGGACCAAGCTTCAGGCCGCAGGTGAGGGCGGGGTGCGCCTGCCGGCGATGATGGTTTTTACCTGTCACTCCCAGGGCCCTCTGCCTGTCTATCCCATCCAGGAGGCTGGGGTGTCCCCACGAGGGTCCTCAGTAGCTCCGCAGGCCGCACGGTCTCTGCAAGATTCGGCAGCCATATTGGTACACCCGGCAGCCATCTGGCGGTGGATTTCTAATAAAAATCACTGGCGGCCATATTTTGGGAGTTCCTGGAGGTGTTTTTCTTGGTGGAACCCCTCTATACCCTAGTACTGATCCTCAGATCTTTCTTTCTCAATCGATATGGCTGCAGACATGTGCTGTTCAGATGTTCTGGGCCTCCTGGTGCATCTTTGGTGTAGGGTGGTGAGTCTGGGGGGTCTCTCTCTCTGCTGGGGGTCTTCAGTGCGCTCTGCCTGACCTCTTGGGGGCGCTAGAGCGTGGTGGGCCTTTTGGGGAAAAATACAATGTTCTCAACTTTTTGCTAACAGGTTCCCCTGGTGCAACATGCCCCATCTGATGTGTCAGATTCTGAGTCTTATTCAGCCACTGCAGACGCGGGTATTCCTGCCGGGTCTACTACCTCATGCCCTGTCTCCTCTGACAGTGAGGAGGACTTATCTACCTCCACCACCACGCAAGAAAAGGCACTGGTGGACGCACTGGTTGTATCTGTGTGTGAGACCCTAAAAATGGAGGACGCAGCTGTGACTACAAATGAGGCGCAGGTTACGTTTGGCACTCACAAGCCATCCAGAGCGGCAAAGGTTTTTCCCTTTCCTGCATATTTTGACAACATGCTAAAAAAAGAATGGGACCGCCCAAAGCATTCCCCCTGGGGTGCCTAAGCGGATTGCTGGATGCTACCTTTTTGAGGAGTCCCTTATAAAGAAGCGGACTGTACCACCTATGGTGGACCCTCTGGTCTCAAGACTGAATAAAGCTACCATGATCCCAGTGGAGGATTCCCGGTCCTTTAGGATCCCGCGGATAGAAAGGCCGAGTCTGTGGCCGCAATATGTACTCCCTGGCGGAGTCTGCACTAAGACCGGTGTTTACGGTTACCCTTGTCTTGCAACCTTTGACTGAATGGGCTAAGTTACTACGCCATGACCTGGAGGGGAAACATCTTCCTCCTGCCTTTTGAGGAGCTGTTGGACAAACTGGTGCAGGGGCTGCATTTTGTTTGCGATGCCTTCCTGGATGCTGCTCCCATTTGGGCGTATACTTTGGCTAAAGTGTTGGTCTGCGGATCTGACCTCAAAGAAGGCCTTGACTGATCTGCATTTTCAAGGAGATCGCCTGTTTGGGGCAACCCTGGATGACATTATCAAAAGTCTCACAGAGGGTAAGAGTACTTTTCTCCCACAGGCTAACAAGGGTAAGGACCCGTGTCCTTTTAAGCTCATAAGAAGTATAATAAGGCCCCCTCGGGTGGTTCCAAGCGAAAAATCGAGTTTCTCCAGACCTCAGGATAATGCCCCTTCCGCTTGAAGGTGTGCCCTCACCCGTATTTGGGGTGGGGGGACGTCTTTGCCAGTTCCTGGACCTGTGGTTATCCCGGATGGGTTCACAAGGTCATACGGTTCGGGTACAAGATCGAGTTTCGATCCGTTCCAGCGGTAAGGTTCTTCCCTTCCAATGTGAGACTGTCCCTGGATCGCTTACAGGCTCTCTTTGGGGCGGTACAGGACCTTGTACAACAGGGAGTAATATTTCCGGTTCCGTGCATGGAACGTTTTCAAGATTTTTATTCAAACCTGTTTACGGTCCCCAGGAAGAAGGCAAGGTGCTTCCAATCCTGGACCTGAAGGCACTGAATTGCTTCATGCAAGTTCAAGAATTCAAGATGTAATCCATTCTCACTGTGGAGGCTTCCCTATATTAGGGAGACTTCCTGGCCTCCATAGACATCAAAGATGCCTACCTTCACATCCCAATTTGTGCAGGACATCAACGGTTTCTGCGTTTTGCAGTGGGAGAGGATCACTATCAGTTTGTGGTGTTACCCTTTGATCTCGCATCTGCTCCTCGGATCTTCACAAAGGTGGTGGCTCTGGTCCTGGCGCTGTTACAACAGCGGGGGATATCGGTCCTGGGTTACCTGGACGATCTGCTGTCAATCACCAGGGGGGCTCCAAAAGTGTTCTTGAGGCCTTGGAAGTGGCTGGCATCCTCCGATGGGCGGAACGCTTTGTTCCAGCTCTCTCCGTTGTTCACATTCCAGGAGTGGAAAATTGGCAGGCAGATTTCCTCAGTCGACAGACCTTGGATTAAGGGGAATGGTCTCTCCACCTGGAGGTGTTCCAGCAGTTGTGCCTTCGTTTGGGCACTCCAGATGTAGCTCTGTTGGCATCTCGGATCAACAGAAAAGTGCAAAGGTTTGTGGCCCACTCCTGGGACTCTCTTGCAGATGTCACAGACGCGCTGGTGGCCCCGTGGGGTCAGTATCAGCTGATGTATGCCTTTCCTCCTCTCAAGTTGCTGCCAAGACTTCTTCGCAGGATCGAGACGGAAGGGATTCTGGTCATTCCTGTGGCTTCCTGTGGCTTCTGGACTGGCCTCACTGAGCTTGGTATGCCGACCTGGTCAGGCTAGAAAACCACAATCGGGGGGATAAGCTTCTGGGAACTACCTGTTTGTTTATATTTGCTGCTTTTCTACCACACCGCATTTTAATTTTGGGTGGAGAGGTCACATGGTAAACCTCTGCCACATCCTCACCTATCAGATTTGACACTTTAAAATTACTTGTTAGTCATATCTCACCTTTTTTTTTTTTTTTTTTGTTTACCTCTCTCCTTTTTCTCTTTATTTTTCCATTTATTCCTCACATGCTGAAAGTGCTTAGGGTGTGTATGTTTGTATATGTATATATACAGTATCTCACAAAAGTGAGTTTAGACATTAATGGCTGTGTTGAGTTATTTTGAGGGGACAGCACATTTACACTGTTATATAAGCTGTACACTCACTACTTTACATTGTAGCAAAGTGTTTTCTCTTACGTCCTCCGACAGTCGCCGCCTCTTCATATTCGTCACATATGGGGGTATTAGACTTTGCTCCGAAGGAGTAGCTAGGCAACAGAATATGTTAACAATAAAGCTTTAACATATCCCACCCTCAAGGGGTGGTCCCCTCAGTCAATACCCTCCTACTTCCTGCAACCATATCTCAGTTTTAATGTCTAGCTTGTCAGGAGTGGCTGGCTCTCTCTGTGCTGGGACTTTCTGTCCCAGACTCTTTCTTCTTTTTAATATTTTGTTTGAGTTTTCTCTCTATCTTTACTTAGCTGTTATTTTTGTCAGCATTAGTTAGTTCTTCGGACGAAGAGGATCATGCGGACTGGGTCTCGGGCTGATCCCCCTGGTCGCAGGTCGTGGGTCAGTGGCTTCCCAGTCTGCCATCGAGCGTTCAGCCAGGTAACGCTCCTGGCACAGTGAACGACCCATCCCTGTTCGGTGCAGGGATGATTGGTGAGGTGGCTACCTCACCGGACGCTGTGCGGTTTCTTAACCTCCATTGTGTGCGTCTTGAATTGCGACTCTCCCTGCCTCATGTGCAGCGGCTTGTTCGCCTGTGCGGGTTCCCCACGCCATGTGAGGTAAGTGTATTTATGTGGGGACCTGTCTGTCTGGGAGCGTCTCAGTCTGGGACTGTGTAACCTGCCTTTAATCACACTGCTTGTCTCCCTATCTCTCGGCTGCATGCTGTCGGCTGCAAGGGGGGGGGGGGAGCTGTATGACACTGTGTGTGTCAGGCTGGGCAGTGTGAGAAGCTGTGTGCTGTGGGGCATGTTTTTTCTTGGCATGTTTGGGCATATACAGCGATCGCTGCGGCGATCTAACATGTATCCTTATATTGGGATGTAATGTGTGTGTTTTTATGCACTGTGGAGCGGCGTTTTCGGCGCCAAACGACGCCATTTTACCGGCGCCCGCTCCGGCCGCATGGTTTACATGCACGGCGGCCATTTTCTTGTAGCCTCCATAGGCTTACATAGAGCGCCCTGGCAGCATCACTTCCTCTTTCCAGGAACACCGATCGAGGCGGCAGCAGCAGCAGCGGGGTCTCCTCAGGTTTTATCCTTCTGTTCTTGCTATCCATTGCCTGTATTCAGTTTGTATATTCCCTGTGGGGGTCTCATTGTGCCTGAGTGTGGTGCGGTGGGCTGCGCTTGCCGCGCTTGCTAAAAGGGGGCAGTTAACCCTTGGTTGTCTGGCATTACAGGGGCAATGGATTCTCAGGAGGGCAAGTTTCCTACAGTATTGGTGGAAAGCCAGGGGACCGCTGTTTCCCCCCCAGGGGGGGATTTAGCCGCTATTGTGGCTGGCCTTGCTGCCCAGGTGCAAATGCTGGTGGCTGCTCAATCTACTAAACGGCCCAGAGTTGCTCTGTCCTCTGATTCTGAGGGTGAAGGTGATGGGGCTGTTCTGGCAGGGACCTCCTTATCGGGGGCCCGCTCCTCTCTTGATCTAGTGGGGTCTGAGGTAGAGGCTGAAGTTGAGGGGGTTGATAATTCTCCCCCTGGCTCGCCTGAAGAGCTTGCAATCATGGATGAGTTGATTGCTTCCATTAAGCAGACGCTACGTTTGCAGGACGAAGTGTGTCCCCCCGCTGCCTTGGCGGCTTATGGGACGCAGAGAAAACGCAGGACGCCGCAGGTTTTTCCCTGCAATGCTGATTTTCAGCGCGCTGTTAAGGATCAATGGCGCGATCTGCGCAAACCTTTTGCGGTACCAAGTAAATTCAAGCTGCGTTATCCTTTCTCGCCTGCCACTGATGAACGGTGGTGTGTGCCTCCGCCAGTGGATCATGCAATTGCGGTTTTGAACAAAGCCACTGCGATTCCTGCAGAGGGTTCCCCTGTTTTCCGTGATGCCACGGATAGGAGACTGGAGTCTCTTGCCCGTCATACTTATTCTGTTACGGGTTCTATGCTTAAGGCTCTGTTTGCTTCTCTCATGGCGGCCCAGGCGATCGCAAGTTGGACGCAGATGCTTAGGCGCGTCCTAGTGGCCGATTCGGCCTCGGCGGCGACTCTGGATATGGTGGATCAGATCCACCAGGGTGTCATGTATCCGTGTGATGCGGACCTGGACCTGATTCCGTTGGCTGCACGTGTGCACAGCGTGGCGGTGTTGTCTCGCCGTCTGGTTTGGTTGAAATGTTGGTCGGTGGACCAATCTTCACGTAAGACCTTAGCCAATCTGCCTTATGATGGGTCTCGCCTTTTTGGGGAGTCCCTGGATGTGTTGATTAAGGGGATCACCGGGGGTAAGAGCACTCTCTTGCCCCATTTCCCCAAGGCTAAGGGGGCTTCTGGGAAGAAGCATGCTAATTTTCGGCCCCCTCAGGGGTCCTTTCGTGCCTTTCGGCCGCACTACAAGGGCAAACCGTTCAAAGGCCAAGGCTCTCAGAAGAAGCCCTGGTCTGGGAAACAGAAGTCCGGCCAATCCGGACCTGCAGCCCATAACAGTTCGGCCTGAAGGGGCGCCCTCACCCAGTTTTGGGGTGGGGGGACGCTTGCTCGGTTTTCTTCAGCCCTGGTTGGCCCGTGTGCGGGACAGATGGGTTCTGGAAATCGTTCGATCTGGTTACAAGATCGAGTTTCTCTCTCGGCCGGAGAGCAGATTTTTTCCCTCAAATCTTCAACTGTCTCCAGAGCGCCTGCGGGATCTGCACCTGGCGGTGCGGGACCTGAGGGCTCAGGGAGTGGTGGTTCCGGTGCCTCATCGGGACAGATTTCGGGGGTTTTATTCCAATCTGTTCACCGTGCCCAGGAAGGAGGGCAAGGTTCGTCAGATTCTGGACTTGAAGGCTCTGAACCGCTCTGTGCGGGTTCGCAAGTTCCGCATGGAATCCCTGCGCTCGGTGGTGGCTGCCCTGGTTCCGGGGGAATTCATGGCCTCCATCGATTTGAAGGATGCGTACCTTCACATCCCCATATTCGAGGGTCATCAGAGATACCTTCGATTTGCCATTGCGGAGGATCACTACCAGTTCGTGGCGTTGCCCTTTGGTCTCGCCTCGGCTCCGCGGGTCTTCACCAAGGTGCTTGCACCGGTTCTGGCATTATTGAGGGCCCAGGGCATTTCTGTCCTGGGGTATCTGGACGACATTCTGGTTCGGTCTGCGACCAGACAGGGTCTGGAGGAGGACCTGTCTGTCACAATGCAAACTCTGCAGGAGTTTGGTTGGACGATAAATGTTCCAAAGTCGACACTGAGTCCGTCGGTTCGTCTCCCCTATCTGGGAATGATACTGGACTCGGTGCAGGCGAAGGTCTTCCTGCCGGAAGACAAACTCAGGACTCTTCAGGAGGAAGTCAGGTCCCTCAGGGACGTTCCACAATCGTCTCTGCGGACGTGTATGAGATGTCTGGGATTGATGGTCTTGGCCTTCGAGGCGATTCCTTTCGCGCAGTTTCACACGCGGGGTCTCCAAGCGGAGATCCTGTCCAGGTGGGACGGGCGACCTCAATCTCTGGATCTTCAGATCTCGTTGAGTCATCGCACCAGGGAAAGCCTTCTGTGGTGGCTCCAGTCCCCGTTGGTGTCCGGGGGCAAGTCGTTTCGTCCGATCTCGTGGACGGTAATCACCACGGATGCCAGCCTGTCGGGCTGGGGTGGTGTTCTGGGCGTTCTGTCCGCCCAGGGGACCTGGTCGGAGGGGGAGTCTTCCCTCCCGATCAACATTCTGGAATTGCGTGCGATAAGGCTCTGTCTTCATCGCTGGACGGACCGGCTGCAGGGCTGCCCGGTTCGGGTGCAGACGGACAATGCCACGGCGGTGGCCTACATCAACCACCAAGGGGGCACCAGGAGTGCCCGAGCGGCTCGAGAAGTGGCCGACATTCTATCTTGGGCCGAGACTCATGTCCCGGCGATAACGGCGGTTCACATTCCGGGAGTGGAGAACTGGCAGGCGGACTATCTGAGTCGCCAGACCCTGGATCAGGGGGAATGGTCTCTCCACCCGACTGTCTTCCAGATGTTGTGCGCGAAGTGGGGTCTTCCAGATGTGGACCTGTTCGCGTCTCGCCTCAACTGCAAGGTGAAGAGGTTCGTGGCAAGGACGCGCGACCCTCGGGCAGACGCGTCGGACGCGTTAGTGGCCCCGTGGCATCAGTACAGGCTGATGTACGCGTTTCCACCGATTCAGTTGCTGTCCAGGTTCCTTCGCAGGTTACACTCGGAACGCAGCACGGTGATTCTTGTGGCACCGGACTGGCCTCGCCGGTCCTGGTACGCAGACCTCGTGAATCTGGCGGTCGACGCCCCTTGGCGTCTGCCTCTTCGAGACGATCTACTGTCTCAAGGACCGATTTACCATCCTGCTTTACAGTCGCTGGCTTTGACGGCCTGGCTGTTGAGACCGAGGTCCTGAAGGAGAAGGGTCTCTCTCCAGAGGTCGTTCATACTTTGATCAACGCGAGGAAGTCTTCCTCGGGGAAGGTTTATTACCGTACTTGGAAGGCATATTTTGCCTGGTGTGAGTCCAGGGGGTTTTCACCCCGCACGTACTCGGTTTCCCGTGTGCTGTCTTTCCTTCAGACGGGTGTCGATCAGCGTTTGGCGCTGGCTACGATAAAGGGTCAGGTGTCTGCGCTGGCCGTTCTGTTTCAACGTCCCGTGGCTTCCAACTCCTTGGTTGGCACCTTTATTCAGGGTGTGCGGCATCTGGTTCCTCCTAGGAGGGATCCTTTGCCCCCTTGGGACTTGAATCTCGTTCTATCTGTGTTACAACGTGCTCCTTTTGAACAGATCAGGGAGATCTCGTTGTCTATGTTGTCCAAAAAGGTCGCCTTTTTGGTGGCGATCACTTCGGCTCGCAGAGTGTCGGAACTGGCGGCTTTGTCCTGCAAGTCTCCGTACCTGGTTGTTCATTTGGATAAGGTGGTCTTGCGACCTAATCCTTCTTTTCTGCCGAAACGAGTTTCGGAATTCCATCTTAACGAGGATATTGTTTTGCCTTCGTTGTGCACGAAGCCTAAACATCCAAAGGAGATGAGATTGCACTCTCTGGATGTTGTTCGGGCGATAAGGGTTTACCTTAAATCGACTGAGTCTTTTCGTAAGACGGACTCCTTGTTTGTTCTTCCAGAGGGTCCTCGGAAGGGCATGGCGGCTTCGGCCTCTACCATCGCCAAATGGATCAGGCAGACCATTGAACAGGCCTATGCCTTGCAGGGGAAGGTTCCCCCTGTGCCTGTGAAGGCGCACTCTACTAGATCTCTGAGTACGTCTTGGGCCTGCCGTCATGGGGCTTCTGTAGCCCAGGTGTGTAAGGCGGCGACTTGGTCGACCGTGCACACTTTCACAAAATTCTACAAAGTAGATGTTCAGGCATCGGCGGATGCTTCCTTTGGCCGCAAGGTTCTTAGTGCGGCTGTTCCCTAGGGTCCCTTGTGGGGACTCCTGGCTGTTGGGATAGTTTTTTGTATCCCCTGGGTTTTTTGTCTTTTCCTGGGTTGTTGCTCCTGTTGAGCACTTATTTTTGCTGTTGCCCAGCTGGTTTCCTTCCTTTGGTAAGGTTCCTTTCTTTGATGTGGAGACTGCGTTGCCTTTCGGCGCGGATGCGTTTCCCACCCCTCATGTTTGCACTGCTTTGGGACGTCCCCATATGTGACGAATATGAAGAGGCGGCGACTGTCGGAGGACGTAAGAGAAAACGGAATTTTTGTAAAATCTTACCTGTAAAATTCCTTTCTCTGAGTCCTCCGACAGTCGCCGCCCCCGCCCCTCTTTTGGGGTTTGAATGTATACTCTACTGCTATTCCACTAAAACTGAGATATGGTTGCAGGAAGTAGGAGGGTATTGACTGAGGGGACCACCCCTTGAGGGTGGGATATGTTAAAGCTTTATTGTTAACATATTCTGTTGCCTAGCTACTCCTTCGGAGCAAAGTCTAATACCCCCATATGTGACGAATATGAAGAGGCGGCGACTGTCGGAGGACTCAGAGAAAGGAATTTTACAGGTAAGATTTTACAAAAATTCCGTTATTTCTTCAGTATTGTCACATGAAAAGATATAATAAAATATTTACAAAAATGTGAGGGGTGTACTCACTTTTGTGAGATACTGTGTATACACACATACACTATATTACCAAAAGTATTGGGAAACCTGCCTTTACACGCACATAAACTTGAACCACTTCAGCTCCAGAAGGTTTTACCCCCCTAATGACCAGGTCCTTTTTTTTGGTGATTTGGCACTGCGTTGCTCTAACTGACAATTGCACGGTCGTGCGATGTTGTACCCAAATAAAATTGATGTCCTTTTTTCCCACAAATAAAGTTTTTTCTTTTGGTGGTATTTGATCACCTCTGTGGTTTTTATTTTTTGCGCTATAAACAAAAAAAGACTGACAATTTTGGGGGGAAACATTTTTTTTTTTTTTTTTTACTTTCTGCTATAAAACACATCTAATAAAAAAAATAAAAAAATCAAATTTCTTTATCAGTTTAGGCCAATTTGTATTCTGCTTCATATTTTTGGTAAAAAACAAAAAGCCTATATTAGTTAGTTTGCACAGAAGTTATAGCATTTACAATCTATGGGATAGATTTATGGACTTCTTTTTTTTTCTTGTTGTTTTTTCAATTGTTTTTATTAGTAATGGCGGCGAACAGTGATTTTAGTGGGACTGTGATCAGTGCTAAAAATATGCACTGTTATTGTATAAATGGCAGGGAAGGGGTTAACATCAGGGACGATCAAGGGGTTAGGTGTTCTCCTAGGGAATGCTTTTTAACTGGGGGGGGGGGGGGGGGTAGTGGACCGACTGCAGAAAGAGAGAGATCTGTGTTCCTGATTAGTAAAAGCACAAGATCTCGCTCTTCCCGTCTGACAGAACGATGGGCTGCCTTGTTTTTATAGGCAGACCACCTTTCTTTCATTCTCCTGAACGATCGCGGGTGGCCGGTGGCCTTTTATTGGCTCCCCCTGTGTGGTTCTGGCCATGCATGCGCTCATTTACAAAAATCCCGTACAGGTATGTGATTTTGCGCTTAGGGGCTGCCCTGCTGCAGTAAATGTATGTGGGGCTGTTCTTAACTGGTTGCCGACCGCCGCACGACTATATACGTCGGCAGTCAGCCCCGGCCAGGCAAAGTGACGTATATATACGTCACTAGCCTGTCACTTGCTTGGGAGCCAATAGCGGGCGAGCGCGCGCCCGCGGAGGCGCGCTCCCGCCCAGGCTCGTTTCCTAGCAAGTCTGTGCGTGTGACCGGCGGACCCGATGTCCGCCGGTCACTCACCGATCGTCGGTGCAGAGGGAGAAAGGCAGGCGGCTGATGTAAACAAGCCACCTGTCATTCTCCCCTGTGTAGGAATGGTGATCATACGGTTCTACTATGTAGGACCGTTGATCACTGTTCCTACACTAGTAGCCATGTCCAATCACAGTAAAAAGCACGCCCCTAGGGACACACTTAACTCCTCCTTCCCCAATAAAGATAACCCCTTCCCTGCCAGTGTCATTTTGCAGTAACAGTGCATATGTATAGCACTGATTACTGCAGTAATGTCACTGGTAACCCCAAAAGTGTCAAAAATGTCAGTCAAGGGTCCGATCTGTCCGCCCCAATGTCGCAGTACCGCAAAAAATAAATGCAGATCGCCGCCATTACGCGTTAAAAAAGAAAAACCACCAAAAATGACAGAAATCTTTCCCTTAGTTAGTAAACGCAATAACTTTTGCGCAAACCAATCAAAATACGCTTTTTGCGATTTTTTTTTTTTTTTTTTTTTTACCAAACATATGTAGCAGAAAACAAATTGGCCAAAAATGTTAAAAAATTTTGATTTTTACATTTTTTTGGGGGGGAATTTCATATAAAAAAAATGTGAAAAATATTGTTGTTTTTGCAAACTTTACGCTATTTTTTTGTTTATAGCGCAAAAAATAAAAATCGCACAGGTGATCAAATACCACCAAAAGAAAGCTCTGTTTGTGGGAAAAAAAGGATGTCAAATTCGTTTAGGTACAGCGTCGCACGACCGCGCAATTGTCCGTTAAAGTCACGCAGTAAAAAAATCGCAAAAAAAACCCTGGTCAGAAAGGGGGTAAAATCTTCCGGGGCTTAAGTGGTTAAGTGGTTAATGGCATGTGTATGTATGTATGTATAAATATATATATATATATATATATATATATATATATACATATGAGTATATAATGTGTGTGTAGATGCGTCATCTACTACTGACCCCTTAACTCTGTGTCATCTACTACTGATCTCTGCATCACCTACTCTCAACCCCCTGAACTCTGCCTCGCTAAGTCCTGAACTCCTCGTCACTTACTAATAATCCCTGAACCTTGCCTCACTAACTCCTGAACCTTTGTGTCACTTACTACTGAACCCCTGCACCCCGCGCCCCTTTAAGCTACAGCCAGTATTCAGCGCAATGAAAATCACACCCAATTTATGCTGTGGCGTGCTGCACTTTTTCTAGCTGGGAGGGCCCAACTTATAATTTTGCACACAAGCCCACTGCTTTCAAATAATGCCCCTGACCTGAGCTCATCACTACGCATACATTCCAGCTGACATCATACCCAAGCACCTGGTCTTTTTAGTCACCTGCTCGAATTACAAATTGGCGCATGTGGCACCATGCGACCTATTCGCCAGGCCTATCCCCCAACAGCTTGTAGATTCCTGTCTTAGTCGGGGGGAGAAAGCCTGCTTGAAAACTGACAAATTGCTTGCAGTGAAAAGGAGGGATACACGGAATGTTTTCGTTCTGTCCTCCATTCACGCAGACACGACGGTCCAAATTCATGCAGCAACTGGTGTTTTGGAGAAGCCTATCTGTGTCCACGAATATAACCTTAACCACTTGTTGACCGCTCACATTGAGCCTACTGCGGCAGAGTGGCTCTCCTGGGTCCAGCGACGTAGGCCTACGTCGCTGGATCCCGCCCCCTCTCGGCGGCATGCACGCGCTGCCGGAGGCTCGCTCCCACTGTATTCAGACACAGTGGGAGTCGGGCCAGGGGAGGAGAGTCGGTGATCACCGCCGCTCTTCCCCGATCGTCGGGGACAGAGTGAGGAAATCCGCCCGCTTGCGCGGAACTAGCTGGCCACGCTGTAGCCATCATTCTGCTATAGTGCAGTCTGCCAGTGGTTTAAACAGTTTCTCTTCTAGATCTAGTATTCATTTTTTCACTACACTATACAGCTACCATGTTTCCACGAAAATAAGACCTACCCTGAAAATAAGACCTACTGTGATTTTCCAGCATGGTTGCAATATAAACCCTACCCCGAAAATAAGCCCTAGTTTAACCACTTAAGGACTGCCCGCCGCAGTTTTACTGCGCCAAGCAGGCCCTCCTGCGTGAATTGATGTAGCCCTACATGGTCGCGCACCTGCTGCTAGGGGGCGAGCACGTGCCGCCGGCAGCGCGCTCCCGCCCCCTCTCGGCAGTGGGAACTCCGATGCACGGGGCCGGCACAGCTGACCACTCTTCTCTCTGGAACTATCACAGAGTGCCTGTGATCCTTCTATTTAGGATTACAGGTCTCAGTGATCATTTCAAAAGCCCCCCCCCACAGTTAGAAACACTCCCCCTAGGCTTACATTTAACCCCTTGATCACCCACTGTTAACTCCTTCCCTTCCAATGTCATTATTACAGTAACAGTGCATATTTACAGCACTGATTACTGTAGTAATGTCACTGGTCCCCTGAAAAGTGTAAAAAATGTCAGTTAGGGGTCCGATCTGTCCGCTGCAGTGTCGCAGTCCCGCTAAAAATCGCAGATCGCCGCCACTACTAGCAAAAAAAAAAACAATAAAAATTACATAAATCTTTCCCGTAGTTGGTAGAAGCGATAACTTTTGCGCAAACCAATCAAAATACGCTTATTCCGATTTTTTTTTTACCAAAAATATGTAGCAGAATACAAATTGGCCTAAAATGTTACAAAAAAAATATTTTTACATTTTTTTTGGGTAATGTTATATAGCAGAATGTGAACAATATTGTTTTTTTTTTTTTCAGAATTGTCGTTCTTTTTTGTTTATAGCGCACAAAATAAAAATCACAGAGGTGATCAAATACCACCAGAAGAAAGCTCTATTTGTGGGGAAAAAAGGACATCAATTTTATTTCAGTACAGTGTCGCACAACCTCGCAATTCCCTGTTAAATAACGCAGTGCCAAATTGCAAAAAATGGCCTGGTCATTAAGGGGGCAAACCCTTCCGGTCCAGAAGTGGTGTAAAATTCTTTAAACCATTCTATTACAGTATTATATAATGTACAATGTGTGTGTTTCTGTAATATTATTGTGCCAAGTACCTTTGTTACAGCGTCGCCCAGCTGACCTCCCACTGCTCTCCTCCTCTTCTCACGGTTGGCAGCAGGGGATCTGGGCCCGTCTCTCTTGGAGCGGGGTAGAGAACTCCGGCAGGTCACATAAGCACCCAGCGGCGTTATAACAAAGGTATTTGACACAATTATATTACAGCAACACACATTGTACATTATAATAGAGTGGATTATAGGATTTTCCAACCACTTTAACCACTTAAGCCCCGGAAGATTTTACCCCCTTCCTGACCAGACCCCTTTTTTCAACTTGCCACTTTGTGATTTTAACTGACAATTGCGCGGTCATGCAATGCTGTACCCAAACGAAATTTACATCCTTTTTTTCCCACAAACAGAGCTTTCTTTTGGTGGTATTTGATCACCTCTGCACTTTTTATTTTTTTGCGATATTAATAAAAAAGTGTGAAAATTTTGAGAAAAAAATTACATTTTCAACTTTGTCTTTTTAAAAAATATCCAATATACTCAATTTATGTCATATATTTTGGCCAAAATGTATTTAGCTACATGTCTTTGACAAAAAAAAATTCAATGAGCGTATTTTTATTGGTTTGCACAAAAGTTATAGCATCTACAAACTGGTGTAAATACTGAAATTTACGCAGCTTTAATTTCTGACTGCCTATCTCATGTCATGAAGTGCTAAAATGGCAGGGCAGTACAACCCCCCCCCCCCCCCCCCAACTACCACTTTTTGGAAAGTAGACATCCTAAGGAATGTCCTGAGAGGCATGTTGAGATCATTGAATATTTCATTTTTTTGTCACAGGTGTTTGAAAAATGACTAAAAAAAAAAATGTTTTTTTTTTTACACAAAGTTGTCATTGAAATTATATATTGCTCACACATGCCATGGGTATGTGTGTAATTACACCCCAAAATATATTCCGCTGCTTCTCCTGAGAAGGGATACCACATATGTGAGACTTTTTAGGAGCCTAGCTGTGTACGGGACCCCGAAAACCAATCCCCACCCCATCAGAATTTCAAAGGGCGTACATTTTTCTGCATTTTCTCACTACCTATAACGGTTTAGGAGGCCCTGAAATGTCAAGATACCACAAAACCCCCCCAAATGACCCCATTTTGGAAAGTAGACATCCCAAGCTGTTTGCTGAGAGGCATGGTGAGTCCATGGAATATTTCATATTTTGCCACAAGTTTTGGGAAAATTAAAACATTTTTTTTAACCCAAAGTTGTCACTAAAAGATAACCCAAAGTTGTCACTAGGGATGCACCGAAATGAAAATTTTGGGCCGAAACCGAAAATGCAGGATGCCCTTGGCCGAAAACCGAAACCGAAACCGAAAATGACTTTTTCCCCAAAAAAAATTTGAAATGGATAGAACAGGGACATAAACCAAAAACAGGCAGCGACGTACACCTACACCTGTCGCTGCCACCCTGTCACAGTATATGTACTGTGATGGGTTGGCAAGAGGTTAATTTAATTACCAATGGTATTTGTATTATGAGGCATGAGGGGTTAATGTATTGTCACTGCTGGTCACTCATCTATTAGTGACTGACCAGTGGCAGGTAATTAACCCCTTTGTGCTGCATTAGTGCAACCAGTGTTAATTAACACTGACACTGGTTGCACTAATGCAGCACAAAAGGGGTTAATTAACTGCCACTGGTCAGTCACTAATAGATGAGTGACCAGCAGTGACAATACATTAACCCCTCATGCCTCATAATACTAATAGCATTGGTAAGCTGCCTCAGCTCCCCTCCCCCTTCCCCCACTGCCTCAGCGTCCTCCTCCTCGGGTGTCCTCTCCTGCATTCAAAAGTCCCGCCTCTGGCCGGCGGCACCGCCTCTCAATGATGTCCCTACTACTCTGTGCATTATGAATGGACATACTAGGCGGGGGGCGGGGCGAGCGGCCGCTATAGAGAGAACTATTGTGATCCTTCACTGTCAGCTCCTCACGTCTATGTATGAATGAGAACTTAACTGAGCTGACACCGGGCGGGGGGGCGGGTGGAGCGGCCGCTATTAGCTGTGACTATGTGAGAGCTTCTCTTCCTTGTCAGCGGAGATACGTGCCTGTCAGGGAAGTGAAACTCTCACATAGTCACAGCTAATAGCGGCCGCTCCGCCCGCCCCCCCGCCCGGTGTCAGCTCAGTTCAGTTCTCATTCATACATAGACGTGAGGAGCTGACAGTGAAGGATCACAATAGTTCTCTCTATAGCGGCCGCTCGCCCCGCCCCCCGCCTAGTATGTCCATTCATAATGCACAGAGTAGTAGGGACATTATTAAGAGGCGGACGGCCGGCCAGAGGCGGGACTTTTGAAACCTGCCCTGCGCTGCGCTGCGCCCTCCTCCTTCCCCACGGCGGCCATTTTTATTTTCGGCACTGTTAACCCATTATCGGCCGAAATGAGAGAGGCTCATTTTCGGCCGATAATTTCTGTGGCCGAAATTTCGGTGCATCCCTAGTTGTCACTAAAAGATAAATTTCTCACACATGACATGGGTATATGTGGAATGACACCCCAAAATACATTCTGCCGCTTCTCCTGAGTATGGGGATACCCCATGTGTGAGACTTTTTGGGAGCCTAGCTGTGTACAGGACCGCGAAATCCAATCAACACTCTCAGGTTTTCTAATTGCGTAAATTGTGCATTTCACCTCTGCACTACCTGTCACAGTTTCGGAGGCCTTACAATTCCAAGATAGCACAAAACCCCCCCAAATGACCCCATTTTGGAAAGTAGACACCCCAAGCTATTTGCTGAGAGGCATGGTGAGTCCATGGAATATTTTATATTTTGCCACAAGTTCCGGGAAATATATATATATTTTTTTTTTTTTTTTACACAAAGTTGTCACTAAATGATATATTGCTCACACATGCCATGGGTATATGTGAAAAGACAACCCAAAATACATTCTGCTGCTTCTCCTGAGCATGGGGATACCCCATGTGTGAGACTTTTTGGGAGCCTAGCTTTGTACGGGACCCCGAAAATCAATCACCATCTTCAGGTTTTCTAAGGGCGTAAATGTTTGATTTTACTTCTCACTACCCATCACAGTTTCGGAGGCCCTGAAATTTCAAGATAGCACAAATGACTCCATTTTGGAAAGTAGACACCCCAAGCTATTTGCTGAGAGGCATGGTGAGTCCATGGAATATTTTATATTTTGCCACAACTTTCAGGAAAATTACAATCAACACTCTCAGGTTTTCTAATGGCGTAAATTGTGCATTTCACCTCTGCACTACCTGTCACAGTTTCGGAGGCCCTAAAATTCCAAGATAGCACAACCCCCCCCCCAAATGACCCCATTTTGGAAAGTAGACACCCCAAGCTATTTGCTGAGAGACATTGTGAGTCTATGGAATATTTTATATTTTGCCACAAGTTCCGGGAAATATATATATATTTTTTTACACAAAGTTGTCACTAAATGATATATTGCTCACACATGCCATGGGTATATGTGAAATGACACCCCAAAATACATTCTGCCACTTCTCCTGAGTACGGGGATACCCCATGTGTGAGACTTTTTTTGCAATCTAGCCGAGTACAGGACCCGAAAACCAATCCCCACTTTCAGGCTTTCCAAGGGCGTAAATTGTTGATTTCACTCCTGACTACCTATCACAGTTTCGGAGGCCGTGAAATGCCAAGACAGCACAACCCCCCCCCCCCCCAAATGACCCCTTTTCGGAAAGTAGACACCCTAAGCTATTTGCAGAGAGGCATGTTGAGTGTTTTGCAGATCTCACTTTTTGTCACAAAGTTTTGGAAATTGAAAAAAGAGGAAAAGAAATAATTTTCCTGTTTTTTCTTAATTTTCCAAAAAAAATGAGAGCTGCAAAATACTCACCATGCCTCTCAGAAAATAGATTGGAGGGTCTACTTTGCAAAATGGGGTCATTTGGGGGGATTTTGTGCCATCTTGACATTTCATGTCCTTCAAAAGTGTGATAGGTAGTAAGGAGTGAGATCAACAATTTACGCCCTTAGAAAGCCAGAAGGTGCGGATTGGTTTTTTCGGGTCCTGTACGCGGCTAGACTGCCAAAAAGTCTCACACATGAGGTATGCCTGTACTCAGGAGAAGCAGAAGAATGGATTTTGGGGTGTCATTTCACATATACCCATGGCATGTGTGAGCATTATATCATTTACTGACAACTTTGTGTAAAAAAACAAAAAAAAAAATAATAATATTCCCGAAACTTGTGGCAAAATATAAACTATTCCATGGACTCATCATGCCTCTCAGCTAATAGCTTGGAGTGTCTACTTTGCAAAATAGGGTCATTTGGGGGGGGGGGGGGGGGTTGTGCTATCTTGAAATTTCAGGGCCTCTGAAACTGTGACAGGTAGTGCAGAGGTAAAATAAGCAATTTACGCCATTAGAAAACCTGAAGAGGGGGATTGGTTTTTCGGCGTTCCGTACACAGCTAGGCTACCTAAAAGTCTCACATATGTGGTATCCCTGTTCTCAGGAGAGGCAGCAGAATGTATTTTGGGGTGTCATTTCACATATACCCATGGCATGTGTGAGCAATTTATCACTTAGTGACAACTTTGTGTAAAAAAACAACAGAAAAAAAAGAAACAATAATTTTCCAGAAACTTGTGGCAAAATATAAAATATTCCATGGACTCACCATGCCTCTCAGCAAATAGCTTAGAGTGTCTACTTTGCAAAATAGGGTAATTTGGGGGGGTTTTGTGCTATCTTGAAATTTCAGGGCCTCTGAAATTGTGACCGGTAGTGCAGAGGTAAAATAAGCAATTTACGCCATTAGAAAACTTGAAGATGGGGATTGGTTTTCGGGGTCCCGTACACAGCTAGGCTCCCAAAAAGTCTCACACATGTGGTATCCCTGTACTCAGGAGAAGCAACAGAATGTATTTTGGGGTGTCATTTCACATATACCCATGGCATGCGTGAGCAATATATCATTTAGTGACAACTTTCTGTAAAAAAAACAAAAACAAATTGTCATCTTCCCGAAACTTAGGGCAAAATATAAAATACTCCATGAACTCAATATGCCTCTCAGCAAACAGCAAGCTTTGGGTGTCTACCTTTCAAAAAGGGGTCATTTGGGGGTGTGTTTGAACTGTCCCGGCATTTTATGCTCAATCTTAGCCACACATCACCCACTCTTCTAACCACTTGAAAACCAAGTCTTTTCTGTGACTTTTTGTTTACATGAAAAAATATTTTTTTTATACTAGAAAATTACTTTGAACCCCAAACATTATATATTTCTTTAAAGCAGAGGCCCTATAGAACAAAAAGGTGGATGTTGCAAATTTTTTTTGTCACATGGTATTTGCGCACAGATTTTCCAAACGTAATTTCTGCGAAAAAAAATTTATTTTTTTAATTTATTTCACAAATACACTATATAATTCCAAATTGTTTGAGAAAATTTAAAAGATGATCTTAGGCCGAGTACATAGATACCAAACATGACATGCTTTAAAAAGTGCGCACGCCTGTGCAGCGGCAACAAACTACATACATTTTTAAAAGCCTTTAAAAGTCTTTACAGGTTACCACTTTAGACTTACAGAGGAGGTCTACTGCAAGAATTACTGCACTCGACCTGGCGTTCGCTGCGATACCTCACATGCATGCTGCAATTGCGGTTTACATATGACACTAGACCAACGCTTGCGTGCGCCTTTGCGCGCAAGCACGGGGGGGGGGCTTGATTTTTATTTTTTTTATTTATTTTGCTTTTTTATGTTATTTTGACACCTTTCCTTTCATTTTTTTTTTTTTTTTTTTAATAATTTTTATTGTTATCACAGTGAATTTAATCCCCTATGATAGCAATCTGTAGTGACAGGTACTCTTTTTTTAAAAATTGGGGTCTTTTAGACTCTAGATCTCTCCTCTGACCTTAACACATCTGACCACACCAAAATTGGTGTGATAAAATACTTTCCCAATTTCCCAATGGCGCTGTTTATTTCTGTCGAAACAGAAGTCATGAAATGTTCGTAGCTTCCGGTAGCTTAGGCCATAGAGATGATTGGAGCCATTCCTAAATCTGCAGGCATCATCCTGGTATAACCACTCAAAGTCCAGCAACGTACCAGTACATAGCTGGTCCTTGTTTGGCATATAGTGTAGGTTTTTTTTTTTTCATGCAGCCTGTGGGCTGAACGAAAAAAAAGAGAACCTAACAGAAATCAGCACAGGAATATTGTGTAGTATTAGGGCTCTTTCGCATGGTTCGCCTCCGTAGGCGGATCCGTGTTGCTCAGCGGGGATCGATCCGCGATCCCCGCTGAGCCGGCGGATGACAGCTCCGTCTCCGCTTGCAGAGCGGAGAGGGAGGTGTCTCAGCCCCCGCTGCCCTCTATGGGGGATCGGATGAGAGCGGACCGCTTGTCCGCTCTCATCAGATCCGATCCGATTACTGAACGGATGGAAAAATAGGGTTTCCATCCGTCCAGATTTCACACACAGGATCGGATGCGGATGGCAGCGGGTGTCAGCGGAGGTGTCTCCGCTGACACCCGCTGCCCCATAGAGCTGCATGGAGGATCCGATCAGATCCGCTTAAAAAACTGACAGGCGGATCCCTTACACACCATTAACCGCCCAAACAGCCACCCACTGAATTTAATGATGGGTATACATGACAATATTCCACGTATACCTAAAAGGTATTTTAACTGCAGTGCTGAAATCAGCCTATCACCACGGCTGCTGCCAGCAAAGGTATCCATATATGCTGTTCGCAAACACTGTTTGTGTCAGAATATATAAAATCAATGTGGCATCTGACGAGTACCTGCAAGAGAAACAGGTTAACAAAAGAATGAAAAACAAACAAAGTACAGTAAAAGTATAGTAGGAAGAGTTGAAGAACATAAAAAATGACTGACACAACAACTGTTTTTGGATTTTTTATTTTTTTTCGGAACACTTTTTTTTGTGAACTGCGATTTTCCAGCTTGGGTCTCTCAAAATGTCGATAGCCATTGAACATCTTTCGAGACCCTGTGTTTGTGTGCCCTACACTGTGTCGTGCTGTACCCTACACTAAAACTCCACTAGTGTATGGTAGCGCTCGAAACATTCCCAGATGCAGAGACCAGGTTGGTCAGGACATCTGGGACAATAATAGTGGGTGTCACGCCTAAATCCGCGCCTGCTACAGACACGGCATCTTCTTTGGGGGTGAGTTTGGGTAGGGGTACGCGCAGTGGCGACCTGTGCATAGGGGGCGCCAGGGCGCCGCCCCCCCTAAAAAAAAAAAAGATTACAAAAAGAACAATAAAGTTTTAAAAAAAAAAATCGCGTTCGCCGGCCTATGTGGTGGCTATGGGGGGGTGGGGTTTACGACCCAGCAGAGGCGCCGATTGGCTGCCTTCTGGGACGTAACCTGGGCGCAGGTCATAGCACTAGGACACCCCCACTTTCGTGATATCCTGGCTGTGATTGGTCCAGTCTCCAGCCTGGACCAATCATCATCCAGGACATCCGATTGCTGACCCCACTGATGTCGCAATGGGGGCGGTGCCGGTGCGTGCGTCAGTCACGCACCGTCACTGCCCGATCTCCTTCCCGCCGCCCGGACCGATCGGAAGACCCAGAGAGCCCGCCGCCATCAAAGAAGACTGAAGAGGACGAGACAAGCAGTGCCGTGGACGGTTCCCGGAATTCCACCGCCGTCAGAAGAAGAGGACTCGAGGAGAGGAGCAGCGCCGTGGACATCTCGCAGGCAGCCCAGGAGGAGAGCAGGTAAGTGATTAAAGCCGACCTGTGACCTCACCTGTGCCATGCCTATACCATCACCTGTACCATGCCTATACCATCACCTGTGCCATGCCTGTACCATCACCTGTGCCATGCCTATACCATCACCTGTGCCATGCCTGCACCATCACCTGTGCCATGCCTATACCATCACCTGTGCCATGCCTGTATCATCACCTGTGCCATGCCTATACCATCACCTGTGCCATGCCTATACCATCACCTGTGCCATGCCTATACCATCACCTGTGCCATGCCTATACCATGACCTCAAAGTCACGCAATTTTTTTACTGCGTCTTTTGCCGCAAAGCAATACCTATTACATTTTTCTTTTTGCGCCCCCCCCCCCCAAAATTTTGAGCACCAGCCGCCACTGTGTACACGGGAGGACATGTGGAAAATGTCTCTCATGCAGCCGGCTCACTGCATCTGGAAGGGGAAGTTGGGCAGGCATGCCTCCTGGGTACAGGTAGGCAAGGATGATCGCTTCCTGGAATTCTCGGAAGGATCCAGTTCGTCCTGACGCCCTGCATAGGACAAAGGCGTTCAGCATAGCCAATTGGAATAAATAAACAGACATTTTTTTTGTACCAGCGTCTGGCTTTATGGGCAACTAAATACGGCGCCAAAAGCTGGTCGTTAAGGTCCACCCCTCCCATATTAAGGTTATATTTGTGGACACAGAGGGGTTTCTCCATAACGCCAGTTGCTGTAGGAATTTGGATCGTCGTGTCTGCGTGAAGGAAGGACAGAACGAAAACCTCCCGTGTATCCCTCCACTTTACTGCAAGCAATTTGTCAGTTTTCAAGCAGGCTCTCTCCTCCCGACTAAGATGGGATTTTACAAGCCTTTGGGGGAAGCCCCGGCGATTAGGTCGCACGGTGCCACATGCGCAAATTTGTAATTCAGAAAGATGACTAAATAGTGGCACGCTTGTGTAGAAGTTGTCCACGTACAAATGGTACCCCTTTCCGGATAAGGGTGACACCAAGTCCCAAACTATCTTGCCGCTGCTCCCTATGTAGTCTGGGCAGTTGGGGGGCTCCACAGTGTTATCTTTTCCCTCATAGACCCGGAAACTAACTGTATAGCCTGTGGCCCTGTCACAGAGCTTGTACAGCTTGGCCCCGTACTTGGCACGCTTACTGGGGAGGTACTGTTTCATAGCAAGGCGGCCAGTAAATTTAATCAGGGACTCGTCAACGCAGACAACTTGTTCGGGGGTAAACAAGGCAGCAAACCGCTGATTGAAGTGGTCCATCAGCCGATCATATGCAGGGTCTCCCCGAGGACGACAGGTTTCATTGTCGCTGAAATGCAAAAATCGCAGAATTTGCTCATATCTCGCCCTGGACATGGGGGCAGAGTACATGCGCATATGGTGAAGTGGGCTAGTGGACCAATATAGCCGCAATTCACTCTGTTTGGTTATGCCCATGTTGAGGGAAAGGCCCAGAAAGATTTTAAAATCGGAAACCGTTATAGATTTCCAGCCGAATGGTCTGGCAAGGGGCGAATTTGGGTTGGCGGCGATAAATTGTTGTGCATATAAATTTGATTGATCCACAATAGATCTGAAAAGATCTTCTGTGAAGAACAGCTCAAAAAAGTTGAGGGGCGTAAAACCAGCTGTCTCCACATGGATTCCAGGTTGGGCAGTGAATGGGGGAAGTACTGGCGCTGTAGAATCAGTGGGTTGCCAATTGGGATATGCCAGCGCATCAGGGAGGGCACTATGGGCTCTGCGGGCCTGTCTTCGAATATGCGGTAGCTGCGGGCCACTACTCGTGCTAGCCACCGCACCAGCTTCAACTGCACTTATGGGACTCGCCACGTCACTAAGTGTTACTGCAATGCTGGTTGTACTAGGTCCAGGGTGTACTAGGCCACTGGCGCTTGCCAGGTCACCAGAAGGATGAGCGGCTGTAGTACTGACACTCTGCTCCATACGAGCACCCTGCGATTCCTGCATCTCAACAACTCCAGAATGGGGTCGGCTACACCTGGGTCTAACAGGGACCCATCCGTCGTCGGAGCTATCTGTCAGGGAGCCGCTGCTGTCATCAGGTTCATATACTGACCCTGATTCTGCCAGTGAGGCTTCCCTATTGCTCTCATCTGACATGGTCAGTATACTATAAGCCTCTGCACTACTGTACCAACGTTTGGACATTTTGGTAACTAAATTTACCGGTACAGTAGTGTGACTCACAGGTAATAAAAGCACCTGGTTGTCAAGGACTATTTCAAGCGCTACCAAAAAAAAACTGCTAATGCTAGCAGGGATCAGGCCTGACCCTGCTAACACGGCGGTTTTGTGTGTTGTGTTTTTTTGTAAGTGACAGTAATCTATTGATTACTACACTTGCCTGGGCGGGGTGGGCTGGGCAGAGGGCTTAAACGCAGGTGCTGGCAGGAATCAGTGCTGATCGTGCAAACACAGCGTTTTGGGAACCCTAAACTATGGGGACGCTAGTATAGTTCTGATCAGATCAGATATTGATCTGTTCAAACACTTTACTAGTAATGGAAGTGTATGTGCGCGTGTGTGTGTGTGTGCGCGTGTGTGTGTGTGTGGTAATCAAGGGGTTGTTTCTAACTATGCGCCGGGGATCTGCGCTATTTTAGACTGACACTAACACTACCTAATGTCACCTGTGTCACTAATAATAGTGATCAGAAAAAAACTCTACACTATAAAAGTGACACTATGACAGGGCAATGAAGGGGTTAACTGGGGGTGATCAGGGGGGGATCAGGGGGTTAAATCTTTATTGGGGGGGTGGTGGGGACCCCAAACCTCCTTTGGGACAGAAACTAACTCGCTAGCGCAAACTCAAGTCACAATCACACTAATACAAAATACAGTAAAACTATATAACGTGTGTATTAGTGTGCAATGTGACAGGGGGGAAGGGGTTAACTGGATGTGATCAGGGGGGGATCAGGGGGTTAAATATTTATTGGGAGGGGGTGGCGGGTATCCTAAGGATAAAAGGAACGACCGCAAGCGCTAAACCTGGTCACAAGTCACACTTATACGGGTATATAGAAAATTCTATATACTGTATACAGTGTGTGTTGTTACAGGGGGTGTAGGGGTGATCAGGGGGTTAAATCTTTATTGGGGGGTGTGGCGGGGACCCTAAACCTACTTGGGACAGAAACTAAGTCGCTAGCGCTAACTCAAGTCACAATTGCACTAATACAAAATACAGAAAAACAGTATATTACGTTTGTATTGGTGTGCAATGTGACAGGGGGGAAGGGGTTAACTGGGGGGGATTAGGGGGTTAAATCTTTATTGGGTGGGGGGGGTGGCGGGTATTTTAAGTGAAAAGGGAGGGCCGCAAGCGCTTCACCTGGTCACAAATCACACTTATACGGGTATATAGGAAAATGCTATATACTGTATACAGTGTGTGTTGTGACAGGGGGTGTAGGGGTGATCAGGGGGTTAAATATTTATTGGGGGGTGTGGCGGGGACCCTAAACCTACTTGGGACAGAAACTAAGTCGATAGCGCTAACTCAAGTCACATTCGCACTAATACAAAATACAGAAAAACAGTATATTACGTTTGTATTAGTGTGCAATGTGACAGGGGGGAAGGGGTTAACTGGGGGGATCAGGGGGTTAAATCCTTATTGGGGGGTGGCGGGTATTTTAAGTGAAAAAGGGCCGCAAGCGCTACACCTGGTCACAAATCACACTTATACTTATACTGGTATATAGGAAAATGCTATATGCTGTATACAGTGTGTGTTGTGACAGGGGGTGTAGGGGTTAACTGGGGGGGGCGATCGGGGGTTAAATGTGCCTATCTAAGTGTGTGTATGTGTGCTTGGTGCAGTTACTCACAGTTAGATGTGCTCTCATCTCTCAATGAATCCAAAAAGGATCATGGGAGGGGATAGCAGGTCTTTTCTGAGCCTGTGTTTACATTACACAGGCTCAGCATGGAATCTGATTGGGCAGGACCGATCAACAGGTCCAGGCCAAAAATCATTGGCTTGGACCTGATGACTGATCGGTTCTGAACCCAATCAAGCCATCGGCGGCGGGGGGGGGGGGGCAGGAGCGCGCACCAGACAGGCGGGAAGCAGTAACGTAGTCCTACGTCACTTTGCCTGCACTGGGCTGACTGCCGCAGTAAATAGTCGTGCGGCGGTCGGCAAGTGGTTAACTCATAATGTTAAATGCTAATGACTCTTGAGCTGACAGGCAGAGAGGGAGAGGGGGAGAGAAGACAGGGGGGGGCACAGGAACTGGCAAATACACATTTCATAATAAGACCTACTCTGAAAATAAGCCCTACTGTGTCTTTTGTTGCCAAAATTAATATAAGACTCTGGCTTATTTTTGGGGAAACACGGTATGAAATCCAAACTGAGCATTGGTAATGCGTAAATCCCCTGTAAGGTTTTATTTTCAGCTGAATCACTAGGGAGATTTTTCTTCACTTCTCTTGAAGACACAACAGAAAGTAAGAGAAAATCTTTTCAAAGTAAAGGAAGTCATCTCAGACAGTTTTCACCAACCAAGTTCCCCACTGAAATTTCCACTCCGTTCCCGTTTTGGTTACAACACAAGATGCTGGAATTGCTTTCACTCTGTCCCACTGACAATGGTCATCAGAGCATGGGGTGAGAGTGAATTTGCATTAAAAAAAATCTTACATTGGTTTTTGTCCTTTCATACTCAATCCAAAATGAAATAATGATTTTTGGCTTCAAATACACTTTTAATGAATCTGTGTGGTTTGATCATTAAAGGTCACAAGAATAAAAGCTGTCAAATAAATCTACTTAAAGTGACTTTCTGGCTAGTTACACATGAAACCGCCCAATATACATACAGAGATGTAAAGTTTTTATTATTTTATTAGAAAAATAAACATTTATACAGTCAACTTTATATGGAGATAATCTATAAGTACATAGAATGTATTTTATTATGTCCAGCCTTTAACCATGCAGCCAAACGCCATCACACTTTATGTAGATATTTTTTTTACTTATAGAGCATCATAATTTAATAGAAATGTATTAATATGCCAGAGTATCAGTGATTCCAAGTTATCACAATCCCCATTTAAAAGGAAATCTGGCATGAAATACCAAATGCCTGGCTGACATGCTGACCCTCTAACTTTAATCGTTTAAGTCACCGGCTATGGTAACGAATACTTGTAAGGACTTTTCTTTGAATTCTCTAAAATGCCTATTTCTTTTCCATCAGTGACTCAAAATGTACTGAAACTCGGGACATCCAGGCAACAAGCTTTTCCAGGAGGTCAGCAGCATTGGCCACCTGAGTGTCTCACTTAAAGTTATATTGAATCTGTCATAGGTAAGGCAAAATTACAAAGTGACAGTGCAGCCAAGAGACTGTAAAACTTATATGAAGTTCCTGCTGCCATTGCCTATTACTCAGTTGTGGAAAAACCCATGCTTTGAGCCTCATCATTATAGGACCAGCTTATGATCCACATAGAAGCTGCAAATGAGTATGACCTTTGAGCACTACATGGCAGTGCTCAGAATGAATTTTATGTTACTTTGTATCACTTATATGGACCCTGCAACAATATGCTACTTGCATATTTAGTGAATGTCCAAGCGCTCATGTTCTTTTTATATAAATACTGGAGATATTTTAGAATGACAAACCAGCTGCATTTTACCAATAAATAATATCTATGTCCTGTCTTGTAGACAATTATAGCTTACTTTCATTCAGATCTGCTTATGATACACCTGCCTTAAGTGACATACGGACATCACAATATAGTTCACATACAAGTAGACAAAGTCAGCAGAAGATGGATATGCATTCAAAGCATAAATGTTTGTCGTACATATGGTGCTGTAAGCTATTGGTTGCAGCCACTTCCTTCAACTCCTAGAACATACATGTATGATGTAGAGGAAAGGGACCTTCATACATCATCTATCTGTATATTTCCATGTCAGTGAATAGCAGATCTCAGTATATGATCTGGGATTTTTAGTTTTGTGGTGGATGTCACACTACGTAGTCTACTCTTTGTCTGGACATCATCATTGCTCTTTTTATCTGTTCGTAAGACACAAACATTACGACGTTCCATGAGCCCAGCCGTAAGAAAGATGGGACAAACCTGTGGAGAGACAATGCAAAAATCAATCATTAGTTTTTTTTTAATGTGTTAATTCTATAATGGTTATCTAAATACTATGCATTGTATTTTTTAATAGAATAACTGCTTTTATACAACTTCCATAATATCAGCTGACTTTTATTGAACAGTAAAATAGATATCAATATGCAAACATATTCATTTCTCCCAAGCCCTCCAGCTCTCTAGCTCTTTTATCACCTCCTCCTATGCTCGCCTTTAGGGCTTATCCAGAGCCTCTCCAATCCTATGGAACTCCCTACCCCGATCTGACAAACTATCTCCTACTCTGTTCACTTTTAGGGATCCCTGAAAACCCTCCTTTTTAGAGAAGCCTATCCTGCCCCCGGCTATCAACTGTACTTTTATTTTCTCCATCAGCACACCCCCCACAGTTATTACCTTTTGTATCAATTGACACTCCCTTTGGGATTGTAAGCTCTTATGAGCAGGGTCCTCTGATTCCTCCTTTAATAAACTGTATTGGAACTCTACTGTCTGCCCCCATGTTGTAAAGCGCTGCGCAAACTGTTGGCACGATATCAGTTATGTAATATAATAGGAATACCATTGTAGGCATTACAGTAAACCCCCCTCCATCGCGGGGGTTACGTTCCGGAGCCACCCACGAAAAGTGACAATCCGCGAAATAGAAAGACCCTATTTAAATACACTCTAGGCATGTTTTTATAACTTTCACTGTACTTTTAAAAGCATTTTAAGGTCTTAAAACACACTTTTAAATCAATAGAAACCCATTTAAACACATAAAAGATACTGAGAGACAGAGCAAGAGCAATGGAAAACACAAAAATATTTAATTAACAATGATTTAATTAGTAAAATAATATTAATAGGTCTTACAGAAAAAAAACGCAAAAACTGAACCGTGATATAACGGGGGTTTACTGTATATTGAAGCTAGGTTACTATTTTCACTTCTCAGGGTGAATTTTTCAGTCAGCAGATATAATAGGCGACAGCACATCCACTTAGGCCTCATGCACACTGGACGTTTTTATAAATGCTGTTTTTCTGCAGCCAGTAAACTCCCCGGCATGTTATCCTATGTGTCTATGCACACAGGCTGTTATCAGCGTTTTTTGGCAGGGGCATTTTCTGGCTGGAAAAAAAGCCAGAACTAGTGGGTTTTAAGAGGAGTTTTAAAAAGCAGCTGCAAACATGCTCTAACTCTGATAAAAGCTTAAAAACGCGGAAAAACATGGCTATTCTGTGTTTATAAGCATTTTTCAGCCATAAGCTTTTGTAGGAGTATAGTTTTGCTAAAAAAAAAAAAAAAAAAAACATAACCGCTAAAAAACGCTGAAAAACACTACTAAACTCATTCTTCAGCTACAGCTTTCTACAGCTAACGCTTCTGGCGTTTTAAAAACGTCCAGTGTGTATGAGTCCATATACAGTTCAGATAAGTGCAATCTGCTGCTGCAACTTTTCTCAAATTCTAATTTGTGGTAAAATAAGTCTCAGTAGCAGCCATAGGGGTGATTTACTAATACTGGAGCACTAAGAATCTGGTGCAGCTGTGTATGGTAGCCAATCCGCTTCTAACTTCAGCTTGTTCAATTAACTAGATGCTGCCCGCGCTATAGCCGAATGACGGCTACAGCACGGACCTTAATTGCCGGGAGGGTATACACTGACATCCTCCCAAGCATGAGCGGCCTGCTCTGTGATCAGCGAGTCCTTGAGACTTGCCTGATCACAGATCGGAGTAAGGGAGCGATCCCATCCCCCTTACCACGTGATCAGCTGTCAGCCAATGACAGCTGATCATGTAAAGTAAACAGCAGCCGGCGATCAGCCGGAAAAAAAAAAAGGATTTCCGGCTGCTGTCAGAGGGACATTGGTCCTGAAGAGGAAAGGAATTTGTGCCCCCAGTGCCACCTACCAGTGCCCACCAGTGCCATCTGCCAGTGCCCACTAGTGCCACCTACCAGTGCCCACCAGCACCACCTACCAGTGCCACCTATCAGTGCTCACCAGTGCTACCTATCAGTGCCAATCAGTGCCCCACATAAGTGTCACCTACCAGTGCCTATTATTGCCGATCAGTGCCACTTATTAGTGCCCATGAGTGCCGTCTATTAGTGCCCTTCAGCGCCACCTACCAGTGCCCTTCAGTGCCACCATCAGTGACCATCGGTGTCACCCATCAGTGCTGCCTTATCAGTGCCCATCAGTGTCGTCTATCAGTGCCCACCAGTGCAGCCTGTCAGTGCCCAACAGTGCAGCCTATCAGTGCGTATCAGTGCCGCCTCATCAGCGCACATCAATGAACGAGAAAAATTACCTGTTTGCAAAATTTTATAACAACCTATAAAAACTGTTTTGTTTTTTTTTTCAAAATTTTCCGTCTTTTTTTGTTTGTTCAGCAAAAAATAAAAACCCCAGTAGTGAATTAATACCTCTAAAAGAAAGCTCTATTTGTTTGATAAAAAAAATGATAAAAATTGAATTTGTTGCATGACCGCGCAATTGTCATTCAAAGTGTGACAGCGCTGAAAGCTGAAAATTGGCAGGAGGGGGGTTTAAGTGCCCAGTAGGCAAGTGGTTAAACTTTGACAATAAAACCTGGAAGCCGACTGGTTTCTATGCAGAGCTGCACCAAATTTTGCAAATTTTAGTAAATGCCCCCCTCATAGCGCCTCTCCATATGCAACCAGACACAACTTTGTGCTGCTCCACCTTAAGTTTAATGTCAGCCCTCTCATTGATCACGCCAGTTACTGGCAATTGCCTGCATTGACTACAGGTCAGAATTCTAAGTGGAACATTTTTTTTGCTGCCCATAGTAACCAACATGACATTCACAATTATGCAGAAATTACCCTTTATAAAAGGCTGTTGGTCCCTCTTTGGTAAGCATGGTCCATGCACAGTTTAGGGCTGACTTGTACTGTCCAGGAGGAGAGTTCATGTATCGGGTTTTTACGACATCCACTGGGGAAGCGATGACAGTTGTGCAGAAGCCAGCTCCAAATGCTGACACAAAATGGCAAGGAAGGTTATCTAAGTAAAAAAAAAAATCATATTAATGCCATTATTAAAAACAAAAACTCTTTCTAGGAATATATATTTACATGTGGAACTATAATTACCTGTCAATAATTTGTGGTTCAGCAAAGCTTCCTTTATCAGGTCATAGGTCACAAGCTCGGTGCAGTTGACAATTGCATTCCTTGTCACATTTGGAAAAGTTCCTGCGTGACACAAATTGATTAATTTTAGATGTGCCTGAAGTACATTGTATAATATGCTATTAGAGAAAGAGAATCTGACAGTGGTCTCTTTAGCTTTGGTTAGTCTTCTATCACATCTTCTAACAAAATAATTATAGCTCTACCCATCTCTCTTCCCATACATAACACATGTTCCAATAAGCTCCAACAGGAGAGAAAAATTCCTTCCTGATCCTCCAGGAGGCAATCAGCAATCAACTATCTCTGGTGTTATTACCTAAACATGTCCTGGAAAGGATTACACTTCTGATATCTTTAATGAAAAGCTATGGGAAAAAGTTAGGATATTTTTATAGGTCTTATGTATACATATTGCATATATACCTTTCCAAAGGCCTCTCATCCCTTCTTCCCTGGCAATGGTTTTGTAGGCATTCAGAGTACCGCTGTATCTCTTCTTCACTCCACGAAGGTTGACCTGCGCTTGAAATCTGACTTTCACCACATCTGTTGGTTGGGCAATAGTAACCGCCAATGCCCCCGTTGTACATCCAGCCATTATCCTGTGGACGATGCTTGATTCTGCACAAAGAGAAATACACAGTACTTACAAATGGCCCAACAATAAGTTAACATGAGAAGAGCAAGAGTGATACATGCACAATATATGGCTTTTGTTAACAGTTATCGACTTACTCTCTTTCCCATTGGTGTAGAAGAGTTTCACTGTATCATAAAGACCAATTCGAATGGAGGCGAAGCTCATTTGTCTCTGCAGTCCAGCCACCAACCCATTGTACAGGCTCTTTGGACCTTCTGTCTTGATGATGGTGCTGATGGTTCCAAACACTCCTTTGTAGCGGATGCCATTCGCTACCCCAGTCACTGCTGACTCTCCTTGAATCTTAAATAGGAATATAACAGGGACATGACTATTTGCTCTACTCTAAAAGTCATCATAAATGCAAAAAGAAAAAAAATACATTCAAGTGGATGTCTGGCTAGAGCTGGACTAGTAAGCCCATACTTTGTAAAGGTAGATCAAGATCAATATAGAAATACATTATGAGGTTGATTTACTAAATCTGGGGAGTGCAAAATCTGGTGCAACTGTGCATGGTAGCCAATCAGCTACTAACTTCAGCTTGTTCAAATAAGCGTTGACAAAACAAAAAAAAAACTGGAAGCTGATTGGTTTCTATGCACCAAAGTTTTCACTCTCCAGTTTTAGTAAATGCAAAAAGAAAAAAAATACATTCAAGTGGATGTCTGGCTAGAGCTGGACTAGTAAGCCCATACTTTGTAAAGGAAGATCAATATAGAAATACATTATGAGGTTGATTTACTAAATCTGGGGAGTGCAAAATCTGGTGTAACTGTGCATGGTAGCCAATCAGCTTCTAACTTCAGCTTGTTCAAATAAGCATTGACAAAAAAAAAACTGGAAGCTGATTGGTTTCTATGCACCAAAGTTTGCACTCTCCAGTTTTAGTAAATCAAGCCCTATTTTCTTTATACAGTTCACCAAAGGCCATTGAATACACTTACCTGCAGTCTGACTTTGGCTGTGTCTAACGGGAAGGTAAAGAGATCAGCTATACATGCAGCAGTGCCCGCACCAATGAACTTGACAGCTGGTGTTGGGGGGATGTCAGAGGGTCTCAGTCCAACCATTTTGGATTTATTTGTTGAAAGCTGCACAGGAACAGAATACAAAATTGTAATCATTAATTCTGCAACACTCAGTGATTATTGCCAATAAGCTAGAAATAGGAATGTGTTAAAATCTTCTATATATGTTACATATTTTTTCCTTATTAAATTCACACTTCCATTGCTAGAATTTAAGCTGTCATTACTTAACAATTAAGACTTCCTGAAATGTTCCTTCATGTGCTTTATTATGTTATGTTTCACTGTAAACGTTATTCTTTGAAAAAATTAAATTTAACAATTACTTGGCGATAACTATATTTATAGCAAGCAATCCTTGCTTCACTCACTGCAATCACCACTTGCAGTGAGAAAATAAAATGACAGAAGAAAAGTCATACATTTACTTTAAGTTTTCTTCTAAGCAGATTTACAAGAGGTAATGGCTTACAGGCAGGTTATATTCATGGAGGATTTGGCAATAGAATGCTACTACTTACTTTTTAGGCTGGGAAGAATGTCTGCTTGGTCTTCTAGCTGGTTCTGGGCTTCCCTGGGACTATCCATTGAAGAGGGCTCCTTATATCCTGACAGCCAGCTGTGATGTCATCCAATGGGAGCTGCCCAGGAGGAGGCTTTACCTGTGACAGGTGTACACACCCCTCTGCTAGGCTCAGCCCTCAAGAAAGCTGCATTCCTCTGAGCCCGCATTTCCAGTTACATAATATACTCCACATAGCATATAATATAATGGAACAATCATATCCCTCTCATAATTAAGGTAAAGTTCATTGCATTAAAGGACGCAAAAAGTTAAGTTTTCATGTTAGTTTTGCTTAATTCTTTTCTAAAGGTTTTTTTGTTTATTTGTATACCTCCTACAACATCCAAATTGCCTGTTCTTTTCCCTTATATTCTTTATATTTTTTCTCATTATCTTATTATCTTTCCTATTACTCCCTATGCTTTATAATTCTTTATTTTTATATGTATTAACTATTATGTATTTTATGTATTAACTCTTATTATTATTATTATTATACAGGATTTATACAGCGCCAACAGTTTGGGCAGCACCTAATAATATAAAGGGAGACAATACAGCAACAACACAATTCAAACTTCGAGGGTCAGGAAGGCCCTGGTCCTGGGAGCTTACAATCAAATTGACTAAGGCAGGGATCCTCAAACTACGGCCCTCCAGCTGTTGAGGAACTACATGTCCCATGAGGCATTGTAAAACTCTGACATTCACAGACATGACTAGGCATGATGGGAATTGTAGTTCCTGAACAACTGGAGGGCCATAGTTTGAAGACCTCTGTGGGTTTGTTAAAGCATAACTCCACTTTTGTTGAGAAAAAAACATTCCCCTCTGGGTGATCTCTGTACATTGCAAGGATTTTAACAAACTTTGTTGCAGATTCCTATCTTTTGTTATTCTGAAGAAATCATTGGTTGTGCCTCTGTGCTGAGTGGGTCAAATGGGAGTGGTTTCATAGTTATCTATCAGCTGTGCACCTGCAGGACACTAATGAGGAAATCTGCTGGGCCTGCATCCCTTTAGACGTGTTCCTATTGGGAGTACCTCGCCAAAAATGACATTTGTGTTGCAGGGGATGCCAGAAATCTGACTTGAATCTTAGGCAGACTTTTGGGAAAGTTGGTGAGCCAATCACACAAGCAGGAAATGATGTTTCTGGGGTGTGGTCAGTATACATTCTGTGTACAGAACAGCTCCAGGTAGCCATATTGGATGGCATTTTCAGAACATTACAACAGCTGCAGATTGAAAAGGAAATGTAATTTTTAATAACATTCAATTACAATATGATTTGTTTTGCAATTGTATACGCTATATTATTTTTTCTTTATATGCTGATTTTTTTCTCCATGAAAGTGGAGTCACCCTTTAAGCTTAGTATACGTTGCTAGTTTTTCTTCAACTCTGACAGCTCCAGAGTAGCTGCTGTACAAAAGATTCAATATTAATACAGCGATCTCCCCTGTCCCACCAAAACACTCCGGTCAGCGTGGCAGGTTGGGTAACCTTTTTCGCTCATGCCCCTTCAACTGTCAGACTGGCTGCAGTACACACAGGCCGAATGTCGGACGGTTTCTATTAAGCTGGCCAATGCCACCTGACAATTGGCCCATGTGTATGGGGCTTTACAACCAAGGGCTGGCTCATACTTTTAACTTTTTAGACTGCATTCACCCCTTCGAGTTTCCTAAACGCACAACAAAACACACAAAAATGTGCATTTTGCTGTGCATTTTGGAAATGTGCTGCAACTGTAGGTCGCACTTGCAGTGCCATCAATTGTTAATGGTCCAATGGTGTGCGAAAAAAAAGCACTACAAACAGGTCTGAAAAAAAATGCCAGACGAAAGGTTCTGGAGCTACTTTGGGGCATTTGTTGCACACAGGGCAGCTTAGTCAAGTGAATGGGCTGCCCTTGGCGCTATGTGCAATAACACATGAAAAACGTGCGTTCCCGATACACTCAGGTGTGATTGGGTCCCTATAATATGTGCCTTTTATGCACTTTTGGTGTTTTCCTATGTTTGCATGTTTTATTCTATTAATATTCCTGGCAGAAGCGTACGCCTTTGTAAAATGCATATAAAATCCGTGGGTACTGCATACAGTTCTGAGTTTTACATGTAATTCATGTGCAGTTTGGCTCATATCTCTAGCAGATTTGGTTTTGTTAAAATGCAGAAAAATTGGTGATGGCAGGACTGGATGAAAAGGCATAGATAAGAATAATGATAATGGGGGGAGTGGGGTTGCTACTACGCCTGAACAGGGTGCTTGCAGGGCCGGCCTTAGGTGTTCAGGCGCCCTGTGCGAGCTAATCCTGTGGCGCCTACATTACATACTTAACATACATTAAATACATAACTTACATTACATACATACAGTACATTACATACATGTATACATTACATTACATACATACATTACATACATGTATACATTACATTACATACATACATACATACATTACATTACATACATGTATACATTACATTACATACATACATTACATGACATACATGTATACATTACATTACATATATATATTACATACATTCATGCATTACATTACTTACATACATTACAGACATACATTACATTACATACATGTATACATTACATACATACATTACATACATGTATACATTACATTACATACATACATTACATTACATACATGTATACATTACATTACATACATACATTACATACATGTATACATTACATTACATACATACATTACATTACATACATGTATACATTACATTACATATATACATTACATACATTCATGCATTACATTACTTACATACATTACATACATACATTACATTACATACATGTATACATTACATTACATACATACATACATTACATTACATGCATGTATACATTACATTACATACATTATATTACATACATACATTACATTACATACATACATTACATACATACATTACATACATTACATTACATACATTGCATGCATACATTACATTACATACATACATTACATGCATTACATTACATTCATACATTACATACATACAGTACATTACATACATTACATTACATGCATACATTACATTACATACTTAACATACATAACATGCATTACATTACATACATACATGTATACATTACATTACATACATACATTACATACATGTATACATTACACACATGTATGTAACTGCCTTTACCAATGCAATTGTGTAGTAAACATATTATTTTTATGTATTAATTTATTGTATTTTACTTCTTTTTTTTTTCCTTATGTTAAGACATTTAAGTCCCTTATATCCTCCCCTTCATTGTCAATAAAATAAAAAGTATAGTATTTAGCCTAATTTGTCTTAAAGAGTACTGTAGATACACACAGCAGACAGCAGTGACACTTACCGTTCTGTGGACGGACGGTGGCTTTGCATTTAAAAATGGCGCCTCCCGGCGCTTAGACGCCACTGCGCATGCGCCGTCTGCCCGAGAATAGCCGAGGTTTTCCCGAACAGCGACGCCTGCGCAGTGTGCCTTTCGGGAGCCGGCAGCAGCAGCCATTTTTTTTTTTCATGTGCCGATCCGATGCGATGCTCTTCACCCAGTCCCAGGGCAGGGGGACCTGGCAGTGCCTGCTAGTATGACTCGTCTCGTTCGGACTCCACTCCACTGATATGAGTAACTGTCTGCAACTCACAGTCTGCGAGCTGTGATGGCCGCACGGCGCCCCTGTTGCCCATGGCGCCCCGTGCGGCCGCACAGCTCGCACACCCCAAAGGCCGGCCCTGGGTGCTTGGTTGATGATCAAAGGGAATTCTTTGTTAAATAAGGTGATAAACGTGAGCACTCGTAATGTGATAATTTTTTCCTATAGTAAATCAACCTCTATGACTATAATTGTACAGATCTCATCGAGGATCATATGTACATTTACCTGACCTGAGGATTCACTATGAATCAGCACTCAAAAGTCTCTTCAAAGTTGTTTTTTACATCACAGTGTTTTCTTATAAGACCAATGCATTTTCCTATGGGGCAGATCATTTCTGTATTCTACAGTAGCTGATTAACTGTCAAACCTTCCTGTCCTTTCTATTTTTTAAAATGGTAATACATCTTATATATATATATATAACAATTACATATATATATAAAACAATTATATATATATATATATATATATATATATATATATATATATATATTTATTTATTTATTTATTTTTTACAAAAATAAAGGACAATTAACATCAGCAACTAATACAAAGTTGAATTAATACATTCCTATTTAAAAAACAAAAAACAGTTGTGTTGCCAATAGCATCGAAAATTGCATCACGATTCTTGAGTAAGGACGAGCAAAACTGACAGTCTTCATTTATCCCGACATTTTGCCAAAAATCCATAGATTTTGGCAAGGTTTAGCCTTTTTTACTAAATGCATTGAAGGCAATGGGGGAAGCCAAATTTAGGGTGATTTTTTTTGTGGTATTTAAAGCCCAACTCTGGGAAACCTAAAAATGATCTTTTGCAGTGGGGCTGTACCTACATTAAAAGGCATAATTGTTCTACCTATAGAAAAGAAGATCTACTTACCTGATCCTCCGTGATGCCAGACTGGCCTCCCAGTGTCTTTTACTCTGTGTTCCACCAGTCCAAGGCCCTGATGTCATCAAAACCAATGACGGGTCCCTAGCCCTGCATTGGATGTGATGATGCTGGAGTATGGGGGAAGCACCATCTCTCAGGGTCTAGAGGATCAGGACTAAACAAACAGTTAACCCTTGCAGAGTGGGAGCAGTGGGTTTAAAATGGGGGTATGGAAGCAACTTTCAATCTGTGACAACAACAGTCCCTTATAAGTCTCATCTTTTTACAAAAAAAAACAAGCAGACAGTGATAAAAAAAATGTAAAGTGACATTATACAAATTACCTAAAACTTCTAATACCCCCCCAAAAAAAAAAAAAAAAATCTAAAAAAGAGAGTAGATTGGTAGATTTATTTCAAGCTAATTTTGCCCAAGCAGCTCAGTGAAGAAAATTGGGAGTTTTAGAAAAATTTCACTGAAGGCGAAATCTGCAATTCTGTGACTAAATCATTTTAGCTGAAATCATTACATCCATCCCTTTTTCTTGTGCCCCCAAAAAATAAAACAATTATTTGATCCATTGCTTTCCTTCCCACTAGTATATGAAAAATAAGCAACTAAGAGGGAGAACTGTTTGCGTCTGTTTTAGGGACAATGGGGTTGATTTACTAAAACTGGAGAGTGCAAAGTCTGGTGCAGCTGTGCATGGCAGCCAATCAGCTTCTAACTTCAGTGTGTTCAGTTATGCTTTGACAAAAAAAACTGGGGACTGATTGGTTTCTATGCAGAGTTGCACCAGATTTTGCATTCTCCAGTTTTAATAAATCAACCCCAATATTTCTTAATGAATGAAAGTCACAGGTTTCCATAAAAGGATCTAAAATGGGTGATTTCTCACTGCTTATTACTCAGCAATGAGAATATTACTTTTTTCTTTTAGTGCTTCTTCGGTGTGCCAGCGGTGTGAAACATATTTGCTTTATATTTGACAGATATACTGTACAATAATTTTACAGAAACCCTCTTTTCATCTTTTCACAATTAAGGTAAAGTATTAAAACCAGAGGTTTTTTTTCTCAGACATTAGGTGCAGGGACTCCTCCCTTTCGACAAAGGATCCTCCAGCAGCCAGCATTAATAGACCCTCCAGCAGCCAGCGACAATAGATCTTCCAGCAGCCAGCATCAATAAACCCTCCAGCATCAAAAGACCTCTCCCTCAACAGTAGATTCCTCCCAGCAACAATTGACCCCCCAGCAACATAAGACTTCCCAGCCACCAACAATAGACCTACCCAGCAAAAATTGACCCCCACAAAAAAATAGATGCTCACCAGCGACAAAAGATCCCCCAGCAGCCAGCATCAATAGACCCTCCATCAGCCAGCGACAATAGATCCCCCAGCAGCCAGCAACAATAAACCCTCCAGCAGCCAGTAACAATAGATCCCCCAGCAGCCAGCAACAATAAACCCTCCAGCAGCCAGTGACAATAGATCCCCCAGCAGCCAGCATCAATAATCCCTCCAGCAGCCAGCATCAAAGACCTCTCCCTCAACAATAGATTCCTCACAGCAACAACTTATCCCCCAGCAACATAAGACTCCCCAGTTACCAACAATAGACCTACCCAGCAACAATAGATCCCCACAAAAAATAGATCCCCACCAGCGACAAAAGATCCCCCAGCAGCCAGCATCATAAGACCCTCCAGCAGCAGGCGGCAACAGATCCCCCAGCAGCCAGCATCAATAAACCCTCCAGCAGCCAGTGACAATATATCCCCCAGAAGCCTGTGACAATAGATCCCCCAGGAGTCAGCATCAATAAACCCTCCATTAGTCAGCATCAATAAACCCTCCAGCAGCCAGTGACAAAAGATCCCCCAGCAGCCTGTGACAATAGATCCCCCAGGAGTCAGCATCAATAAACCCTCCAGCAGCCAGCATCAAAAGACCTCTCCCTCAACAGTAGATTCCTCCCAGCAACAAGTGTCCCCCAGCAACATAAGACTCCCCAGCCACCAACAATAGATCCTAACTAACGGCAATAGATCCCTCCAGCACACCTTGCCATAAAATACATTCCGTTTTTTTTGCGTTCCTCTGCGTTCCCGCTGATAAAAAACCCTAAAAACCTATGTCCTTTATTTTCTAAAGCCACCACACTCTTGTCACAAAATATGTACATTTATCATCAGTGCACAGTCTCTTCATCTTACAGTATATATATATACACATATATATCTATATATATATATTGTTTATATACACAGTATACTGGTACATCACTCCACACATAATATATACATCACCAATCATTTATTCTCTATCACTTCAAACTATAGTAAGCTATACAAACTTTAATTCAATGGCAGAAAATGTTAAAGTTAAATACACATGTGTTAAAGATTCTGGGCACTGCATTAAGACGCTCATGATTAACATCCATGTTATAGGTCTGTATCATATGATCTTAGTTGGTGACAAGATATAAAAGTCATGTTATTTTACATACAACACACGCTGCGTTATGTACACTGGTATGCAATGTCCTATATACAGTAGTCATCTAGTTTCCTCTTAGCTCACAGACCATGGTCTCCTGCCACCTAGACATTCAGAAAACCAGCAGAGGCTCGTCTGTGACAGCCAATAAAAGAAGAGGCTTGTGTGTTTCCTCCAATCAGTCGTTGAGCTGCTCAGTGGGATGACAGTAGTGTCTTTCTGATGGAGGCAGTAGAGGGGTGTGTGACGTGATGGGCGCCCAGGCCAAAAAAACAACTTTCTTAATCAGTAACCTGCCCGGTACAGAGATCACTTCTTTAAACTTGTAATGACTGATAGCAGCAAGGAAAACACCTTGTTTTCTGCACTTACTGTTACATTTCCTTAACCCCATTGCTATCGCAGAAAGTACATTCTGTACATTTTTATACCAGTAATAAATTATGAATTGTGACGCATTTAACAAAAGGGTCTCCTTTCTCTAATAGCCCTTATCTCAGTTTTTAAGCATATTATCAGTTTTCACATAGCCTAGTATTTGTGTTACAGATTTAAGAGGGAAACCAGTAGGCCAATGGAAGCCCTCTGATGTGGCCTGCGACCTCATGCTTTGGGATGGCGGGTCGGCATGCCTAGTTTCCCAACCCACCATCTCAGAGCATCGTGTTCTGAATGGAGCCGGTGTTCCGTCAGATTTCCCTACGCTTTCAGATTTCCCTGCGCTAGAGGAAGCACGGCTGCGGAAGGAGCTGAGCAGCATAAGCTAATGCTTTCTCTATAGCGCTCAGGGGCGTAACTACAGGGGTTGCAGGGGTTGCAATTGCTACCGGGCCCCATGCTCCAGGGGGCCCGGTAGCAAACCAGTGGGTGAACTTCCAGGATCTCAAAGGTCACACTTGCGACCGGGCCCTGGCATTGCACCACTGTGGGGAGGCCCCAAGATTGCAGGAAGGGGGCCCACTGCAGAACTTGTGAAAGGATCCTGCTGCGGGACCATAATAAAAGGCCCTGCAACGAGAGTAAAGAGCCCCAGGATTAGTGGGAAGAGCCCCGGCTTGAAGGGAAGGGCCCCGGCCAGGGGTTTGGGGGGCCCTTCATCGTTTCTTGCATCGGGGCCCTGAAGGTTCTAGTTACGCCTCTGATAGCGCTGACTCTTGTCATAGGCGGAGTGATACCAAATGCACTCCGCCTAGGTCAGCAACATCCAGGGCCGGACTGGCCGACCGGGATACCAGGAAAATTCCCGCTGGGCCGCCGGCCCTGGGGCCGCTTTAAGATTGGGGCCGCTTTAAGATTCATGGGGCCGCTTTAAGACGCGGCCGCTTTAAGACGTGGCCGCTACTGGGACCGCGCTGCGGCCGCTACTGGGACCGCGCCGCAGCCGCGCTGTGATGGCCGCTGCAGCCCCGGTGTCTTTCCAACGTGACGTCAGCCGCTATGAGCGGCATGACATCACATCTGGCGGGAGCGGCTGCGCGGCGCTGGCGGTGGATCAGGCTCAGCAAGACGGACCGTCCGTCACGGCGCAGAGAGTCCCACACCACATCCACGACGGACCAAGTTAGTAATAAAAATCAGCAGCAGTGCAATTATTGGTCCCATCCTCCGACCTCCACCAGACCACCACTGCCCCCTGGCCCCTGCTGATCTCACCACCCCCACTGATTCCCCCCCACCACCCCTGCCACTGATCCCCCCCCACCACCCCTGCCACTGATGCCACCACCCCTGCCACTGATCCCCCCCCCACAACCCCTGCCACTGATCCCCCCCACCACCCCTGCCACTGATGCCACCACCCCTGCCACTGATCCCCCCCACCACCCCTGCCACTGATGCCACCACCCCTGCCACTGATCCCCTCCGCCACCCCTGCCACTGATGCCACCACCCCTGCCACTGATCCCCCCCACCACCCCTGCCACTGATGCCACCACCCCTGCCACTGATCCCCCCACCACCCCTGCCACTGATGCCACCACCCCTGCCACTGATCCCCCCCACCACCCCTGCCACTGATTCCACCACCCCTGCCACTGATCCCACCACCCCCCCCACCCCTGCCACTGATCCCATCCCCCCCACCATCACCACTGCCAGCGATCCCATCAACCTCACCACCACCACTGCCACCGATCCCACCCCCCTCACCACCACCGCTGCCCCCGACCCCACCCCCTCATCACCACCACCGCTGCCACCGATCCCACCCCCCTCATCACCACCACCGCTGCCACCCCCTCACCACCACCCCTGCTGCCACCGATCCCACCCCCCTCACCACCACCGCTGCCACCGATCCCACCCCCCCTCACCACCGCTGCCACCGACCCCACCCCCCTCATCACCACCACCGCTGCCACCCCCTCACCACCACCCCTGCTGCCACCGATCCCACCCCCCTCACCATCACCGCTGCCACTTATCCCAACCCCTTCCCCATCACCACCGCTTCCACTGATTCCACCCCCCTCACCACCACCCCTGCTGCCACTCATCCCACCCCCCTCATCATGTCTGCAACCTCTGACATCTCCTGTACCATGTCCACACAGCCTATGACATCTCCTGTACCATGTCAACACAGCCCCTGACATCTCCTGTACCATGTCAACACAGCCCCTGACATCTCCTGTACCATGTCCGCACAGCCCCTGACATCTCCTGTACCATGTCCGCACAGCCCCTGACATCTCCAGTACATGTCCGCACAGCCCCTGACATCTCCTGTACCATGTCCGCACAGCCCCTGACATCTCCTGTACCATGTCCACACAGCCCCTGACCTCTCCTGTACCATGTCAACACAGCCCCTGACCTCTCCTGTACCATGTCCACACAGCCCCTGACCTCTCCTGTACCATGTCAACACAGCCCCTGACATCTCCTGTACCATGTCAACACAGCCCCTGACATCTCCTGTACCATGTCAACACAGCCCCTGACATCTCCTGTACCATGTCCGCACAGCCCCTGACATCTCCTGTACCATGTCTGCACAGCCCCTGACATCTCCAGTACATGTCCGCACAGCCCCTGACATCTCCTCTACCATGTCCACACAGCCTATGACATCTCCTGTACCATGTCAACACAGCCCCTGACATCTCCTGTACCATGTCAACACAGCCCCTGACATCTCCTGTACCATGTCCGCACAGCCCCTGACATCTCCTGTACCATGTCCGCACAGCCCCTGACATCTCCAGTACATGTCCGCACAGCCCCTGACATCTCCTGTACCATGTCCGCACAGCCCCTGACATCTCCTGTACCATGTCAACACAGCCCCTGACCTCTCCTGTACCATGTCCACACAGCCCCTGACCTCTCCTGTACCATGTCAACACAGCCCCTGACATCTCCTGTACCATGTCAACACAGCCCCTGACATCTCCTGTACCATGTCAACACAGCCCCTGACATCTCCTGTACCATGTCCGCACAGCCCCTGACATCTCCTGTACCATGTCTGCACAGCCCCTGACATCTCCAGTACATGTCCGCACAGCCCCTGACATCTCCTGTACCATGTCCGCACAGCCCCTGACATCTCCTGTACCATGTCCACACAGCCCCTGACATCTCCTGTACCATGTCCACACAGCCCCTGACATCTCCTGTACCATGTCCACACAGCCCCTGACATCTCCTGTACCATGTCCACACAGCCCCTGACATCTCCTGTACCATGTCCACACAGCCCCTGACATCTCCTGTACCATGTCCGCACAGCCCCTGACATCTCCTGTACCATGTCCACACAGCCCCTGACATCTCCTGTACCATGTCCACACAGCCCCTGACATCTCCTGTACCATGTCCACACAGCCCCTGACATCTCCTGTACCATGTCCACACAGCCCCTGACATCTCCTGTACCATGTCCACACAGCCCCTGACCTCTCCTGTACATGTCCACACAGCCCCTGACATCTCCTGTATCATGTCCACACAGCCCCTGACATCTCCTGTACCATGTCCGCACAGCCCCTGACATCTCCTGTACCATGTCCACACAGCCCCTGACATCTCCTGTACCATGTCCACACAGCCCCTGACATCTCCTGTACCATGTCCACACAGCCCCTGACATCTCCTGTACCATGTCCACACAGCCCCTGACCTCTCCTGTACCATGTCCGTACAGCCCCTGACATCTCCTGTACCATGTCCGCACAGCCCCTGACATCTCCTGTACCATGTCCGCACAGCCCCTGACATGTCCTGTACCATGTCCGCACAGCCTCTGACATGTCCTGTACCATGTCCGCACAGCCTCTGACATGTCCTGTACCATGTCCACACAGCCCCTGACATCTCCTGTATCATGTCTGCACAGCCTATGACATCTCCTGTACCATGTCCACACAGCCCCTGACATCACCTGTACCATGTCCGCACAGCCCCTGACATGTCCTGTACCATGTCCACACAGCCCCTGACATCTCCTGTACCATGTCCTCACATCCTCTGACATCTCCTGTACCATGTCCGCACAACACCTGACATCTCCTGTACCATGTCCGCACAACCCCTGACATCTCCTGTACCATGTCCGCACAACCCCTGACATCTCCTGTATCATGTCCGCACTTTTACCACTTTTAACTATAATTTGCTCTTTTATATATAAAGCCCTGCTTTTATATCTATCTTATCTATGATAGTACACTCTTCAAATTTGCTTTAAAATGCATGGTTTTCCCTTTTATGAACAAGAAAATAATGGCGTTATGGTGTTGGGCCGGTATAATAATGCTATGGGGCTGGTATGACATTTTTTCCAGGGCTGAATTTTATTCCCAGTCCGGCCCTGGCAACATCCAGCAACACCTGTAGCAAAGGAGATTCTTGAATGGGAGATTACAATTAAAGGTCAGTTTATATTCTAAAATCACTGTGTATATATGGGCATATCTCTTCTGCAGTGGTTACTAGGCTGCTTTCTGATCCGCAGGTGCAAGGCAGTGTGCCCGCAGGTTAGCTGCACTAAGCCAAAGACGTCTATTATTACCTGCGGGTTTGGTGCTTTTTTTGAAAGTGCACCACTCCTGCAGGATATAAGAGAAGTCTATGAATGATTAGCTGGCGCTCTGGTCTGATGTGGTAGAGTCGATGTGAGGGTATAACAAAATAAGGGTACAGGGAATAAACAAGATAGAAACAAATTACCTAAAATGCATAGCAAAAGGGCATATGTGAGTCCATCAGGTAAGGAGACACTGAAGATAATAGAAATTAAAGATGGGTCTTGATCTGCAAACAAAGGGCCAGCTCCACCACACAGGAAGAACAGTTCTGTGGACAATACAAAAAAAGAAACAGGCGAAGCGCCTCTAAGTGCAGTACATTTATTACGATAAAAGGCACACAAGTAGTGGCAACTCACATAATAGTGAATGAAAATAGGCTCAATCTGGAGTCAGTCGGTGAACGTGCAGTCCAAATCCCAGGTCCGGGAGAGAAGGAAAGATGACCTTACCAGTAGATGGAGGTGGAGATCAGGATAAAGCCGGCTGCTGTCTTCCGGGACCGGCTAATCTCCTCGTATCGGGCTGGAGCGCAGCCTCTGCCGCGTGACGTCAACAGGGTCAGGAGGGTACACCACGCGTTTCAGAGCATGCGCCAAGCTCGGGGGGAGCATGCGCGCTCTTTTTTTAAGTGTTTATAAAGTAAACTGCAGGGCATTTGTGTGAAAGCAGGCTTAGGCTCCTTTCACATGAATGGTCCGATTGGGTCTACCTGTCCATTTTTCAGGCTGACCCAATCGGATCCCCCATTCACCTATATGGAGTAGCAGATGTTCACGGACTTGTGTCCATTTACATCTGCCTACCTCCAATCCGATCCCCTAAAAACAACAGAAGGGGATCCGTCCCCTTCCATCTGGGTGGATCGGAGGGCTCTGCTCATTGTGGTCCATGACCGGTTACGAAGTAACTTAAGTGGCCTTCGCTCTTGAAAAGGTTAGGCACCTCTCTAGTAGGCCAAACAACTGGACTGCAATGGGGCCCAATGCTGTCTGGCTACACATTGATTTATACAGGTAGCAATAGCACATGGTAAATAATGTATGTCTGAATAAGATTCATGTATGTATAGTTTATATATATATATACGGTATATATAAAGTGCTGTTCAAAAGCATGTGTAAAAATGCTGTAAATGAAAAATGCTTTAAGAAATAGAAGCATTAATAGGTATTTTTTACCAATTAATAAAATGCTAAGTAATTGAGAAAAAGAGAAATTCAAATCAATATTTGGCGTGACCGCCCTTTGCCTTCAAAAACAAAGTAAATTCTTCTAGATATATTTGCTCACAGTTTTTGAAGGAACCGGGCAGGTCTGTTGTTCTAAACACCTTGGAGAACTAACCACAGATCTTCTGTGGATAGTGGATATAGGCTGCCTCAAATCCTTCTGTCTCTTCATGTAATCCCAGACAGACTCAGTGTTGTTGAGATCATGGCTCTGTGGGGGGCCAAACCATCACTTCCATGTCCCCTTGTTCTTCTTTACACTGTAGCTAGTTCCTAATGACATTGGCTCTATGTTTAGGGTCATTGTCCTGCTGCAGAATAAATTTGGGGCCAATCGCACGCCTCCCTGATAGTATGGCATGATGGATGTGTCCGACTGTATTTCTCAGCATTGGGGACACTATTGATCCAACTCCATTTGGAGAAATGCAGCCCCAAACTTGCAAGAAGCCTTCACTGTTACCTGCAGGCACTCATTATTGTACCGCTCTTCAGCCCTTTGAGAACAAACTGCCTTTTGCTACAGCCAAATATTTCCACGTTTGACTCATCCAAAGTACCTTTTTCTGCACCCCAATTACTATGTTTTTGTGCATAGATGTGCCACTTAGCCTTGTTTCCATGTCCTATGCATGAAAACATAGGCTGGTGTCATAACTGATCACATGTGCTGCATCATGACAGTTGCAGATCAGAGGCAAAAATGGCAGCCTTCTTTGGCTGAAAAGGATAGAAGAGTTTCGTTCTGCTTTAAGGGTTCACAGACGTGTCATAACGTTCAGTTGGCCGCCACATGGTGCAAACCAGTGCCTCGCATTGCCCACACATCACCGTAACACAGTGGTGTAACCCATCAGCAGCATTTTGCCTTGTCATGCGGTAGGACTGCACTGGAATAGCCGTTTACATAGTTCCCCGAAATCTGGTGGGCATTGGCCCTTAAGGATTGGTAAGCTACAATATGTTGTTTTTTTCCATTTGGGTTAAATACCTCTTTAATGATGTTTAACGCTTTAATACAAACTCTTACTTCATTCAAAATCTTCTGGACATTGTTGGGGGAGACATAAATACCTGTTTTATTGTACTATAAAAATTCTGCTTATTACAGTAATTTCACCCCCCACCACTAGTAAAGAGGGAGTCAGAAAGAAAAACAGTTGAATTTGAAATGCAAATATCTGGTTTCTTCTGAATATATACATGCTTCGGCTCCATTCACACTTGTACGACTCCAAAGTCATACGACTTTGGAGTGCAACTTTGATGCAACTTTGGATGGGTGCGATTTGGATGTGCCTTGTTGTCCCTCTGCAAAATCAGACCCACTGTTGCATGTGAAACATTCAGGTATGACTTTCATGAAATGTTTGAGAGTTAACATTGAAGTCTATGTCTACTGAAGTCTAGATTTTGTACTCTACAGTTTTAGTAAATTAATCCCAATTGTTCTTGATCCAGTCTAGTTGAGGATTTTGTAAAACTGTTTCCAAATGCTGCTTAGGTCAAGGCTATCATATAAGTAAATACACTGCTCAAAAAACTAGAGGAACACATAGTTACATAGTAGGTGAGGTTGAATAAAGACAATAGTCCATCCAGTTCAACCTGTGTAGGTGTGTGTGGCTGTAATCATCTCACATAGCCCTTAATGTCCTGATCCTTGAGATGTAAGTCTAAGAGTCTTTTGAAAGCCACCATACTACCCGCAGAAACCACCTCTTGTGGTAGAGAATGCCACAATCTTGTAGCCCTAACAGTAAAGAACCCTCCTCGTTGCCTCCTCTAATCGCATTGTATGTCCTTGAGTCCTCATGCAATTCCTTCGAATGAACAGTTTTTTTTCTAAGCTGAGATCCCCATTAAGATATTTATAAATTGCTATCATGTCCCACCTCAGACGTCTCTTTTCCAGGGAGAATAAATCAAGCGATTGCAGCCGCTCTTCATAGTTAAGGTCCTCCAACCCCCTAATCAGTTTAGTTGCCCTTCTCTGGACTCTCTCCAGCTCTAACACATCCCTCCTGAGGACTGGCGACCAGAACTGGACAGAATACTCCAGATGCGGTCGGACCAGAGTTTTATAAAGTGGAAGGATTATAGTCTTATCTCTGGAATACATCCCTTTCTTTATGCATGCTAATATTCTGCTGGCTTTGGCAGCTGCCGCTTGACATTGCATGCTGCTGCCTAATCTATCATCAACCAAGACTCCCAGATCTTTCTCCATTTTTGATTCCCCCAAGGGTTCCCCTCGTTTTTAGTCCCCAAGTGCAAAACCTTACACTTCTCCACGTTAAACCTCATTTGCCATGTCGTTGCCCACTCCGTTATTTTGTCAAGGTCATTCTGTAGGATATCTGCTTCATGCTGTGCAGTTATTGCCCTGGCCAATTTAGTGTCATCTGCAAAAACTGATATTGAACTACTGATCCCGTCCTCAATGCTGTTTATGAATAAATTGAACAAGGTTGGTCCCATGACTGAGCCCTGGGGCACCCCGCTTACTACCTCAGACCAGTCTGAGTGTGCGCTGTTTATTACCACCCTTTGGAAACGGCCTTTTAGCCAGTTTCGTATCCAAGAGCAAACCCTGTTGTCGATACCTGCAGACCTTATTTTATAAATTAAGCGCTTGTGGGGAACTGTATCAAACGCCTTAGCGAAATCCAAGTACACCACATCCACAGGTCTCCCCCTATCTAGCTCACAGCTCACCTCCTCGTAGAATGTTAAGAGATTGGTTTGACAAGAACGCCCATTTGTAAACCCGTGCTGATTACTGCTGATGATGTTGTTGTCTTTAGCATACTCTACGATATAGTCCCTTATCATCCCCTCCAGAAGTTTACATATTATTGATGTCAAACTGACAGGCCTATAATTTCCCGGGATATGCCTCTGGCCCTTTTTGAATATCGGAATCACGTTAGCTTTCCTCCAATCTCCTGGTACATCTCCTGTCCTAATACTGTCTGCAAAGATCAGGAACAGTGGTCTGGATATAACCTTACTGAGTTCCTTGAGTACTCTCGGATGTACGCCATCCGGGCCTGGTGATTTGTTTGTGTTAAGTTTATCCAGCCTTTCCCTGATTTCACCCTCTGTTAGCCATAGTGGCAAGTCCTGTGTATTACTTTTAACCATATGGTCATGGTCAGTGTACCCCTCCGTTTCCTGTGTAAAGACTGACGAGAAAAAAGCATTCAGCACGGTTGCTTTTTCAGTGTCCTCTGTAACCATCCTCCCATCATCGTTAATTATGTGTGCAATATGCTCTGCCCTAGTTTTTTTGCTGTTGATATATTTAAAGAATTTCTTTGTTTTTTTTTTACTATCCTCCGCTATTTGTCTCTCAAAGTTGAACACTATTGAAGTTGAACACTATTTAATCAGAGTATAGCATCAATCTAATTAAACTCCTGGAGAATTGATCTGGTCAGCTAAGTAGCAGGTTGATAATCATTTCCAGCTACTTCGGGGGTTAATGAAATTACCAACAGGGGCACTAGATGGGCAACAATGCGAAGACCTCCAAAACAGAAAGGTTTTACAGGTGGATGCCAGTGAATTTTTTTCCCCTACTCATCTTCTCTGACTGTTTTTCACTAGTTTTGCATTTGGATAGGGTCTATGTCACTATTGGTAGCATGGGGCGATACCTGGACCCTATAGAGTTTGCACAGGCATTTTAACTCCTCCAGAATGGCACATCAATATGTGCCATTGCTAGAAGGTTTGCTGTGTCTCGCACCACAGTCTCAAAAGCATGGAAGAGATTCCAGGAGACAGGCAATTACTCTAGGAGAGCTGGACAGGGCCAAAGAAGGTCCTTAACCCATCAGCAGGATCGGTATCTGCTCTTTTGTGCAAGGAGGAAAAGGATGAACTCTTCCAGAGCCCCACAAAATGACCTCCAGCAGGCCACTGGTGTGAATGTCTCTGACCAAACAATCAGAAACAGACTTTATAAGGGTGGCCTGAGGACCCAACGTCCTAATGGGCCCTGTGCTCACTGCCTGGCACCGTGGAGCTCAATTGGCATTTGCTATTGAACACCAGAATTGGCAGGTCCTGAAATTTTCAGGCATGCATACAAGCACGTGGGGGCCATACAAATTACTGAGTACCATATTGAGTTGCTGATATGAAATTTTAGCAAAATGTACTAGCCTGCGGTATACTTTTTTCACTTTGATTTTCGGGGTGTCTTTGAATTCAGCCCTCTGTAGGTTGATAATTTCCTTTCATTTCCATTAAACGATGTAGCATCCTTTCAGCCCTAACCCATTACCCAGTCTATATCTATATAGATATCCAGCATGAGATTTTCCCCATTGAGATCTGATGTATTTTTAAAGTGTTCCTTTAATTTTTATGAGCAGTGTATATTATATTTATTATTATCACTTTCCAGATCTTGTTTATTCAATGTCTTGAACAAAGGTTTCATAGTACAGCTGTGTCATAAATGTACATTTGTCCAAAGAACAGGAAAGCATTAAATCTTTATGGTACTGTTATGGAATAACATGCTGATAACTAAAATGCAATAAATACTAATTATTAAATAGTGCATCTCTTAACATTGGGAGGTATTCACATTTAGATTATTGAGTTTTACATTTACATGGCAACCTGCTTTGCATGACATTAACCACTTAAGCCCTGGAGAATTTGGCTGCTAAACGACCAGGGGGTATTTTGCGATTCGGCACTGCGTGACTTTAACGGACAATTGCGCAGTCGTGCGACGCTGTACCTAAACGAATTTGGCGTCCTTTTTTTCCCACAAACAGAGCTTTCTTTTGGCGGTATTTGATCACCTGTGCGATTTTTTGATCACGTGCTATAAACAAAAAAAGAGCGTAAATTTTGCAAAAATAGCAATATTTTTCCCTTTTTTTTATATGAAATTCCCCCCAAAAAAAATGTAAAAATCAAAATTTTTTAACATTTTCGGCCAATTTGTTTTATGCTACCTATGTTTGGTAAAAAAAATCGCAAAAAGCGTATTTTGATTGGTTTGCGCAAAAGTTGTTGCGTTTACTAACTAAGGGAAAGATTTTTGTCATTTTTGTTGTTTTTTTTTTAACGCGTAATGGCGGCGATCTGCGATTTTTTTTGCGGTACTGCGACATTGCGGCGGACAGATCGGACCCTTGACTGACATTTTTGACACTTTTGGGGTTACCAGTGACATTTCTACAGTAATCAGTGCTATACATATGCACTGTTACTGTAAAAATACACTGGTAGTGAAGGGGTTAACTTTATTTGAGAGGGAGGGGCTGTGTGTGTCCCTAGGGGCGTGATTCTAACTGTGATTGGCTGTGGCTTCAGCTGTATGCAGAGTGATCAACGGATCTACATAGTAGATCCATATGATCATCTCTCATACAGAGGGGAGAATGACAGGCAGCTTGTTTACACAAGCTGCCTGACTTTCTCCCTCTCCCCCGCCGATCGCAGAGTGGCCGGCGGACATCGGGTCCGCCGGTCACACGCGCGGGGGGTCCGTGACCACGCGGGAGCGCGCCTCCGGCGGCGCGCGCTCGCTCCCTAGACCCTCACAAGCTAGTGACGTAGCCCTACGTCACTTTGCCTGTGAGGGGCTGACCGCCGACGTAGATAGTCGTGCGGCGGTCGGCAAGTGGTTAACAGTTTAATAATTTTTTCCATTCTACATTTATGGTGTTGTTTTTCAAATATATTCAAATTTTTTTAATTTGATCATAACATAGGTTGAATCTATCGGAAGAACAAAGCAGTTCCATAACCCTACCGGCGTTTGGCTCTGATGAAGAGGTGCTGCCTCGAAATGCACTAGCCAGTAGTGATGTCGCGAACCTAAAATTCGCTGTTTGCGAACGGCGAACGCGAACATCGGCAAATGTTCGCGAACCGGGCGAACCACCATAGACTTTAATAGGCAGGCAAATTTTAAAACCCACAGGGACTCTTTCTGGCCACAATAGTAATGGAAAGTTGTTTCAAGGGGACAAACACCTGGACTGTGGCATGCCGGAGAGGGATCACACAAAAAAAGTTCTTAAAAATTGTAATTTTTTGATAGAGACAATTATTGGAAAAATTAAAAAAAAAAAAATAATAAAAAATTTCTTTGGATTTAGCATCTGGGGGGTCTAAAAAGTGTACCTGTGAAGTTTCAGCTCTGTAGCATGTCCGGAACCACAAAAAAATACGAATTAGGGTTAGGGCTAGGCTTAGGGTTAGGGCTAGGGTTAGGTTTAGGGTTAGGGTTATTTTTATGGCTAGGCTTAGAGGGTTAGGGTTAAGGTTAGAGGGTTAGGGTTATGGTTAGAGGGTTAGGGTTAGGTTTAGTGTTAGGGGCTAGGGTTAGGGTTACGGTGAGATACTTAGGGTTAGAGTTAGTAGCCCTACCCCTACCCTTCTAACTCTAACCCTCTAACCCTAAGCACTAAAAATAACCCTAACCTTAGGCCTGACCCTAACCCTAGCCCTAACCCTAACCCTAACCCTAACCCTAGCCCTGACCCTAACCCTAGCCCTAACCCTAATTCTATTTTTTTTCTGGTTCTGGACATGCTACAGAGCTGAAACTTCACAGGTACACTTTTTAGACCCCCCAGACAATAAATCCAAAGAATTTTTTTTTTTTTTAAGTTTTTTTTTTTTTTTTAAGTTTTCCAATAATTGGCTCTCTATCAAAAATGACAATTTTTAAGAACTTTTTTTGTGTGATTTAGTGTATAGGGGGTCTAAAAAGTGTACCTGTGAAGTTTCAGCTCTGTAGCATGTCCAGAACCAGAAAAAAAAGATAATTTTTCAGTAGAGCAGGGATGGTGGGAACCCCTTTTACACCTATATGAATTTTTTTTTCTGGTTCTGGACATGCTACATATATATATATATATTAAAAAAATACTCAAACACCAGCCCTCAAAGGGGCTTTTGGGGACAATATATATATATATATATATATATATATATCACAGAACAAAAAAAATTACACAAATACCAGCCCTCAAAAGGGCTTTTGGGGACAATAGATATATATATATATATATATATATATATCACAGAAAAAAAAAAATACACAAATACCAGCCCTCAAAAGGGCTTTTGGGGACAATAGATATATATATATATATATATATATATATATATATATATCCAAAAAAAACCTCAAATACCAGCCCTAGGAAGGGCTTTTTGGGGTGCTGTCCTTACAGCAGGAGTGTACCAAGAACACTGGCTAACAAGACCGGGAACTGTCCCTAGCTATAACAGCAGCAGCAGCACCAGCACTTTCCCTGCTCTCAGTAACACAGAAATGATCTAAAATGGATGCTGCCCTTGCTTATTTATAGGAGGTGGGTATGCTGATTGGCCTGGAATGTGTCTGCTGACTGTGATGTTCAGGGTCAAAGTTTGCCTCAATGATGATGTATAGGAGGCGGACCGAACATCGCATATGTTCGCCCGCAGCGGCGAACGCGAACATGCGAAGTTCGCCGGGAACTGTTCGCCGGCGAACAGTTCTATACATCTCTACTAGCCAGTAGGTAGTAGCTAGACCAGAGGTTGAATGGATGAATGAGTGTATTCGTTGTTGTGAAAAGCATGTCATATACCACTTTTGTGAGTACAATATATGTATTTTAACCAATTCAAGATTTTTTAAGGATCTTACACCATGCAAGTGCACTCCCTGTTTTATTTGCAGTCTACCCATGCTTGTTTCTAAATTATGTGTGTGTGTATAAAGGGTGACAGTGCGAGGCCCTGCCACTGTGGAAATGTAGGAGAAAATTACACAGAACTTAATGCAAAGTTCCACACTAATGCTTCTGAGCAGAGAAAGCTGTGTTTTTTGGCTTTCTCCAGATTCTGTAATCCTTGATTGGGGCCTGGAGCTTGAAGGTTCCAAAGTGTTTTGGGTGAGACGGAACCTTCCATCTTGTGTCCAGATTTTACCAGGTGCCTGTAGCAATGGCCGGTGCGACCTATAGGCAAGGTAGGTGCGGGTCTAGCACGCAGATCAGTCAGGGGCATAGCTCCCAACCACCCTGGCCGTTACAGCACGGGCACCAGCAGGGCTTTTTTTTCAGCCAATGCTGCACACTTCTCCCTGGCGATTCCAACTCCCCCCCACTCTGTGGCCCAGGGGCAGACTAACCAATCAGGTGCTGCTCTGGGCAAGCATAGAGAGTCAGGTGGCAGCAGGTGTGGTGAGCAGGACAGCACCCAGCTCCAGGAGGCTGCAGGGATGAAGAGCAGTGAGGGTGCCCTGGAGCCCTCCAGACTGGAGGGAGAAGAGCTCCCAGGACCGATAGACAGGTTGACCTGGCCAGAGAACAAAGATGGACAGGAGGTGCAGGCAGCCAGGGACAGCTGCATCATCCTGTAAACAGATACTCTGGAAGGGTCAGCTCTGGGACCTCCTGTCTTTACCCAGCTAAGGGAATGGGCCCTGCCCACTGCTGGCATGGAAGGTACTGTACTGTGTCACACACACACCTTCCCACAGGCAGGGACTGCAGGGGTCTCTCTCACTTCACTTCTCTCTCCTCCCTCCTTTCCCCTCCTCTCTACTCCTCTCCCCCCCCTCCTCTTCCCTCTTCTCCCCCTGCCTCTTCCCCTTTCCCCCTCCTCCTCTCCCCCTCCACCCCCCTCCCCTTCACCCTCCTTTCCCCTTCCCTTCCCCTCCTGCTCTCCCCCTCCACCCCTCCTCTCCCCCTCTCTCCCCTCCCCTCTTAGGGCTTCCAGTTTGAAGACAGTTCCCACATTGGAGACAGAAGATGTCAACCAGGGGTCAGAGGTGCCCCAGTCAGTAGTCAAGAGAAAGGAGGTCTCATCCCAGGAGTCAGATTGTCTACCATCAGGGTGTCAGGAGAACCTCTATCCAAAGGCCAAAAGTGGGCCGTGCATCAGGGCTCTGCAACTAAAGGCTAAGTGAGGTGAGTGAACCAGGACTGCTGGGCAATACAGTCAGTGGGACTGGTAAGAAGAGCACCTGTGCTGCTGACAAGGGAGCCTGCTGTATTTTTATTTGGCTGTTCACATTGATGTGAAAGAACACTTTTTGAATAAAAGTGGGCTACTATGCCCACAAATGCAGGTTGAACTTGCATAGCTAGTTGGACCTGTATGACTGGCATAAAACGCATTTGCCATATCAGCATTTTGTGATGTTTGTGCAGGATCACTGTGACATAACACATTTTCATCCCAACACCACAATAGATAGAGTAATGCTGGCCAGTGAACATATACTATACCAAAAATCGTTCAAACTCATTTTCGAAAAATGTACACTCGGCAGTGAGAGCAGACAATCATGCCATCATGTAACGACCGAATGTTGATCGATAAATCGTTCAATGGACATGAATGAATCAGTTTTTCGTTCATTTTGTCACATATTCCTAGTGCAAACAGTTCGGGCGAGAAACACATTAACTTTTCAATTTATCGTTCATTCGGCAGAATTTTCCAAACTGTTCCTTCGATTTTTTAGCTCTGAAAGGTTAAAACCAATTTTCTATTTGTGCCCATTAACTGGACGAAAAACGAGCGAACGGACCAAATGATTTTTCAGCTAGTGTATGGCCAGCATAAAACAGCCTGCTTTAGATAATTCCATATAGTAAGATAATTGTAATCCTTTGCAGGTGTCAGTATAGTGTTTTCTCTGGGATCTGTCTGTGTAATAGTGTGGGTAGCTGGATCACATAACATGTACTCCAGGTCTCAGCCAAACAGGAGGTGTGCAGGTGCTGTCTGGCCGAGGTCCCAATGAGGCGCAAGCTGCATTCCAGTCCTTGGTTGAGGGGCGCTTGTGAGTTGCAACGGACCCAACTACATTCCCTATCTGAAGCCATGCCGGCAAGCCTAGTAGTATTTTAACCACCTTTGCTCCTTTTGGTTTTGGTAGGTTATTACTTCACTGCCACCTTCTAAAAATAATAGACAGAGAAGGTAAGGAGCACCTGAGCAGTAGGTAAGTATTCCTTGTTAGCTGATGCTGACAGTGTATTTTCATTTTGCTAGTTCTGGATTTGGAAGAAAGTCCAAGTATGTACCAAAGAAAAGGTGCTCAAGAGAGCAAAGGTCATCAAGCCACTCTTGCGAGAGATCAAATTCTCCAGTAGTGCCACAGCCCTGTCACCAGCCACTGTTTGACAAGCCCAAGCACCTGCAAATGGCAAATGCTGTACATGTTCTAGCCAAGCTATAGAACATGAAATTTGCTACAATCTCAACACTGAGTATAACTTCACCTCCTCCCTCCACCACCACCAGTTACACAGCCATCAACCCCCTTTCCTAGAGCATTGCAGGGCAGAGCAGAGTGGAATCCTGACTCAGCAGAGGGTTATTGATAGTAAAGGGTATGGGAATGCCCATTGGAAATTCTCTGCAATTATGAGATGCACCCAATACCACTGCAACACCTTCCAAATTTTCCACTGAGCCCTTATTTCTAAGATTGTCTTGAGCTGGACCAAGCCCAAGTCAAATGTCAAAGAGATCAAGGCATATGAATCTATCTTGCACAAATATGCCCACTATCACACCACAACCTAACCATGCATCAAAGCAGAATATTTTGTCTACATCACTTCCCCATTAGGCACTTCATATAAAAAACATGGGGAACGTTATGCTGCCTGTAACATCGTTCAGCATGATTGATTTGGTGGTGGGTCAGTGATGGTCTGGGGATGTATATCCATGAAGGGATGCAGAGATCTCTACAGGTTAGACAATGGCACCCTGACTGCCATTAGGAATTGGGATGAAATCCTTGGACCCATTGTCAAACCCTTTGCTGGTGCAGTGAGTCCTGGGTTCCTCCTGGTGCACAACAATGCCCAGCCTCATGTGGCGAGAGTATGCAACCAGTTCCTGGAGGATGAAGGAATTGATACTATTGAATAGCCCCCAGGTTCACCTGGCCTAAATCCAATAGAACACTTCTTGGACGTTATGTTTCGGTCCATCTGATGCTGCCAGGTTGCCCCTCAGTCTATTCAGGAGCTCAGTGATGCCCTGGTCCAGATCTGGGAGTAAATACCCCAGGACACCATGCGTCGTCTCATTAGAAGCATGCCCCCAACCTTTTTCAGGCATGCATACAAGCATGTGGGGGCCATACAAACTACTGAGTACCATTTTGAGTTGATGCAATGAACTTTCATCAAAATGGACTAGGCTGCTGCATCATTTTTTCACTTTGATTTTTGGGGTGTCTTTGATTTCAGCCCTCTGTAGGTTGATCATTTCCATTTCCATCAAACAATGTGGCATCCTTTCGTTCGTAACACATTACCCAGTCCATATCAGTATAGATATCCAGCATGATTTTTTCCCCTATTGAGATCTGATGTGTTTTCAAAGTGTTCCTTTCATTTTTTTGAGCAGTGTATATACATCGAATGGGCCTTGAGGCTGGAAGTGTTTGCTTGGTCAGCACATCAGTGGGGTGGGGAGATTAATCTGTTTGCATCTCCTCAAAACTGTAAACTGCAGATGTTTATGTTGAGGTTTCCCAATGCCCAAACAACAGTTACCTGATCCATTATACTATTACCCATATTGTTACAGATACAGTATATCTCCTGCGTCTCCTCCTCCTCCTTGGCCAATGGCATGGCTTCTCCTTTCGGCCAATCGGGAAACGGGTCTCAGGACCCGCTTCCTGATTGGCCAGGAGGATGATCAGTTTGACAATAGCGAATATTCATTCGCTAATGTCACACAACTGGGGGCAGCAGACGGACCACACAAGCCCGCACACCATACCCCCCCCCCCCCGGTCGCCGGCTCACTCACCTTGAACATGTGGAGGGCAGGCAGGCAGCAGTGGCAGCAGAGGCAGCGGCGGTGGCTTCTCCTCAGTCTCCTGCATCTCCTCCCTCCTCCTCCTCCTTGGCCAATGGCATGGCTTCTCCTTCCGGCCATTCAGGAAACGGGTCTCAGGACCTGCTTCCTGATTGGCCAGGAGGAGGATCCGTGTGACAATAGCGAATATTCATTCGCTATTGTCACACAACTGTGTGGGCTTACTGCGCCCCGAGCCCACCCTTTTTGAGGCCTATTAGAGCTTCTGGCTCTAATCACGTGCTTCCAACGAAAAAAAAAACCCATTGGAATCCATGCGTCCGGCGCCCTGCATGTAGATTAGGGGGCCAGACGCATGGATGGGGGGGGGGCGGCGCCCCTGCACCCCCCAATGGATGGGCCGCCACTGGTGAACACAGAGTTCAGATAGGATTCAAGATTTGCCAGTTGGCAAGGCACAGACAAGATACGATAAGAATAATATGTTTACGGTTCACTTATACTTATTGCATGAGGGTAATTTTTTTTTTTTATGTACACAGTGGTCAGTGGCTTGACTGCAGTTTCTGACGTTGATGCCTCAATACTTTGTGTCATTGACCTGGAACAAGCATACAGATAAGGACTTCTGTCTTTGTTCTGACTTTTTAGAACTCCCTACTTGTTTCAGGTCAATGTCAATAGTGAAGATGATTGATTAGCGTACCAGTCAGGCAGACTGCTTTTTGAAAAGGAGATCAGCAATGGCAACCCACATATTTCTCTCATTACATGTTCCCTCAATGATATACCCAAAACGTTTCATTTTAGACTCCTGTTTCATTTACATGAATATTTTGCTAAAAAAGCAGTTTGCCAAGAATTATGTAACTAACAGCAATGTGCTAAGTCTTTGAACACAAAGTTCCTTATTCATTTATTGCAGTTGAATAACATTCAGTATTAGATATCTCCGCTATCAACTGGATGAATTGCTGCTCACCCATGCCAAAGTGAAATATGAGAATATCATGTCTACTGAACATAACTAACCATCTGTCTGGTCATATACAGTTATGTTTAAGAGAGCAAGGAAACAAGCAGTCACATACACATATACAGTATATTCTCGACAAGGGCATAACTTCAAAGCATGAGGTCCATTAAAAAATGTAATGGGGGCCCTACAGTTGATTCTCTCTGTGGCAGCTAATAGTGTCAACTTTGACAACATGGGTCAATGATCTTACCATACAGTATGCCTGAAACCCTTATATCTGATATTTTACATTAGAACAAAATTTGTAATGCTTTTGCACACCACTGCAATCTTAAAGTGGAAGAAAAGCCTAAAACAAACTATTTTTAAAAATGTTTCCTTCCCCCCCTCCTCTTACCAATCCTGCATAGCCAGTGTAAAAAAGATCTGTTCACTTACCTATTTTTAATCAGATTTGTTGCTGTCATCTAATACTGCAGCTCTGGCTCCCTCAGTGAGTGGCTCCTGCATGGGAAAGGAGGAAGCCCCAACAACGGCTGGACCATGGGAGCCTATGGATAACATCACGGCTCCTGGAATTCACAGCTGTTGTTGAGCGCTCCCTTAATACTCTCCAAACGCAAATTAATACAAAGTCTAATAGAAGATGTGACTGCCCTGGGTGTGCATATTTGTATACAATGTAACTTGTCTATATTACAGAGAATTCTTAATAATACCTGACTTTACCAGAACTGCTAATAATATGGGGTATATAAAATAATTCTGTAGCACCTTCTAGCTAGGTGCTAGTGTATATAGTTATTAGGGTACATAAATTGGTCTGGCTGAGAGCCAGGCCTGGGTTTGAATCTGGGTCAGGACTGAGTGACTCATCTAGCAGCACCTCTGATAACTTCCCCTGCTCTCTGGAATCTTGGAGAAGCTTCCAGAAGTAGAGGGTGGAGTCAAGGAGGAGCTGCTTTGAGTATTCTCCCCAATTAATCCCCAGAAAGGTGGGTTGGCAGGCACCTCTTAAATACTCACGGGTCATGCCAGCAGGGGCAGTTAGGTAGAAGATGGAGAAGGAGAGCTAAGGAGGCTTTAAGTGGCCCTTGAGAGTGCCCCCTAGTCTAGGAGGGAGGGAGGACCGCGGGCCTGGGGTGCTGGAAGGATCCCCCACAACACATTGAGGAACCCCTTCCTGGAGGCACCGGAGCAAGGAGAGGACAGAGGGAGATGGTCAGCATGCCCAGGAGTCTCCAGAGGAGTCAGCCGGGTGGGCTGGTGAGTGAGCAGTCTGAGAGGACTGTGGTGTCAGTCTGGGAGGACTGTGGAGAAGTAGGCAAGAGGGCTAGTGAAAGGGGCACCTGCAGCCAGCATGCTAATAGTGCCTGAAGAGGTGGTGCCGGGATCAGTAGCCACAGGGATGGAAGCTGGACACTAGACTTTGCTACACAACCAAAGGGGCCTGGAGTTCCTGCCTGTAAAGGGCTTTTGCTTTGATCTGGCTGAGTGCTTTCCCAGATTCACTGAAAGTTTCCCAGGTGAGTCTGTTTTTGCAAGCAAGTGAGTGCTGGAGGAGGAAGAGGAGTGTACATAGAGACTGTATATAGCTGTATATAGGAAGAGTGGTTTCTGAAGTGTATTCTGAAGTAACATGGGCGTCCCATAATACCCCTACATCCCATTCACGTTTTATCTCCTCAACAAAAAACAAAGTGTTGGAATGTTTTCTGACTCAGGGAGACTGGAATTTCAGTGAGCCTGGCAGTGAAAGATGGGGAATCCCAGCTGATCTGTGGCATCCTCCTACAATTCTATGTAAATTATTTTGTGTGTATGTGCATATACTTCTGTGTGTTAAGCTGACCATAGTTGCATAAAGGAATACCCTCAGCTGAGTCTTTGTATTCTAACAGTGTCACCCTTTGCTGTAAGGACTCGTTCATACTGTATGTGTGCTGATTATAAAGAGTTAAGCAACGTTCACTCCTATAGAGTTTATGATGTGTATTTGTTGTATTTTGAGGTGTTAAAAAAGCATCAAGAAAGCATGTTATACGCCTATGAAAGTGTTGCTTTTCTACGGTGAAGTGCCTAATGGGGAAGTGATGTTGACAAAATATTCTGCTTTGAGGCATGGTTAGGTTGTGGTGTGATAGCGGGCATTTTTGTGCAAGATAGATTCATATGCTTTGATCTCTTTTACATTTGACTTGGGCTTGGTCCAGGTCAAGACAATCTTAGAAAAGATGGCCCAGTGGAAAATTTGGAAGGTGTTGCAGTGGTATTGGGTGCATCCATAGTCTTGCAGAGAATTTCCAATGGGCATTTCCATACCCTTTACCATGAATTGCGATGTACCACCAAAGTCTCTTTGATTGCACCCATATGAAGGTCTACATGTTTGATGCCCTTCTTGAGATTGGTAGACCCCAGCTGACATGAGCCACATCTAATATGAGGCACCCTGTGTCACAAAAAGATTTTCTCCTTTTAACTTTACAGTAAATCATGTCTAAGTATTCACTTTATTGCCATTTCTGAATACATTTACCCCATAAAGTCCCTCGCCTTGATGATTGATATTGGTCTCAATATCAGGTATTAAATCTGACCAATGCTCACCTCTTGTATGAGTACTGATACATTAATATCAGCCTTAATGACACTTGATGGTACCATCATTTCCATGAACAGACACTTGCTGGTGAGGTTGCTTGCTAGCACTGACACTATTCTGACACACAGAAGCAAATGGTTCTCTGTACAAACAGGAAACGTCTGGAGCTGCTCTGTCCTACTTCCCTATTATTTCCCAGTGCATTCTGGGATAAAGGAATCTCCACTGTCTCTACCCCAGCACCCAGCTAACACTCTTTTCAAATGCCTAACGCCTCATAAATGCTGTAGTTACAGTAAGCTACTATTGAAATGAATGGTTGATAAGCGGCAATGCCTCCTGAAAGCAATATGCTGCCTAATTTTGAACAGAACACAACACAGAATTATTGCTCCTGTGTGTACTGCACTGTGTAGTGCCCATCGTAATATTTGTGGCAGGCATTAAAGGATGGTTATGGACCCTTAAAAACACTGCTTAAATGCCACTTAAAGTATAAATTCACCTTTGGGAACATGTTATATGTTCCACCCATTCCACCTGTCCACCTACAGCTGCTCCCCGATCTCCCCCCTTCCTCTCTGTGACAGCAGGCCAGGGATCCTCTCCCCATACTTGCTGTCACTATTTGAAAAGAAGGCGGCCATGCGCGGCTCCACCCACATGGCAGAATCTTTCTTTCAGAGTTCTGTGAATAATTAAACTACAAGTACCTGCAGCTTTTGCAGCTGACGGCTTGCAGTTTTCAATGAACTACCAGGGGGCTGTTGTAATTAATTGATTCTTCCTGTCATTGTGTAACTGCCTGGCCATACGAGATACAAGCAGGCAGCTTATACAGGCAGTCTGCAAGAGCCCTGCTTTTCACCCATGACCTAGTGATCATGGGTGCAATGCTTTCCAGGCTTCTAAAAACAAAAAAGTCAATGCACACACTGATCGGCTGGCAGCATGGCCAGCTTTACTGTGGTCTGGGTTGGACTTTAGTTGTTACTATGACTAGGTCTCTTTTAAGCCACTGAGTTGACCATAGATTTTGTGCCACAGTTCTTTACATCATATATAATCTAAATAAGTATTTTTACATATGATGAAATGCTAATTTCTCCCTGATACAAGAGCAGTTACAACATGCATATTGGAGGGATCTGAATGTAATGTGTGCCCTCATAGTACAATTTACTTTCCCTAATATTTTTTTTATCTTATGATCATATCAGATTCCATTATCAGTGTCCTTACAGTAAAGCAGATAAGTATTGAGCAACACTAAAATTGCAGTTCTAATTGAAGTCTCATTTGAAATGCTTAATTAGGATTCATACACTACTTTTGCTGACAAGGCTTTGCTTTACAACTGACCTTTTATCCTCTTGTATCGTTAGTTTTACAAGCAGCTGTACTTTATGATGGCATGATGCCAGTGACACTCCTTTGATGAAGAGCTTTGAGAAGCCCCAGGCCACCGTGGGAGTGTGAGAGGCCGGTATACTGCCATCCTATGAAGTTTTTCGACCTTTTACCTAAAATTGATAAATGCACTTGTTTCCTGACTTTGCATCGATCAATAAAGAGTTATTATGCATAGTGCTAATGCTTTGGAGCAGTAGCCAATAGCAACCAATCAAAATCCATGTATTGGTCTGACTCCAGTACAGGGAATTCTAATTGGTTGCTCTGGCTTACTTAAAGAATATCTAGAGCCAAAACTTTTTTATATATATATATATATATATATATATATATATATATATATATATATATATAATTTCAGATAAAGTAGTAAGGGTTTAAAATAAAGGAACATTTCCCCAAAGTGAGAGAGAATGGTAATGTTCACAGTTTCAGCTGTACAAGTGTTCCAATTGGGAGATTAACTTGAATCTCCTGTTCTGGTGGCAACTGTAACATTGTAAATATGTAATTCTATTCTTCTCAGGTGACAATAGTCTCTGGGGGAAAAACAGAGTGAATCTTCCCAATGGTACAGACATCAATAAAAACCTGCCAGGGGCTCTAAGCTTTTCCTCCTTTAAGTTTTGGGTGGGGTTCTACTTTGGGTTATGTACCTTCCCCTCTACAGAAGGGCCCAAAAGATTAGCAGGGTACTCCCTGCTTCATCCTGACCTCCTTCTATTGGGTGCTCTTGTGCCCTCCTCACAACACAGGGTGTACATTATGTATACAGCATGGTTCATGCCATTTTTGACCACACACAACTGCTGTTTTATAGTTGCAAAGGAATTGCCAGCTAATGTATTCATAAAGCAGGCAAGAGTCAGGACTGTAAAATACATACAAAAATACATCGCTGCTGATCTCAGTAATGTGCAAATATGCAACAAAGGGTGTGCATACAGGTGCTAATGAAATATAAACATTCAGAATATATATATATTATACATTATACATTATACTATACGCATTGACATAGATCTGTCATAGGGTTTCGGCAGCTGTTGTAGTCTTAAGAACGGTCCCACTCTGTGTGAGCTGTCAGTCAAGAAATTGCTTGATTCCTTTGGGTGCTTGCCTCGGCAGCACATATACTAAAATTGGAACGATACAGAGAAGATTAGCATGGCCCCTGCGCAAGGATGACACGCAAATTCGTGAAGCGTTCCATAGATCTGTCATAGTACTGTGCAAAGTGAATAGTCCCAAAAAATCATAAAAGTGCTCAAGTGCTATTCCAATGATCAAAGTGGATGGTAAATCCCTGTAGAAAGACAAGATCACACAGTCTCTTCTTTGACCATACAGTGCTCAAGTGCTCCAAACAATGGTGTAAATACTCGTGATCCCACCACCAAAATTGGATGGCCCCTCACCTTAGGTTGAGACCCGTGTGTCACCACTGGGTCATAAGCGCTTATTATCCTGAGGATATATGCAGGGTCACGCCACCAAGTTGGAGTCCTGAGATGCTGCAAGGGTTAATGGAGGACTAGGGCTCTCCGATCCATTGTCCCGGTTAGCAGTGTGTGTTTAGAAGGAAAAGGAGAGGGAGATCTAATGCTCTCTGTATAAATCGTTTATTTAAAATATATATACATAGTAGGCAGAAAGACTGTGCGGGCTTCAGTAAGTACTATAGTTCAATTGTGGGACAGACACACAGGACGTTTCCTTTGTTACTGCTGGGTCATGACTGGGGTATAAAAGATGATTTTGTCTCTATAACTGCTTGACCAACACTCTTCCTTATTTCTTTACCCAAGTAAAACACTAGACACCATAATTGGAGTTTAAATGGCCAAAGCAGCCTTTTATTAAACCAACTTGTATAAATAACATATATAAATCATACCAGAAACAGTCAGTACATTCTGAAATCTGGAGCCCCCAAGGTCCTTGTAGGCACCACTACTTCACGTACCTGCTTCACCAAACTTAGGCCTCCAGCCGCAAAACACCGACTCGGAGACAACACCACTATTAGCAGATACAACCCATACAAACCACAGGGAGCCGTACCCAAGACGGGTCCCTACCAATTTTCATTTATCAAATAAAGCACATACAAGGACCTTGTACCCCGCCAGCTGCTATGACATACCACCAAGGGAACAGCCCCAAAATTACACAAGATTGTAAACACCAGATAAAAGGGGAGGGTGGGTGGGAAGTTGTTCCGACGTCGTCTCTCTCCTGATTGAAGACCTCAACAGGAACCTCCTACTGTTTGACCCCTAAAGCCCCACCTGTTCCCTGCGCTCCACCAATCCGGTAAGTGTCCTTATACCATTTCCTTTAACCCCTCTTGACTTACTACTCCAAACCCCCTTTTAACCCTGTCATGTCGGCCCTCCGTCTAGGTTTTCTTTTTCCTTTACTCCGGGCCTTGCTTGACTGGGGTATAAAAGATGATTTTGTCTCTATAACTGCTTGACCAACACTCTTCCTTATTTCTTTACCCAAGTAAAACACTAGACACCATAATTGGAGTTTAAATGGCCAAAGCAGCCTTTTATTAAACCAACTTGTATAAATAACATATATAAATCATACCAGAAACAGTCAGTACATTCTGAAATCTGGAGCCCCCAAGGTCCTTGTAGGCACCACTACTTCACGTACCTGCTTCACCAAACTTAGGCCTCCAGCCGCAAAACACCGACTCGGAGACAACACCACTATTAGCAGATACAACCCATACAAACCACAGGGAGCCGTACCCAAGACGGGTCCCTACCAATTTTCATTTATCAAATAAAGCACATACAAGGACCTTGTACCCCGCCACCGGCGCACAAACATGACACCTCGTGTTTGAGCGCCCCACCACCCCCGCAGGGCCCCATGCCTGCCATCCTCCACCAGATGTCACCCATTAATACACATATTAAACAGGGAAACACCATCACCACATAATCACTGTCAGGTGTCCTGATCCAAACACCCAGGCCTGACCCCCCAGACCACCCACCATCACCACAAAAACCAGACTCCGAATGGATGTACACCCTCACCCTATGTAACTTATCAATTGAGTGAACCATTCCCATTAAGCCTGTGCTACCATCTCTAACCATGAAAGAAAGGGAGCAGGGAAGGAGAAACAAAGATTGTAGAAAACACAGTGGAAGTACTCCAGCATCTCCCACCTGGATATAAGACCCAAACCATCGTCCCCTGCGTGTACCGGCAACATATCAGTAGCTCCGATGCGGCGCAGGAAAATCTGCCACCACACCGTCACACCCCCACCAGGCGTTCCCCGACTAGCGAACAGTACCTCCTAATGCATAATATTTTCCCTGGCCACACATACACTCTACAGGCCCCCAAAACAAAGGAATGCTCCTTGATCCAAAACAAGGAGAGCTGCACCTGTAAACAAAACAAAAACCCTGACCTGGGCCGGTTGAGCACTACCCTGGTAACCAAACTACAAGGGATACCGAAATGAAAAGTAGTTATCCCCTTCCAAAATCAAATTGGCTGGGGGCAACTGCACAACCAGTCATACCAGGATTGCCGTCTACTAACAGAAGCAAAAGCTAGCTGCAGCCGTCGTTGCCCCACGGAAAGACAGTGAGAGCAGCATCCACCGCACGACACCCCGTGGTCAAAGGAACCAAACACTACGGCTGGGCGAAACTCCCGCAAAAGCAAAAAGGGGGGGGGGGATCCCCGCAAGGGTGAATGGAAAACAAAGATTGATCCCCCATCGCAGGACAGGAATAAGGCCCCACACCTGGAAACTGTCACGCCCACAAACCGCGTCCCCATTGGAACGTATTGGACCCGTAGTCCAAAATACGAGGGGAACAGACACCGAACCACCTGGTGCTGCGTAACATCCCACGACGGAAAGTGGCACCCACCACTCGTAGAAAGGGCAACAGGAAGCTGCCTAGAACCACACCACCGTATAAGGTGATGAACTACCCTCCTACAATACCTGCCCCAAAGGACACTTCCGATAGAAAAGATCCCGGCGATGGCCGGGCACAAAAACAACAACCCCGAGGAAACCCCGTATAGATCAAACCCAGGCATTCGAGAAGGGAAATTATATCAATGTACAAATACCGTGCTGGTGAACCCGGCATAGGGAAAAACTTGTCAGAGAAAGGGGATGCAATAAGACACGTGGCCATGCACGAAAACCGGCGGAAAACGGTGCAACCTGAAAAATACGTGAGTGGTTCATCACAATCAAACCAGCAGGGATGTGGAATTCCATTCCACAAGCAATGGTATGAGCAGGGCACATCAATAGTTCAACAAAACTAGTAGATGGGCGCCCTAAAGCCCACAACAGAACGGGGTGTACAATGTACGGTTAACCGCAAACACCCACCTACCCATAGTAGGTTGAACTGGATGGGACTGGTGTCTGTTATTTTAAAACTCACAAACTATGTAATAAGCGACTATGTAACTAATAGATCCTTGTTGTCAGCACAGAAACCCAACGGTGTGAACAGCAAAGGAGAAGCCCGCGACTGACGATGACAAGATCGGCAACCTAACTATCTGTAATAGGAAAATTAGAGAAGGGCTTGGACAACATGGACCACACCACCCACCCGATTTAACAAACTGAACACTCACGGTCCACCCTGGAAAAAACTGACCATAGATACTGCTAACTGATTGACGAAGCAGCTCGAAAGAGGTCCCACCAAGATTCGAACTCTGGATTGCTGTAGTCAAAGTACAGAGTGCTAACCATTGCACCCTGGAAGCAACTAAGCAAAATGCCCCCCACCAAACCCAACCAATCACGAATTGCCCGGTGCCACCCAGAAACCTTTTCCACAGAAACTGAGAAAGACATACACCCGAGAGCTAATACCCCCAAGCGTATGTACGGCATAACGAAACATGTACATATGCCAGCAAGCCACGACAATACATTACGGCAAGCAAACTCGTGGCATAGAAGATGCCGAAACTCCGACAATTGCAACTGCAATGACCTGAGGACACAATGAAAAAACCGACATACAGATAACCAAAATACTCCCCCCAACCGGTCCACAGCAAGCACAACGGGGTAAAAACCCTCCCAGAGAACTGTCAGAAAAACCTGCCCCCTTCCCGCCCCTCACCGAGGTCAGGGGGAATCGTCGCAACTGCCCAGTAAGTGCGCACCATAACACCCAATCCCGCCAACCGCACTGGAGCAAAACATCGGTGGCCTCCCCCAATCACGCCGACTTAACCCCGTGTAGGAATGCGTCCTGCATGATTACACAAGCAAAATCAAGTGTGTCCCACCGAAAACCGAGGCCATCGCCGAGCAATAGCACTGCTCTATTAAGCGTCCCTCGCAGAGCCTGGCAAGTCAACAGCCAATCCTACATATGGCAGCCCACCACAGCCCCGGCATCGATTAAAATGCCTAGAAAGCAGAAAAACTGGCAAATGAAAACCCAAGGAATGCAACCTTGGCCTACCGCATGACAAGTGGGGGTACCCACTGCTACCTAAACAAGGACCACGGTAAGGACCCCAGGGGATGTCAAACTAAAAAATACACCAATACCCCCAGCCGTGCACGGACCATCAAAACAGCGCACCCAGAAAATAACCAGACCTATACAAAGACTGTCCATCCCCCAAAGGATAACCGAAAGATTCCCGGGTATAGCGAAACAACCATTCCTGAAAGGAACTTAAATTGTAAACCAGGACCAGGAGATCAAACACCACCCTGGCAAGGCCGATCCACCAACTAAGAGCCCGGTCCTCAGGCCAAACCCCACTGAAACACCCCGGAGGGACAGGCAACAAGAGAACAAAATCTGCGCTATCCGGCATTGCCAAAAATTAGCAAAGGCCTGTACAGCATGGAACATTGCCCGGGCGCAAAGCTGAAAAACTGATACAGCGCTCGGGCAAAATAAAGAATGAATCGGCTTTTTTTTTTTTTTTTTTTTGTGGTGTAAGATACGCAAATGGGAGGCGACAACCAAAAGGGGAATCTACAAAACCTTCCCAGCGAAGGGTCCAAAATGGACGAGCCACGTGACCCAAATTACCGTACCACGGACATCGCAATCGAAAAAAAATGCCGCAGGGTCTAACCGCAGACAGCAAGCGCCTGCATGAAAAGGAACATCAGAAGCCCATCTGAACCAACCGAATCCTAAGCCCAACCCTGCGTACACCGAACAGGCCGCACCATGATCCAAATAGCCACCTAGCAAAGAAAGCGTCCATGTCACCTACCACAGCCCACCCTCCAGTAGCCTAAGGCTCTCAAGCCGTAGCGCAACCCTAGAAAGCCACCGTAAACCCAGCGAGCAGCTCCACGAGCGCCCCAGTGGCAAAAACCACATAAAACAACCATCCGTGGTCATCAACCCCAACAACCCGGAAAGATGGCAACGGCACCGAGCACCAATACCCACCTTTCCTGCTGGCCTGCTTGATCTCGCCATACTTACCCTTGGTCAGGTTGAACCGTTCCGCCAGAAGCAACAGGAAAAACGCCAGGTACTCACCTATTTCTATCCCAACTGTCACCGCCTGCTTGCGACTGATCCCCTGGAACCCCACGAATACTGCACATCCCACAAATCTGCCAAACGGGGGCCAAATCAGCATCCGTATAACCCCCCCTGCCATGCTGAGTCCGATGTCGCACCAGGCAAAACCAAGACAAATCGCTAAACGCCAGCCCTGCAAACCTGCTGAGAGGGAATCCACTACCAGCTCACCACCGCGGCTCCATGAATAGGCCGCCAAACCCCCACACCTCATGCGCACCTATCCTGCAAGCCCCCTACCTACCCCCCCAGCAACCTGAACTAAAGCCCCCTGTAGATATGAAAAGGACAAAAAGAATACTCACAAGGCTGCCCAGGACACTAAGCCCCACCAGCCGCTGGTCCCGAATCCAAAGCCGCCGAACCTCTGCAGCGATTTCATCTACCCTCATCCACAGTGTCCGCACAGGAGGCACCGAGCGATCCGCCACCAGCGTCAGCGCGGGGCTCACGACCCGCCCCTCTCTGACAGTAGCACCGGCGCCCTCTCGCCCAGTCCTCTGCACAGTAATTGGTGGCGAGCCTGGAAGCAATCCTGCCCGTGAGTGTGATGCCGCCCCAGGAGCCGCGCTGCTGCGCTCTGAATGCAAGGCAGGGACACTGGCAACATGACCCACGCTCCCCCGCCGAGCCACCTGGATGGCCGCCGCTGTTCCCGCCACGTGCTGGGCGGGCGGGGGGGGGGGGGGTTGAGAGAGAGAGAGAGGCACTGGCAGACGACTCACCCCCGGCAAGCAGTGCTGACGATTCCTCCTGGGCTGTACCCGCACGAAGCCGAACAGCGGCTAGGAGAGCAGTTCGGAGGCCCCTGACGCGGCTCCCAGCGCGGCGCCGACCCGAAAGTCAAACACCAAGCCGTGTAGCCACACAGTAGCCGCAGTAGAAACCCGCAGCCCGGTGTCCTCCAGCAGCAGGCAGACCAGGGTCCGTAACCAAACCTGGACCTCACTAATGGCAGCAACCCGCCGGGAAAAGCAGGCCTACCAGGACACATGGAGAACAGAAGTTCAAGTTGTTCCGACGTCGTCTCTCCTGATTGAAGACCTCAACAGGAACCTCCTACTGTTTGACCCCTAAAGCCCCACCTGTTCCCTGCGCTCCACCAATCCGGTAAGTGTCCTCATACCATTTCCTTTAACCCCTCTTGACTTACTACTCCAAACCCCCTTTTAACCCTGTCATGTCGGCCCTCCGTCTAGGTTTTCTTTTTCCTTTACTCCGGGCCTTGCTCGTCAGTCTGTAATCCCCGCCCCCATATACGCGTATCGTCATGCGCTATGGGCGTTTGACTTCTTGGAACCCCTACTGAAGAGTCAGGACTGATCATACCCCCTGCCTTGACATCAAAACACTTTCTCATTGGCTGCACTGCATATCACATTTGGTTGTCTATGGCTATGTTACTTCATTGCAGCCCAAATATATGTACCCACAGACATTCAGTGATTGGCCTGATTGTAAGTTAATCCATGGGGGAAACCAGTATTTGGTCAGGTTGGATGGTTTTCATGATTGTTTTTCCTGTGATGAGTCTAGCACCAGAGTCGTTGTCTTTTGTCTTTAAAAGATATAAGACACACATTTATACATCTCTGTATTTATTCATACACCATTTATGTTAAACCACTTTTACATGAAAGTAGTGTAAGTACCTGATTTTGACATGGTATCAGCCACTGGCAGTCCTTGTATATAAGAGTTCAGACTGGGAGAAGGAGAGAAAAGGCTGCACTAGTAGCCAACCAAGTATGCTGCAGTGCTCATGTATTAACAAGGACAGACATGCTGGTAGGAGGAGAAAGCAGAGTGAGAGATAGAGGAGCACATCAGTCTTCTGCTTCTCCTTTCACTTTTCAGCCATCAACTGGGAGAGGGACAAGACCCAGGGTGTAACTGCGGGACCGTAATAAAGGACCCCGGAATGAGAGTAAAGGGCCCCAGGATCAGTGGGGAGAGCCCCAGGCTTGAAGGGAAGGGCCCCGGTCAGGGGTCCGGGGGGGCCCTTCATGGTTTCTTCTGGTGCAGACCAAAAAAGGGTCCTGTGCAACTTTGGTGTGAATGCGATGCAAATTCAGCCATACAATCTGTATGGCTGAATTCACAACGCACAGACATCGCATGTGATTTGCAGAACAGTGTGCTGCAAATCACATGCGATGTCTGACATTGCATATGTGTGAACCGGCACTAATGCCCCATACACACGTGCAGATTATCTGCAGACTTTTGTCTGCAGACTTACCAAAACCATATAATATGAGGTCAAACCTAAACACTTTCAATTTGTATGCAATCCGGCAGGCCCTTGCACTACATAGAAAAGGTAAGTCTGCAGACAAAAGTCTGCAGATAATCTGCACGTGTGTATGGGGCATAAGGGTGAAGTCTAGACAAACCATTTACCATATAGGAGTTTTTTCTTTTTTTTTTACTTGCCAAGCATTCGTATTTTTTTCAATCCAGTCCTAAATTTACATAAGCCTGATGAAGGGGTCCTGCGTGGCTCCGGAACGTGGCACTTACCGTGTTGTGATGTGATCTCTCCCTGCAATAAATGTTTTGTACTGCAATGCAAGATCCACAGTGTGCTGGTGAACATGTATATTTAAATGTAAACAAGTCTGCCACACAGCACAGCTCTGTCTGGCAGGGAAGGAGACCTCATTTTTCTGTGTTGAAGTTATGTAAAACTTACAGGTCTTGTCAGAGGCGTAACTAGAACCTTCAGGGCCCCGGTTCAAGAAACCATAAAGGGCCCCCCCGGACCCCTGGCCGTGGCCCTTCCCTTCAAGCCTGGGGCTCTTCCCACTGATGCTGGGTCCCTTTACTCTCATTGCCAGGCCCTTTATTACGGTCCCACAGTAGGACCCTTTCACAAGTTCTGCAGTGGGCCCCCTTCCTACCATCTTGGGGCCTCCCCACGGTGGTGGAATGCCAGGGCCCGGTCGCAAGTGTGACCTTTGCGATGCTGGAAGTTCACCCACTGGTGTTAGTAGTTTTTATTTTTTTGTACTTTAATTGTATTATTTTTTATAATTTTATTTTATGTTTTTTTACAATGTCACTGACTATGACTCTGTCCATTCACAAAAAAGAAGGAGCTGCTAAATTACATATTTACCGACCCCTTCCTGGTTCTCTATTTTGACACATCCCCTGCAGCAGCCAGCAGGAGAGGAAAGGAGCACAGTGTGGGGGGGGGGGGGGGGGGAGGGACCAGGGGAGCACACAGGGGCCCAGAGACAGCAGAACACAAGTGAACTGAATAGGAGGAGTGGTGGGGGCAGCATACAGAGGAACCAATCCCCTCCATTTTCCTCCTTCAGCTACAGGAGGAAAAAGGAGGACAGTGATTTCTCTACATGCTGCCCCCACCGCCCCTCCTATCCAGGTGTACAGGGGAGCCGCACAGGCCTTCTGGAGCATGGGGCCCGGTTGCAATTGCAACCCCTGTTGTTACGCCCCTGTCTTATGGGCATGCCAATGCTGTGACCTCAATAATTTGAGTTAGACTCCTGAAACATGTATGCAAATATAGACTTTTCACTGACTTTTCTGATCTCCTGTTTTTCTATTTCCCCAGTTACTTCACCTAGTGTTCATAAACATTCTCAGAAAAATTTTGCCCTGACCTGATAAAGTTACTACTCAGTTCTAAAGTAAGATATATTGCTTACGCAGTTCTGTAAAAACAGGGAGGTTTTCTTGGAGTAAAGTTCTATTCTGTAGTTTATTATACTAACATCTTTTGCGAAAGAGCGGGTTTATGGTTACAGCTGTCTTTTGGCAAGTTCAAATCTGCACACTCATTTGATTAGCGCAGAACATAGGGTATGGACAGGACACAAACAAGGAACAAAGTCTAAGTAATCTGGCTTCAACCAGCTCTCAAGCTAGATATGACCAAGTCTAATCATCAACTGCATTGCTATATGACTTGTTATATGTGAAAGGAAATGCTTTAGATATCTGCAAGAATATAGATCACATAAACAAGAGCCGAGCAGAAGATAAGGTTTAGTGACAATATAGTCTGTTGCCCATTGTGATCCGGGAAAGACTGTGTGGTCGAGTCGAACGTAAGTTCGACTCAAACATCAGCTGTTCATGTGTTCGCTGAACACGTGCACAAACGGGGCGCTCGGCGGGAAGTTCAGCCGCGAATGAGTGTCATAATGCACTGTGCTCTTGCAGTGTATTGGTTGCTGATGATTGGCCAAAGCATGCACCTGACCTGTATGCTTTGGCCAATCACAGCACAATGTACTGTAAGAGCCAGGGTTGGCCAAAGGCAGAGTGCCTTTGCCCAATCATGGCCAGGGGCTCAGTCCACACCCCACACTATATAAGGCTGCCGTGTATAGTGGGTGACAATAGAGATTAGGCAGGTAGTTAGTGGATAGTGTGTTGAGTTAATTTTGTGTAGTCAGTGTAGTGTACAGGCATACCCCACTTTTATAAGGTATGGATATGTTATAGTCCTGGGTCCCATCTCGGTGCTCCCCAAGTTTGGTGTCCCTGACACGTTTGGTTCAAGAGCAGTGCCATGTCAAGCAGACCATGATTTCCCATAGACGCCAATGTTAAAGCAGAAGTCCAGCCCAATACCTTAAATTCTCCCCTGCTTTCATTAATGTAAGCAGAATTCAGCCTTGTGTGTCAAAATGAAAAAATCAATTTTTTTCTCCCTGTATTTTGCAGTATTTAGTGCTGTCACATGACTTCAGTTCCTCTTCCTGCTTAAAGCGGAGTTCCAGCCAAAAAATCGACATAGTTGATTTTGGGCCATCCGCTTGCTATTGGTCACCTGAAAAATAAATGGATAGTTAAGATTTTTTTTTTTGTTTACTTACCTGGTTAGTAAAGAAAAATATACTCACCTTTCTTCCACTTCCTCCCTCTGCGGCCGTGGCCCGCGCAGTCACTTCCTCTTTGCACTGATTCCTGGGAGCTAAACGTCATCGCTCCCAGGAATCAATGCGCCTGCACCGGCCCTGCTCGTCACTTCCGGTGCGGCGCCTCATTCCCTGCTAAACAGCTTCTGGGCATGCCCAGAAGCTGTGGAGGGATGACGCGCCCGCACCCGAAGTGACGAGCGGGGCTGGTGCAGGCGCATTGATTCCTGGGAGCGATGACGTTCAGGTGCAGGCGCATTCTACATAGAAACATAGAATGTGTCGGCAGATAAGAACCATTTGGCCCATCTAGTCTGCCCAATATATCTGAATCGTATGAATAGTCCCTGGCCCTATCTTGTATGAAGGATAGCCTTATGCCTATCCCATGCATGCTTAAACTCCTTCACTGTATTTGCAGCTACCACTTCTGCAGGAAGGTTATTCCATGCATCCACTACTCTCTCAGTAAAGTACTTCCTCATATTACTTTTAAACCTTTGCCCCTCTAATTTAAAACAGTGTCCTCTTGTGGTAGTTTTTCTTCTTTTAAATATGCTCTCCTCCTTTACCGAGTTGATTCCCTTTATGTATTTAAAAGTTTCTATCATATCCCCTCTGTCTCTTCTTTCTTCCAAGCTATACATGTTAAGGTCCTTTAACCTTTCCTGGTAAGTTTTTTCCTGCAATCCATGTACTAGTTTAGTAGCTCTTCTCTGGACTCTCTCTAGAGTATCTATATCCTTCTGGAGATATGGCCTCCAGTACTGCGCACAATACTCCAAGTGAGGTCTCACCAGTGTTCTGTACAGCGGCATAAGCACTTCTCTCTTTCTACTGCTTATACCTCTCCCTATACATCCAAGCATTCTGCTGGCATTTCGTGCTGCTCTATTACATTGTCCTCCCACCTTTAAGTCTTCTGAAATAATTACTCCTAAATCCCTTTCCTCAGATACTGAGGTCAGGACTGTGTCAAATATTCTATATTCTGCCCTTGGGTTTTTACGCCCCAGGTGCATTATCTTGCACTTATCCACATTAAATTTCAGTTGCCAGAGTTCTGACCATTCTTCTAGTTTTCCTAAATCCTTTTCCATTTGGCGTTTCCCTCCAGGAACATCAACCCTGTTACATATCTTTGTGTCATCAGCAAAAAGACAAACTGGGAGAAGAGGACACGGAAGAGGACGCAGAAGAGGACGCGCTGGCTTCAGCTGCCCACATCCGAGATGGCAGCGCTGGAGAAGAAATTTTCAAGGTAAGTATTTCTTCTAAAAGGTAAGTGCGACCTGGGACAGTACAGAGGCTATCCATTGTGGAATGTACTAGCCCTGACCAGGGCTGGGACAAGGTCATTTGGTGCCCAGGGCAAAGATGGCAAATTGCACCCCCCACCCATTTTTTGCGATTCAGCACTGCGTTACTTTAACGGACAGTTGCGCGGTCGTGCGACACTGTACCTAAATAAAAAAAATGTTCCCACAAATAGAACTTTCTTTTGGTGGTATTTGATCACCTGTGCGATTTTAGTTTGTTGCACTATAAACAAAAAAAGAGCGACAATTCGGAAAAAAAAAAAAAAACATTATTTTTCACATTCTGCGATATAACTATAATTCCCAATAAAAAAAATTTAAAATCTTAAAATTTTTCTAACAATTTAGGCCAATTTGTTTTCTGCTACATGTTTTTGGTTAAAAAAAAAAAAAATAGCAATAAGCATATTTTGTTTGGTTGGCGCAAAAGTTATCGCGTCTACAAACTACGGAAAAGATTTATGTCATTTTTATTATTATTTTTTTTTTTTTTTTAATAGTAATGTCGGCCATCAGCGATTTTTTTTTGCGGGACTGCGACATTGCGGCAGACAGATTGGACCCCTAACTGACATTTTTTACACTTTTGGGGGGACCAGTGACATTACTACAGTAATCAGTGCTAAAAATGTGCACTGTTACTGTAATAATGCCATTGGCAGGGAAGGGGTTAACACTGTGGGTGATCAAGGGGTTAAATGTGTACCTAGGGGTGTGTTTCTAACTGTATGGGGGCATGGCTTGTGAAATGACCATAGAGACTTGTGTTCCTATATAGAAGGATCACAGGCGCTCTGTGATCATTTCAGGGAGATGGAAGGTCAGTTGTGTTTACAACAGCTAACCGTCCTTCTCTCTCAGCGGGGAACGATCACGGGTGTCAGGCGGCAATCAGAGTCCCTGCTGACGTCCCTGGGTCGCACGCTCACCCCCTAGCTGCAGGTGTGTGTCCAACGTATACCTACGTTGGTTCGCGCAGGAGGGCCGCCCGCCGCAGTATAACTAATGCGGCACAAAGTGCTGCAGTGACCAGGGGCAATACATTAACCCCCTCATGCTGCATTTTAAAAATTAACACCAGTGGCAGTAATAAACACAAAGACCCATGCTGCATATTTATTTCAGAAATTAAATACAATTGGTTAACCTCCTCCTCTCAGCCCAACCCTCCCCCCCCCCCCCAATCTAAATAGTTGACCTGCTCTCAGCCAACCATACCCCCCCTAATCTCAGCCAGAACCCCCCTCCCCCCCACTAATCTAAATAGTTTACCTCCTTTCAGCCAGACAGACCCCCCCCCTCAGCCAGAAACCCCCCCCACTAATCTGAATAGTTTACCTCCTCTCAGCCAGAAACCCCCCTCCCCCATAGTTGCCAACATTTGAAACAAAATTTCCAGGGACACTTTGCAGCACAGCTATCAATTACTTACCACACCCACTTCCCCGAAGCCCCGCCCACTCTGCATAATTAATCTCCGCCTACTTATCAGATTATAGGGTCTACTTCATAAAGAGAGAATTACAGGAATTTGAAAAGGGCATTGAAAACTTGAGGCCAAAGTAGCAGAGTTGGAAATATTCTCCCATTCAGCTGCATTACTTCTGCCTAAAGTTTAAAATTCTCATCACAATTCCCTGCAATTCTAAAGTGTCAGCTTGTCGGAAGGTGCTCTGCCTCCCCCTGCTGGCGGATTTCGGAAAGTGCACCATGCTGACACCCTGCCGCCGGTGACACCTTAAATTTGCGACAGGCGGGAAGAGTGAGCGGGCACCAAGTGAGAGACAACCTGCTGCCAAAACTACAACACATAGCTGGGGTGAGAGCGACACTGTGGAACAAAAAAAAAAATTACCCAGGACAGGCTCCTATTTGCCGGGATTGTCCCGGGAAAAACGGGACAGTTGGCAGGTATGCCCCCCCCCCCACTGATCTGAATAGTGTACTGTAGCTCCTCTCAGCCAGAAACCCCCCCCTCCCCCCACTAATCTAAATAGTTTACCTCTTCTCTGCCAGAACCCCCCCCTCCCCCCACTGATCTGAATAGTGTACTGTACCTCCTCTCAGCCAGAACCCCCCCCTCCCCCCACTAATCGGAATAGTTTACCTCCTCTCTGCCAAAACCCCCCACACCAATCGGAACAGTTGACCTCCAATCAGCCAGACCCCCACCCCACCCCCCCTCCTCCTCCATCTGAATAGTTACCAATTTGTTTTCACTTCACCAGGCAGGCTTCACACTGCTGCAGACAGAGACAGTGCCTGTGGCTGTGCTGTTCTGCTTTCCCCTCTCTTCGGCTCCTCGAGGTTGTGGCTGAAGCAGGAGAGCATAAGCTCCTCCCATCCTGGCCGGCTTCTCAGTCAATGACGTCATGGCCGGGACTACAGAGTGCCTGTCGAGGGAGGGGGGGTTCTCAGCTCCCCTGACAGAAGAACAGAAGCAGAAGGGAAGGCTTCAGGCTGTGCCGAGTGCAGGAGCACACTCGACACATTGCAGGCAGTTAGCTGCTGGCGGCCAGCAATTAATTTACACACAGTCAGCAGCCAGTGTGTGAAACAAGTTGTCCAGCAGTGGCGACCCCCTCTCTCCAATAAATGTTACCGCCCAGGGCACCTGGCCCTTCCACCCCGCCCTTGTACCGGCTCTGGCCCCGACTGTCCCGGGGGTATTTTTATTGAAAATAAAATTTAGTGGCCGGAACTCCACTTTAATCCAAGAGCAGCAAGTGGGTGTGGTTACTGAAAGCTAGTGACATCACTTCCAGGGAACGGCACTCTCCTGTGTAGCCAGTGGGTGTATACAGAATGGGAGGAGCTGATCATAGGTTCCCACCCAGTGTTCTCTCATCAGTAAGGATGCATTGTACATCCTAATTCATGAGAAAATGAAGAAATAATTCACACAGGTCACGGGGGGAGTTTAGCTGTGCTGGGCTTTGAATGAAGACTACCATAGAAGAAGAGAGCTGGACAAGGGGCGGGGGGGGGGGGGGGACGGACGGACTGTTAGAGTAGCTGGAAGTGTTCTGGGGTTTCCGCTCACCGTCTACAATGATCATAGTACAGGCAACCACACTTAGGCTGGCCATACACTATACAATTTTCTTATTCAATTTCCTTTAGATTTACCTTAAACTATGTAATGCAAGGGCCTGCCTGACTGCATACAAATTGAAAGTGTTTAGGTTTGCCCCTATATTACATGGTTTTGGTAAATCTAAAGGAAAGTTGAACAAGAAAATTGTATAGTGTATGGCCAGCCTAAGTCTATGTTTCCACTAGTGTGACTTGTCATGCGACTTTGGACACACTACTTTGATGCAACTTTGATCCAGAGTGTGTAAAGTTGGATCAAAGCTTCACAGAGTCGCATTTTAGCTTAGTGGCTACATTTCCACTAGTGGGACTCTTAAGTTGTGCAATTTAGAGTGCGACTTTGAGTGCAGCTTTGATCCAATTTTACACTGTCTGGATCAAAGTCGCATCAAAATAGTGCAGGCACCTTTTCAATGTTGCGGATTTTCAAAATCACATAGATGGGAACGGGTGCCATTAAAATCAATGGGCTATTACTTGTCATGCGACTTTGTGTGTCCAAAGTCACGTGACAAGTCACACTAGTGAAAAAGGAGCCGAAAACTCATTACTCACATGTAATGAGCAATAGAAATGGATCTGTATCCTTATAAACTTTCAAAAAACCGTCCTTTGTACCCGATTTCTTTCATATATTATGCCCCCCCCTTCTCTCATAGGAGAAGCTGCTAGCCTAAACGAGGTTATGAAGAGATCATAGTGAAGGATAGGAGAGGTGGGGGAGGGCTGGGCAGGTCTGGCCATGCCTGTCTTAGAAAGATTGACAACCTTTTCAGGAAGTGAAAGACAGCTTAGCAAGTACAGATAAAAGGAGATAGTGTTTTTGGTGAAGAACAGGAAGAAGCTGATCGTCTGGGTTAGATAAGACTTTCTAAGCTACACAAGCAGCTAGCCAGAAAATGAATAATATCGAAAATAAAGATATTTAAACACACTATTAAGGCTTCATGTACATGGGACGTTTTAAAAAGTCCTTGGAATGCTGGAATTTAAAGGACGTTTAAAACGTCCATTGTGTCGCGTTTGCACCCGCGTTTAGCGGGCGTTTGCGTTTAGAACCGTTTTTAGAGGTCAAAAAATCATTCCCCTTTAAAATGTAAAAACGCGAGCGCTAAACACGGGTCATCGCGTTCGGTCGCGTTCGGTCGTTTTGCGTTTGAAACGCCGGGAAACACACGTTCAAACGCAAATAATTGCTTTCCAAAAAACGTCCCTGAACTCAACTGCCTGTAAATGATTGTAAACAACCCAATGTACATGGACAGATAAGATAACATAGAGGAGGGTTCAGGGGCTTCTGAAAAAAACGCCCAACTGCTCCTAAACGGCCATTTATAAGTTGCAGTGTACATGGACCCTTAATAGGAAAAGATTTGATTTTTGACTGGAGTTTCCCTTAAAGACCGGGAGCAGTGCCATGCCAAGCAGACAAAAATTTCCCATAGATGCCAATGAGCACTGAAAGCTGAAAATTGGTCTGGGCAGGAAGGGGGTGAAAGTGTCCTGCATTTAACTGGTTAAGGGGAACCCTATGACAGAATTTTAAGAAAAAACACCCTTTGAGGCTGGTATAGATTTTAAAGGGGAACTTCACGTCTAATAAAAGAAAAAACCCGCCGTGGGGTCCCACCCCAAAATCCATACTAGACCCTTATCCGAGCATGAAGCCTGGCAGCTCCCTTTAACAAAAGGGCACCCAGATCCCAACCCACCCATGTGAATGGGTATCTGGTACATCGTACCCCTACCTAACTCACCAAAAAAGGTGTCAAAAAGTAATAGTGTCCTTCGATGTAAATCCATCGTCAATCACGATGCCCGCCGGACCCGAAAAGCAGAAAAAATAAAAAAGGCTTCTGCCTCTGGATTGCCGCGAGCAGACAATACATTACAGCCGCGAGCAAATTTAAAATTACATTTTTTCCTTCAGGCTCCATTCACACCTGAGCGTATTGTTTTCAGGCGTTATTTTGGGCGTTTTTTCAGGCGTTTTAGGGGGCAGACATTGACATCTAACAAAAACGCTGGTAATCAGCCCAAAAAGAAGCTCCTGTACTTTTTTCAGCTACAGGCGTTTTGCTTCAGGGGACAAAACGCTCAGATGTGAACAGGGGCCATTGAAATTAATAGGATTTTGATTGTTGGGCGTTTTGGATTTTCGTGGATGAGCGTTTTATGAGCTGAAAAACGCTCAGGTGTGAACAGGGCCTTAGAAATGTCAGTATTGCTGCAGCAGGTTACATACATCGCACAAATGCGCCACTTTACAGGCACATTAAGGGGACCCCCAAGCAGGATTTTAAAGGTATTTTTCATTTTTATTGATTCACTTCAAGCATTACTAAAATCACTGCTTCTTTAAAAAAGATTATTTTAAATAAAAAATTGTCCCCCAGGGCAGTAACTGGGTCCACATACACCTTTTATGGCAATAACTTGCATATAAGCCTTTAAAATGAGTACTTTTGGTTTTTCATGTTCGTGTCCCATAGAATTTAATAGCGCTCGAATGTTCGCTAGAACTTTTTCCCTGTTCCAGATGTTCTGGTGCGAAGCAAACAGGGGGTGTTCGGCCCATCACTAGTTGTGACATACTAGACTGGAATTCAATACTTTACTAGGGAAAAATAACCCAGTCACTGATCACATCTAAAGTTGGCTACCACAGCTCTTCTGGGGCAGTTATGTTTGGAGGGGATGTCAAATGGTATAGGGATTTTCCACAATGTTCTTTTAAACCACAGCTAGATTTAGGGTTACTAGGGTCTTTACTGCAGAGCATTGTTAGTTTCTTGGCAAATAACGGTCTCCTCTCATTACTACTTTCACATAATAAGTGCAACCTCATGTAACTGACAAAGTCTTCAAGTACAAGGATAAAACAGAAGTGTGACTTAAAGTGATACTAAAGTCTTTTTTTTTTTTTGTTAAAAATAACAAACAGGTTATACTTATGTAGCACTGCCCCCTAGAGGGTTGCTAGATATCACACTTTAGGGATTCCCCTGGGTTACCCGTAGAAATTGTTTGCAGAAACTTATCACTTTAAGTTCTTGGCTCAGTCAAAGATCAGTCCAGGGGATGTTGTTTTTGTGGTTTTATTTAAATGGGGATGGGAGAAGGGATGAGTGGGATACTCCAACTGTTAACTATTCACAAAGCTGAGGACTTCTAAATTGAGAATGCGGCAAGGCTGCTACTTCATCCTGCCACTTGAATGAAGATCAGATAAGTGTTCCTATGGCATTTCTCTTCAGGGTATTCCCCTAGTACATCCTCTCTTTCTGTGCTAGCTGACACCCGTCCACTGACTGCACTACCCGGAGTGGTCCCCTTCCTGGGCAGACCCCTGGGCAAGATCCTCTGTACTCACAATACTATTTTTCCAGAGTCTCGCAGTGCCCCAACTCCTCAGTCCGCTTGCCTGGACCTCTGGGTTGAGCCTTACACCACTGGTACACCAGGCCGACTGCCTGTGACCTCCATCAACTGCTGCAGAAGAGGAGGCAGCCGCCACTGCTGCACACAGGTTTTTCGATCTTAATGCATAGAATTTATTAACCACTTCCTGGGAATCAACATAGGTCTACGTCAGCTGCAATAAGTGGTTGTACCAGGGTGATGCCTGCAGCTAGAGTCATCATCCCGGTTCAATTTTTTGGAGTCGGCGGTCGGCTTTAAGGTGGTAATCTCCGATGGGGCACGGGAGCAGCTCCGTCGTTACTACAGCGAGTGGGAGGGGACACCCCCCACCGCTTTACGCAGCTTTGCCCGGGTCTCCGGTGGTTTAAGTCCCGAACGAAGCCAAATTCGATCGGGTCTCAGATGATGTAACCCAGAAGCTGTGTCCATGACGTCACGTCTGGGTTACCCACTGCAGTCAGAGAAAAACTGAACCAGGCTCCAAAAAGTGTGCATCACAGAGCAGCAAATGATGTAAAAATGTGCAGAGTGGTTTGGGAAGCTCCTGGTAAGCCTGTCTGAGATAATTGAGCCAAAATATGGGATGCAGTCTTATGTGTTAGCACCTCTCATGAAAAAAAAATGTATTTCCATTCATTTTGTGGTGGTACCAGCTTTGGCATTTTGGGACAGCAGCAGTTACAGCAGTAGCAATAGGGCCAGAAGCAGCATCGATGTAGCAAATAGTGTGAGCCACTCATCCCAAAAAAAATGTACCAGAAATAGGATTTTACTCAGAATTGTAGCCTGGTAAAACTTGGGGTGGCAAAGAAACTAGAGCAGTAGGCAGAGATACACATGTAGCATGAACCACTTGTTCCAGAGATAGTATGATATTACACTTGGACCGGGAAGAAGTATTGGAGTGGCAAGGTAACGACAGCAGTATGCAAAGATGCACAAGCTGAATTCCAAGAATGTATCTAGGATAATATTGGGTGTATAGTCATGTTCTATCATGGTTAAAACCGTTTCTATGCAATTGGTTGTCCTACAGTGACAGTATTTGATGGAGTCTTTTTATGGCTAGCCACCCTTATTTGTATGTCTACACGCATGTTTGCACCTTTTTCCATGTTTTTCTTGTGTTTTTGGTAATCAATACATTACATATTAATTTTAATTTTTTATCATTTTTTTCTAAAAAAAACCCCTTATTTTTGGGTATTACCAACCACTAGGATACGGACTGCTAAAGTCCCACCGGGGGGGGCGGGGGGGGGATGGGGGGGAGGTTGGTTTCGCACCTTAGTTCTTATGTAGGATAATAGGAAATAAAACTGGGACCGGTTAGCACCGGCAATAAAAACGCAGGGTGCTCAGGCAACAGAGGAGCACATGGCTTTTTGGAAGATGGAATCATGAAAAATAAAACTGAAATTTTCATTTTTAGCTCAGGACATCCGAACACATGAAATGATGTCCTATTTAACACTATCTGCCTATTGGGATCAACTCTAATGCAGATTCTCCTTCAAATGCTAGTTATTTGGATGATCAGTACTTAAACATCCCTAAGCAGAATACCTAAATGTGTGAACAATACCAACAGAAAAAATACAGTTGCTCTTGTCCAAGCTTTTTTCCAAGTATCTCAAAGCTGTTAAAAATGCTTGGAAATACTCTAAAGCTGGATACACACTATCCAACTTTTGTGGTTAGATTTCCTTCAGATTTACCTTTTCTATGTAGTGCAAGGGCCTGCCAAATTGCATACAAATTGAAAGGGTTTAGGTTTGACCTCATATTATATGGTTTTGGTAAGTCTAAAAGAAAAAGTCTTAAGAAAATCTTATAGTGTGTATGGCCCTTTAGGCTTCATGTACATGGTCCGTTTTTAAAACCGGTCCTGAACGCTGGAGCTTGACAGCTAGTAACAGATGGGTAAAAACGGCCGTTTTGCCACGTTTAGAAGCGTTTTTGCATTGTAAATTGGTCAGAAATGTATCCCCATTGAAAACACCTATAAACGCAACACTTCTAAATGAGTGTTACTGCGTTTAGACATGTTTGCACGCTGTTACAAGCATTTGGCATTTCAAATGCCAATAAACTTCCTTTTGAACAGTGGCGGCTGGTGCTCAAAATTTTTGGGGGGGCGCAAAAAGAAAAATGTAATAGGTATTGCTTCGCACCAAAAAACGCAGTAAAAAAATTGCGTGACTTTGAAGCTGTGCCCCCTTCAATGCAATGAACACTGTGCTGTGCCCCCTTTAATGCAATGAACACTGTGCTGTGCCCCCTTCAATGCAATGAACACTGTGCTGTGCCTCCTTCAATGCAATGAACACTGTGTGCCCCCACAATGCAGAGTTCAGCGTGCATGCCCCTTTCAATTCAGAGCGCCACAGCATTGTCCCCAATCACTGCAGAGCGCCACAGCATTGTCCCCAATGATTGCAGAGTGCCCACAGCATTGTACCCCAATAAATGCAGAGTGCCCACAGCATTGTACCCCAATGATTGCAGAGTGCCCACAGCATTGTACCCCAATGATTGCAGAGTGCCACAGAATTGTACCCCAATGATTGCAGAGTGCCACAGCATTGTACCCCAATGATTGCAGAGTGCCCACAGCATTGTACCCCAATGATTGCAGAGTGCCACAGAATTGTACCCCAATGATTGCAGAGTGCCACAGAATTGTACCCCAATGATTGCAGAGTGCCACAGCATTGTACCCCAATGATTGCAGAGTGCCCACAGCATTGTACCCCAATAAATGCAGAGTGCCCACAGCATTGTACCCCAATGATTGCAGAGTGCCCACAGCATTGTACCCCAATAAATGCAGAGTGCCCACAGCATTGTACCCCAATAAATGCAGAGCGCCACAGCATTGTACCCCAATACAGAGCGCCTCAGCATTGTACCCCAATAAATGCAGAGCGCCACAGAATTGTACCCCAATGATTGCAGAGTGCCACAGAATTGTACCCCAATGATTGCAGCGTGCCACAGAATTGTACCCCAATGATTGCAGAGTGCCACAGCATTGTACCCCAATGATTGCAGAGCGCCACAGCATTGTACCCCAATAAATGCAGAGTGCCCACAGCATTGTCCCCAATGATTGCAGAGTGCCCACAGCATTGTCCCCCAATGATTGCAGAGTGCCACAGCATTGTACCCCAATGATTGCAGAGTGCCACAGAATTGTACCCCAATGATTGCAGAGTGCCCACAGCATTGTACCCCAATAAATGCAGAGTGCCCACAGCATTGTACCCCAATGATTGCAGAGTGCCCACAGCATTGTACCCCAATGATTGCAGAGTGCCACAGAATTGTACCCCAATAAATGCAGAGCACCACAGCATTGTACCCCAATAAATGCAGAGTGCCCACAGCATTGTACCCCAATGATTGCAGAGTGCCCACAGCATTGTACCCCAATGATTGCAGAGTGCCACAGCATTGTATCCCAATAAATGCAGAGTGCCACAGAATTGTACCCCAATGATTGCAGAGTGCCCACAGCATTGTACCCCAATAAATGCAGAGTGCCCACAGCATTGTACCCCAATGATTTCAGAGTGCCCACAGCATTGTACCCCAATGATTACAGAGTGCCACAGAATTGTACCCCAATGATTGCAGAGTGCCACAGCATTGTACCCCAATGATTGCAGAGCGCCACAGCATTGTACCCCAATAAATGCAGAGTGCCCACAGCATTGTACCCCAATGATTGCAGAGTGCCACAGCATTGTACCCCAATGATTGCAGAGTGCCACAGCATTGTATCCCAATAAATGCAGAGCGCCACAGCATTGTACCCCAATAAATGCAGAGTGCCCACAGCATTGTCCCCCAATAAATGCAGAGTGCCCACAGCATTGTACCCCAATGATTGCAGAGCGCCACAGCATTGTACCCCAATGATTGCAGAGCGCCACAGCATTGTACCCCAATGATTGCAGAGTGCCACAGCATTGTATCCCAATAAATGCAGAGCGCCACAGCATTGTACCCCAATGATTGCAGAGTGCCCACAGCATTGTCCCCCAATCAATGCAGAGTGCCCACAGCATTGTCCCCCAATCAATGCAGAGTGCCCACAGCATTGTCCCCCAATCAATGCAGAGTGCCCACAGCATTGTCCCCCAATAAATGCAGAGTGCCCACAGCATTGTCCCCCAATCAATGCAGAGTGCCCACAGCATTGTACCCCAATAAATGCAGAGTGCCACAGCAATGTACCCCAATAAATGCAGAGTGCCCACAGCATTGTCCCCCAATCAATGCAGAGCGCAGCGTGCGTGCTCCCTTCAATTTAATGCACTTACCTGGCGGCGGCGGGTTCTTCCCTCCTCGATCCAGTCCGTCCTCTCTGCGGTGGCGGCGGGAAGGAGAGCGGCTTCTCCCTCGTCCTCCGAGCGGCAGTGACGGTGAGTGACTGACTCACGCACCGGCACCTCCCCCATGGTGACGTCAGGGATCGGATGTCCTGGATGATGATTGGTGCAGGCTGGAGACTGGACCAATCACAGCCAGGATATCCGAAAGTGGGGGTGTCCAATCGCAAGGACTTGCGATCGGGTTACGCCCCCAGAAGGCTGCCGATCGGCGCCTCTTCTGGGACGTAACCCCACCCCCCCTAGCCACCACTTCCATTACAAAGGCCGGCGAACCCAATTTTTTTTTTTGTAAAACTTTATTTGTCATTTTTTTTTTTCTTTTTTTCAGGGGTAGGGGGGCGGCACCCTGGCGCCCGCTATGCACGGGCCGCCGCTGCTTTTGAACGCATTTTTTTGCTTTAAAAAAATGCCACTAAACTCAACTGCCTCTAAACGAGTATAAACGACTCAGTGTACATGGACAGATAAGATAACACAGGAGAGTTCAGGGGCTGCTTTCAAAAAATGCCCAATGTCTCCCAAACATCCCGTTTAATCAGCAGTGTACATGAGGCCTTAGACGTATTTGTTGGCACTGAGAAGGTCAGCATATACAAATAGCTATAGTGCAATTCAAATAGCATTCATACTGCTTGCATCAGTTCACCTTATGCGAAGTCCAATGAACTTGTATTGGGATTACACAGTCAGCTATTTGCGTAAGAAAGTGAATACTTCTATAAAAGCAAGCTCCCCAATGACACCAGAAAGGGGTCAGACTTTCAGATGTATGCAATATTTAAATGAAACTAGTTATCTTTATTCGATAGGACACAAGTTCACAAAAATGGTAATTGTAATGTCTTTTTGTTCTTGACATATTGGTAAGCATGTAAGGTACAATTTGTTTTAGGATAGGATAATGTCTTTGGAATGGAGGAGCACAAAAACTCATGAAGCAATTATATGTCAGTAATCCATTGATCTATTGGTAGCAAGTGAGAACAAATGGGTTTACGGGGTTCAATACTCTTTTTTTAGAACTTTTGTTAAACAGACTGATGGAAATTGATTTGGAGATCACATTTCCACAGTTCTCTAAGCTACAACCATTGGCTGAGTGTCAAAAATGTGTTTATTACTTGAAGCTTATATATCAGTATTCATGGATTTTCATAATTTTTTAATCTGTGATTTTTTAACACTGATTAATGGTCAATGCTCCAACTACTGACTTTGTGACACGTATTAATACTCACTATTCCAGTCTCAAAATGTATTAGAACAAGAACGGGTCTGTAGGTAGGTACTATTATTTAAAAGAAAAAGATGCTTTGTCTGTAATTATGCGACAACCATAGCTGATAAATGGATGAGACCCCAAGCTATCTATATAGGCTTAATACCATCTTAATACTTAACAGCAGTCAATACCTGTTGTCCAAAAAAAGTGCTGTTATTTTCATTTTTTTAATGACAGTTTGTCTTTTTTAGAAAGAAACCACAGCCTGAGCCCAACATGCTGCAAAGGAGGACCCCTGCTCTCTGTGTGGGAGCAGTAGTCTCTCTGCAGAGAACTAAACACCCTTGCCACCAACGATCTTATGAAGAGGCCACCCCCCTCAATGTCTGTGCTGGCTAACCTGTGTAAAAAAATAAAGGATTTGCTTACTTGCCTATTTTCAGCCTGCTCTGGTCATGTGATCCAACTACCCTGTGTCAGTCAGCGGCAGCTGCAGGGGAGAGGTAGAGCGCACACAACAGATGGGTTATAGGAGCCTATGGTTGACTTCACCACATCAGGCATTCCCAGCTGGTGTCAGCCAGCAGCGGCTGCAGGGGATTTACGTGACTGGACTGGAGTGGGCTGAAAATAGGTAAGTATATACATCTTTCTCACATGAGTATTTTTAAGACTTGTTCGGTTTAGCCTGAAATTCTACTTTAGCCCTGAAGCATGCAGCTTTAAAAACAAGCTAGCAATGGTAGCTCTCACAATGCTTACCTTGACGGGTCCCATTAGGTTTAAGAATAAGTCCAAGAAATACTTTATTTGCTGATATGAACCCTGTTTATTTCTCATAAACGGCAGAACGCAACAGCAGCATCATTTCATCATTACAACTTTGTAACATTTAAGGGGTTCAATTTATATACAACATCAGTATGAGAAATAATAAGTAGCTTAAAAAAATAAGATTTTTCAAATAAAAAAATTATATACACAAATAAAATGCACTGATGGGTAGAACAACAGTAGATCACAAACTGGCAACTTGTGTCCATCTCCAGTAGCACATCTAAAGACCTCGATGGACCACCGCATACATGTTTATTTGATTAGAGGAAAGCAACACAAAAGCAATAAGGTGCAAACTGCTGTAACCTATAGAAATTAAATCAGTTCACCGTAATCTGATCTGAAATAAATTTAACTTGGTTTCTTTGGGTAACAGCATTTTAGGTTTTGCCCTAAACCCCACTTGCGTGCCCCCCTTTTTAGAGAAGTTCTCAGTGTAGAGCAGTTGATTAAGGTGCTGACAATGCAGTGCTGTTGTGTTGATGCCAAACCTTACCATTGTATATCACCACCAAAGTTGTTATGGTTTGGTAATGCGCCATAGATGTGGCTTGGAACATTAAAAACATTTCAGGTTGATAAAATTATTGGAGATTGTATAAACTTTGCCTGAGGTTTAAAAGACCAACTCCAACCAAACCTTTTTCCTTTTGGCTAGACAGGGCTGGGCCAATTAGAGGCATAAGAGGCACCTGCCTTGGGTGACATGCTGCAGAGGCACATCTGGGGCAGAAGCCTCTACTGCCTCTGCATTGCTCACCTATGTCCTGTGCAAGACTGAGCTGTCAAACTCACAGCTTGGTCCTGCAAATTACACTGGGAGATCAAGGCTCTCCCTGTGTAACCAACAGCACTCCGCTGTCAGTGCGACAGCTCTTGGCTCTGTATCAGGAGCTTTGTGTGCTCCTGAGAAACAAAGCACAGCACCAGTCTATCACAGACCTCTGATGATTACATGGGAAGAGCCACATTCTCTGTCACTGTTCTGCAGGACTGAGCAATTCATTTGCTAGATTGGGTCTTGCTCTGCCATTAATTGTAAAAGAAAGCGACTATTGCAGATTTTATTTAATAATTTACTTTTATATTTATTATAAAAAAAAAAAAAAATTAAACATTTTAGCCAATTGTTAACAGCAAGGGCCCATTCACACTATTTTTGGTGCATTAGAGCACGCACATTAATGTGTATTGTGTTAAGGCAGTCCTTTCATTTGAATGGGGTACCAAATGCACAAAATAAAAAGGTGTTTGTACCCTTTCTGCAAGCCCATCACAACTTATGTTAAGGCATTGCTGCGCGTTGAACTGAAACGCATGTCCATCAGCAAGGTGCTCAGGGTGGCAATGCATGTAATGTGCGTGACACACAAAAAACGCAATACAGTAGTGTGAATGGGCCCTTAGAGAACCCCTCATTTAAGAGTGCCTTCATTCCCTTATTCCTTTACAATGTTTTCTTATTTTAATTTTGTTTTTTTGCATGTAAATTAGCATTCCTTTGTGTTTGTAGCATAAAATAAAAAATGCTGTGCACCAGAAATAGGATTCCAGTGACTTTATAAAAAGGGGAACAATGCAGAATAAAATTTGTAGTTATCACTAGTTTTTTTTTTTTTTTTAACCCTATAATTTTAGTTAACCGTTATTATTATATATTACCTCCTTGATACAGTTCGATTTTTTTTTAAACCAGTTTTTAAATGTGTAATTTTTGTAGCTGATTACAGTAGAGTCAGAGACAACAAAATATCCTAATATTAACCCTTCCCCACTCTATCCAAAATTACTTTTTTTTTTAAAGGGTTTCCCAAGTTTGGCTTCAAACTAAGGTTAATTACATTCCATTGCAATATGTTGTTAATGCAATACACATCAGAGGGGACAGGTCGGAATGGTCCCTTGGAGAGGATGTTGAACTTAAAGCAGTGTTAAACCCAAAACCAAAAATGTAATATTATTGCAGCTTACCAATCATTAGATGTGGTAACTGCATTTTTTTCTAGGCTTTTTCCCCCTATTGTTTTCACCTGGTGATCTGGCCAGTAACACACTCCTGTATTAGAGTGCCTACACTCTGGAAGAAGGAGCACAAGGGGCACCTTTGGACAGCAGCATTGTCAGTCTGATGAACTAGCAGTATGTAATGTACTGTATTTTAGATGTGCACAGATATGGAGGAAAGATGTTGCCAGTTTCTGACTTCTAAATGGACAGTAATAAAGTAATTCTGCTAACAAAGGAGCAAAATTTCAAAGTGCAGGTGCATAAGTACAGTAGACACTAGCTCAGGGTAGGATTGGTATTCATCTAATAAAGTGGCATTGCATTCCCACTGACTTAATATACAGCAGCATAGACGTCCAGTACACATTAGGACTTATTTACATCAAATTACATTATATTATTCTGGAACACAGAAGACAATCAGGCTTATTTAATAAGGAAGTATAAAAAGCAATTGTAACACACTAACCCATTAAGACCAATGAGGATTCTTTTTTATGTGACTAGCAAACAAAATTCCAATTGGTCATTACAGGCTATTGCACTTTGCATCTTGTCATCGCTCTTTGCACTTCTTTACTCAATTACCAACATGATGTTCTGCTTCGACAAGAAGTTCTTTATATCTAGAGGACAAATAATACATTTTATATTGTACGGTGATATATTATTTTATATATATGTTATTTAAAATCCCTCTTTTAAAATAGCTCCCCCCGTGCCTGTACTATGGTAGTAGGTCTTTAAAAATGTTGGTTTAAAATCTGTATTATACTAATAGGTCATATATTTAAAGTTAGGGGAGTTGTGCATTTTTTATCGAAAAGATTAAAAGAGCATTTTTTTGTTTTCATTCAGTCAAATAAAAAAGTCATTTCATGGTCAGCTCTATCCGGAAATAGTTGGAATGTCATAGTCACTTGTAGATGGTAAAGTTTTCCCCATCATTCGGACATTTTTAGCATTGGTGATCCTTGCCATCATGGACATTGGCTTGTCAAAGTATCTCACCAGGGCTGGCTCTGTCAAGAGAGAGGCAAGGAACTGCTCAAAGGTTATGGCCCAGTCTTGGTCTAGACTTGTGCTTGATGGCAAAGAAGCTTGATGGTGACTACGCACAAGAATGGTGTCATCACCAATGTCTTCACACTGCAGTTTGTCATCTTCATGGGATCCAGCACTCAGTACAGAGTAGGATGACATTGAGCTATCGTCTTTAGTGTCATCATCTGATATCAGCATAGATGAGCAGGCCCCATTGTCTCTTGGAGAGGAGTCTTCTAGCTTAACTTCCTCCATTTGTTCTTCTGCATTGTCACTGGATATCGGGCTGTTGGAGAAAACTCCCTCCTGAACATATTGGCATATCTGCACAGGTTTCTTCTCACCGATTTTGCTTGGAGTCTCCTTGGTGCTTTGATTGAGTGTCTCTTCTGGAACCTGGGCAGAGAAAAGCTTGCCCACCTCTCCAATCTCAAGCAACAAGCTGGTGACTGCAGCAGTGGCATGATACAGTTCTTGCTCACAAGGGTCTTCACTGAACATATTGTACATCGTTTTACACAGTTCAATAAACTGGCCCTAGAAGACAATAAGACTTCTTAAAAAGTATTCAATATGAAAATAGAACATTCATATGTTATGGCTTTTAAAAAAAAAAAAAACGAAAATATTTAACCATGTCCATAACATATCATTTTTGAACTAGGACTGGTTCCCAGACAACATACTAGTCATTACCTTCAATGCTACCCATCCAGCAGTGAACAGTCCCCTATTAATAACTAGCATCTTTTTCCCTAACTGAGGGGACCTATTGTTACATGCAACTTTCAATCTGCAGGTACAGTGGCAGGCATTGAGTGAGCGTAACACTGAGGCTCCGGTCTAGTAAGGCGGCCGCACACTAGACCGTTTGAGCCCCCCCGCTGTCGATCCGGTCCGTCGTTTCATCTGCCAGCCACGACCCTCCAGGCTCATCATCAGGTCCCCATGAGCCCACCAAGGGTCTCTACATATCAACTAGTGAGGAGACACAGAGGCTTCTGGGAGCGGTAGGACTGTTAAATGTCTGTGTATTGTATTGTTTTATTATTGGATCTACAATAAATTTTTAAGAGACTATCTATTGGAGTCCATACTGGGATTGTTTTGTTTATAGTATACACATCTGAGCGCCATCCCTCAATTCTCTTACAACAACAGAAGCCGACATATTTCTCTCATGTAAGGCTCACTTTAAAACTAAGACTATAGCTATTCTCCATTCTGCTAACCCCTAACCAAATCTAGTAATACAACCTCTGAGAGCTGTACAAATACTTCTCTTTCATGAACTTCCATCTGTTTCTTACCAATGGATTTCTACTTTTGGGACTAGCCAGGGCTTTAGTTTATTGCACAGGTAGATGATCAATGCCTCTGCCCCACACAGAACCTGACTGCAGCTCAGCCATGTAATCAGAAATCTGGTGGGAAGTAAAAGTTCGAAGCTCCTGAAAAGGTATTTGTTCATCTCCCAGGGATCTTGTAGTTAGCATAATTTAAGAGTTGGTAGTTGCAAGTAAAAAGCTAGAAGTCTTAAACTTTGTGTCCAATTTATATGGGTAATCCTAGGGAATTTTACACATACTGGGTAAAGTGCAGTGGCTTGTCCTCTTTTCTATGCAGCTGTCAATTGCAGGTAATAACAGATTGTATGTTTAGTACCAGTTGCATAGAAGAGAGACAACACAACCATCAACTTAAAACCTGTAATATTAGTTCCCAACTTGCCTTGTGTCTGATGTTAACATGGGTACACAGACTAATAGAACCTCGGGCTAGTATGGGCTTATTAATCTTTTCCTCTTCCTTCTATTCTCTTATCCTATAGGCCTCATGCACACTAGGCAGAAAAAAACGGCCAATTTTACAGGCATTTGGCATTTTTTAAGCCTGTGAATGCACCTGTATGTTAGCCTATGCGCCCATGCACACATAGGAGTTTACACGGTGAAATAAAAAAAATCACCACCACCACATTTGGAAAGGAGCATTTGGGTAGAAAAAAAAAAAAGTGGAACTTACATAAACGCATCTAAATGCTTTGGGCATTTATGCATGGTAATACATTCTACTGAGCAGTATAAATGAATATTCTGGCCAATAGAATGCGCAAACATGCATAAACACATGTGCAAAATGTGGCTTTTACTGCATTTATTAAGCAGCGTTTTTCCTGCCAGGAAAAAAGGCCTTCAGAGGAGCTGAGAAAACACTAATTTGTACAGGCCTTAACCTTATTCTCTATGAGTATAACAAATCCGTATATTACCTGTTTTAATTTAGGCAACTCCTTTGCAACTTTTTGTCTTGACCGGTTCTCTTGTGCCCATAAACGAAGATAATTCCGATTGTCTTGGCTTGTCCTCTTAACTGTTAAAATAAAATAAAAAAACACATGTAAAACCTTACTTACTATCAGTGTAGTATTATCATAGACATCGTAATATCTTGGTGCTACCTTTAGTGGTTTTAAGACTGACCGCCACAAATCCTTCTTCTGGCCTTTTCTTGTATTTTGAATCAAGTGCCGAGACTTTAGGACAACAGATGTAAAAAAGAAAATCTGTTAGATGGTCCTGAGAACGTGCAAGGAAATTTGGGCTGTGAGAAATGTGTGGCCTGCTATTTTTGACCTCTCTCTGAAAATGCTAGTTGTCTGACAGTTAAAACTGGCCAGGAACAAGCATTGCATTACAATTAAAGTCAGAATCTTGCTCCTGATTTACATGGTATTGTAGCCAGCAGCGAAGTCAGACAACTGGGGTATTTTAAAGAAAAGGTCAGCATATGCAACCTTCATATTTTTACAATACAGGATAAAGCATATACCTAATAAAATGTATATATATGCCACAATGGAAACTAAATTAGCAAATAAAGAACATAAATCAGAGTTACAAATACAGTGCAATGTACAGATGGATTTAAAACAAATACAAAGTACTTCTTAAAGTATTAAAAAAAATACTTGTGTGAGAAGCTTTGGATGTAAGCGGCCATTAAATTATTCCTAAAGCTTACACACTGGGGAAATTAGGTCAACCTGCAATGGGCTAAGAGAATGCCAACTTCCGCCTGAGACTTCCCATGAGTTTTTGGCACATTCCAGAGTGTTCCCTGTTAAAACATATTATTGCAACTATATTGAATGCACGCAGTGCCCATTTTGAATTATATACCTGCTTGCTATCACAAGTAGCCAAACAGTGAATCGTGTGGCGATGCCTTATTAAATAAAGCTTATACACATGGTATGAAACAACAACACATGATTTCCTTAATATATGCCCTCCTGGTATCTAAGAACAACCCGAAAGCCAACAAAATGTCAAGGACCTAGGAAAAACAACTTGAAATCAATTTTACAGATGATGGCTGGAAGAACATTCTCACTCATACACATAAGGGCTCAGTGACACATAAGAGCTCAGTGAATGTCACAGTTCGGGAGTTAGATTATAACTCTTAGTTAGTATAACTTAATACTCTCAGGCTGGTATAGGACACCCATACTTATCCACAAATTCTCACCTTGGACATCCCCTCTCTGTTGGAGATGCGGATCTGAAGCGGGTACCTTGCTAGCCATCTTGTGGTCCTGCTCAAAACTGCAGGTGTTCTGGACCGCGATACATGATGACACAATCAAGATAACTACCTTAAAACGTGACTTCACCCCAGCCCAGTACTTACTGCATCATACCTCTCCCCCAAAATCCACATACTACAAATTGTTAGCTCTCCATCTTGTAAATGTGGCCAAATGGTGCATCCCCGCTAAATGAGGCACCACCACTCCCCCTACAATCAATGATTGCTACTATTGTGTCAAACAAACAGCAGAAATGGAGGAACTGATCAATGTTGCGCATGATAACTCAATCTAAATTTAACCGCACTTGGCCCCACTGGCTTCATTTCCAAGGCTCTCTAGCAAATACAAAGTCACAAACAATAAATCGGGACAACCTAACGCCAATAGCTCAACTCATGAGCCACCGTGATGGCAAAGACGAAAAGATGTTGCTTTCTGTACCCCCCCCCCCCCCACTCCTATGTGTAAACACTCTATGGCAGGGTAACCTAGCGTGCTCACCTTATATCCTATAGTACCGGGCTCCCTTGTCATCTCTTCTCCTCCCTCATACCCATTCACACTTCCCCTAACCCCCTCCCCGTTTAATTTTACAACAATATACAGTAGCTGATAAACCTCATACAGCTATTTGTAGACCATACACTCCCATGATATTTGCATCTTACTACCGTAAACATATTTGACCAATTCGAAAAATCTTTAAATTGCTCATTTATATTGTTAATGGTCAATATGTATGCCTCCTTATGGGTCTTTCTATTCCCCAAAGCAAAATACTTGCTATGTTTATGACACAGTTGGAAACAAGACTCAAAACATTTATAAGTTGCCTGGTATATGTAATGTGCACAATATTGGAATTTATGTATCTAGATACTCGTCTCTTACTGCTTTGTCTTACTTTTCTGTTTAAACAAATAAAATGATTGAAAAAGAAAGCCTATACACGTGTTCAAGGGGTTTGGATGTTGTTAAGCAAACATCAGAATAGTAAAGATGCACCATCAAAGTAACATTCCACGTAGTATAGACTAGAAATCAACAGAGAATAATAGCGCAGGAAAAAAAAAGACAGACAATGAACAAAACAATGTAATCAGACCCCGTTCACACTGGGGCGACCTGTCAGGCGACCTGGTCACCTGACAGGTCGCCTGCCATAGAGAAGCTGTGGACCCGTTCTAATAGGAGCGACACAAGTCGCTCCAACTTAGAAAAAGGGTCCGGAGCTTCTTTGGGGCGACCCAGAGTGACCTGCATTGACTTCAATGATATGAAGTCCGTGCCGGCCGCTCCGAGGTCGCGGTGCGAGCTGCGCGCCGCGACCTGTGAGGTTGCCCCGGCAAGTAGCGTCGCCCCAGTGTGAATGGGGTTAAGCGGACAGAAAGGCCACAACACAATAAACCTCAAAGTGGATGGGTAGGCTTCAGCAGCAGATAACCATGCTTGATCTGGTAGTTTAGAAGAATGTTGCTTTCTCTGACAAATCTCAATTTTTGCTGCCATACAGACAGTTGGGTCAGTACACATCATGAACTCAGGACCCGCCTTGTCTGCAGGTGTTGGGTGCAATAAAAATGAGAATTTTTTCTTGGCATTTGGTATACCCTTTAAAAACCCCTAAGCACACCTAAATGTTGGTGTTGACCTCATGCACCCCTTTTTATATGATATTTAGATGTACCCAATAAAGTGTCCACACCGTATAGCAGTGGTCTTCAAACTGTGAATGGGGCCCTTTGCTTATTTTTATCTGGCCCTTGAGGCACCATTTCATCCACTGATAGCAATAATAGAGCACAATTCCCCCCCACTGACAAGAAAGAAGGGGCACAAATCCCCCCTCCCCCCTCCACTGACACCAATGAACAGGAACAATTCCTTCCAATGACACCAACGAAGGGGCACATATCCTCCCAATGACACCAGTGATGGGGCACACTTTCACACAATGACACCAACGATGAGACACAATTCCTTCCAATGACACGAAAGATGGGGCACTGTTTTTTCCATAGATGTCTACTTCCAATGGCCCAGTCTGGCCCTCCTAAAGTCTGAAGGGCGGTAAACTGGCCCTTTGTTTAGAAAGTTTGAAGACCCCTGCCGTATGATGTTATTTATTTTTATTTTGTTTATTTGTAGGCCTCAAAGCAACACATTTCTTGCCTTGGAATAGAACTACATTTCCAATCACACACAAATACTGTTTATTTTCATTTAATATTTAGACTACCCGTTAGCTAGCACTATTTGGCATTCTGTAAAGATAGAATAACTCTGTAAAGGATTGCTGATCGATTGTACTGGTTATGTAGGATATCATTTGTGCTCCCTCTACTGGCGATATTATTAATTGCATTGCCATTAGGTTTGTCTTGCTGTCCAGGTCTAAGGCTGGATTTGGAACTTTCCATGTGCATTGTCAACAGGTGTTGACTCACGTTTGTAACATACATTTTCATGGTCAATAACAGATGTTACCGCAGCTATAAACAGACAGGAGCTATAAAAGAGGTCACACAGATATAAGCCCTTATTTTAACAAAGGTTAATCTGTATACATGCATTAAAATGCATGGATGTGAACGGTCGTTGAAGGAAACTTTTGCTGGGAGCAATGCCAACTAATCTCGTTCAATGTTTATAGAAAACTGAATGTAACAGTGCAGTTTGCCATTCAATAAGTAGTGCCACACATAAAAAGAACAATAAAAGGCACATAAAGAGGTTCAATAACAGAAACAGCACTATGATACCATACAAAGTAGAGCTGAATACCAAAATGGAAAGGCATACAATAAATGTGGAGGACCCTGATTCCCAAGAAGAAGCATGCTTCTAATCTCCTTTTGGAAACAAAATTTACTTGTTATGCTGATCATTTGAGTCAACATTTCTTGAGTTATTGACCTGGAACACGCATGCAGGAAACTCAGAATTTTAAATCTCCATAATATATGCTAATAAATCAGTATGACAGCCAAGTAATTATCAATTTAAAGTTGGATTATCAACAGCAGCCCATGTATTTCATTTTCAACGGGGATTTATAAATGCCCATTTGTGGTCATGACCATTTAATAACTGGATAAGCAACAGCTTTCTTTTGACTGGTGGATATTTTCATTATATAGGATTTAAAGTTGAGCTCCAAGTTTTTATTTCCCCTTCCTCTCTGGTCACTTGAACAAGACATTAGGACAAATCAAGGATACAGACAGACAGCAATAACAGTCATTTTGGTAGAGTGAGGAATAGTTAGCAACTCTGGGTTTATTATCCTTGTCCACGCTTAGGAGTTTTCTCTTCAAATAAGTTAGACACTTGAAATGCTATAAAGGTCTAAAATAATGGTCTCCAATGTTGTATTGAAATTCAGCTTCTTTTTTTTAAAAGCTTAACAAGGAAAGCTGGGATATCCCATACCACGAACAATATACAAACATGTGACCATTGCCCCACCTATAACTGGTCTTTGCAGCAAGGAGCACTGGAAGGGCAATGTACGTCAAACAAACACAAAGAGATTTCCAAGCTCAACTTACCAACCAGCGACCAACCAAACTGACCTGTCTAACAATATGCATTAAGAACAGGGGTTTAGTCTGCACACATTTGCAAATACATGCATAAGCTACAGGCAAATAGGCAAATGCAGGAGCTCCCATTGTGAAGACTCACAGAAGTTCGAGTTAGGGACTACAGAAAACAGGGTGCCTCGACTGGGCCTGTAGCTTACGCATGTATTTGTAAAATGTGTGCAGATTAAACCCCTGTTCTTAACGCCTATTGTTAGAAAGGTCAATTTGGTTGGTAGCCGGAAAGTTTAAGCTTGGAAATCTCTTTGCATTTGTTTGCCATACCACAAACAAGCTTAACAGGTCATTGTGAACAAAAAGTTATATGTAATCATTTGTTTTTAGCTAGCAGCTTGCATTTACATTAAGGTTTGGTACATGATGGCAATGTACACGATATTAACTTACCTTGGCTACATTCTGGGGTGATATCTTCAAAAAAATATTGAGTGGCCTCAAAAGCAGAATCCGGCTCTTCCTGGTCAGATGACAGGTCTGAAAAGGACATACAACCACTCTTAATGAAGTGTCCATTATGAGGAGCAGGAGCAAAGTAAGAATCTTCATAGATACACTAAAGTTACACTTCTTCAGCCACCAACGCGGGCAAATAATTCCAGCTCTTGGTAAGAATACATTGATTAGTAAGGTGCTGCATAAGCTGGTAAAAATATCCAGCAAAAAAATAGTCACCATTAATTAATACCTTAATACAGATTTAGCTCCAAATAAAAAGTCTCTCTGTGCAACACCAACCACCTTTAAACTTCCAATGCATAATTTGGAAATTATTCTCCTGCATAAAAAGCAGGTGTTCCCATATCAGCAGATTACTCACAAAAAAAAAAAAGACTGCGGTGGACTGCTACGGTATAACAATGCCTAATTAAATAGTACTAGAGATATACTGATTACCTATTTTGACCAGGGTTATGCAGATCTGCATAATTTTTATTATAAATAAATGCAAACGTTACAGTCAGAAAAAGTAGCAGAATGGTTGCAATTATGTTGAAGGTGCTTACCAGGCAGTATGTGCATCCTATATATTAGTTTCAGTTTTTCAGTGAGGTCCCCATGGCAGGCATCACCTGAACATTAAAGGAGAAATGTAAAGGTGTATTTGAGAATTTTTAAAATGAGTCACCAGCTGTAAATTGCCTACATCAAAACCAATCACTTCCACCGAGTTGTGCAGGATTGCAGTCCTAGCATTGTGTGGATTGGGTTGGGGGGGGGGGGGGGTGCTGCTCAATTACTCTGCACTGTTTTTAGAGTCTACATTTTGGTAAACTACAAATAATGGTTACCAAGCATAAAGATTTGAAGTTCTGACTCCAATGGCTGCCTGTTTGTTGCAGGTTAATTATTTGGAAAATATTAGGGTCCAGTCATAACTATAGGTTGCCATGCCGTAACGCACCATGCGTGTATTAGCACGTTGCAGTGCTATTCATTTTCATGGCACACCAATGCAACAATATTACCGTTGTGGAGTGCTGCTTCTAAAAAAAATGGGTTTTTTTTTTTTTTTTTCAAGTCCGTGATGGCAGGTTGGTAGCAGACTTACCTTGATGTGACACATGCAGTGTTGGGGGTAACGAGTTACAAAGTAACTGATTACAGTAACTACATTACTTTTTTTGGTAACTAAGTAATGTAACTAGTTACAATACTAATATTGGTAACTACACTACTTTACTAGGCTATGGGAGGTAACTACACTACTTTACTAGACTATAGGAACGCGCTTTCCTGCATTACCCAAGCCGTGCGATACAATCGTTATTTCGAAGAATAGAGAGGGATGAAGTTTATGAATTTTTGTTGCACTTTATGTTTTATTCTGTTTTTTTAGGTTTTGTTCTCATGTTTCCCAAAGCCTGTGTTTATACAATAAACTCTATGCAGAAAGAGTGTCATGTATCTTCTTCTACATGGTCAATTAAGAAAGAGGAAAGTAAAGTAATAAGTAGTGAAGTTACTTTTCAAATGCAGTAACTAGTAAAGTAATCATTACAATTTACAGAAGTAACTAGTTACATTTTTTGAGTAACTACCCCAACACTGGACACATGTTAAAGCATGCTTAATACAGTGCAATGAATTGGATTGATGCGAATGGGCCCTCAAACCTTTAGGTGTGTTTTAAATTGAGTTCTGTAGGATTTTTTTTCAAATGGTATAATTTTCTACTATGGGAGAGATTTACTAAAACTGAAGAGTGCAAAATTTGGTGCAGCTTTGCATAGCAACCAATCATCATCTAGGTTTTATTTTCAAAGCTTTATTGAACAAGCTGAAGTTAGAAGCTGATTGGCTACCATGTACAACTGCACCAGATTCTGAGTGCTCCAGTTTTACTAGTTTTACCAGGAATATAGTGACAGTACATACAAAACTATGCTCAAATTAATTAATGGATGCTTTTTTATTGCAGAAAGCTGTGAACAAAAGTCTCCTACTCTTCAAAATCAAAGCTGGGTAAAAAGCACAAAAATGTAAAATGCTTTTACAAACACATACGTTTCTAAGCATTTGTAGTGGTCAGCAATAGCAGCTGCCATCTGAGTACTGATTTCCTTTAATGCTAATTACACAACGATCCCACTAGGGTTCACTCTGGTCTTGTTTTGTAATTTCAAATGTAATTAAATAGCAGTTCTGCCAACATTTTTTTTTTTTTTTTTTTAAGTATTATATTTTTTTTTTTCTTCTTTCAAAAGAGCATGTAGCCTGGATTTCTATTACTGGGGCCCATAAGCTCTTAAAGCAGCACTTCTTTAATACAGAACATATTCTTCTTTAACAATGTGTAAATAAGCTTATATGAGATGCATGTATATCTACTGATGTCAGGTTGAAGCATATTAGGCCAATATTGTGCTGAAAGATAAATTGAACAAAAATGTGGATGTGCTCACAATAAACAGGCCAGGCCACAAATTGACAGCAAAGCAGCCTCTTTCTTTACACAGACAGTAAAGTCTTTGTATAGGGCTAGGCTATCTCCTCCTAAGGGCTCTTTCACACGGCCGCTCCGTGTGTCCGCAAATCATCCTATTTTTTTGCGGACATAATGTAAGTCAATGGCATTGCGGATGTCAGCGGAATACCATCCGCTGACATCCGATTTTCCTCCTTTCAGTTCTGTTCCGTTTTTTGAAACGGAACAGAACCCTATTTTTCCTCCGTTCAAAAAACGGAAAGGAAGGAAAATCGGATGTCAGCGCTGTCATCCGCTGACATCCGCAATCCCCATAGACTTACATTATGTCCACATATCATCCGCAAACGGATGGGATGATATGCGGACTTACGGAGCGGATGACACAAATGTCATCCGCTCCGTGAAAAAAAAAAAAAAAAAAAAGTCCCACAGCGGAGCTTTCACACGGAGCGGCCGTGTGAAAGAGCCCTTACAGTATATTCTTGCCAACAGTATATTCTTGCCAGCACACATGGATCAGAAAATCGTCCAAAAATTACCGCTTTTGAAGGAATCTTATGATAATCTGATCATTAGTACACAGCTTTCGTCCAAAATTATCCGAAGGGACAAACACGAAAAATGTTCTCGTACGATACCAGATTGTAGGATTTTTGTTTTATCCAGTACAGTTTTCGTCCAAAAATGCAATACATCACTTCCGCATTTTTATTCTGTTGTACGATAATTTGCATACTTTAGTAATCTCTTTGATTTTGATATAGAGACTAGCAGGCAAAAAAGCCCCCAAAAAAACGCATGGTCATTTGTCCGATAATCTCATCGTGCGTGCTAGGCTTAACATTGACTTTATAACTTACAGTGCCTTGCGAAAGTATTCGGCCCCCCTTGAACTTTGCGACCTTTTGCCACATTTCAGGCTTCAAACATAAAGATATAAAACTGTAATTTTTTGTGAAGAATCAACAACACAATAATGAAGTGGAACTAAATTTATTGGATATTTCAAACTTTATTAACAAATAAAAAACAGAAAAATTGAGCGTGCAAAATTATTCAGCCCCTTTACTTTCAGTGCAGCAAACTCTCTCCAGAAGTTCAGTGAGGATCTCTGAATGATCCAATGTTGACCTAAATGACTAATGATGATACATAGAATCCCCCTGTGTGTAATCAAGCCTCCGTATAAATGCACCTGCACTGTGATAGTCTCAGAGGTCCGTTTAAAGCGCAGAGAGCATCATGAAGAACAAGGAACACACCAGGCAGGTCCGAGATACTGTTGTGGAGAAGTTTAAAGCTGGATTTGGATACAAAAAGATTTGCCAAGCTTTAAACAATGTGCAAGCGATAATATTGAAATGGAAGGAGTATCAGACCACTGCAAATCTACAAAGACCTGGCGTCCCTCTAAACTTTCAGCTAATACAAGGAGAAGACTGATCAGAGATGCAGCCAAGAGGCCCATGATCACTCTGGATGAACTGCAGAGATCTACAGCTGAGGTGGGAGACTCTGTCCATAGGACAACAATCAGTCGTATACTGCACAAATCTGGCCTTTATGGAAGAGTGGCAAGAAGAAAGCCATTTCTTAAAGATATCCATAAAAAGTGTTGTTTAAAGTTTGCCACAAGCCACCTGGGAGACACACCAAACATGTGGAAGAAGGTGCTCTGGTCAGATGAAACCAAAATCAAACTTTTTGGCAACAATGCAAAACGTTATGTTTGGCGTAAAAGCAATACAGCTCATCACCCTGAACACACCATCCCCACTGTCAAACATGGTGGTGGTAGCATCATGGTTTGGGCCAGCTTTTCTTCAGCAGGGACAGGGAAGATGGTTAAAATTGATGGGAAGATGGATGGAGCCAAATACAGGACCATTCTGGAAGAAAACCTGATGGAGTCTGCAAAAGACCTGAGACTGGGACGGAGATTTGTCTTCCAACAAGACAATGATCAAAAACATAAAGCAAAATGTACCATGGAATGGTTCACAAATAAACATATCCAGGTGTTAGAATGGCCAAGTCAAAGTCCAGACCTGAATCCAATCAAGAATCTGTGGAAAGAACTGAAAACTGCTGATCACAAACGCTCTCCATCCAACCTCACTGAGCTCGAGCTGTTTTGCAAAAAGGAATGGGCAAAAATTTCAGTCTCTCGATGTTCAAAACTGATAGAGACATACCCCAAGCGACTTACAGATGTAATCGCAGCAAAAGGTGGCGCTACAAAGTATTAACTTAAGGGGGCTGAATAATTTTGCACGCCCAATTTTTCAGTTTTTTATTTGTTAAAAAAGTTTGAAATATCCAATAAATTTGTTCCACTTCGTGATTGTGTCCCATTTGTTGATTCTTCACAAAAAAAATTACAGTTTTATATCTTTATGTTTGAAGCCTGAAATGTGGCAAAAGGTCGCAAAGTTCAAGGGGGCTGAATACTTTCGCAAGGCACTGTATTTCAAGCCCACCTTGGGAAATTCCTACCTACTTACATGTTCAGAGTTGCCATTACCTGAGGTGGGTAAACAACATCCTCAAGGGACAGCTCAGCCAGCTCTGGAGGAACTGCACCCTGGATCAATACTACTCCTCCCAAGTCCAAATCCTCAAGAAAAGATTCTTTGACAAGGGATTGGACTTGATTCTTGTCGAAGAATCCTATCAGGAATGTTCCAATACTTGCACTAAAGGGCCATACACACTACAAGATTTTCTGAAGACTTTTTCCTTCAGATTTACCTTTTCTATGTAGTACAAGGGCCTGCCAGATTGCATACAAATTGAAAGTGTTTAGGTTTGACCTCATATTATATGGTTTTGGTAAATCTAAAGGAAAAAGTCTTCAGAAAATCTTATAGTGTGTATGGCCCATTAGGCTTCTATAACTGAGATGACCACAAAGTCAGACATAAAATTAATTTCTCAGTTTCATAGCAAGTTTAAACAGATGGATAGGATTTTCGTTCAGCATTGGGGGGTTTCGCTTAAAGACCCCAAGATGGGGCCCATTCTCCTCAGCAGACCTAAGTCTATTTATAAGAGAGCCCCTAACATTAAAAACCAAAATTGCCCCCAGTAAAGTACCACTTATCAAGAAACCTACATCTCAACATTCCTTATCTACCTTTTATAATATTGTGGGCATGTACCAGTGCAAGAAATAAAATTTGTAAGTTTGTGGACCATTGGAAAAAAGTTTTAAAGGACAGTAATGTCAGAGTATACCCCATTTTCTTCTTTTTCTCTTGCTCTGCGGACCATGTCATCTATTACCTCTACTGTCCCTGCAAACACCTATATGTGGGCTGGATAGTTTGGACAGCCCGGACACAATTTGGCAAGCACAGGAGTTTGATTGAAGAGGGAAACACGAATCATAGTGTCCCCTGACTTTTCAAGTTCAATCATAATGACTCCATGGAGGGTCTCCATGTTTGGGTCCTCAAGCAGATCCCCCCCCATGACTCTGTGGTGGAGAGGTACCATACTCTTTGCCGCAGGGAAACTTTTTGGATATACCAGCTTAACACCTTTTTTACCAGGGTGCTTGAATGAGAGGTTGTAGGTGTAATTTTTTATATAACTTTTTTTAAAAATAGTTTTTAAAGCTTTTATTTTATTGTAGCTGTCATATTTTCTTACTGCACTACAACAATTCCCTTCCCACCCTTTTTCTGATAATTGTATTAGTTATTTAGCCTTAATGCAAATCCCATGTGTTTTAGGGGAAAGAATTTACATTTATTTTTTTGATTGTGTAATTCCCCATTGTCTTTCTCCCCCCTCCCTTCCCTCTTCAGACCATGTAGTATGAATGTTATGCATAGTATTCACACCTAAGAGGTCCCCTTGTACTCTCTTCCACATTCATTAATATATATTTGCTCACTATATCATATTTTTAATATTTTATAAAACATATGTCCTTTTATCCTTGTTCTCTTTTATATTTGTTATTATAGTATTCTAGTTTAGAAATGTTACAAGTTTCATGCCAATTTTTCCAATTACGCTTAGTAGATTGCCTACCATAATGTGCCTGTGTATTTTACTATTGTGACATTGCCGAGAATGCAGCAGCTTGGTTTCTGGGCTTTCCCCCTCCCCTTCTCCTCCCCCTTGCCTGCCCCACTGGCTGTTTAAACCTTTCGTTTCTGGCTTTCCCTTTGCATTTGATAAAGAGGGCCATGTCCCTTGAAACGCGTTATGCTTATCCCCTCCTGACATCACCATAGGATTCTACCAGCTGTCGTCTTTACAGTGCAGCTGGAGACGCAGTCAGTCCACCTACCTGCTGGAGCTTTGGAACCCCTGTGGCTGCATGCTTGGCAGGCATCCATTGCCTCTGTATCTTCAACTGATCAGCTCTGGTGTCTCAACCTGCTGTGTTATTATAGAATAGTATACTGGTAAATTCTGACATGCAAGTGTGCTGCTTTTAATAAAGGTGTTTTTGTGCTTGGTATTAAACCTCAGCGCCCTGCTTTTTGATATTTCTTAACATTGACTTGAGCCCAGTGATCAAAATACATATACAGCTGGGTACACAGTGAAAAACTCCACTTCTATGAAACATCTATTTGGCTATAAAGCGAACCCCTTAGCAATCATCCCAAAGTGATATTATATTTTACCTAAACAATCCCTATAGCCCTAATGATATTACAATCATTTTATAGCACCTCTCAAACATGTTTCATTGGTTCACCTTTTGTCATTACTTTATATGGGAATCTCTTTAAAAATAAAAACCATTTACGTCAGCCCATGGGTGCACCACCCTATGGCCACTATGAAAAATTTAAAGTTTTTCCTTTGTATTCAGATGTAGTATGCACTGTAATGTTATGTTAAAACATCAAAAAGTATAAATTGATCAAGAAAAGTCCCTTTTATATATATTGTTATACTCACTTAAACCAGAGACAAACTCTTTGAAGTTGATCAAGTTGTCCCCATTTTCATCTAGGAGTCTAAACAGACGGACAGCCATGACATCTGTGTGTGCTCCACTTGCCCATGGGAACAGCAGAATAAACAGTCCCTTGAATTGTTGGAAGTCTATGCGGTACTGCTCAAGATAGGGAAGGGAAGGGTCGTGACGTTCAATGGAGCTGCTGTTACCTCCCCAGTAGCAGCTTGTCAGGTGCTCAGCCTAAACCAGTAACATATTTAAATTGACAATTAACAGAATTCATTTTTTTTTAAATTTTTCATGTATGTTGTGCTGATTGTATTAAGTAACAAAAAAAAAATGTACCAGACACAACATATTAGTCTAAAATGTAAAATTAGGTTTATGTCCTATCAAGTTTAATTTATGGAGTCAATTTTAAAGGCACATAATTTGTCAAATAGTAAAATTATACTAATTCATCACTATTTCAATTTAAACGTCAGTGATAATCGTGTTTAGTTCTAGAAGATACAACCAGTTATTGTCTCCACTCCATAAATGTCAGAATCTAGAATAATGCAGGTTTCTAAATTTAATCCAGCCACCAGTCACCATACAACAGAAGAGCTAAGACTTCAGCTCAATTTTTACAATGGAATTCTAGAATTTTTGAAATTCTTGAGCTCATTTGTAGGGGTACTGTTGAGGTTACAGCTTAAAAATTTTAGACAATTATGCAATTTCAAATTTCTAGCGACATTTCAGGGAAGTCCCTTTTGTGTTGCAGCATGCCTATACACCCTATTGAACACCATGAGGTGAAATATGTCTTCTTGTCCCAACATTAGTAACCGACTTCACAAATGCTTTTTTGGCTGATTGGGTATGCCTTTCCATAGTAGTGTTGGGCAAACAGTTTGGTCCTGAGCTTGAGTTAGGCCCGAACATAGGCTGTTCGCCTCGTTCCTCGTTCAGGGAACACTTGAGTTTGCAGGGTGTTCACCCCGCTTAATGCCCTGCAATGCACTGCACCCTGCACAGTGCATTCTGCTCCATGATTGGGCAAAGCTTGGGGTTCTAGGGGTTAAAGCAGGCAGTAAGGAGGTGATACAACTTCCCCTCGCTACCTGACAAATTATATATGAAGAACACACAATGCTCTTCAGAGACTAAAGCACATGTAAATGAGCCCCTAATGGGATGCTGGTGCTGGGCAGGAATGGGTTAAAACAGAAGCATCACAAACTTGTGAGTAATGACCCCCTTAGTTTATCTAACTAGCATATTGCCAGCCATCCCTCAACATTACTTGTGTTGTCCCTCACCCCCGGTTCATATCTAAGTGGTTTCCAACGGTTGCACTGCTTGGGCACAGAAGCCCATTTATTTGAGTGGCATGCTGTACCTCCTAAAATGCCGGAAAAAGGTCCCTGCACCTCTTTCAAAAATGCAGCTGCATGGACACTACCTAGCGCAGTGCGTTTTCCCAGTACGGGACACTGTTCTGCTGTTTCCAGTGCGTGGGGGTGCCACAAGGATTAATGGTACATCTCCTAAGCAGCGGTGTGCTTTTCTCTGCGAGAGCAAGAGGGCATGCGATTTCCCGAAACCTGCTCAGATGTGAACTTAGTCTAGTTCTAACTGGACATTAAATCCTGGAAGAACAGAGATGGGGAGGGAGGCAGATGATGGAGAAAAAGGAGGGAGATGGACAGTTTAGGGAGTTGCTCACTCGCCTAGCTACTGTACTTCAAATTTCCCTTGGGCAGACACAGGGAATAGGGACAGGAGAAGGCAGAACATATAGATCCTTCGGGTGTGCTGGCCAGGCTGTGTGATTCTCAGACACTCAGACTTCACAGTTGCAGTCAACCGCCCCCAAGGCTGGCCATACATTGTACAATTTTCTTGTACAATTTTAGATTTACCAAAAAGTTTATGGACATCTTCCCCCTGCCCACAATGTCCATGCAGGGGCAACCAAAATCTGGGGGGAAATCCCTGTAGATCCAGCCATTATTGACACACCCCAAAATCTTGTAGAAGATTTTCTCAGAGCAGTGGTAGCTGTTGTAGCAACAAATATATAAAGGATTGTGGTTTTGGAATGGGATGTCCAACCAGATCACATAGGCGTGAAGGTCAGGTGTCTACAAACGTTTGGCCATATAGTGTATTTTAGAAAGGCAAAGTGCATAGTGATATAATTTCTAAACAGTTCACCAACTTATGAACAGCTGCTGGATTAAAATACAAGGAATACACCAAATACAAACTATCTTCTGTTCATACCTTAAAAAGTGCATACAATTCTTCCAATTCATCAATAGTGAATGCAGTGTCCGTAACAATAGTGCGGACCTAAAAGAAGAATATTTTTAATTGCCAGTATTCCAGTATGCTTTTACCATTGAAATTAGTTAGTGAAAAAAATAATGTAAATCACTTCAAGCTTGCTGAAATGAGTTTCCTCAACACTGTAAGGTCTACCACACAAAAAACAATTATTTTTCCTAATTAAATGCAGGCCAACAGACCATTAATTATTGTTAGTCTTATCACAATGTTTTAGATACCTTATGATAGCCATACATGCTTAGAAAATCATTCGAAAAGTATTTGTTCTGCTCGATCGTTTGACTTTCGAAATGTTAGTGGAATTATTTTGATTCTTGAAATGAAAACGTTTTAGAGTTTGAAAAACTCTACAGCGTATGTGCGTGTTAAAACCTAACCCAGGAAGTACAAGCAACGAAAAGAAAGATCTTTCTTTTAAATACAGTTGGAGAGTGGAAGGGTTCACAAAAGGTCAAAAAATCTTTACATAATTTCTGCAGCTCATTTAGGTTAACGCCTGATAATATGAATGCTGCACACTGTCAGTACTGGTAAGCCTATATTCGTTGACAGGAAGACTCAATGAACTACCACAGCGCAGTGGTAGTTCATTGAGGACTACAAGCCGACAGCGGCTAAGGATGTTGGGAGTTGTTCATTCAGACACATGGAGCTGTGTGTCTGAATGACGCAGCTGTTTGGGCAGAACCCTACATGGCCGCGCTTGTTTTCAAATAGTGGCAGCTAGTACGGGGAACTTCTCCCTATACTTCCGCCACAGGGATGGTGGCAGAGGCAGCACTGGGAACATGTTACATGTTTCACCATAAAATCGGGTGGAACATGTAACATGTTCCCAAAGGTGAACTTATCCTTTAAGTAAAAACTAACTTTAATTTATTCCGACACTGCTATAAGTGCAAAACTGCTGGTTATGAAAATGACACTCCTGGCTCTAGTACACTGCATATAGTGAAGGCTTAATGGGTTGCTCTCTCTCCACATTCTCCAATCATAAAACTTTTTGTATTCTTTACACTGAATACTGTTCTATGATTTTCATGCTCACCCATTCCTCATATCATCTCCCCTCCTCCAATCACAAAACACATTGTAATCAGTAAAAAGTATACAAAAGATGTTATAAATGGAGGAGGTGGAAAGGTAGCAACTCACATAACCTTTGCTGTTTGCAGTGTACTAAAACCAGGAGTGTAATTTTCAGAGCTGAAGATTGGCATTTACGGCACTGTCTGAATGAATTAAAGTGATTGTAAAGTCTTGTTTTTTCCCCTATAAAAACAACAAAAATGTTATTTCTACCTCCTCTGTGAAGTGGATTTGCACAGAGTAGCCTGGATCCTCCTCTTTTCACGTCCCTTGTCTGTGCTCCTGGCCCCTCCCTCCTGTTTAGTGCCCCCACAGAAAGCAGCTTGCTATGGGGGCACCCGAGCCGAGTTACAGCTCCTTGTGTCAATTCAGACACAGCCCCACCCACTCCTGACGATTGGCTAGCTGACTTTGATTGACAGCAGCTGCAGCCAATGGCACCGCTGCTGTGTCTTAGCCAATCAGGAGGGAGAATCTCGGACAGCTGAGACACTCGTGGACATCCCTGGACAGAGAGGGACCTCAGGTAAGTGTTAGAGGGGCTGCTGCGCACAGAAGGTTTTTTATCCTAATGCATAGAATGCATTAAGATAAAAAAACCTTCTGCCTTTTTAATGTTAGTGTTTTTACCTACTGCAGCAGCATCCAAAAGGGACACATTATATATGTGAAAAAGTTAAAATATTTTTTATTCAAGTTCAACTTTAAAATACCGGTATTCCAACCAAAAAATACAGAACATGTCATACAGGAAAAGCATATTCATGGCTTTTTCTGTGGACAGATGCTTACTTAGTGAGGATATACTACAAATGACAAAACAATGTAGGCTGAGATTTATGGCAGAGACTTCACTGAACACCAGGTCCAGACTCCAGTTTGTTACTAAGATGACGATTTACAAAAATATTTGAATGTATAATAACAGACACAGACCTAAGAAAATCCTAAGGCCTACTTTTTATAGATTGGGGCACATTCAGTGACAAATATATAAAAGTAACATTCCACCTTAAGATGAACACATGATTAAGCTGCACTTACCACATTTCGTTTTGTAGTATCTTCAAGAGTCTGTATCACTTTTAGCCGTTGCTTAAATCTCATCTGCTCTATCAGGTCTGCCCGTATAGTTCCAAATTTCTACAGTGATAAAAACACATTGTAAAAACATTGTGCAATCCTCTTTATAACAGCACTTGGGAAAGAAGAAATGGGGAAATACTAAGGGACAATCAGCTCTGTTGCAGAACGTATGTGCTAATGCATCAACATGCTCACAGGCAGATAGAAAAGTAGAGGCATTATCTAGCTGATGTTCTGCTACGCCTTCATTGACCAATTAGCATAGTGAGTGTGTAATTTTGTGCTGCCACTGCAGAAGAAATAAATGATCTGGCTATGCTGTCTGGAATGGGATTCCTGGATCTTCCACAGAATTACAGAATAATCCCATACACGCCATCTCAGCTGTGTATTTAGTGGTTTGCCTGGGATTTTAGCTTTAATGTGTAACTGTATACTATAGATGTTAAATTAACAATGGACCATGATTGTATACACAATACCTGATAAGATGCAGCGATCAATGTAAAGATGTCCACTTCTGGATAAGGCTCTGTGTCATCCATGATTAAGGAATGGAGATGCGGAATTGGTGGTAAAGTGCTGTCTTTATTACTCACACTGTCTAGATACCTTTAACAAAATGAAATTGAAAAATCATATCAAAGAAAAAAGTAACATCCCCTAGCCTAGATTTTAGAACCAGAATAGTTACAGGTATATCTGGAGCTGAAACAATTCAGCCATGACCTTAATGGTTGTTTTGCATTTTTCACTGCTCAAGCCTTACTCCACCAAAGCCATGGTTTCCTCTAGAGCCCTGCGCTGGACTGTTTTATTAAACCCGCACCCGCTAAATGTATGACCAGGACCGCCTGCACCGCAATGTTTGTGTTCCACTCCCACCCGCACCCGTGATGTTGTGTCCACCCCTGCCCGCGCCCGCAATGTTTGTACACTTTTGTACACTTATCTCAACTCCATTACATCCCTATTAAATATTTTAGCCCACTGGATGTGCCCTAATATGTACTGTAGCTTCTGCTACATACAGAACTTCTCTATTACAGTATTAATATTTTAGCCCCCTGGATGTGTAAGCTTCAGCTACATACAGAACGTCCCTGTGCTGTAATATTCTATATACCGCGCTGAGCTAATCATGGCAAATGGTGTATTCTATTAATGCATACAAAGCCTGCTCGGATTGGCAAAGGTTGTATAAGCCCGCCTCAGCCAATCTGAGCAGGCTTTGTATGCATTAATAGAATACACCGCTTGCCGTGATTGGCTCAACACGGTACATAGAATATTACAGCACAGGGATGTTCTGTAAGTTGCCGAAGGTACTGTATACACATCCTGTGGGCTGAAATATTTAATAAGGACGTTCTGTAACTAGCTGAAGCTACAGTACCTGGCGTATAAGATGCCAAAGGTATCTTTTTTTATAATAAAAAAGTGTATCTTCTTTATTATAAAAAGTCATCTTATACACCGGAAAATACAGTACACCAAATCGCACCGTTCCCCGCGGGTCTCCCGGAAAATTTTGTGACCACCCACTCCCGCCCGCAGCAGAGGTAAAACTACCCGCTCCCGCGAGATTTGCGTTGGGCTCCTGCGGGTCCCGCAGGAGCCCAAACCCAATGCAGCCCTCTAGTTTCCTCTGAAGGCGGCCAATAAGCTTGTCCATTCTCTATGAAACCTAAACAACTTTAAAATTATGCCATGTCTGTACCTCACTAACTGGACTGACCTGATGTTGAAACTAATACTTCTATAACCAATGTTTTGTTGCAAGCCATTATCTTCTACTAACTACCATCCCTATTCTACTAAAAGAAAAATGTATTCTTTATACTAGTTTACATGCAATTATTTACCAGCTGAACTTTGGTAGGCTTAAAATCAATCTGGTAAAATAACTCTTGTTTGGCATAGTCCCATTTGATCCTTTCTTTCCATTTCATCTACAATCCTTAAGCCTGGGTTCACATTGTGTGTTAAGCTCACAGCAGGGGTCCGGTGCGTTCCTGTTTACTGTTTCAGGTCCAAATTCGGTCTGAATTTTTGGCTGAATTTGGACCTGAAACAGGCCAGAAGATGCATAGGACCCTTCTGAAAACCACTCCTCAGCCAACCCAGAGCTGTGTGAGCCAGCTCCATTAAGGGCCGATCACAGTAACCTGACATGCGAGTTTGATGCAGGGAAACCCGCATCCAATTCGCACCAGTGTGAACCCAGCCTAAATCAGGACTAAATCCCTTTTTCTAGAAGGGATATTATACAAAATCTATGCAAGATTGTGCTGACTGTCTAGAAAAGCTGATAAAGAGAAATGAGAACTATAACACACCTCCCCAAGACAGTCATTGCTTCTCCATCATCTTTGCAGTTAAGTAGCTTGTCCACATTGGCCTCCAAAACAGCGAGTGCCAGCTGGAATATCACCTTAATGCCTTCATAGAAGAAACAGTCCACTACCACCACAGCACTTTCAAAAGGCATGACACTAAGGAACAATGTGAGAAACCAAGATAGGGAAATAGTAGAAATGACGCCCAGGTCTTGCATACAGTCATACAGTTGAGGCACATAATCATGAGCCAATTCTTCAAAAACACCCTGGTCCACAAGAGCTCCTAGAAGAAACAAAAATTATTTGAATAATGCACTTGGATACTGAAAATGTTCAATAAAACATTTTATTGTATTGTGTTCTTGATTTTCGTAAAAAAAAAATAAAAAATAAAATAAATAAATTTATATATATATATAAGTAAGTTTTGACAGATTATACCAGCTAGTTAAAGAAGTTAGTCACTATGGGAACCTCGCACTACTTACATTTGGGTTTGCCAAGGTTTAGTACATTGTCTAGTTTAAAAACATGAAACCAAAAATTTCTTCCAAAACGTACCAACAACTCTTGTATTGTAGTAATCAGGTAGCATGCGTTCACATAGAGCAACAAGCAACCAAAAGGCTTCTTCTTCCTTTGCGTACAGCAGAAGCACAGAGGTAACAATATTCATGGCCTACAATAGAAAAAAAATAAATAAATCACAAATCAGAAAAGGCATACATTAATAGGAAGGTGAAAATCTGGATATAGGCAAATGCTGTTGCAATATATATTTTTTTAAAATAGTGCAGTTTATAAAAAAAAAAAAAAAAAAAAACCCAGCAATGGGGTTTACGTAAACCGTGGAATTCCCAGCATAAAATGTACATTTCATATCTTGTTCCTTTTGACTACAGAATATGCTGCCAGGTTATGAGTTACAGTTTCTGGTGGTCCTGCCATAAAAACATACCTTAGTATCTATAACCAAAGTAAATGCATATTAAAGGCTTAATCCCTGCTACCCCTATGTTTTTGGGATAAAAGGTGACAAAAATAGTCAAGCTCCAGAGATATGACAATTTCATCCATCCCTTATGCCAATGACACATACTACAGTACCTTTACTTACCATCATGCAGTGTTTAATGCAGGACCTAAGACATAATATGCCCAGAGGATTGTTATCAAAAGGGAACATACAGTGTATTTTTAATTCTCACTTTTTTTTTTTTTTGTTATTTTAACATTTAGATCTCAATATTTTTTCCAGATTTTTTTTTGTACTAAATTTAAAGATTTGCAGACCATCCACTATCAGGAGCTCAGTAGCAACTGAGTTTTCTTTACTTACTGCTGAGGCAATATATCAGGCATTTTAGGAGTGCATTTTTTTAGTACGTCCGCAATCTGATGTCAACGGCGTTTGACATGCATTATTACTTTTAATAAGGCTTGTATACAAAAGCCCGCACACTTACCCTGTACAAATACATTCTGATAGTTCAAATTTATCAATTTGTACTGTATATAATGTAGAAGTGTACTGTTCCACATTATACAATCCAGTCAGTTAAAACTGTTTTTGCTAATCTCTTTCTTACAGTAGCATTATAGTATTTATGATCATATTGTACTGTTGATGCCCCATGTAATATTTTTATACAATCATCCCTAAATGCAGTAAATTATATAAGCAGATTATAAGGCGAGTCGGTACCTTTAATCGCCACAATACATTCCACATCAAAGTAGGGGTGGATAGTAAAGGAGATACAGATAAAGAGTAAAATATTAAAACATACAATATAGCATCTTCTAATTGCTTGAGGCAATGTGACTTTTTTCCTGCAACTGGGTCATGGACTAAAATATTTGCAAAATTATTCTGCATCAGTCATCAAATGAAAAGGAAAATGAACCATAAAGGAAACCAAGTCTCAGATAAAAACTGCTGACTCTCCTTTATGGACACCCACAGATTTTTTATAGAGCTATATTCTAAACCAAAATACTTTCCATATGTGCTTAGACAGGAAGCACTAGTAACCTACTAATACGTTTTGTAAGTTACACGCTAAATATTTTGGTATTTTACTGATAACCAATGCTGGCCTACATGGGCCACTTTTACATCACCATGACCTCTATGTGTTGTCCTGATGCCACAACAAGTGTATTTCTTGACACAAATTTGGAAACAATGTCAGATTTTTATTTCAATTCAACCTTGCTCATAGTCCATGAAGATGTATCGCTGAGAAGTCGCACTCCTTAAAAATACCCTATATTAGGGTCCATTCAGACCATAAGGCAGCGCGCTGAAACACATGTGTTTTCGTATGCTGAGGCATGTTGCCTTAGGCAGACCAATCAAAATAAATAAGCTATCAATGCACAAAAAATAGGTCCTGACATATTTATTTTTAGAGGATATGCATCTTGGCATTGTAGCGGGCTATAACTCAGGTGTGTTGCAGTGCACTGTGGATGTGGTTTGCAAATAGCTCTGCATTGCAACATCTACTGCGCGTGCCATGTATTGCAGTAACACATATTACAACACTTGTTAGGCTGTAAGCGAGCCCAGAACTTAAGTACCAACACCTTTTAGTGCTACTAAAGTAATGTACAATTTACCAAGCACAATGCCCTTGTTCTGCTTCCAGGCCAACCCTGTGCAATGTACATTCTTAGTTACCTGGCAGTATCCAATGTTTGGATTTCTGAAGGCATAAGCAGTGAGGACCCTTCTCAAGGCAGAGATCCCGATTTCATTTTGGAATGCTGGATGTTCTGGAAGAGAACGATGCAAATCCCGCTCAATTTCTTCTGTGGCAAGGTTATACTGACCCATGGACTTCTCCACCAACTCTTCATAATACCCGGGATGAGTAGCCATTTCATTAATAGCACCTGGTAATATAGAACAGCTAATAAAGAACTGCATGTCTCTACAGTTACCCATCAGTCATCAAAGTTTACACTGTAACTGACCTGAGAAGAGAAGCCATAGCTCTCCACGCATACTCTCTGGGATTCCTTTCAACACTAGGTCTCTTGTCTTTTGTGTGCGGTACATGCAGATTCCCTGGCCATACTCTGCAAAATGGATCTTCCACGCTTGTTCCTTCAGAAACTCTTTGGCCTTTCACAAAAGAAAAAAAGAATGCACAACTGAAGCACAATTTCTCAATGTATAAATAATACTCTTTCAATTCTGATTTTCTTCCACTTTGGAAAGTAATATAAACTGCTAATTGGGGAGGACACACAGCGTATGCTGTAGCTCAGGCTCCACAGAAAAAAAAAGAAAAAGAAGTCTAATATAAAATATCTGTTGGAGGGGGGAGAGAATAGTGGTCACATACGGGATTGACCAAACAAAATTCCATTACGCACATTTACATTTAACGCTTTGATGCGGGTACGTGGCTTACGGTAATACCGTGAGAATCCAAGTAGACAGCATACCAGGAGTTAAAGACCTTAAATCTTTACCTCATTTTTAATGACAACATAGCTTGAACAAAATAAAAATAAAAACTGCCAATATGTGGTATGTAGGTATAGGAGCGAGATCTCACAGTTGGTCTGCTCACCACCAACGATATATAGGTTTGCGCAGCATAGCCTTTATGGGGGATTTTGTTCATTTACATTATATTATAGATCTTATTTCTACACAAGATTTAATTTTCACATTTCAAGCACGTTTAACTATTTAAATTTTAACAAAATATTGATTCTTTAGGAATTGCCACAGTCCTGTCAGAACTCAAAAATGTTAGCGCTGATTTGTATTTGGGAGGGGGACTGAACCTAGTTAGTTATTGTATTGTACATATTATTTTTTCTAAATATAAAAGATGTGTCATTAAAACAAGGGACTCTCACCTTCCTGTAGCATGTGCAGTGGAGGGGGGGCGACTACAATATGAGTACCGCCGCTGACAGGCATCACGCCTCCTGGCTTTTGATTGGAGGACGCTTTTTCCCCTCCTGGGATCTGGGTTTGTGCTGAATGGAGCCCACAAGAATGCCACGGCAGTTCCCCAGTGTTACTATTGAATGCTTCATGTCATCCAGCTAATCGTGAGTGCAATGATTTATGTGTGTTATCAATAAATTAGGTCTTTTAATGGAGTTTTCCCTTCTTTCTTATACACGATTGATGACTGTTCTGCTTATGGTGACCTGGAGCATCTGGGGATTATATTGCTTTTATTGATGTTCTGACTGATGTGTCCTGGCGACTGATCTGGAGTCCATAACTGGTTTCCCCCGAGTGGGATGAGATGTCTGTTTGACCACCTACAACTTAGTGTTCTCTTTATTCTGGTAAGAAGATCCCTATACCACCTGGGGTGTGAAGTGTCTTCACCTACTTTTCAGCCACCCTTACCTCCCTGTCTGATCTCTTGGCTCCTTTTCTGGGAATACTGACCTCTTTGGACTGTCAGTTATGAATTATGATGAACTTTTATAACCTATTTTTATTGGAATTTTTTATCGTATCCCTCCTATTTATTTAGGTTTTTTAGCGCTGCACTATTTTTATACAAAATGCGACCCTTGCAGATTCTTTTGGGGGGACCGGTGATGCCTTGTATTACCACTTTGTTAACAAAATCTTGAGATTTATACTCTGATCTGGATGTCAGGATCGTGACACTTCACAGGAAGTGACTGAGGTCCCTAGTGTCATTTCAATAGAATACAGAGTATGGCACTATAGTAATGTGAGGGAAAGCAATTTATACAAAACCACCATGTCCACCTTGTCTGGTAACACAACCACTTTCTTCTCTCTCTTTTGAAAATTAGCACCAATCTTTAAGCTCAATTTACCAAAAAATATCTATTTTTTTAATATAATAATTTCATGAAGAAGTAAATGTGCTGACTGGGAATGTGAATCATGAAGACTGCTGTGCAGTTCAGTAAGAAAGAGTACTTTGTAGTGCTAGGGCCCAATGTTTTCCTTTAGGGTAATTATGCTAGTGTAGCATTGATGATTACCAGTTTAGGGTTGAACTCTTCTGGTGACCTCCTGCGATACATTGTCATTAAGGTCTGAGTGGCAGTTGGAGCAGTATTGCCATTAAGATTTAATGGTCGATCACCATCTACTTCTGTCCGGAGTCTCAACTGAGGACTGGAGGAAACAAAACTGCTTGCTCTCGAATAAATCTAAAAAAAAAAAAAAAATTACCACATTAGACTAGGATACAGTTACCAGTCATGTATTTTTTGTTGGTCTAAAGATTCAGGATGTGTGAAGGTAAATGCTTTGTAGAGAACATAATCATAATCTACGTGTTCTTTTAATGTAATGCACTGCATGAGCATGCTTTTCCCTACCCTTGCGGTCATACCTCTTCACTCATGCTGCTGTCACTTCCAGAGATGTCCTTATCAAAGTACATTTTCAGGGTAGTTTGCTGCAGAAAATCCGATATCCTCTGTACAAGAAAGTCTCTGTCCTTCAAGTTGGCAAATAGGAAGGTCATTCTGTTCTTTGTGCTGATAGACAGTGGACTAGGCAGGACACTGGAACTGTCTGCCTTCTCAACAATGGTCACCTACAGAAAACCAAACCCCATTTATTTCAATAAGTATCTAGATGACATTTTTGTATTAACACTTTTATTCCACAATTTTCAAAATCTTAAAAAAGTGCTCATTCACACCCTGGGGCGCTGCCTTCACACACGTGCGCTTACTTGCATTTTTTGCACATTAACAGGAGTTGTATTGAGGTAGCACATTCAAATGAATGGCCTGACAAATGCTTCCGAAAGGTCTACAAAAATGGACACGCATTACAGCGCATGCATTACTGTGCATTTTGTTGTGCTGAAAAGCATGTGCATTCAAGCTGCGTTGCCTTAGTGTGCTGGCATGCCTTTTAAAATGTATTGTTCTGCAATAAGCCAATGTGTATTAAGTGCATTGTAGGAATGAAGAATATTACCACAATGCACCCCAATGCAAAAAGTGTGTTTCAGCCCTATGGTAGAGATCTTTCCATGTGATGTATAAAGTGTATCTAAACCCAAAAGCAAAAAGCAATACATTGCAGGTTACATACCTTAAATGCGGTGGCTGCATCATTTTCATTTTTTTTTTAGCTTGTTTTTAACCACTTCAGCCCCAGAAGGTTTTACCCCCTTAATGACCAGGTCATTTTTTTGCGATACGGCACTGCATTGCTTTAATTGACAATTGCACGGTAGCATGACTGCGCAATTGTCAATTAAAGCAATGCAGTGCCGTATCGCAAAAAAAATGGCCTGGTCATTAAGGGGGTAAAACCTTCTGTGGCTGAAGTGGTTAAAAACAACCTAAAAAAAAAAAAAAAAAAAAAAAATGAAAATTATGAAGCCACCGCATTTAAGGAATGTAACCTGCAATGTATTGCTTTAAATTTGATGTCCTTTTTTTCCCCACAAATAGAGCTTTCTTTTGATGGTATTTGATCACCTCTGCATTTTTATTTTTTGCACTATAAACAAAAAGAGGCCGACAATTTTGAAAAAAAACTAAAAAAAAACAAAAAAAACTTTCTGCTATAAAAAATTCCCAATAAAAAAAATTTAAAAATCATATTTCTTTATCAGTTTAGGCCAATTTTTATTCTGCTACATTTTTTTTTTACCAAAAATATCACAAAAAGCGTATATTATTTGGTTTGGGCAAAATTTTTAGCGTTTACAAACTATGGGATAGATTTATGGACTTTTTTAAATTGTTTTTTTTATTAGTATTGGTGGCGATCAGCGATTTTTAGTGGGACTGCGACATTGCGGCGGACAACGCAGTGCCGAATCGCAAAAAATGGCCTGGTCATTAAGGGGGCAAATCCTTCCAGTCCAGAAGTGGTTAACACTGGGGTGATTACAATGCTCAGATTTTATTCATTTAGTTAAATGCTTTATCCCAAATAAATCCCAAATGGAAAAGAAAAAAAAAAAAAAAAAAAAGTTTATGTAGCTGCTTAACCACTTGCCTACTGGACACGTTCACCTCCTTCCTGCCCGGACCAATTTTCAGCTTTCAGCGCTATCGCACTTTGCATAATAATTGCACAGTCATGCTACATTGTACCCATGTGAAATTTTTATTATTTTTTCACAAAACTAGAACTCTCTTTTGGTGGTATTTAATCACCACTGCTAAACAAATGAATATATATTATAGTTTGTTATAAAATTTTGCAAACAGGTAATTTTTCTCCTTCACTGATGTGCGGTTATGAGGTGGCACTGATGGGCACAGATAGGCTGCACTGATGGGAACTGATAGGCAGCACTGATGGGTGACACTGATGAGAAGGCACTGACTGGCAGCACTGTTGGGACTGCCCTTATTATCAGGGTAGATGTCCCTTTCACACAAGCCAGTTATGGGCTCTTCTCTCCGCATGCTGACAATGCCGATAACAGGCTTGTGTTCACATCATGATAGCTGTGATTGGACACAGCTGATCACGTGATAAATGGCCCCTGTTATTGGCCCTTTACCCTGATCTGTTATCAGCGGTGTCCCAAGGAAACAGCAGTCACAGAGCGTGCCGCACCACGAGCGGCATGATCACAGAAGGATGTCATATGACTCCCTCCCAGAACTGGCTGTCCGCGCTGTAGCCGTCATTTGGCTATAGGGAGGTTGGCAAGTGGATAAAAGTGTTAGCTGGAGTTAGGCTTTAGTTTGTTAGTTATTTAAGCAACGTCCATCTATAATCTATAAGTCCATCTACCTAGACAACTATGCTATCCATTGCTCCTCCACAGACAGACATAAGTGTGTCACTGGCTGGGTCGCCAAATGAAAAGAAAGAAAATAGAGCCGAAAAATAGAAAACTAGTGGAGCCACCACATCGAAGGATGGGTAAGCTGCAGTATATTAGGTTTTTGTTTTTGGATTTAGATATGCTTTAACTAAGGCAGTAACCTCACAAGTTTTAACCAAACAATGACTAGCAATATGCCAACTTGCTTGCAAGTTGTTTACCCTGTGAACGGCATCATTTCCTAAAGTGGCGCTGAAGTTCACTCTAAAATTGCAAATTACAAATAGTGCATACGTGTACAATTGCAAAACATGTACGTGCAAGACTCACTTGCAGGGAATGTTTGGCAAATGTCAGATTCACGTCTTTATAATCATTCCTATTGTATCATTAAACTATACTCCACAGCCAAAGTTACACGGGCAGGGTTATTTTTGTCTTTATAAAGCCAGTTTATCTTGTTCGTAAATGTTTACTTGCATTTTTAACTTAAAAGGCCAAGTTCACCTTTCAGAATATATTGCATGATACACCCGGAGTACGAGTGTAACATGTTACAGTTCCTGACCCCCTTCCACTGTGACAGTAGGCAGGGGATTCTCTCCCCTGCAGCTGCTGTCACATTTCAAATCAGTGTGGCCATGCAGAGCTCCACCCACACAGCAGTGTCATTCATTCACGTCTGGTTGGCAGACAGCTTGTACTTCTCAATGGACATGGAGCATGCTGATCAGCGTGCCCATGGTCCTTACACACTACTTTTAGCATTCAAACTGACAGCTCGTACAGAGGTACAGGCAGAAAGCTGGAGGGAAAGTGTGCAGGAGCCTGACATTGCACCTGTGATCCACGGATTGCGGGTGCAATGCTTCACAGGCTCTGGTAGGAAAAAATGATAGCAATTTTTTTTCCTGCAAAATTATATGCATTTATTTTTCTTCCCTAAAAGGTGAATTTATGTTTTAAAGTTGTTGCCCATTGTTTTGACAAAATAAAAGAATTTTGATAAAATGTCACCATTTTGACTTAGGAGTCAATAGGGAAGGCAAAATTAAAGTATCTATTGCCAATACTGTTTTTTAGTGTAGGATTATTTCACCCTGTCAGGTTTTACCATCAGTGGCTCAGTTGGAGAGATCCCTTCTCTTCTTTTTGGGTTTAAACAGTTTTCCCCAGGGCAGGAAGTGAGTGGAAATCTTTAACAGCAACACAGAAATAAGTAGGGGGAATGCTAGAACGTTTTACTGTCCATTTTCATACTTTAAATTTCCCATCACTTCTTGCCTGATAAAACATTGCTCCCAAAACAGAAAGAGGGGACATCTCTTTAACGTTTCCCTGAATAGTAGCACAACCTGACATCCAAAACTTAAAAAAAAAAAAAAAAAATTTAGTATATAGTATAGATAGACTTAAAGGAAGTTTTAGGGGATTTCTAAAGGTGTATACAAAAAGTGGAAAATAAATATTTACCAAGAACGCTAAAATAACTAAACCAAACCACACTAAAGAAAGTACCCATAGCCTTTAAATAAAAAGTTTTTGGTTCTGTAGCTTTTGCAGACAGCAAAAGCAATAATTTAACAGCAAAATTAAATAAGCTGAAATCACTCCACTCATCCCTACTGCTAATATTTCTGTTTTTGTGGGCACTGGTAAGCTAAGCCCTGGTTTCTTCTGTGTTGCTATGTAAGATTTCATCCCTTCAGATGCATTCTCCACACCAGAAAAAAAAAAAAAAGTAAATACTTAAAAACAGCAACAAAGAGTGAGCCCCTTGAAATAGGTGATGGATTCCCCGGGAGCCATAGAACGTACGATGGTTAAAAAAATTATGGTAACTGTCTAGAACTTGAAACTCTGTTTTGAATCAACTGATGCTTTAATTATAAAGACATCTTGCAAAAATGTCTCTTGTAAATTTATGTTTAAATGACATTCAAAAAGAATAAACAAGTTCAGTAATATTTCAGCAAAGAAAATAGTAATTCTGCCTTGAGCTACTTAAATTCCAGGATCCACCAGTTTCACATCCACGCTGAAAATTATTATTCATAGTTTTAATGAAAAAAAACAACAACCAAGTGGAACCATCCCGCCAGATCTGCTGACAATGAACAGGTTGCTTACGAAGGAGGTGGTGAAGGGCTGCAGAGTATCTACAGTATGTTTACATCTCTTTTTCGCTGTTCGGTTAATGGAGGAAGTATAATTAGGCCCAACAGGCAGGGAAAATGTGCATAAATTACTAAGACTGGCATTAAATGGGCTAGAAAATTCTGTAAAATGACTCATTTCTAGACAGAGGAGGTTGAAGAACCTAATTACACGGATGGCTTAGAAAAGGTCAGCGCTGAGTGACTGCACACTGTCACAACTATATAAATACACGGAGACGCACCTCTCTCAGTGGAATGATTAGGCTGCACAGGTTCTCCTCTTTACTGGTGAAGCAGATGTAATTGGTGGATACAAACATCTGGCCCACAATATGTCTTTTACTGAATGGTGTCCACAGAGTACAGTCTGTATGTCCATCCAGCTTCTCATCCTTGGGGAGGCGGAAGAGGGAACGATATCGTTCGCTTTTGGCTCGAGCATCTAAATCTCTGCAATATACAAAACGAACCAGTTTGTTAGAAGATGTAATAGGACATAAATAGAAAATGTTATAGGAAGAGTCTGATTTACACTAAGAGGCTACAGTGGGGATCGAAAGTTTGGGCACCCCAGGTAAAAATTTGTATTAATGTGCATAAAGAAGCCAAGGAAAGATGGAAAAATCTCCAAAAGGCATCAAATTACAGATTAGACATTCTTATAATAGGTCAACAAAAGTTAGATTTTATTTCCATCATTTACACTTTCAAAATAGCCCGAAAACAAAAAAATGGCATCTGCAAAAGTTTGGGCACCCTGCAGAGTTATTATCTTGTACTGCTCCCTTTGGCAAGTATCACAGCTTGTAAACACTTTTTGTAGCCAGCCAAGAGTCTTTCAATTCTTGTTTGAGGTATCTTTGCCCATTCTTCCTTACAAAAGTCTTCCAGTTCTTTGAGATTTCTGGGCTGTCTGTCACGCACTGCTCTTTTAAGGTCTATCCATAGGTTTTCAATTATGTTGAGGTCAGGAGATTGTGAAGGCCATGGCAAAACCTTCAGTTTACGCCTCTTGATGTAATCCCCCGTGGATTTCGAGTTGTGTTTAGGATCATTATCCATTTGTAGAAGCCATCCTCTCTTTAACTTCAGCTTTTTCACAGATGGCATCAAGTTACCATCCAAAATTTGCTGAAATTTTATTGAATCCATTTTTCCTTCTACTCGTGAGATGTTCCCTGTGCCACTGGCTGAAATACAACTCCAAAGCATGATTGATCCACCCCCATGCTTAACAGTTGTACAGAGGTTCTTTTCATTAAATTCTGTGCCCCTTCTTCTCCAAACGTACCTTTGCTCATTCCGGCCAAAAAGTTCAATTTTAACCTCATTGGTCCACAGAACTTGTTTCCAAAATGCATCAGGCTTGTCTATATGTTCATTTGCAAAGTTCAAACGCTGATTTTTGTGGTGAGGAAGTAGAAGAGGTTTTCTTCTGATGACTCTTCCATGAAGACCATATTTGTACAAGTATCTCTTTATAGTGGAATAGTGTACCACAACTCCAGTGTCTGCCAGATCTTTCTGGAGGGATTGTGCAGTCAAACGTGGGTTTTGAATTGTTTTTCTCACAATCCTGCGAGCTGTTCTGTCTGATATTTTTCTTGGTCTTCCAGATCTTGCTTTAACTTCCACTGTTCCTGAGGACTGCCATTTCTTAATTACATTCCGGACAGAGGATATTGACATCTGAAAACTCTTTGCTATCTTCTTATAGTCTGCTATCTTCTTATAGTCTTCTCCAGCTTTGTGAGCGTCAACTATTTTCAGTTTCAGTTTTCTAGACAACTGCTTAGAAGATCCCATGGTGCTGATTGTTGGGGCAAGGTCAGATGAGTCTGGGCATTTAAACCCTTTGAGATTGACATCACCTGGTCTTCCCAGACGATGATTGAGAACAATCCATGACACTGGCAGGTCTCAGCCTTGCAAAGGGGGCAGTGCATGCTATAAATTGCATGGTGCCCAAACTTTGTTTTCTGTAATTCTGAAAGTTTCAATGATGGAAATAAAATCTAACTTTTGTTGACATATTATAATCTGTAATTTGATGCCTTTTGGGGATTTTTCCATCTTTCCTTGGCTTCTTTATGCACATTAATACACATTTTTACCTAGGGTGCCCAAACTGTATATAGAAGATGCTGATTCCTAGTAGGACTACCACCAAAAATGAATCTACTTCAGGCCCCTTTCATGTGGTCATTCCATCAGTTAATTTTTAAGCAGAACAAAAACAGACTGCATGGAATCCCTATGGGTGATATGTAGGCGGATAGGTGTTTGTTTACATCTAGGCTGTTCATATTCATCGCACTGAATGCAATAAGTTTGCATTCAGGTCTGCTTTTGTGGCCCTGACCAAATGTGGTTTGATATAGACCGACATACGTCCGCTTACATCTGGCAACCCATAGTGATTCCATGGGTATAGTTTTCCTCCATCTGCAGATGCCAGGTAACTCCGCTTTCCATTCCTATCCAACTCAACAGGGGATAAACCAATGTATGCCCTGCTGAGATGGAATAGAGGGCATCCATGGGAAAGGGGCCTAAAATTCAAATGTGGCTACACACTTATAAGCATTCAAATGGTCATTTGGGGCAACCACAAATTGAATATAAACAATTTACAAACCAGAGACCTCCTTTTTAACTATATAGAGAGCTTTTGATAAATTTCAGCTTGGCCATGGCAGAATTTTGCATATCAATTCTGACTAACCAATTGCATTTTTGATCAATATTTTTAGTCAAATGCAAAGCACAGAACAATGCTATGTGTGCTGGATTCAATATTTTAATGATGAATCGCTTGTTTATGATCATGATGGCCATCTTTAAATTTAAAATTGTACTAATGGTTTAAGTAGTTAAAAGTATATCAAAGGTTAAAAGAAGAATTCTGATGTTAACAGCAGAACAGGATCATAGGATTGGTTCAGATTTATGAAGAATTAGCTTAACTGTTCTCATTATTTTGTCGACCCAACAAATATCTGTAAAATATGACCCTAACATTTCAACTTTCCCTCACCGTTTTAGGGCAGATACTTTTTTGGGTGATTTCTTTTTCAGTTTGGGAAGAGATCGGTCCTGCTCAAAGCCTTCATTGTCCAGAAGTTGTCTCATAGCTATGTTGGCAAGCTGCTCCATTAATTTAAACGTCTCTGTGATGTTGAGAAAGACGGAGAAGAAATGTTCACTAGACCGGGTGCTGACTTTAATCATGTCAGGAAGAAGCAGGGTGGCCGTCTTTTCCAGCTGCGTTATATCCACCCAACGGATCACCAGCTTGGCTGAAAGGGAAATATGACAGCATGTCAGACGAAAGAACATCAGTGTCTGCCTGAAGTTTATCTCAGTGACAATTTTAATTATTAGCAAGGGCCTAATAGCATGATCAAAATAGACCATGCTACTGCATCTTCCTAAGTTTTGTTAATGAAGCACTCTGTATAATGGATTCAAGATTCCACTATGTACAAGATGGAGCAGTAACTTTAAAACAAAAAAAAAACAAAAAAAAAAACCCTCCCCTCTAACCTAGTTCTCCTTGTTGAGGAAAAAATATTCAATATAAAAGAACATAACTGTCTATCCAAACAGTAGTCGGCTCTCCATGCTATATAGGACTCGGTCATATATATTGATTCTTCACGTGTGCACTCAGTTTTAGCTAGAGACTATATAGCTATTCATTGCATAGCTTAAAGGACAGGCATGTCAAAGAAAGCTCAAATTAGAGAAACAATTATTACAAAACAACAAAAAATGCAACATGGTTGCAAGATAAATTGCAAATAGGCTTATATAGTAGTCTTCTACAAATTTATAATTTAAGCCAGCCTAAAGGCTAACGCCTCATGAGTTTATAAGCATAGTTTATTGACACTTCCTCCAGCTCTTCATCTGAAAGCCTGTACCTTCGTACGCATATAAAGCTAGAGGAAGAGTCTTTAAGAGCCTGGCATTGCACCCACAATCCACGAATTGTGGGTGCAAGCTTTGTAGGCTCCAATGCAAAAAAATAATAAATGCATAATTTTGCCCTGCAAATATGTGTGCATTTATACATTTTTCCTTGCATATTTTTCATTATCCTTTACACAATGAAAGGACCTTCATGATTTGGGGCTTTCCTTGGTTATCAAGCAGATCAACCACATACACGGTAACGTACAAAGGCAGAGCATATACATAGGCAAATTTAGGAAAATTATGAGAAATAATAAAAATCGGCAAAATAGAAGGTAACTGAAAACATGCTAAACCCAAGTTCTTGTTGGGGTTTCAGGCTGCTGCAATGACCTTACACTTTATTAAGGCTCATGCATACAGATGTAAATATTAGGTGCATGGGCACACAGCATAGAATATACCTGTAATTGTGGTGGAGCATGGTGGAGTGAAGAGAAAGTGAATATATACAGCTTGTGGAGCTGGCATTAAAGTGCACCTGTTCTTGCCCGGTTACATTTTTTCGTTAACTGACAGGTACATTTGCAGTGGTGCATTTAAAGTGTACTAATGGATTATAAAGTTACAAGTGTACTAAAAGTTAAAGAACAACTCAAATGTTATCAGAGGAATATAATAATCGGATTGGTCCAGATTTTTAAATTATCTGTTATTTGCCTTTATTCTACCTCAAATTCTATAGGTATTTTTACATTTGTCTATCTTTATCAGAAGCCTGTAAATATATTTCTATGCATGGGAAAAATTCAGATGTTCTTTTGCAAATAATAATTTCATGCAATGATTGACCAGAGTCCATACAACCTCATAGGCACCAAAGTGGCTGCACTCATTTGAAACAATTTATGTATAGGCATTTTTTTTTTCAAATTACCTTCTTTTCCGAGCAGGAAGGAATAGAAACAAAGGTGATTGATGCTCAGGTACATCCATCCTTGCCGGGGAACTCTGCCCTTCCAGTAACTGCAGGAGTAGTAATTCACTAATTTCTCTTCATCTGGCATACCAAAAAGCTTGTGGAACTTTACAATCGCCTCTTTAAACTTGTCTGTATCATCATCTTCCTTAACACCATTAATTTTATTATACTCTGCAATGATACCCTATAAAAAAAGCAATAGCTGTAGATTAGTTCTATATATATACACACACATACACACAGTGCATTGCGAAAGTATTCAGCCCCCTTGAACTTATGGACCTTTTGCCATTTCAGGCTTCAAACAAAGATATAAAACTGTAATTTGTTGTGAAGAATCAACAAGTGGGACACAATCATGAAGTGGAACTAAATTTATTGGATATTTCAAACTTTAACAAATAAAAAACTGAAAAATTGGGCGTGCAAAATTATTCAGCCCCCTTAAGTTAATACTTTGTAGCGCCACCTTTTGCTGTGATTACAGCTGTAAGTCGCTTGGGGTATGTCAGTTTTGCCCATCGAGAGAGAATGAAATTTTTGCCCATTCCTCCTTGCAAAACAGCTCGAGCTCAGTGAGGCTGGATGGAGAGCGTTTGTGAACAGCAGTTTTCAGTTCTTTAAACAGATTCTCGATCGGATTCAGGTCTGGACTTTGACTTGGCCATTCTAACACCTGGATATGTTTATTTGTGAACCATTCCATTGTAGATTTTGCTTTATGTTTAGGATCATTGTCTTGTTGGAAGACAAATCTCCGTCCCAGTCTCAGGTCTTTTGCAGACTCCATCAGGTTTTCTTCCAGAATGGTCCTGTATTTGGCTCCATCCATCTTCCCATCAATTTTAACCATCTTCCCTGTCCCTGCTGAAGAAAAGCAGGCCCAAACAATAATGCTGCCACCACCATGTTTGACAGTGGGGATGGTGTGTTCAGGGTGATGAGCAGTGTTGCTTTTACGCCAAACATAACGTTTTGCATTGTCGCCAAAAAGTTCGATTTTGGTTTCCTCTGACCAGAGCACCTTCTTCCACATGTTTGGTGTGTCTCCCAGGTGGCTTGTGGCAAACTTTAAACGACACTTTTTATGGATATCTTTAAAAAAATGGCTTTCTTCTTGCCACTCTTCCATAAAGGCCAGATTTGTGCAGTATACGACTGACTGTTGTCCTATGGACAGAGTCTCCCACCTCAGCTGTAGATCTCTGCAGCTCATCCAGAGTGATCATGGGCCTCTTGGCTGCATCTCTGATCAGTCTTCTCCTTGTATGAGCTGAAAGTTTAGAGGGACAGCCAGGTCTTCGTAGATTTGCAGTGGTCTGATACTCCTTCCATTTCAATATTATCGCTTACACAGTGCTCCTTGGGATGTTTAAAGCTTGGGAAATCTTTTTGTATTCAAATCCGGCTTTACACTTCTCCACAACAGTATCTCGGACCTGCCTGGTGTGTTCCTTGTTCTTCATGATGCTCTCTGCGCTTTAAACGGACCTCTGAGACTATCACAGTGCAGGTGCATTTATACGGAGACTTGATTACACACAGGTGGATTCTATTTATCATCATTAGTCATTTAGGTCAACATTGGATTATTCAGAGATCCTCACTGAACTTCTGGAGAGAGTTTGCTGCACTGAAAGTAAAGGGGCTGAATCATTTTGCACGCCCAATTTTTCAGTTTTTTATTTGTTAAAAAAGTTTGAAATATCCAATAAATTTAGTTCCACTTCATGATTGTGTCCCACTTGTTGTTGATTCTTCAAAAAAAAATTACAGTTTTATATCTTTATGTTTGAAGCCTGAAATGTGGCAAAAGGTCGAAAAGTTCAAGGGGGCCGAATACTTTCACAATGCACTATATATATATATATATATATATATATATATATATATATATATATATATATATATATATATATATATATATATAGTCATAAATAAAACTACCTGTATTTTTCCTTTAACAAATGTGGTGATATCATTTTCATTTTCAAAAATGGAGAGAGTTTGCAGCAAGTTTACTTCAAGCCATTCCCAATGCTCAGTCACCTCCCTCCGAGAGCCACCTAGGTACAAAAGATTCAAAATTATTGCATCATCTTTGTTGTCACATTTGTTAATAATGGAATGTGTAATTGTGCATGCTAAATGGGGCTGATTGATTAAATTTACTCAAATGTTTTATCTTAATAACAAATGTAGGCAGAGTAAAACAACTGTATCAAAAAGCCCAGAATAAGAAACAGACTAAGGCTGGCCAAACATTATACAAATTTTCTTTCACTACATAGTTGAAGGTAAATCTAAAGGAAATTGAATAAGAAAATTGAATACTGCCTGGCCAGCCTTAGTTTTTCCAAACCTAGTCTGTCAGTATTTAGGCTTGATGCAGCCCACAGACAAGACAATCAATCGATTCAGCTGTTTTATTTGGACACTGATCCCAGAGGAACAATTAGACATTAAGGCCCCTTTCACACACAGTCTGTTCAGATCTGCCTGTCAGTTTTTTTTGGCGGATCTGAACGGATGCCCCATGCATCTCTATGGGGCATCGGATGTCAGCGGAGACATGTCTGCTGACATCCGATCCCTCAAAACCGGACGGATGGATACCCTATTTTCCATCCGTCTGGCGGATCGGATGAGAATGGACAGACGGTCCGTTCCCATCCGATTCCCTCATAGAGAAGAATTGGGACCTGGCAGCTGTGTCTCCGCACACAGCGCGGAGACACAACTGCCATCCGCCTGCTCAGCGGGGGATCGGCGGATCGATCCCCCGCTGAGAAAAACGGAGTCCGCCTGACAGACTCCGTGTTCGAAAGGGGCCTAAGGTTGACTTAACTATTTCTGGGACACCCTCCACCTTGCCTAAGATTTCACCTGGCATTTGGATTACATTCACAGTGGCCATATACAAATCAAGAGGCCCTCGATAAGTAATACTAGTGTGGTTGGCTAAATTTATCTGCTCCCGCACTCACCCCCAGGGGAAGATTTAATTGGCGGCCCCCTGGCTCTTAAACTTCCATCTCTGGTGGTTTTGATGTTCATGAACTATGGTCCTTTTTATGTTCTTGAACTCCTGAAGAAGTGGCTTTGGCCACGAAACATGTTGAGTGTGGCCCAACTGTAGGTTTGAACCCGGAGAGTTGTATCGCATTTTACAACAAGGGTAAAATAATGTCACTGCAGTTGAGCCTCTTGAACTGACCAGTTTTTATGTATTCTTAATGCACTATTGGTTGTCACATTTCTCTAGTAATATTATTTGTAATAAAGAACTTTGATTTTATTTAACGGTTTATGTTTTTTGACGGTACCAAGAAAATCCTGCTTGCCCCACTCACTTTTCCCATCCTCCCCCATCCCCCTCCTTCCTTGGCCAACTTTGGCCTAGCAAGTCTACTATGAAATAAGATGAAGATTCCTTGTTCATACAATATTTTTAGGGAGCACTGACAATCTATAGCCAATAAGGTTGGTTTAACCTGCACACTCAGAAGGCAGCCAGGTTGTGCCTGCACATTTTTCCACTCTCTGATTTGTTTAGGTACCCAAGGATTGAGTCCTGCAGACTTTTAAGTACATCAAATATGCACTTAGCTGTTAAACAGCTGTAATGGTCAACGTCAATATCTTCATACAAGGGCCAAATCTGTAGTCCGTAGAATACTGCGCCTACTATATGGAGTAGTATTACTACACGCCATACCAATTTTTAGAAAAAAAACCTAGAGAATATAATGTGCAGCTTACCACAAGCAATAGTCCAGTACACAAGGGAGTCTGGAGTCTGATAAAGGATGCGATAAGGTGCCACTCTTGCACTTGAGTCCAAAACAACATCAAGTGTCCCAACTAATAAACCTGAAAATGAATAAGGAATCCATAAGCAGCAATCTCGACTTGGAAAATAGTAATAAGATATCAAGTCATAGTTAGTAATAATAAATCATGCTTATTAAACCAGGGTCATTGGAATACATGGAAAACACTGAACTGCATCTCATGTGAACGAACTCTAAAACCATACAGTGCTAAAATAAAACCACAAATTCCCAATATGATGAATGTACACAAAATCGTAAACACAATATACATTAGTAGTACAAAACCTCCGTGTGGTTCTTTTAACCTAAAATTATGTGCAATTTATCCATGCCAACCACCTCAATAGGACCAGCTAGGACCACTTTGGATATAGTAAGGGGGGGTTAGAACTGCTGTCAGGTTTTTCTTTTTCCCCTTTTTATTTACTTCCTGCATTATATATGCAACAGGAATGGAGAGGATACCTTTTCAATGCAATAGCCTCCTAAACAGCTGTTACGGGAACAAGCGCCCCCTTCGCAAGAATTACCCTTTACTGCTGTTCATGTTAATACAAAGTGAGAGGACTATTTGGTAAGGTGAGTGCCAGTCCTATTGAGGGGAGGCCATAAAATAGGGAGGTTGATTGCAGATATTTTTGGAATAATAGATTAGGTTAGGATTTAGTGAACAATTAATTGGGTTATATGTGCATTTTGTATTTATTTAGTATTTTGTTACGGAACCATGGTGGATACCAAGATTAAATACCTGAACATGAGTCATTGCCTAAAGAAATGAGCTCAGTGTCATTTTGGTCCTGTGGATTTTGGGTTCCTATACAGATTCAAAAGAGCCTCCTCACAGACCAAGTGCTACATGTACCCAAGCTGGTACATTTGGATGCTTGGATGAGAACTTCTCCACTCATCTTGTGGAGCAAACCCCTTTGGATTTATGGAAAATGAAGCTCCATTATTTCCACCTACCACATTAACAGTATTTGACTGCCCCAGCACCAATCACTGCATTGTGTGAAAGCAGGGGAGTGTGAAATGCTCCCCATTTCTCAAACTAAGAATTTTCAAGGGGGCTGCAAAAGGGTATGGCCCAAGGACTGGAGGGACACAACTATACACTGGATAGGTTATTTAGGGGTTTTATTTTTAACAAAGGCCCACATTGTTTTGACCGCAAATTCTAGTCGGCAATGCGACCTGGCGCCTGGGGTTTGTCGAATTGGGGTAATAACTTTACACCTCTAAAACCCATTTAGCGCCATCGTGTGGGCAAATATGTTTATATAACCTCTATTAGCTTAAATAAAAATAGATGGACTAATATAATATTTAAAAATCAGAAAATTGGTTCATGAAAGGTTTGAGGAGCACAATGAGTTTGCAGTGTTGACTTGGTCTTCAAATTCTCCAGATCTCAACCCAATTGAGCATCTTTGGGATGTGCTGGAAAAACAAGCCTGATCCATGGAGGCTCCACTTCGCAACTTCCAGGACTTTAAAGGATTTGCTACTGACGGCTTGATGCCAGATACCACAGCATACCTTTACGAGGTCTAGTAGCGTTCAAACCTCAACCTGTCAGGGAGGTTATGGAAGCAAAAGGGGAACCTACTCAATATTAAGTGGGCGGTCTTAAAGTTATGGCTGATCAGGGCATATGATCAATAACTGAACCTATACATGCAATGTGCAACTACTGTATGAGCAAAGAGCAGTGCCTCATAGCAGCCGATCTTATTACAAGACACTGTGGTCAGATGGGTTACTATACTGTGCACTACCATATAAAAAAGGTTCATCTGCCTGGATGGAACAGTATAACAGCAATGCCTGGAAAGCAGTTATGCCTTTAGTTCATAATTAGAGTGTGCATGTTTGTATAGTTTACATTTTCAGCAGGGCTTTTTTTCTCAGAGAATAGGTGCAGGAACTTCCCCTTCAAGTTACTTAGTGTCTCCACCCCTACCCACCTCTGAGCATTAGCCCTTGGTTCCACCCATACCCACCTCCGAGCACTGACCCTTGGTTCCACCCCCTACCCAGCTTCTAGTACAGCCCCTTTTAGAAAATATAGAGCCAAGTATAATTTTGTAGTGGAATGTATGGAATTTGGTTAGGACAACAAGAAAAGCAATAAAATAGAACCCCCACAGCCAGTAGGAAAAGATTCAAGTGTCATAGACCAGGGAAGCAGATTATGGGAGACGTTATAAACTGGGAAGGAGTCATTCACTCCTTAGACCTGTGCAGTCTGAAAGCAACCAGCAAACATTTCCGGGTTCTGGTGTCACTTTGTTGTCATGCTGTCTGTGAAAAAGGGAAGTGTTCATTGGTCATAGCTCTATAGTACAAAAATCACATGCAGACCACATTGCAACACTGCTTTATGAAAAATACTCCGAAGTGTAAGAAAGCTCTACTATTTAGTTATTTAAGGAAAACTAAGATTCGGGTTTCCTGTCATTTCAATTGGCCCAAGAAATTTACAGTATATTACATTTTAACCCCTTCATGGCCAAGGTCAAAAAATTCTTAAAATCCAGACCCAATTTGCATTTTTGACATGCATTAGTATAACTATATATTATTGTAACTACTTAGTATATCCAGGTGAATTATACCTTGCTTTTTCAGGACAGACTGGGCTTTCATTTGCTGGTAAAATGTTACTAGATATCTCCTGATTTTATATTATGAAAAGAAAAATAGAGAAAAAAAAAAAATAGCAAAATAAGTTCTCCTACTCCTGACTATTACAGCAGTGCACCATTTGTGTGCGTGATTTGTTCTCTGTATGGCCAAGTAGGACCAAGAAACAATAGTATGCATTTTTTTTTTCCCTAAAACATACTGCCACTGACACCTACACCTCCATGGTCAGTAACTGGCACACTGCCACTAACATTCACTAAACTATTTTTGTTTTTCCCCCATAGATTTTCTTTTCCTCTCTAGCAAGTAGGAAAAGTTACAATGCATCTTCTCCTGCTAGGGGACCAGTCTGTTTCTACTCTTCACATTGGAGGAACAACATTGGGGTGAGCTACAAGGTGAATGATCACTGTTCTAGCCAATCAGAGGCTATCACAGCAATCTTGTGATCGGATCCTTTTTCCCTGGATCCTGTTTGTTAGTACGAGACTGGGGAGTGCGCTCCCAGCACAAACACTAGAATGCATAAATCACCCCATTATTTGTACACTATACATACCGACTTTCTAGTTCACCCCCTACTGCACAGATTGAATTAGCAATTTTAATTAGATAATTTACCATCTGCATACATCGACTTGTCATTAGTTTTGTCACTTTAGCTTTGGATACCCTTGGTCACGATCCAACAATGTAATATTCATATTTTTTGTTTTTATACATTTTATTATTGTGATTTCTAATAATCAGAATTGGCATACTAGTATCTACACCAATTTTAATTTTTACTTGTGCTTAATGTATTGTTTTTCACTTTTATACCTTTCTTTTGAATAATTGTTTAGATATGGTTTATTATATACTGTTGTGTATTATTCTCTTTTAGATGGACATTGCTACTATTGAATTACCTGTAATGCAATTTTATCACTCCGTTTTTCCCCGCCCACTGAATAATTGCCCCCCGGTATATCTACATGCGGCTCCTATCCTTCCCTGTTACGCTTGACAAAGGTGCGCGCATGCTCTGAAACGCGTTTTGTTCCTTGTCCCCTGGTGACGTCACATGCTTTCTCTGCGTTGCGCCCCAACACACATACCCAGAATGACTAGGTACCTGTCGGCTATATCTTCCTGTCCTGACGGCATGCTCTCCACCTGGATTGGCGTGCTGGACGCTTCACCTGAGGGAGGATGTTTATTCTATATCACAGATGAGCCTTTACCCTACTCATATTATGTAAGTTGGCAATTGTCCTTGCAGTTATCCCCTTACAATAAAAATGTTACACTTAGAGGCGCTTTTCTGTTTTTGTTCCATCATTTTTGTTCATTGGAAGGCATATATGTGTTGCGCAGGTTTAAAGCACAGTTCCTGGATGCTGCATATGGGTTACGTGGTTGTGAAGGGATTAAAGTGGTTGTAAACCCTTACCATTACCCAGTGAAGTGACTATTCTAAGGTGATACACAGATTAAACAAATCCAGCTACACAAGCTGTACCTGTTTATCTGCAGTCTTCTCTTCTCTGCAGCCCTTTAGAGGCCAGAATTTACACAGCTTGTCTGAGCTTCCAGAAAACAAGGGTTGGGGAGCTGCAGTTACACTCTGCAGAGCTCAAAGTGGAACTTCAATCTCCCAATCAACATTGAATATTTTTAATCCTCATGCTGCTAGCATTAAATAGATAGGAAAGTATATCATAGTTACTTGTTTTACACTTTTTTTTTTACATTTCTTAAGTACTTCCTGGTTTCCAGGCCTATGCAAATCATGTCATACACCCCAGGAGTCTTTGGGAGGGGAGGGGAGGGGAGGAGGGGAGGGGAGGAGAGGAGGGGAGGGGAGGAGAGGAGGGGTTTCCTGCATACAAATATGAGCTAAGGGCAGATAGATTCCAAGAAGTAAATGCTACATGAATCATCTGCCCTTACACATAAAGGCCTCAACCAGAAATGCTGGGGTGTGTTTTTCAAAGTGATTTGTTTACAAAATAAAGCACGAAGCCATGAATGGATGGGGGAAGTTAGCTTTATATATTAACAATTAATTAAATACAATTCAATGATTGCTGATTGGAGGGAAGGGACACCTCCCCTTTTCATACAGCAAACAGGAACAGAACTGAGGAAGTCAATCACAGGCAGTGTGCTGGAGCTCCCTCCCCTGTCCTCTTTTTACCTCTTGGGCTCAGAAATGACTCATTCTGATAGAGGAACTAGGCAGCAGAGAGATATGACATCCAGTGCTCTAGACTGAGACAAGTTCACAATATAGAGGGATAAACTCTGTTCACATTTCATGTCTGAGATTTACAACCACCTTTAAAAAGGTAAATACACAATAGGAAGTATTTTTTAGTTTTCTGCTTCAAGGGCTTGTTTCCACCACATGCATTAGGCTGAAGTTCCAACAAATAAACAAGGTAAAATGCATTGTTTTGTATTGACGCAGTTCACACCAACATGCTTCATTGTATGTGCACTGTAAAAAAAAAAAAAAAAATGAGGCAGGCAGCATTGTATTGCAATGCAGCACAGGTTGAAAGAAAGTAATGCAAGTAAAAAAATAAATGAAAACCTCAGGGTATGCAAAAACACATCAAAGCGCACATCACCAGTGCACGTCAAACACATATGGAACTGCTGTGTGCACTGCGGTGTGAACCTGCCAATAACAGCAATTCCAGGCAAAGCAGCAAATGTGCTAAAATTCTAAATTTCACTAAATGTACCTTTCACAGGATCTATTACCATGCAACAACCTACAGAGATCCCAAAATACCCTTCTGGAGCACCATGAGTGCATTGGAATCGGAGGTCACTTGCTAATGTATGTTGACTAGCTTTTCCTGAACTACAAAGCTCCCATCCCTTTCCCCATCTGCACGCCATAAGGGGGTAGGTGTTCTGTAGTTCAAGGGAAAGAGGAGATATGTTTATATTGGTTATGTAACAGGAAGAGTATGCAGGCCAGTTGTGAATTTCTGACAGGATCAACAAGTATTTTGGTCACTTGTTAAGCAATCATTGAGCTAAGGCAAAGGGTCATTTGTGTTCGTACTTACAGAACGTACCTCTTAATTACATTCTAGGGATTCCATGTATACATGTGATCATAGCCATACGATTCATGCTATGATAGATTACAAATCTGATATGATATAATTGTATAGTGTACAGTATGATGTCATTTTACACAGGCTAGGCAAGCTTAGGTCAGGTAGGGGTGACATACCAGTAAGATACAGTAAGTAAGCTGGCCATTTGTACTAGACTTTCATTATAGGTTTACTTTCTAACTTCAAGCGGACCCAAGCATACACAACAAATTAAAAGTCTAGATAGAAAGTTTAAAGTGATTCTGCTTATAAAAAAAAAAAAAAAACAACAGACAAAAAGGTTAGTCAAACTGGACATAGGTTATGCTCTTCTAATATGTCCTTATCAACTACGATCATGTCCACATATGGTCAATTACGTCACCCAGGAGACCCCCACCTTTTGTTTATAACAGCTGTCATCCATTGACTGACATGGGACTACATCGCTGGACAACACGATTGGTGATGGATGTACATTCTGGAACATTTTTTATTTATTTATTCTTTAATTAAAAAGGACTTGTCAAAAACTGTGTGTCTTTATTTACACTTTACATTATTGTACCCCTAACATATTCATATAGGGGTAGGGAAGCTGGTATCTGGGTGCCACTTTTATTTATTTTTTTTTTTTAAGAGGGATTCCAGATTCTGATAAGCCCCCTTCCCACAGACCCCCACATCTACCAGACCATGGTTGTGGAGAAGAGGCCCTTGTCCTCATTAACATGAGGGTTCAGGAAGGAACATGCTTGTTGCCCCCTAGTCCCTTTCCTAACCTGCATGCTCAAATGGAAGGTGTGGATTTTTTTTTATTGGGGGGGGGGGGGGTGACTTCAGACATTTTTTCATTCTTGTATGGGGGTCACTCCTTAAAATTTATGCCAGGGTCTGAAAGAATTGGACCTCACTTTGGTCTGAGGTGGCCCTCACTTTTTTTTTTAAATGGGAGGGGCCTAGTATGAATAAAAGGAGGGGACCCTATGCCGTTTTGTTTCTTTGTGGGAGTCCCCCATTAACATCTATATCAGACCTTCATCTAGAACAGGGGTCTCCAAAGGTTCTAAACAAAGGGCCAGTTTAAGGTTCTTCAGACTTTAGGGGGCCAGAGTGGCCAGTGTGAGTAAAAAATGCATGGGGGGGGGGGGGGGAGTAAAAAAAATAATAAAATAAATAACAGTGCCTGTATTCAGCAGAAGAAGAAATAGTGCCCCGTGATTGAAATTAGTGGGAAGGAATAGTGCCCCATGATTGGAATTAGTGGGAGGGAATAGTGCCACATCATTGTTGTCAGTGGAGGAAAAATGCCCATTGTTGGTGTCAGTGAGAGGAATGATTCCCCACTGTTGGTGTCAGTGGAAGGAATGGTGCCTCCATGTTAATGTCAGTGGGAGGAATAGTGCTTCAAAGGCAAGCAAAGGGCCACATTCGGCCCACGGGCTGTAGTTTGGAGACCACTGATCTAGAATAAGGGTTTGGAATAGATTAAGGCCCCTTTCACACAGGCAGTCCATTCAGATCCGCCTGTCAGTTTTTTTTGACGGATCTGAACGGTCCCCCCATGCATCCCTATAGGGCATCGGATGTCAGCGGAGACATGTCCGCTGACATCCGATCCGATCCGATACTGTCCATCAAATCTGGACGGATAGAAACCCTATTTTCCATCCATCCAGCGGTTCGGATGGGATCGGATGAGAACGGACCGACGGTCCGTTCCCATCCAAATTCCCCCATAGAGATGTATGGGGCTCTGACAGCTGTGTCTCCGATCCCCCGCTGAGATAAACGGAGCCCGCCTGATGGAGCGGATAGTGTGAAAGAGCCCTAAGGGAATGAATCCCCAGCCGTTTGTTTAGTAACAGAAGTAAAGTAGCTGGGAGCGGTCCAATGCCAGCTATGTATTAGTATTATTATATAGGATTTATATAGCGCCGGCAGTTTACGCAGCACTTTACAACTTGAGTGTAGACAGTACAAATACAATACACTTTAATACAGTAGGAATCAGAGGGCCCTGCTCATTAGAGCTTAAAATCTAAGAGGGAGGGTCAAGAGATACAAGAGGTAATAACTGTGGGGAATGGGCTGATGGAGAAAATAAAAAAACAGTTTTTAGGTGGATGCCAGATAGGTTTCTCTGAAGAGATGTGTTTTCAGGGATTGTCTGAGAATAGACAAAGTAGGAGATAGTCGGACAGATGGGGGTAGAGCATTCCAGAGGATGGGAGAAGCTCGGGAGAAGTCCTGGAGGCGAGTATGGGAAGTGGTTACAAGGGAGCTAGAGAGCAGGAGGTCCTAGGAGGAACGAAGAGAACGAGTTGTTCGGTATTTTGAGACCAGATTAGTGATGTAGCTGGGCGCCAAGTTATGGATGGCTTTGTAAGTTATGGTTAGTAACTTGAATTTAATTTGTTGGTTGAGTAGCAGCCAATAGAGGGATTGGCAAAGAGGGGTAGCAGACACAGAGCGGTTTGCAAGGTAAATGAGCCTGGTAGCAGCGTTCATTATGGACTGAAGGGGGATAGCCTTTTTAAAGGGAAGTCAATGAGAAGGGAGTTGCAGTAATCGAGACGAGAGATGACCAGGGAGTGGATTAGAAGCTTTGTGGTATCATTGGTTAGGAAAGGACGTATCTTGGAGATGTTGCGGAGGTTGAGGCGGCAAGCTTTGGACAGTGTGTGCAATTTAAACACTTGTTTCTTTCTAAAGGCAAGTTTTACTGTAGAAAGTTGTATACTTTGCACAGATGCTCTACTTCCTAGGCAGGTTAAGGGTATCCCCGAAGCATATTTAAAAATGCAAAATTGCATTAAATATGTTTCACTTGAAGCAAAAAATAAAAATAAATAAATAAATAAAATTCTGCTTCGCACTAAACAGACTTTTTAAAATGTATTTTTGCTTCGGTACATCTTCCAGGGCAGTGCCCAGCCCCACATGACTTGACAATCCCTTGCCTAGAAAATGGCAATTATTTTAAATTTCAGAACCTATTTCTCTAAATAATCTTTATTTTCACATTTTCAACAAACAAATGTGCAGAAAGAACAAACAATACATTAAGTAAAAAAAGGTAACAGATTAAAGTCAGCTATTGAGGTGGCATATCACACAGAATCAAAAGTCATGTTTATATCAGACAGTTTTAACAACATGCAGAGTGTGCCCATGGGCCAAACAGAGGAAAAACCTCATTCAATGCCGGTTCAGATAACCGGGTCCAGTCCCCTGGGAAGCACCCCCGCAGTGGCCCAGTGGAGACATGACAGTCAGCAACCTAAGACACTCAGCATAGTTGCCACCCGTACTACACACTAAAATATTAACCAGAAGAGCATAGCTGAGACAGAAAGGAAGAAAGAAGGCAGTGCTCCTAGTGGAGTCGCCAAAAGCTGAAATGGAGAGAGAAAGAAGAAGAGGAAAGTCAGCCTGGAGTATGCATGGACCCCGCGGAGACACTCTCCGGGGAGGAACACCGGTTAGGGAAAAGCACCACTCATCCCCTAGCGATCCACCCTGAGTATCCTATGTGTCAAATCTCCTCCGAGTAAAAAATCCACCCAGCCCAGATATCCATGAAGCGAGATTGCATCCCCCGCAGGGAGAACACCCTCCTTTCAGCTTCCATAACCAAATTAACTTCCCGTTTCCATTCAGCAATGTGGGATATGTGGTCTGCTTCCAGTGCTTCAGAATGAGGCACTTGACGGCATTCAGCAAGAACGGGATAACACTACGTTTCTATTTCTTAATGGAAGAATGGGTGTCATGAAAAAGGCATTGAAGAGGGGTGCGGTCAGGAGGGGCGATAGCCAATTTCTGTGTCCAGGAATGAATAGCGTCCCAGAAGGGTTCCAGGGTCGGGCAGTCCCACCATATGTGGAGGAATGTACCCTCCACCATATGTGGAGGAATAACCCCTCCAGCAATGTGGATCAGAATTAGGAAACATCCGTATCAGGTTAGATGGTGTCCTATACCAGCGGGATAGAGATTTGTAGGAGGATTCCTGGATTCTGGTACTGATAGGAGGAGACATGAGCCAAATGTAAGATTTTAGTCAACTGCGGAGGAGAGAATTCCACTCCCAACTCTCTCTCCCAATCCAGAACATAATAAGGAACTGTGCGAGAGACTGTGCCAAGAACCAATTTATACATATGTGACAGCAGATGTCGGGAATTCGGAGGATGGGCAAACCACCGTTCCAGAGGGGAAAGATGATAAATTGGGTGGGGCGCAGCAGGGATTTCAAAACCTATTTACATCAACAGTAGTAGTGTTCACCAAACCTGGACTGTATTCTTCTAAGTGTCTCCTAATACCTCTACGATTAAGCCCAATGTGGGTGAAACCTGCCAGAGGGGCATGAAGCCAAGTTTTTCATTCACCTTACATTGGAGTTGAATACAGTGTGCGGCGATATCTGCATGCCATGTTCTAAGTATGTAACTGCCTGGGTCTCATCAGCTTCCGACAATTACTGTAAATTAAAGTTCTGGACTGCCCCAGTGGATAGATTTAGAAAAAAGGTTGGAACTTTGATTGTTGAGAGCCACGGCACAGAGGATTACAGCTCCTGAAAATGAGTAAATAGACCCCTCACTGTCCCCAGGCCCTGCTGTTGAACTCTTGGAGCTCTGGGAACTTTTATTTAATTGCTGGGAGCCACAGCACCTCAAATTACTGTGCATGCACCCAAAGGTGTTTGACAAACCCCCTCTATGCCCCTGGGCCCCTGCTGAACTTATGTGACCTGGGCCCCAAAGAAGAAGCCGCCTCTACTCCCTACCAGTGGCCCTGTGTGCCATATGTATGTTTACAATCGTTGTATGACAATGGTCACTGGCTCAGCCTAAGTAAGAGGACCCGACCAAGCTTTGAAACGTTGGCAGCTTGACCACCTTTGTGACATGTACTCACAATGAATTTTGAAAACGCATCTTTGGAGAGTGGATTACTTTTTTCTCTTTAAGCCGATTTACTATAGGATTTGAGAATGTTTACACAATAAATTATGTGAAGTTTCACTTCAGTTATTCAGTCATGTAAAAATCCCCATTTACGTCTTTCTTCTGCATGTGACTGTATAACTGAAGTGAATCTTTATACATTTCATGGTATAAAATCCTGTAGTAAATCAGGCAATTTGAGTTTGCCTATGCACAACGCTGGTTACTGTGGTTATTACAAGAGAACCCCCTGAAGTTACAAACTTGGGACTTGGTCCAAGCACCACCATTAGAACAGCTCTTCATGGGATTCTTCTTTAGGGATGGGTGTGTTTGGAAGGATTCCCTGCCCTGCAGCCACATGTATACATACCCCTGGATATAGGGTTTGGCGATTTTGGGTATTACATAAACCATCAAAGACATATTAATAAATATGGAATCATCAGACTTCAGGTCAACACAATAAAGACCCCAAGTTTCTATCGAAATAGGAACAAGAATTACGTAAGACTTTACCCAAGCCCAAAAAGATTGTATTCTCCTCCTTGTGTACAGGGCCACAATAGTAAAAACATACCAGGAAAATATAGTTACAAACTCTTGAGTCGGTGGTATAAAACAAGGTCTAAAACAAAATGCACCCTCAAGCCTTTCCTCTTTGTTGGAATTCAGAAAATGGAAGGAGCACTTTAAATCAGCCATTAAAACTCTCTCCAGGTGGTCTCTTGCAGATAAGCCAGCTATCTATCGCCTACATAATATGCAAATCTCACTCAAGTGTTAAAAAAATTCACTACATAAGCATCTTATAAATGCTGCAAGAGCCTGTATTCCAGTTCTTTGGAAAAGAGGGACCCACCTATCATGGCGCAATGGCATGCTAGAGCTTCTGATATACAGCTAGTGTAACATTGCCTGCTTAATGGACCAATTAGAAAAACACTTTAAAAAATGGACGACCTGGCTGATGTACAAGGACTCCTTAGCTGCATCCAGTACTCCTTGATTTGGAGTAAACTGGCATTAGCTCTCAGTTGAAAGAAGGAATCCCCCGCTTTTATTTACTTTTTTCTCTCTCTCTCTCTCCTTGTCTCTCTTATTCCCCATAAATACTTTCTGGACAAGGACAAGGAGGTCATTGGTCATTACCATTGGGAAATCTAAGTTATACTATGCAATGTACTGTATATGGCTAGACTGAAACATATTTACTGGCTCACAGATCAAGTGTATAATTGGTTCACATTCTGTACAAAGCTGGGATATATTACATTTTCCATGACTGAATGTTCACCTTATCTTTTGGTCGAAATAAAAGTAGCGCTTACTTCAGAAGAAGCCACTGGAAATTTGCCCAGTGGATTGCCTTGCAGCCAGGCACACAATCTCAGCCACACTTTTCCTCAATAACCAGTCTAGGGGGTGTTGTTTTTGTTGTTTTTATTTTTGGAGAACTTGGATAGGGTTGAAGGAATTTGATGGGATACTCCAAAAACAGAACTATATGCAGGTTTACGACAGTGAACTTCTTTTTGTAAAGCTGAAGCAGAAGTCCTTGCATATAGCAAACTGTGGGCTTGGCTTGCAGTAGAAACCAGTAAAAGTGGAGCTTAAGCAAAAGTCCTTGCATATAGCAAACTGTTAACTGCTTCTATTACAAAGCCAAGTTACCAGCACACAAGCTTCTTCCTTTTGGAGCAGGGGTCTCCAATCTTTATAAACAAAGGGCAAATTTACTGTCTTCCAGACTTTAGGGGGGGGGGGGGCTGGACTGTGGTCAGTGGGAGTAGAAAATGCCCATTGTCAGTGGAAGTACTCAATGTACCCTTGTTATTAGTGGGAGGAATAGTGCCCCTTCAATGGTGTCAGAAGGGGAACTAGTTCCCCCTCATTGATGTCACTTGGAGGAATGGAGCCACATCATTGGTGTCAGTGGGAGAGAGAGCACCTTGCATCAGTTGAAGAAATAGTGCCCCAAGAGCCGGATAGGGGCAAGCAAAGGGCTGTATCCGATCCTCGGTGGCAGTTGGAGACCACCGCTTTAGAACAACAAGAACAGAGTCCCTTCACAGAGAACTAGATACTAAGCTCTTCAGAACACCAGTAAATGTTCCCTTTAGGGAAACACAAAGCTGACTCTAGCAAAAGGAGGGATGGCAGCAGCCCAAAAGTCTATAGCAGGGGTGTCCAAACTATGGCTCTCCAGCTGTTCAGGAACTACACTTCCCATGAGGCATTGTAAATCTCTGACATTCACAGACATAACTAGGCATGATGGGAATTGTAGTTCTTGAACAGCTGGAGGGCCATAGTTTGGACATAGCTGGTCTATAGGATACCAATTGACACCTTTTCTCCAGTAATACCAGACTAATTCTTTAGCAGACAGCCCCTTAGTCAACTCTCTGTAGCTCAGCATCCAGGCCCTCTGGTCGCCCACCTGAGGCCTCACGAACAGCGAGTACATGGGATTGCTGCTCTGCAGGGCAGTAGTCCTAGGCTGGACTGATCCTCTGCAGGAAATACCCAAAAGCTGAGTGTCTCAGCACCCTTCAGGGCCCTGCTCCTTGGGATTGGCCAGGGTTTTATACATATATTCATACTGCCATATGCATAGCTTCACACCTATGTTCCAGACAAATCTAACAGTGCTCTGGAAAGCAGAGAACGCTATCAGACTGGCAGGAGCTGAGAACACTGAACTGACCTAATTAATCAGATGCACTAGTTACATTGAGCCCAGCTGATTTACCTAACACAATACTGCAATTAAAGTCACGCTGGTTACAGTGAGAAAAACTAAAATTTACTTACAAAACACAACCAGTTCCACTGAACACAGTGGGGAAGATTTACTAAAACTGGTGCACTCAGAATCTGGTGCAGCTGTGCATAGTAGCCAATCAGCTCCTAAATTTGACTTGTTCAATTAAGCTTTGACAATAAAACCTGGAAACTGACTGGTTTCCATTCAGAGTTGCACCAGATTTTGCACTCTCCAATTTTAGAAAAATAACCCCCAGTGAGTCAGCATTAAATCCAACTAATCCTAGCACCTAGGAGAGTGCTATATAAAGAATTAAAAAAAATAAAATAAAAATGGAATCAATAATAGGTGTCTTCATTTAAAAGAATCACTTATGGCAGTATGGATCTGATCTGTCCCCACCGGCTCTGTCCCATGAGTGATCAAAGACTGATCGCCCAGTTCTCAGGTCTGCTCTAAGCAGAGAGCAGTGACTGTCGGTCACCACTCTCTGCTCTGCACATGCTGCGCTTACTGGAGCCTTGGGCTGTGGAGGGCACAGGAGCAGTTGGTTCAGGCTCTCAATGATGCGCTGAGAGCCTGAGTCAGCTGCCGGTCAGGCATCTGGGTAGTTTGTCATTATTGTCGGGATCCCTGCAGAGCTAGGAGTGGCTCTGACATCTGGATCACAGAGTGCAGAACTAAGCAGACTCCTGTGACCCACAGGAAAGGTAGGACCAAAAGAGCTTATTATTATTATTATTATTAGCCGTTATCCTCATCCTTTCTTTGCAATTTCGTGAGTTGTTGACTCAGAACAAGTATGTAGGTCAGGGTCCATTTGCTTATTTTGGATCAGTGATTTACTAATTAGTGAAGGATAAGAATGCCAATCGTAGAGCTGGCTCCCTTTGTATTCTGATGTCATGGCCTTCCTCACATGTAGTCATAGATGTACCCTAAGTATGTAATGGGCTTTCATTTACACATTAGTAGGATGTGGCCATGTTCACATATAGCTATAAGAATGACTGCACAACCATGACACAGTTTTTTTGCTGTGACCATTATCAAAATCAATGCCCAACTGGCCATTGCCCCGGTTGATTAATGATCAGATGAGAAATCAATGTTGCGCTAAGCATGGTTATCATGAAAAATTCCCCGTCCCTCTAATGTTTTTGTGAAGAAGCATATAACAGTCACACTGCTACTTTGTGTCAAGCATTTTCAAGAATATTTAAAAATGAAATAAATCTTTTAACCAGGATCAAGAAAATTATTATTTGTCAAAGTATAAAAACAGTATCCTCCATAGCAGTAAGTGGCTGCAAAGAGGCCGCAGGAGATAAGCATTGAAGTGCAACCACTGATAGGAAAAAAAAAAGGTAAAAATAGGATTTAAAAAAAAAAAACAAAAAAAACAAACAAACAGTATTGCTTTTAGATGATTGGTGTTTTAGCAAACAAAATGTCATCTACTTCAACAGAAATAAGCGTGTTTAATGAAATAAAGGGATGTACCGATGAATAAGGGACACATGGCAAAAATAGCTATAATAAAATATAAAATTCAGTTTTGAATAATAAAAACAGCTAAGGCTGGAGTAGATTACCCACCAAAAGACAATGACTTTGGTTGACACAATAAAGACCAATAATGCTGTGAGAAGCATATGTAGCGAACAAATACTGCTCCATTCACCTAAATAATGAGCAGCTCAGCCCTCCCCTCCTATTCTCCCAGGAAGTGACGCCGGGCCTAACCAGCCATGGAGCCTGGAATTGTGAAAGAGCTGACAGAGAACCTGGACAGAGCTGGTAAACAAAGGATCAGCCTGTCACATAAAAACAATGTTCTATCCTGCACCAAACATGTGCTGTGTCATTTTAAATAAACACCTGCCTTTTGCAGACAAAACCACACACAAGAAATGCCTGCAATGAAGGAAATATTGTGTGTGTACACCAATATAAATATATAGCTATATTCCTGATTCCATTGGCCAGCTCTCTGGGCACCATGTCTAATACACTTGAAAGCTTTTTCCCATAGACTTTTCTTGGCTTTGTTTTATTTTATTTTTTATTTTTTTAAAAAGGTAGGTTGCCAGGTTTTTTCCCCAAGCCCCGTTCAATTGCTGAGGTTTGGGGCTGATGTGATAACATGTGTACAAACAATTTGTACACACATATTAGGGCCAATTTAGACAGGAGCCAATTAAAAGGGGAGCTCCAGACTCCAGCTACACTTACCTGTCCACGAATCCAGCGGTGTCTTCACCCGACACCCGAGCCGATTTTTCAATCGGCTTTTGGGTGCTGTCGCCGCCATCTCAGCTAAGGGAAGTCTAGCGGTTTTACAGCCAGTTCCCTAATGCGCATAGCGCTCTGCCAATGGCCCGGCGGAGGGGGAAAGAGGAGAGGGGCCGAACTTCCGGCTGAGTTTGCCGTGTTGAAGTCAGCTGAAAGTGGGAGTGGGTACCTGTCAAAACCAGGTACCCGCTCCCCCCGAAAGGTGCCAAAAGTAGCAGTGGAGGGGGGGGGGGTAAGAGGAAAACGGGTGGAGCTTCCCCTTTTGGGTGGAGCTGCGCTTTAACATACCATCATGCCTACACTAAAGCAGGGAGTAGATGCAAACTCCATGCAGATAGTGCCCTGGCTAAGATACTGAGATATGAACCAAGGATGCCATTGCAGCAAGCTACTGTGATGCATAGAATAATAATAATAATAATAATAATAATAATAATAATAATAATAATAATAATAATAATAATAAGTATTTAATTATATATAAAAAAACTTTAGTGTTCTAAAAAAAATACATGCTAACCTTCAATATAATTGATTGTACATATACATATTATATATATATATATATATATATATATATATATATATATATATATATATATATATACATACATACATACATACATACACACACACACACACACACACTTTGTTAGTGTTGTGAAAATAAAACACACACATTGTTAGTGTTGTAAAAATAAATAAAATGTATACATTGTGTGTGAAGTCCTTACCAGCCAGCCCTCCTCCTCCTCTGGTCCCATGCCCCTTCCTCCTCTGCAGTATGAAATAAGGATTGGCCCTCTCGGTGATCCATAGGGCGTTTGCCAGCAGCACTTCTTCTGGATGGACCCACATGGTCAGGGACAGACAGATCTCCTGTGTTATGCTCCCTGGAAGAATTCCATATAGTAGAGGGGACAGAAGCAGCAGTGTCACAGCAGAGGATAGAGTTCATAGATCAGCATCTGCATCCTATTTGACCCCAAAGCACAAGAAGGTCTTCTTGAGTCCAGGCTGAGCTCCAGGACACCAGGGAGGGGAGAGGAGGAGGTCCAGACACCTATGTCAGCACATAAACAGGCACATCCTGGGACTTGCACCTACAAGATCCAACCAGCAGACTGCTCTGTCATCAGCAGATTCTTTTCTTTTTCCAATAGTTGTGCTATTTTATTTTATCAGATGGGCTCACATTATTGAATGACAGCTGTGACATCTGAAATGTCAAGATGGTGACACCTATGGCAGGGATCAGCTGGAGCTAGCACTGATCACTGATCCAGGGAGGATATCCATCCAGTCTTCCAGATCCAGTACACAGGCAGCAGAGGATAATGGGCACCACCAGCAGGCAGACGATCAATAGTAGCTATGGCTGTGATCAGTGCAGGGGTGCTCTGTCCATGGTACCACCGCCAGCATAACAATGCATTAACCCCTCCAGAGCAGATAGCAGCACCTCAGTGATCAGAGGTTTGCACGAATGAAAGGGGAGGAGAGAGGAGACAAGAGGCAGAGCCAAGCTGAGACTAATGACATCAGCATGTGAACCACAAGGGACTGACAGGCTGGAGGCTGAGCCAAACACAGCAAGATTATGCCTGAGCAATGCTACACTACACCTGTACACTCATTCACAGTTCTGCCATAACTGGCTGAGTCAGAGGAATGTTACAGGACATATACAGTAAGGTTATACATAGAGATAGAAGAATAAACAATACCCACAGGGCCCAATTTAGAAATAAAGCCAGATTTGCATTGTAAACCCCTAATGTGCCCATGTGCATGAATCCTTTAGTACAAATCTGCCCCTGGACGCACAGAATTCTATGTTCTCTAAATGCAGCTAAACTGAACGCATGTAAATGCAGGCACAGCATGATATATACAAATCTATGCATTTATATGTGCTTAGAAAAGCCCCAGAAAAGCATTTAACCACAGGTTAATGCCCAAAGCGAATAAGGCCTTAATGAGTATTGTTTAATTCATTCATTCATTTTGGTTAGTCTTTAGGGTTCTGTTTTAAATACATTTTGCCGTTGTCCCTTTAATTTTTTTTAGGATTACCAGAGTAACAAACAGAAGGAAAAAGAACATGGATATTCTGCATTATTGGGAACACTGAGGATGATTAATCGAAATAGTCATTGCTAACCCTCTTGGTCCCATGAGCAGTTGCCCATTATGCATTATTTTCCTTATACCATAGCACAAAAGATTTTGAATATGTTGAAAAAAGGAATAAAGAGGGTCTGGATTTTATATATTCAAACAACGAATAAAAGGGGTGCACACTATGAGAAAATCTAAACAAAAGTTCCATACGAGGCACAATCATTTGATTTTCGTATAGGGTGTACCCCCTTTTCGACATCCGATTTCGACTTTGCAAATAAAAACATCCGAAAGGACAAAATCCAATATTTTCAAACGTGAACAGAACAAATGATTCTCGTTTAGTGCCGGTTCACACTGAAGCGGCACGACTTCGGGGGCGACCTGTGAAGTCGCGTGCACCGCTGAGCGCCGCGACTTCACATAATGGAAGTCTATGCAAGTCGCTCCGAGGTCGCCCCAAAGTAGTACAGGACCCTTTTTCTAAGTGGGAGCGACTTGTGTCGCTCCTATTAGAACGGGTCCTGTACTACTCAATGGACCGCGACATACCGCGACTTGTCAGGCTGACAAGTCGCAGCAGTGTGAATGGGCTCTTAATGTGTACCGTTTTCATAAGACAAATATCAGATACAAATGCCAGTGCATAAAGAGAAACAAACAAAAAAAGGCCTTTATCATCCAAACGAGAATTTTCGATCATTATTTTCTTTCTTGGTTTCAACCTGCAGTGAAACATTGAGCAAAACTGGATAATCATTTGCCAAATTTTCTTATAGTGTGTACCCACCTTAAAGGGATTCTAAAGTCAGAAGGGTTTTTTTTTTTTTATTATAATGCATTCTATGCATTAAGATAAAAAAAAAAACCTTCCGTGTACAGCAGCCCCTCTCATACTTATCTGAGCCCCATCTCGATCCAGAGATGTGCACGAGTGCCTTTGCCGTTCAGGACTCTCCCTCCTGATTTGGCTGAGACACAGCAGCAGCCCCATTGGCTCCCACTGCTGTCAATTAAAGTTGGTTAGCCAATGAGGAGAGAGAGGGATGGGACTGAACTACAGCTCTGTGTCTGAATAGACAGGGAGCTGCGGCTTGGCTCAGGTGCCCCCATAGCAAGCTGCTTGCTGTGAGGCTACTCAACAGGAGGGAGGGGCTAGGAGAACTGGCGAGGGACCCAAGAGGCTGCCCTGTGCAAATCCAACTGCACAGAGCAGATAAGTATATCAGGTTTGTTATTTTTAAAGAAAAAAAAAAAAAAAAGACTTCAGTGCCGGTTCACACTACTGCGGGTGCGCTGATCGCATGTAATATCGGAGCGCACTGCTCCTTCATTACATGCGATCTCCTGTGCGGATGCGAATTCAGCCATACACTTTGTATCGCTGAAATTCGCACTGCACCCGCACAAAAGACGCACAGGACCCTTTTTCCCAGCCGCATCAGGATCGGATCGCACAGTGGTTCACACTTGTGCGATCCGATCCTGTGCAAAATGTCAGATCGCACTGCGATATGCGATCAAACTGGGGGTGTCGTTAACATTTAATTGACACCCCCTGCGTATCGCATATGGCAGTGTGAACTGCCTCTTGTGCGGATGCGATGCGGGAACAGGCTGCAAATTCGCAGCCTTCCCGCATCGCACAAGTGTGAACCGGCACTTAGTATCACTTTAACTCATTTGTGCAGTAGAAAAAAAACAACATTATGATAAGGCTCCATTCACACCTGGGCGTTTTTGAGTGTTTTTCAGCTCCAAAAACGCTAAAAAAAACATTCCAAAACGCCCAACAAGTAAAACCCCATTCATTTAAATGGCCCCTGTTCACATCTGAGCGTTTTGTAAAACGCCTGTAGCTGAAAAAAGTACATGAGCTTCTTTTTGTGCTGATTACCAATGCATGCCTCCAAAAATGCCTGTAAAAAACGCCTGAAAATCGCGGTAAAATCGCGATAAAACGCTACGCTCCAGTGTGAATGCAGCCTTAGAGATGTCTACACAGCTAATTGCAGTCAATCACAGGCCCCACATGTTGTTGCCAACAGTAGCAACATATTGTAACAAAATCAAAAAGAAGAAAAAGAAAAATGTATCATAAAAATATTTTTATATTTGTATCAGAGGTAAAAACATCAGACAAGTCAAAACATCCAGATTCAAACCCATATGGGAAAAACGAGAATTCAGAAAAAATAAAATAAATAAAAAAAAAAAAAATAATAATAAATTAAAATAAATATAAAAAAATAAATAAATAAAAAGTCTTCCATCAGACAGCCTCTAAATGAGCCTTTTAAACCAGGGTTCCTCCAAAAGGTTGCTAGCAGCTGCCTCTCAGATAAATTCCCGAGACTCCAATGATCTATCTGTAAGGGTGGCATTCTTTCCACTGACCACCAACATAAGAAGTGGTTTTTCAGCATGCTCATCTGACAGAGGCCAACTTTTGTCAGCCATACACACGGGCCAAATGTCAGCCGTTTTTTATTGAAATGGCCGATGTCCCCTGGCATTTTGCCCATGTTTACTAGGCTTTAGGATGCACTATATCCCATTGACCATCAATGCAAGAAGGTATTAGTCTATGTGAAGTAATTTGTAGTGCACTAAGCTATGCCTCATTGTAGTCCTTACAAGCAGCAAAAAATGTATTTTTTTATTTTGTATCTGATTTTAAATATTGAAGTGTACACATACTGTTTTTTGATGACTTTCAGATCAGTCACCACTTTCACATGTGATCAGTTATGACACCGGTCATTGAATGGTTTGACAGTTAGGTTGAGAGCAGAACCAATGTGACAGTTACATTTCTGACACCTGCAACTTGGGAGTGTGACTTTGATACGACTTTACACTCTCTGGATCAAAGTTTCATCAAACTAGTGCAGGCACCTTTTCAAAGTCACTACAACTTTAGGTCACGTAGATTGGAATGAATGCCATTGAAATCAAAGGACTGTGACTTGCCATTCGACTTTATGCGTCCAAAGTCACATGACAAGTCACACTAGTGGAAATGGAGCCAACAGGTTGCTTCAGGTCTGAACTCTCAGTTAGCATTGACAGAAAGGAACAGGAAGGGGACAGAATAAAGCAGAATGGCAGGATACCTAGGTATTTATAGGTAATAATCCTGTATAAAACATAGAAAAACACATATCTGGCAGCTTAAAGTAATAATAAAGTATCAAAGTAAAGATATTAAGGTGATGTTAAAAATAAACATCTTATATCTGCTCCATGCAGTGGTTTTGCACAGAGCAGCCCGGATCCTCCTCTTTTTGGGTCCCTCGCTGGCACTACTGGCCCCTCCCTCCTGCCGAGTGCCCCCACAGCAAGAAGCTTTCTATGGGGGCACCCGAGCTGACCTGCTGCCCTTTGTGTCCATTCAGGCATGGAGCAGCGGCACTGCTCTACCCCCTCCTTATTGGCTCATTGATTTTGATTGACAGCAGCGGGAGCCAATGGCGCGTCTCAGCCAATCAGGAGGGAGAGTCCCAGAGTCAAGTCTCTTGTGGACATTGCTGGATAGAGATTGGTGTCAGGTAATTATTAGGGAGACTGAGGGGGGAGCTGCACACTAAAGGTTTTTTATCTTAATGCATAGAATGCATTAAAATAGAAAAAAAAAAACCTTCTGCCTTAAGAACCACTTTAAAATGCAGAAACATATTTTCAAGGTTTATATACAATTTATCCACAGACCACTAATAAGAGGGAACAATTTTCATTGGCTGTATCTCTTTTCTGGCCACTATTAGGGTCGGTTCACACTAGGAATCGCACAGGAACACGCTACACATTCCTGTTCTGCTTGCATGCGGTTTAGTGCGGTGTGATTTGAGCCCGTTCATTTTAAATAGGCTCAAAGCACACTGCACTACACCAAAAGTAGTGCACTTTTGGAAACTCACTGCTACTGGATCACATGGTACTTCTATGATATGCAATCCAGTGTAGGCAAATGCACCACATTCGGGGTGCTGTAAAGTAAAAATTGACACCAGTTGCAGATCCCAACCGCAGTACATTCTAAATGTAGTGCAGGAAGCATGGATTTCCTGCACCGCATTCTGGTGTGAACCACCCCTCATTGTTTGTACTTGTATTCCTTTAAAACATACTGTTTGCACTTACGGAATGTACAGTAAAGTGTAGATATAGTAATTACTAGCAGGGCTTTCCAGAGACTTCTTTATTTCAAGCAATAGTCCCTGTGAAAAAGGTGGAGAAAGGCTGCTATAGTAGTCCTATAGGGAGTGCATTGGTATAGTAGTCCTATAGGGAGTGCATTGGTATAGTAGTCCTATAGGGAGTGCATTGGTATAGTGGTCCTATAGGGAGTGCATTGGTATAGTGGTCCTATAGGGAGTGCATTGGTATAGTGGTCCTATAGGGAATGCATTGGTATAGTGGTCCTATAGGGAGTGCATTGGTATAGTAGTCCTATAGGGAGTGCTTTGGTATAGTAGTCCTATAGGGAGTGCTTTGGTATAGTAGTCCTATAGGGAGTGCTTTGGTATAGTAGTCCTATAGGGAATGCATTGGTATAGTAGTCCTATAGGGAGTGCATTGGTATAGTAGTCCTATAGGGAGTGCATTGGTATAGTGGTCCTATAGGGAGTGCTTTGGTATAGTAGTCCTATAGGGAGTGCTTTGGTATAGTAGTCCTATAGGGAATGCATTGGTATAGTAGTCCTATAGGGAATGCATTGGTATAGTAGTCCTATAGGGAGTGCTTTGGTATAGTAGTCCTATAGGGAATGCATTGGTATAGTAGTCCTATAGGGAGTGCATTGGTATAGTAGTCCTATAGGGAATGCATTGGTATAGTAGTCCTATAGGGAGTGCATTGGTATAGTAGTCCTATAGGGAATGCATTGGTATAGTAGTCCTATAGGGAGTGCATTGGTATAGTAGTCCTATAGGGAGTGCCAATGGGATCAGATCAATTGAAGCCTGCAACTTGTACAGCTCTTCACCACTCTTCTGCAACAGAAGAACCTGGCTTTAGTGTGCTGATTCTCAGGGGATTCAGGATTGTATCTGATGGACACAAAATGGACATCAGGGATCTCTCCATAAAAAATGGATCACTACCCAAGTATTTAGAGTTGATGCAACTCTCTGGCAGAAAAAAAGTATATTGGTATACATTCACTTAACTGGTATTGGCATGTACCAGATGACAATGGCAAGGTTCAGGTTTGGAATTAGATTAAGTTTAGGGGTTACATTTAGGGGTTGAGTTTGGGGTTAGATTAGAACTAGGGTTAATTTGAAGGACTTAATTCTGGCCCCCACATTATGCTTGGGGATTGGATGAGCCTGTCTGTATTTAATCTTTCCAAGTGCTAGTTCACACAAAAACGTCCTCCAGGTCTGTTCCGGATACATATTTGCATGCACATTTTCGACAAGTTTTTGATGCATTTCTGGATGCGCTCCAGATGCTTCTTTTTTCACTGTACTAGGGTCCAGGGCGTTTTTGATGCATGTAGGTGCATTCCAGTGCATTTTTTATGCAATTTACTGCATTGCAGTACAGTTCTGTGCAGGAAAAATGCAGCACGTTCTACATATTTTTCTGGGACTGGAACTGCAAGCACTGGTGTGAACTGTGTCATTGAAAACCATGTAACCTACTTTCTTTTGGATGCAGAAACAAAAAAAAAAAAAAAAACACTAGAACATATGTGGTGTGAACTAGCCCTCGATTGAACCATAATTTGCATGGGTGAGGCCATCCATTACCTGTTTTTTCACCTTAGTTTTGTGCATTGTATAGGATTTGTATACAGTTTGCTATTTCATAAACATGTCTGACAAAGCAGATTCATCAAACGCTTTTACATCTTCATCTTGTGTTTGTTGGAATAAACACTCAGATCAAGGACCTTTCATGAGCCATGCACTGAAAATTCCATAACAATATTCAGCGTAAACAGGGGATTATCAGGTGCATTGTTGACATTCTAATTATTGTAGTCAGTGTTATAAATTGTGACAGTTCCGCTACTGGAATTTCTGGATTATGACACTTTATAGTGTAAGCATTCATTCTGCACTATCTGCTTATATTTCAAAACATGTAACAAATGCACAAATTATGCAGAAAAACAGCAGACTAAAGGCCCGTACACACGTACCGATCGTCGGCATACAAACGTCGGTGGACGAAGGATCTGCCGATTGTACGCGTGTTAGTATGGTGCCTCCGACAGATGTCTGCGCACAATCCGCGGACAAAAGTCTTTCGTGCAAACATGAAAATATTTGTATGCCGACACCAGAACGGACGATTGTTCGCCTGTCAGTACACAATTCGGCCGACAGACCGCAGATTTGCAAGACTGGGCATGCTCAGAAAATAGAAAACACAGGGAAAGTTAACCATTACATGACATCACTTCTGCAGTCGGCGGACAAAATTCTTGTGCTGTCCTTGTGCTGTCTTTGCACTTTTCAGCAGACACCGACATCCCGGGGAGAAAAGAGGAACATTTGTAAGCCGACCATCGGTACGTGTGTACGGGGCTTAAGGCCAGGTTCACCATGCTGCAAACTGATTTTGTTCTGACTTTAATGACAGCTTTCGACAGCTGATCACAACAGTTTGTCCAACAAAATCCGAAGGGACAAACACGAAAACGTATGTTGTACGATAGCCTAGCGAACGTCAATCATTTAATCAGTACAGTACGCATCCACTAAAAATCGATAGACCGACTACGCATGATCAGAAACACAAAAATAACCAGGAAAAAGCCTGGCTGCCACGGTTTTTGTTTTGCACTATCTGATACGTAGCTACGCAACCAGGAAGCTTTTCCAGAATCGTACGAAAAAAAAAAAAAAAATCATACGTTTAGTACGCATTGTTAAATTAAATATTAGTATCATGCAACAAAATGCGAACGATAAGTCGCACAATTATCTGAACTTGTGTACGAGGCATTAGTGGGATTAGGTTGTGCAACTTGGATGCTCTGTGCATATTCTGTAGGGCCAAAATTGTGCTGAAATTGTACCAAAGTAGTATAGGAACCTTTTCCAAAATTGTGCTGTGCTGAGTTGCATTGACGTGAATGAGCATCATTAAAAACAATGGGATATCCATTGTCATGCGATTCTGTACAGCTCAAGTTGCATCTGAAATCACAGTAGTGTGAACAGAGCTTAAAATTATCAAGAAACAAAAAGAAACGCCATTGCTAGGTTTCAATGGGCATCTGCCCTATAAAGCTATATCATTATTGCCATCTACCAAATAATAAAGTAACACTACATAGCCAAGCCCCCATCATAAGAACATCTATTGTACAAAAAATACATATATTTACCTTGGTATATCAATCCCCATTAAAATCCCACCCACCATTTAACCCATCTCAAGAAGAGCTACTTTAGGGAACAAAATCTGAGACCAAAAAATGTTCTTCACATAAAAAAAAAAAAAAATCTTGGACCTGGACCCGGACCCGTGTCCAACAGTACCAAAAAAAAAAACAGAAATTATGCACCATCGGACAAGGAAGGTCAATTATTTCCACAGCTGTGCTAAGTGAAAGACCCCCTGTGGTTACTAGGGGCACAGGACCCAGAAGACCATGGCAATTGCTGTAGTAGTGTTGACTACTACAGTGATTTCCAGTTTCCACATGGATCCCACAGATATGGAATATACATACTTATATTAGTCCAATCAAACAAAGCAATACAAACCATACCTGGCATTCAGCTTTAACAGTGACTGGCTCATGTAGCAAATATTGTAACTACTTTTAACAATTGTGAAGTTACTCTTTAAATAATGGTTTATAGGCAACACAAACAGAGGTATTTATTAATGTTTTGGTACTGTTAGTGCCCGTTCACATACGAGCGACGCTACTTCGCACCGCGACCTCCGAGGTCGCGGTGCGAGCAGCGCGCCGCGACCTCGGAGCGGCCGCCACGGACTTCATAACATTGATGTCTATGGCGGTCGCCTCCTGGTCGCCCCAAAGAAGCTCCGGACCCTTTTTCTAAGTCGGAGCGACTTGTGTCGCTCCTATTAGAACGGGTCTGCAGCTTCCCTATGGGAGGCGACCTACGGCGACCTGTGAGGCGACCAGGTCGCCTCAGTGTGAACCGGGACATAGAGGTCTAATAAAGTGCCGGTTCACACATATGCAATGTCAGACATTGCATGTGATTTGCAGCGCACTGTTCTGAAAATCACATGAAAGGTCTGTGCATTGCAAATTCAGCCATACAGATTGTATGGCTGATATTGCATTGCATTCAGACCAAAGTTGCACAGGACTCTTTTTTTGGTCCACACCAGAATCGGATCGCATGGTGGTTCACACCTATGCAATTTGATTCATGTCCAAATTGACAGTTCACACTGCGTCATGCGAACTGATCTGGGGGTGTCGTTAACTTTGTATTGACACCCCCAGCGATTCGCAAATGGCAGTGTGAACTGCCTGTGAGCTGAGTGCGATGCGGGAACCCGCAGTGGATTTGCAGGGTTCCCGCATTGCATATGTGTGAACCGGCACTAATACAGTGTAGATCACTAAATAAATGTATAATTACATGTTCATGTAACTATAAACAAGGAAATTGAATAAGAAAAAAAAGAAAAAAAGAATTGTATAACGTATGGGCAGCCATACTCCCTTTAATACACAGGAAACACTCCTGTGGTTTCCTCTGCACCTATAGGCCAGAATACTTTTAAACTTGTCTCATCGCCTGCTGCCAACACTTTGTAAAAATCGGAATTAATGGATCTTGTTTGTCTGGGCACCTGTTCCTGTTCTGCATTTTCATTACTACATTTATTCATACTTTCTAGCTGTCTGTGATTTTCATGGACATTCCCAGGTATGGAAAATATGTGCTTTAAAATGCCACTTGCTTTCAGTAGTAACTACAGCATATATAATATTATGCAGGATTTATATAGCGCCAATAGTTTACGCAGCAATTTACAATATAAAGGGGGACATTACAATTCTAGAAAAAGTGCAATACAGAAGTCCTGCTCATAGAGCTTACAATCTAAAGTATGTATATATATATATATATATATATATATATATATATATATATATATACACACACACACACACACACACTCGAGATGGGATCAGGCGGGTTCGGGATCGTAGTCCCAACACACCTGCCTGATCCCGCCAGGAAGCCGACACTGCACACTGCTAATCACAGGCATTGAGACCATTCCTGGTCTGGGCAGCTGCAACCTGGGAAATGTCTCAATGCCTGTGATTAGCGGTGTATAGTGTCGGCTTCCTGGCAGGTGGATTGGGACTAGGATCCCGAACACACCTGAGCCCATCCCTTACACATCCTTAATTTTTCTGTAAAATATGTTTGGTTCACACCAACTATTGTTTTTATACAGAATTTAAATAGCGCCAAAAGTTTTCAACCATAAGTCTTGGTTCACACTTCTGAGATGCGGGAACGCTGCGAATATGCAGCGTGTTCCCGCATCGTATCCGCACATCTGGCAGTTCACACTGCCATATGCGATACGCAGGGGGTGTCAATTAAAAGTTAACAACACCCCCAGTTGCGATCACATATCGCAGTGCGATCTGCAAGTACGCACAGAATCCGATAACACAAGTGTGAACCACCATGCGACCCGATTCTACTGCGGCTCAAAAAAAGCCTCATGTGCGTGTTTGGTGCGGATACAGTGCAAATTCAGCCATACAAAGTGTATGGCTGAACTCGCATCCGCACATGAGATCGCATGTAATGAAGGAGCAGTGCGCTCCAAATTACATGCGATCTCCGCAAACGCGGAAGTGTGAACCGGCACTGAATGATAATCGAGGCTATAAAGTCAACATCTTTACTTTGGTTTCATATTCATTAAGACCTCATTCATGCAGGCGTCTAGGGCGGGCCTGCAAATTCCAGTGGCAAGAATTAAGAGGATTCTTTCTGATAGAATTGCGGGCGTTTATGGTTAGCTGCAGCTCTGTCCGTGTAAATAAATTGACAAGCTGACAGCAGCCATGGCTGCCTGTAGGTAAACGCACATGGAGTGGTTATTTGTAGGTGGGGGCAGATGATTGCCCCTGGGCGCAGAAAAATGCGTCCAAGCTTGGATATCTGTCCCTAAGTGCAGGTAACCATTACATGTGCGAATACTTGCATACAGTGACAGGTCCTCTCAAACCGGTCATTACTTTGTACAGACTGAGCAGCTGCCGCTGTTCACATACACCTGTCACCCCAGGCACTAGAATCCTGTGACTCCTGGAATCTGGTGTATGCCCCTAATCAACCATGGGAAAGAGGCCTATTAGTAGAATATGAAAAACATGCCCTTGCTGGGCACCATCAGAGATGTATAGTAACGAAGTAGAACTACTTAAGTACTGTACTTAAGTACCGAAATGCGGTATCTGTACTTTCCTAGAGTAGAATTTTTTTCTCCTACTTCTACTTTTACTTCACTACATTTTTTCGATGATTTCAATACTTCTACTCAAGTATTTTTTTTTGTGCTGCATAGTTACTCGTTACTTTTAAAAAAATTACCACTGCCAGAACAGTAGATGGCAGGTTGCATAAAGCTCAAAAAAATGTGTATAATGTCATTTGTAAATCAGCGCATACGAAAATAAAGGCTGTGTATAATAAAAGCTGCTATACCAAATCTTTCCAATAAAAAGAAAATATGAAACAAACAAATAAATGGTGCTACAGCGCTTAAAGTGCATCAAGAAACTACTAACAAACACAGGTTAATCATTTGAATAAATCATTTGAAATAATAAAAACAATATGATGTTCAAACTTTTGACTTATTTCTTTAATAACTACATAACACAGTACTTGTACTTCTACTTTCAGTACTTGAGTAGAATTTTTTTTTCAAAACTACTGGTACTTTTTACTTTTAGTACTTAAGTAGCAAATTTTTTGAAAAAACTACTTGCAATACTTAAGTAAAAAAAATGTTGAATACTTTAGTACTTCTACTTAAGTAACTTTTTCTGCGAGCACTTCCACTTCTACTCAAGTAATTTTTTGATCGAGCACTTGTACTTTTACTCAAGTAGAAATTTCGAGTACTTTATACAAGTCTGGGCACCATGCCTACTTAGATGTCAATGCACCAGCTTAGCAGCAGTGTCCCTGGAAAGAAAAAATGCCATCTATGACATCTCCTACTCTGGCTCTTGTCAGTGTAAGATACACAAAGCTGTATAACTGGGTGATAGCAGCAGTTATTATGTGTGCTTACCTATAATCCCATCTGTCTGCCTATGCCCTTTTCTCCTCTGCAGCATAAAGTATGGATTTGCCCTCTCGGTGTCCCACAGCAAATTGGGAAAGAATGCTCTATTTGGATGTACAATCATACTAAAGAGGGCCTAGCACGTCCTTCCCTGATAAGATGGTATTGGAAGCCTGGATGAAAACTCAGGAAGTGTGATCAATAGCCATACTGAAGCAGGAAAGTGCACTTCACACCAGACCATAGTTTTGTGATAGCCCCTGTGGAGTAATAATGAGTCAGTTCACCTGTGAATGGACAAGGGTAACCTTCAGACTTCTAGGAGCTGTGGTTAAATAGTGTTTTCTGCCACAATTGTGGGTTTAATACTTTATCTTGTTTTACAAGCAAAAATTTAGAACATATAAAGTTACTGATTGCAGATTCTAACTGTAACTACTACATATATAACTTACTTGAGTGTATTTGATCAGAAGAGCAGTGAGATAGTGATTTACTATATAAGGCTAATGTCAGATGGGTGATTCAGATACTAGGGAAAAATTTCCAGTGGCGGGATCAATAAGGGGCTGCCTGTGTTTCCATATGGAATCATTCCCTCTGTAGCCAGATGCAGCAAGGTGTTGCTCCGTCGCTGTAATGCAAATTAAACTGATTGACAGCTTGCTGCTACAGAGGGAGAGATTCCATAGGGAAAGTCAGTCAGCCTCTTAAGGCCCGTACACACGTACCGATCGTCGGCATACAAACGTCGGTGGACGAAGGATCTGCCGATTGTACGCGTGTTAGTATGGTGCCTCCGACAGATGTCTGCGCACAATCCGCGGACAAAAGTCTTTCGTGCAAACATGAAAATATTTGTATGCCGACACCAGAACGGACGATTGTTCGCCTGTCAGTACACAATTCGGCCGACAGACCGCAGATTTGCAAGACTGGGCATGCTCAGAAAATAGAAAACACAGGGAAAGTTAACCATTACATGACATCACTTCTGCAGTCGGCGGACAAAATTCTTGTGCTGTCCTTGTGCTGTCTTTGCACTTTTCAGCAGACACCGACATCCCGGGGAGAAAAGAGGAACATTTGTAAGCCGACCATCGGTACGTGTGTACGGGGCTTTAGCGATCCTGCCACTGAGAATTTTAACAAATCTCCAGAGACATGATTACTTGTGGCAGAGTCGCCATCTGACATCAGTGTATGATTGCAGTAACATTCATAAATTTCTCCCTCTGCTGCTCTAAAGTGCCACTGAGACAGTATAAAACCTGCCCCTGGCCAGAGATGAGTTTAAATGTGTTCAGATCTTGTCTGCACCCACCTGAGCTATCCCGCCAGGAAGCTGTTACTGCACACCACCAATCAAAAGTGGTCAATATGCTCTCCTTCCCACAGCCACACATATACACACCTCATGTGTATGTGCAGGTACGGGGAGGAGAATGCTTCAGCCTCTTATGATTGGTGGTGTGCAGTGACAGCATCCCCGCAGGATAACATAGTGCCAGCTTCCTGGAGACATAGCTTAGATGGGTTTGAACTCAGATCCAAACATGCCTGAGCTCTTCACTATCCCTCAGCAGTTCATGCATGTGTGTTTTCAGAGAATATCTGTCTCATCTACAGAGGTAAGACCTCTTTCTCACTGGCATTGTTGAACCTGTGTTTATATGTATTTAGAGAACATCTTGAAGCACATATACATGCATGTAATGATTATTCAGTGTTGCCATTCACAATGTGTGTTTACATGTGTTTAGGTGCAGTCAGTTTATCTGCCTTTAGAGCAGTGGTGGTCAACTTTCATGATATGGGGGGGGGGGGGGGGGGGGCTGAAGCATGGCCCTCAACATCACCTAAGGTCTGCACATAAAATTCAGTGTCAGAGACAGAAGGCGTGATACAAGAGATAGCCAGAGGCTGCAGACATGATACAGAAGATGGTCAGAGACTGCGGACATGATACAGGAGATGGTCAGAGACAGAGGGCATGATACAGGAGATGGTCAGAGACTGTGGACATGATGCAGGAGGTGGCCAGAGACTGCAGACATGATGCAGGAGATGGTCAGAGACTGCGGACATGATGCAGGAGGTGGTCAGAGACTGCGGACATCATACAGGAGATGGTCAGAGACAGCGGGCATGATACAGGAGATGGTCAGAGACTGTGGACATGATACAGGAGATGGTCAGAGACTGTGGACATGATACAGGAGATGGTCAGAGACTGCTGACATGATGCAGGAGGTGGCCAGAGACTGCGGACATGATGCAGGAGGTGGTCAGAGACTGCGGACATGATGCAGGAGGTGGTCAGAGACTGCAGACATCATACAGGAGATGGTCAGAGACTGCGGACATGATACAGGAGATGGTCAGAGACTGCGGGCATGATGCAGGAGGTGGCCAGAGACTGCAGACATGATGCAGGAGATGGTCAAAGACTGTGTACATGATGCAGGAGATGGTCAGAGACTGCAGACATGATACAGGAGATAAGCGGAGACTGCAGACATGATAAAGGGGATGGTCAGAGACTGCAGACATGATACAGGGGATGGTCAGAGACTGCAGACATGATACAGGAGATGGTCAGAGACTGTAGACATGATGCAGGAGATGGTCAGAGGCTATGGACATGATACAGGAGATGGTCAGTGACTGTGGATATGATGCAGGAGATAGTCAAAAACTACAGAAATAATACAGGAGATGGTTAGAGACTGCAGACATGATATAGGAGATGGTCAGAGACTGTAGACATGATATAGGAGATGGTCAGAGACTGCGGACATGATACAGGAGATGGTCAGAGACTGCGGACATGATACAGGAGATGGTCAGAGACTGTAGACATGATGCAGGAGATGGTCAGAGGCTATGGACATGATACAGGAGATGGTCAGCGACTGTGGATATGATGCAGGAGATAGTCAAAAACTACAGAAATAATACAGGCGATGGTTAGAGACTGCAGACATGATATAGGAGATGGTCAGAGACTGTAGAAATGATATAGGAGATGGTCAGAGACTGCAGACATGATACAGGAGATGGTCAGAGACTGTAGACATGATGCAGGAGATGGTCAGAGGCTATGGACATGATACAGGAGATGGTCAGCGACTGTGGATATGATGCAGGAGATAGTCAAAAACTACAGAAATAATACAGGAGATGGTTAGAGACTGCAAACATGATATAGGAGATGGTCAGAGACTGTAGACATGATATAGGAGATGGTCAGAGACTGCGGACATGATACAGGAGATGGTCAGAGACTGTGGACATGATGCAAGAGATGGTCAGAGACTGCATAAATAATACAGGATATGGTCAAAAACTACAGAAATAATGCAATAGGTGGTTAGAAACTGCAGACATGATACAGGAGATGGTCAGAGACTGCAGACATGATACAGAAGATGAACAGAGACTGTGTACATGATGCAGGAGATGGTTAGAGACTACAGAAATGATAGCGGACATGGTCAGAGATCGTGGACATCCTGCAGGAGACTGAGAACATGCTTCAGGAGTTAACAAAACCAAGGTAGGGGTTTGTGAGGCCAATTGGGAGAAGGAAGACCAGGATACAAACCTCTAAAAATAAATCAGTTTATTGATACATGTATAAAATATGTGTAAAGATGAGGGTCAAAAGAAAAAGGTCCCCCATATATTTTTACCAACAGACTAAAAAATGCAGCACAGAAATATATTCCCTATAGCTGGAGAAATACATGCTTCAAGCTGATGTTGACGCAAGGAGTCTCTGATGACATTCGGTTTGAGGGTCCCAATGAGCCAACGCGTTTCACATCAGGCTTCGTCAGGGCCAAAGAGACCGAGCAATACCGATATTTCTCACTGCGTGCAAAGATAGTATTGGCAGGATGGAATACTAAGTCCCTATAACACGATGTATGGTTATGGTGGCGGCTGTAAGTATTCGTAGTATTTTTAATAATTCCTCAGTCGGGTGGTGTGATCCCACAATACCGTTATGGCATTAATGGAGCATATACTGTACAACTATATAAGTTTGTTTTATTTTCAAAACGGAAGCGAGGATCAATAGTAGTGAATAAACTAATTTATTTTTAGATGTTTGTATTCTGGTCTTCCTTCTCCCAATTGGCCTCACAAACCCCTACTTTTTCTGTGTCCTTGGCTTTGTTGAATATTTCTTGGGGTATGGGCCGACCCACACAGTGATTTTTTTCTCATGCTTCAGGAGTTGTTGGAGACCAGGGATATGCTTCAGGAGACAGTCATATGCTAATACATAATGCATAATACATGAGACTGCTAGAAATCACTGCTATAACAGGGTAATAGGGAAATGCAGAGTAGTGTCTGCAGGGGCTCCAAGGGCTGCACAAAATGTGACAAAGGGCCACATATGGTTCCTGGGTCACAGGTTGGGCAGGTAGTTTAGGGAAAAAACTGGTGCTAAACGCAGGAGTGCTACTGTGATTGAGGTTTAAATCTGTTGTAGACTTTTACAAAATCTGTTTTAGTTGGCTGCCAAGGATTGCAGTTACAGGGGCCACAAATACATTTTGAGAAATAAGAGGCAGCCTGATTTCCCATAGATGTGTCTTCTTTTTTCACTAATTGGCTTGATAGTCTTAATGAGTGTTTTTTTAGTAACATGGTCCCAGAGGATGTTCCATAGCCCCAGGTAATAAATCATCTTCTTACATTTAGGTCATGTACAAACAGACTTTGGCTTGTACAAACAGTCTACAGCAAGCTTTTACAATGTAGTCCAGTCTGCAGCAATGACAGAAAAAGGATTCTGTGTCTGGCAGCAGAGGGGAATTTTACTTGGACACAAATACAGTAGGGGACTCTACAGCTCTTGTAGTGCTGTGGACAGCCAGTGTTGAGCCTGCCCTCTACCCAATATGAAGGCACACAGGATGTGGTCTTCAAGGATTTTGAAAGGTGTAGTTGTAACAGACTGAGCTGGCAGGAGTAAACTGCAAATCTCACAAGGCACTGGGGAAAAGGGGAGAGGCGGTTTCCGGATGTTTTACCGGGCTGAAGTGTGATGGCTGTTCTGAGAAGATTAAATGACCTTCGGCTACAAGCTGCCTACTCACCGCTGCACTTGAGTGAGAGACACAGTGACAGACATCTCGGGCCATTGTAGAGAGCCATAGATGTTGGAGGAGCCCACTGCCTGACCAAGGGGAGGGATGCTGCAGATACTGACTAGCTGCACTTCACATAGTGAACAGAGGGAGACCCCCTTTTGACATAGGAGTTGGTGAGAGGCTGATGGCCAAATCTACATTACATTTTGACAAAAGAGGGACAGCGTTACAAGCGGGTATTACAGAGCCTGTGACATCATCAGTTCTTAGAGGAAAACTATCCTGAGCGTTCTGATAGAACAGTTGGGCCACAACAATATGGCCAACAGAAGTGACTATATTACAGACTACCGAACTGATAGCGTGGCATAGGTTTCCCTAGTTAGGATTGCCCCTGCATAGGATTTAAGGGGAGTTACTCTCTACATCATATTGACTGTTTTTTTTTTACAGTGTATTATTTTCTATTGTTCACATATTTGTAATATATTGCTTGCAATGGTTTAACTGTTTGCCATATTATTGCTACTGTTTCATATCTATTTTGCCACTGGGGTACTGCATATACATCTGCAATACATATTTTCCACCCAGCAAGGTGTGTCAGAGAGTGTAGGGCTGTTTACAGAGTTACAGGTACAGGAACAGCGTCTCCTTAGGAGGCGACCACTACAAAAAAGCATTTGAAAATATTGCAGTAAGCTAAGCACAGCTTTCTTGAAGTCTTTAAAGTACTCTTCAGTTACAGCTAGGCATTCTACGGGGAAATGCTCCTGTCGCTTATGATTGGCTATCCGCAGTGACGGCTTCCTGGTGGAATAGCTCAGGCAGGTTCAAACTCATGTGCAAACACACCTGAACTCATCCCTAGTTCCACTTGAAGCCTACTGAAAACCCATCAATATTCTCGGTTTTCCTCACTGTATGCATTTTTGGGGAAAGTCAACATTAAATTGTAAAGAATTAACACTATTGTAACATTCCACTCAAAAAACAAGCCACTTCACTGTATGCAGAGAACAGCTAAAGATGGGCAGGACAATGTTCAAGAACTTTGGCAGGAAGATCTCACTTCTGGGGTTCCCTCAGACATAAAAGAAAAGAGAGGTTTATTCAGCTCACCAAGCTTCTTTATGTGAAATATCACTGTAGAGTGGATTAATACTAGTAACACACAGACAGATTTTGACTTTTCAAATTAATAAAGTTTACCATCGTTAGTGTAAAGGACTGTCTGAATAAATCATTTAAATGGAGGCTGCGATTGTTGACCTCTCCTTCAATGCTAGTTACCTGTTCATGACTTTATAAAGCACTGATCTCTACCATGTATGCATGTCTGAAGTTTTAGCTTCATTTTGACTTTACTGAGCTGCATTATTGTTCCCAGACATGGAACAAATAGATAGGGAAGTTTGACTTTTCTCTGAACTCACAAGAAACATGTTGTGTAGCGGAGTTCCTATTTACTCACCATGTTAAGGCCTCTTTAACTCAATTTCTCAAACCCTCCAGGGTTTCTGCATACACCCAGAGAAGTTAAGTTTCTCTGCTTCCCTCCCTAAGCAGTTTAGAGAGGCCACACTTGAAGAGGCAGAGGTCACATGGTCTGCAGCCATATGAGAGGCCATCCACTGTCAGAATTGGTGTGTGGGCAGCCAGACAGAAGTCTAATGGCTTGCAGCTTCTTCAGAAGACCCAGTTACTGTGAGAAACCCCTCCCCAATTGCTACCAGAGTACTGCAATTTCAGTGGGGTAGCCCTTTGTCCTTGGGCCTGGATCAATCCAGCTGTTTTCCTGTGTTTGCAAGGCTACGCTGGACTTTAGTGAGAAGGAAGCTGTTTATGACAATAATCACAAATAGCTGTTTTTGTTTTGAACTGTTTTACAGAAAAAGTGACCCTTAGTTAGACTCTCTGTTGCTATAGAGTCTTATAGAGGCTATACTATGCAGCCACATGTTACCCAGACATTGCTGTAAAGGAGTCCATGTTTGTGCAACTTTTACAATCTGGTTTGCATTATACTGCAGTGTATGCATTTTTTTTGCCGTTCTTAAACCGTTGTGCATTACTGCTTTTAAAGTTGCAGCTGTTTAGTAAATTAAAAGTTACTGTTACTCCCTATCTGATTATTTTGCCAATTAAACACCCTGGTACACTTGATCAGTGCTTCAAGGTTTTTAGCATTGCCAACCTGTGGGTAATTCTTGCTCCATCCAGCAGGTGGTGTCTTGTTGCTATGCTGATGGAGTGGAAACACAGAGCGATATTTTCCCTCTGGACCTCTGTAGGTGTCACAGGGTGAGCGCTGTCCAATTAGATGCTGATATCCCTGTTGATCTTCCATCCTGCTTGGGGAAGCCCTTTAAAATAGGAGACCCATTCAGGGTTTTTTTGCACATCTGTGAGTGGAAAGGGTAGGACAGGAACCTTATTTGTCAGGGAGAGAATATTTAGGTTAGTTAAAGATTTCAGTGCGAGGAAGGCAAGTGTAAGGATAGCGCTATGCATCCTCAAGACACCAGTCTCGGGAGTTGCCACTGCAGACCTTACTACCTACTTTTAATGCCGTCAGCCACCCCTCCAGTAGATGCCTTCCTGATAACGTATGCCTTATTTTGATGTGCTGTGACTTACTGTGCCTGAAGATATACTGTATAGCTGCATTTTGGTGCCATGACATTTCAGTTTAAGCCACCGTATCTGCACTGCTATCTTCACTTCTGCCATAAGGACTGTACCAGTACTCTACTGGGAACTGTTATTGCACCTGTTACTACAAGAGTTACTGAGCCTATTGCCACAAGTAGATCGGATAAATAGATTGTTGGGTGGGGCTGGGTAGGACCTAGCTGTCATGGTACATGTTGGTACCATCAACAAATGTAAAGGAAGGTGGAGCGTCCTAAAAAATTATTTCAGGAACTCAGGGGCTATATTGAAGAAAGGGACCTTCAAGGTGGTTTTCTCAGAAATGCTGCCTGTATCTCGAGCCACACCAGAGAGGCAGCAGAAGCTTAGGGAACTTACCAAGTGGCTAAGAAATTCGTGTAAGAAGGAGGGTGTCAAGTTCCTGGAGAACAGGGCTGACTTTTCAGTCTTTTACCGTCTCTACAATAGGGATGGACTGCACCCTAATGGGAAGGGTGCAGCTCTATTGGGGGAGAGGATAGTCAAAAAGTTTGAGGGGATTTTAAACTAAGTGGCAGGGGGAGGGATCAGAGGAAGTGATAGCCAGCAGCATTAGCGGCAATTTAACCATAACACCTAAACCAAGAGTATGTGAGTTGGTAAATCAAAGTCACAGCCTTTAGAAAAACTAAGGAGGAAATAATATGCGCCCATACAAAACTGAGAGGCATGTACACAAATGCCAGGAGCTTAGCTAACAAAATAGATGAACTGGAGCTGCTGTTACATGAGGAGGATCTTGACTTAATGGGAAATATCAGAAACTTGGTTTGACAGCTCACGTGACTGGCTGTCAACTATTCAGGGGTATTCCTTGTATCAGAGGGACAGAGAGGGTAGAAGAGGAGAGGTGTGCCAATAAATCAAGAAAAATGTATGTGTGGAAGAGAGGGATGACACCGCAAACAGGGCAAGGGGGAGGTGGAATCCATGTAAGTAGAACTTCAAAGGGACGAAGCAAGGGGGAAATTAATAGTGGGGGTATGTTACAGGCCCCCTAACATGAAGGAAGAGGAGGAGTTAGACCACCTCTCACAGTTAGAAATGGCAGCAAGGAAGGCCAATTTCATCATAATGGGGAACTTAAATTATCCAGATATTGACTGGGCAAATGGAACAGCTCACTCTTTAACCGGTTGCCGATGGCAAGCCCCGGCCAGGTAAAGTGACGTATTGGTACGTCACTAGCCTGGGAGCCAATAGCGGGTGGGCGCGCTCCCGCCTCGGCTTGTTCACGGACACCTCCGTGCGTGTGACCGGCGGACCCGCTGTGAAGAGAGAAAGGCAGGCGGCTAATGTAAACAAAGCCGCCTGTCATTCTTCCCTGTGTAAAAGCACTGATCTAACGGTCCTGCTATGTAGGACCGTTGATCTGTGCTGTTACACACAGAGCCACATCCCTGCACAGTTAGAAGCAGGCCCCTAGGGACACACTTAACCCCTCCCTCTCCAATAAAGTTAACCCCTTCCCTGCCAGTGTCATTTTTACAGTAACAGTGCATATGTATAGCAAAACAAATGACTCAGATCTGGTCACAGATGTGGAAATACGGGACAACTTGGGAACCAGCGATCATAGGATAATTACTTTCCGCACAAATCATAGGAAAAGGGGGCACGAGGGTTGTACAAGAAAACTCAATTTCAAACAAGCCAACTTTTCTAAACTGTGCTCGATACTACAAGATATTAAATGGGACCAAATTCTAGGAAACATTGAACATTAAGGAAAAATGGGATTGCCTTTAGGAACATAATAAATAATTTATTATCCAGTGCATTCCGATAGGCAATAAATATAGAGGAGCTAAGGGTAAACCTGGGTGGCTAAACCATAAAGTAAAAATTCATAAAAAAGAGAAAAAAAAAGGCCTTAAAAAATATAAAGCCAAGGTCATTCCAACATTACAAGAAATGCAATAAGAACACAGTCGGGGCGGCTAAAAAAGATTATGAGAGACACATAGCGGAGGGGAGTAAAAAATCCAAAGAAATGTTTAAATATACTAACAGTAAAAAAGCAAGGTCAAAGCATATTGACCACATAAAGGATGATAAAGGGAAGTTGGTTACAAATGACAAGGATAAGGCAACTGTACTAAATGCTTTCTTCTCCTCAGTTTGTACACAGGATAAGAAGAGGTATGGCAACCATGACTGTGTTGTTAGGATGTACTCTTGTGGCTAACAGAAGCCTGTGTCCAAAAAAGACTAGAAAAGCTTAACACAAATAAATCACCAAGACCAGATGGCTTACACCCAAGAGCCCTCAAAGAACTCAGTCAGGGTATAGCCAAGCTGTTATTCTTAATTTTTATGAACAGCATACTGACAGGAATGGTACCAGCTGATTGGTGAAAAGCTCACATGGTACCAATATTCAAAAAAGGGCCGAGGTATATTCCTGGAAGCTACAGGCCTGTCAGTCTAACATCGATATTATGTAAACTTTTGGAGGGAATGATAAGGGACTATATCCAAGAATTTGCTGATGAGGATAGTATCATTAGTAGTAATCAGCAGGGGTTTACAAAAGGTCGTTTTTGCCAAACCAACCTGTTAACATTCTATGAGGAAGTGAACTGCAATCTAGATAAAGGTAGGCCTGTGGATGTTGTGTATCTGTATTTTGCTAAATCATTTGACCCAGTCCCCCATAGATGCTTAATTTACAAACTGAGGTCTGTACACATGGACCATGGGGTTTGTTCTTGGATAGAAAACTGGTTACAGGGGCGCATTTATAAGGGTGGTGATAAATAACATGTACTCAGACTGGTCTAAATTGGTAAGTAGGGTACCCCAAGGCTCTGTCCCAGGACTAATTCTGTTTAACTTGTTCATAAATGATATAGAGGTTGGTATAAATAGTTCAATCTCAGTGTTTGCTGATACAAAAATAAGTAGGATAATAACTTCACAGCAGGATGTAGAAACTTTACTAGTAGACCTCAATAAAATAATGGGGTGAGCAACTACAAGGCAAATGGGGTTTAATGTTGAAAAATGTAAAGTGATTCCCTTGGGGGCTAAGAATATGAATGTAAGTTACTCACGAGTTACTCTGAGGGAATTCAGGATGTAGAAAGATCTGGAGGTCCTAGTAGAAGACAGGCAGAGCAATAGCGTGCAGTGTGAAGCTACAGCAAGCCAAGCAAGCAGACTATTAGCATGTGTGTAGCACCCTCCTAGGTAGGTGCTAGGTAACCTATAGGGGAGACCTTGTCTGCTTATCAGCAGGGTCCAATTATTCAGTCAGGCTGTCATGTGTTCTCAGGTGTGACTGTTAAATTGGGGAGTCTCCCCACTGTATCCAATGAGGGCTCTCATTGGACAGTGGAGGAAACCTGACCGATAGCACACCAGGGCTTGTATCCATCCCAGAGGGCAGATTCTGTCGCAATGCATCCTGGGAGGGGGCTATAAGTCTGATGGGAGCACATGACAGGGTGTCTTTGGCGGGAAGCAGAGTCCCAGGAGGAAGGTGACGGCTGTCTCTCCTCCTGTCAGCGTGGAACGGATGTCCTGGGCGGCTGGCCTAGAGGACAGAAGGTTGAGCTTAGCTGTAGAGAGGAATCCAGTGTGCTGAGGACCAAGCAGAGCTGTTGGGGTCAGAGTTTCCAGGAAAGCAGTGTTGTGAGTACTGTAAACTGCCCCGGGGTCTGCCTAGGATAGGGGATCACTCCGGAAGGTCAGAGGGATCCAGGAGCAAGCTAACTTGTGCAGCAGTTATAGAAAGGGGGTGCCAGTGTTTAGACCCTGAAGAGAAAGAAGGTGCCAGTGTGTGTGGTCCCTGAAAAGTTAAGAGTTGCAGCAGTGCTTACAAATAGCTACCTCAGCCAGGAAGGCTAAAGGGAGCAGTACAAAGAACTTTTGAGCCACAAGGAAGTTTCAGAAATCAGTTCAAGTTCACAGACAGCAAGTCAGTGTTAACAAGTGCCAACCGGCGTTGACCGGCATTCAGACGGCGTCAAGTCAGCGTCAAAAGGCGTTTTCTCAGTTGTCCCATTACAATGTGTATAGTCGAGCCAGAGGAGTATCCCACTCATTCCCTTCTCCCATCCAAGTTCCTAAAATAAATACAAAAACCAAAGATGCTGGACTGTTTCTTGTCTCACTGCTCACACTTGGAGAATATGCTTAAATGTGCTGTTACTAGCAGTAATCCTGGCAGACCCACATCTAGCCAGAGGCGTAGCGTGGGTTGTCAGCACCCGGGGACAAGGCAAGTAATTTGCGCCCCCTAACCCGCGGGATTTTAGCACTCGAGTCTCTTCCACTAGATTCGTTAAAGAAACCCTTACCCCTAAGCACATGTATTGTTTGTTATGAAAATACTGATGTAATTAAAGTAAAATTCATCTAAATGCAAGTTTATTTTCAAACACTTTATTGAGTGCGAACGTGCCCCCTTTCAATGCAGAGTGACCAGCGTGCCCTCTTTCAATGCAGAGTGACCAGCATGCCCCCTTTCAATTCAGAGTGACCAGCATGCCCCCTTCAATGCAGATAGACCAGCGTGCCTCCATTCAATGCAGAGAGACCAGCGTGCCCCCTTCAATGCAGAGAGACCAGCGTGCCTCCATTCAATGCAGAGAGACCAGCGTGCCCCCGTCAATGCAGAGAGACCAGCGTGCCTCCATTCAATGCAGAGAGACCAGCGTGCCTCCATTCAATGCAGAGAGACCAGCGTGCCCCCTTCAATGCAGAGAGACCAGCGTGCCTCCATTCAATGCAGAGAGACCAGCGTGCCCCCTTTTCAATGCAGAGAGACCAGCGTGCCCCCTTTTCAATGCAGAGAGACCAGCATGCCCCCTTTCAATGCAGAGAGACCAGCGTGCCCCCTTTCAATGCAGAGAGACCAGCGTGCCCCCTTTTCAATGCAGAGAGACCAGCATGCCCCCTTTCAATGCAGAGAGACCAGCGTGCCCCCGTCAATGCAGAGAGACCAGCGTGCCCCCATTCAATGCAGAGTGACCAGCGTGCCGTGCCCCCCTTCAATGCAGAGAGATCATCATGCCTCCTTTCAATGCAGAGTGACCAGCTTGCCCCTTCAATGCAGAGAGACTTAACTGTAGCAACGGCTTCTCCTCAGTTCCCCGCGTCTCCTCGAGTCCTCCCGCCTCCTCCTCGGCCAATGGCATGCATTCGCCTTTCGGCCAATCAGGAAGCGGGTCTCATAATGGGTGGCCTCTGGCTCTAATCAGGTGATTAAAAAAAAAAACCCCATTGAACTCCATGCGTCCGGCGCCCCGCATGTAGATTAGGGGGCCGGGGGCATGGATGGGGGGCAGCGCCCCTGCGCCCCCAACGCACCAGTCGCCACTGACCAATGGGCAGATGAGACACAGTCTAGCCCCGCCCCGCCCCAACCCGCCATTTTCAGCCATAGGGCAGCCGCACTGGACATATCCCAGCCTAAAGATGGAGGCAGCCGCAGACAGTGTGTGAACTGTTTATGTCAGAGTCAGACAGAGTGACACTGTGGATGCGCCCCCCCAAATGTTGCGCCCGGTGCGGCCGGCCCCCCCTGCACCCCCCACGCTACGCCACTGCATCTAGCAATATACAAATACCTCAATGGTGATCCCAGGGTAAAAAGAAAACAATTTAGTCTCAGGGAGTGTAAGAAGACGCAGGACCACGCAATGAATTTGGAGGAGAAGCAGTTTAACCTTAAACTGCGTAGGGGGTGTTTCATTGTCAGTGGGAGAAAAAGTGCCGCATTGTTGGTGTCAGTGGGAGGAATAATGTCCCATCGTTAGTGTCAGTGGGAGAAATAGTGCCCCATTGTTGTTGTCAGTGCAGTAATTATTACCCCAGTGTTATAAATAGTGACCCAAGGGCCAGGCAAAGGCAAACAAAGAGCCACAGTCGGCCCCTGGACCATAGTGTGGATACCACTGGTCTAGCTAATTGGATTGGATGGCAGTCAGTGTAAACGGATAGGTGGTCTGTTTAAATCAGACTGCCCGTAGAGAACAGCGGGCTGTATCTGGTTTGCATAAGTAAAGTGGATAAGGACCAGCCATCCGCCAGCTCAGCGGGGATCAGTAGACAGATCATGCTCAAAATACATCTATTGCTTTTCACATTAATCAAGAATGTTTGATGTCAGGAGCAAACCCCAATTGTCCGTGTACACTAGGCCCAACCGTTTACATTATGTTACCCTGCTAAAAAAAAATGTCATTTTTTGCAAAGGTTCCCAGTGTTCAGGGAAAGCCGCAGTCAGTTGTCATATGAAGACAAAGCTTTCATCTCTGTAAATTCAGGTGTATGCTAACTTCCACACCTTCACAGCCCACTGCTGCTGACTACTAAGCTATAAATAGAGTTCATTCCCCTATTTAACAGACATCTTCTATGAAATGTATTCTGCAGTGTGTTTTCTTATTATTTTCTGTGTCTCTCACCCCCCTATTGACTTCTACTGTGCTGTCCTGTTGTCATGGAGACGGAGCAAGGTGGCAGCTTTTGTTTACACTCAGCGTCATGATTTTATTTGGAGCATGTCCAATCTCATAAGGAAAGCTGCTATTTACAATCTTGTGATGCCGGCTCTGCCATGAGAGGGGTGGGCACCAGAAATTTATGCTTTGATCCGGTACATTTAGAAAACACAACATAGATTAAATTATATGCACATTCTAAACCCACAGTTGATGCATCGGGTTTGCACTGAAATGCTTTATGATAGCTCAAGACCATGTCTATTTACCAGGGGTGTTGCTAGGATTGTAGAAGACCTGGGGCACTCAGGAGCACACTGAATAAAGGAACTTTGGTGAACAGTGGATATGGCCAGCTTGCATTTGCCAGTGGGAGTTTAGACACACCCCACAACCATATAGTTCATATTCCTATCGCACACCTTCCTGGTTTGTAGGCACTTGTGTACCGGGTGCTGAAGCGATCACCAGCTGGCCACTGGATCGGTTACAAGTAGATACATATTTGCCAGCACACCAAGGATCTTGCAAAAGCAGTCCAAAAACTTTATTCCAGAGAAGATCACATCAAAAAAATATATAGTGCAACGTTTCGGAGCCGCGCAGGACCCCTTCGTTAGGCATGTGATCATCACATGCCTGACGAAGGGGGTCCTGCGTGGCTCCGAAACGTTGCACTATATATTTTTTTGATGTGATCTTCTCTGGAATAAAGTTTTTATACATCACAACCATTCCTGAATTCGGCAGTAATTTCAACAAAATCCTTGTGTCCCACATATCCAGGTTGTGTCCTGGAGCCCACTGCTGAAACTTTTGTTGCGAAACTTAACCCCACTAATGTATCTCTCAAGCAGGGGTGGACTGACAACTCATGGGGCCCCCGGGCAATCAGAGATCATTGGGCCCCCTGTGTCCACACTCAAGCCACACAAAGCCCCACCTACAAATTGCAGCTCAGCCACATAGAGTGGGTATTTAAATATCTACCACAGCATAGCCTGCATGGAAGTTCCTGGCTTCTTTCTGTAGTGTGTAACCTCTCATGGGGCCCCCTACTGACCCTGGGCCCTCGGGCAGTGCCCTAATCCCCGAATGGTCAGTCCGCCCCTGCTCTCAAGGCATCATTGAAAAATAACATCCACCCTGGACTGTCATCTTGCTTACATTCAACCATCACCATTATTGGTAACCTGGTAGAGGTGCTGTAAACATTGGGTTGCAGCAGTGAGGGCAAACAAGCAGTAGCAAGATCAGGCAGTGACCATCAACATTTTTTTATTATGTTTGATGCTGCTGCAGGCAGCTTTTGGACAGAAGTCCTTGTAGCGCTACTCCTGAAGAAGCCACTGGAAATTGCCCAGGTTCTTTTCTCAGTAAACGGCTTTGCAGCCAGGCACACAATCACAGTTACTCTTTGCCTCCAAAGTGTTGTTTTTGTTGTTTTTATTTTTGGAGTAACTGGGAAAGGGTTGAGAGAATTGAGTGGGATACTTAAAAGAGAGAACTATGTGCAGGTTTAGGACAGTGAACTACTTTCTATAAAGCTGAAGCAGAAGTTCTTGCACAAGCGAATTGTTGACTTGGCTTTGTATTAGAAGCAGTATAAAGGGTAAAAGCTTCTTCTTAGAGCACCAAGAGCAGAGTCCCTACACAAAGAACTAGATAGACTAAGCTCTTCAGAACACCAGCTAATGTCCCCTTTAGACAAACACACAGCTGACTCTCTAGCACCAGAGCAGCAACCCAAAAGTTTCTAAGATCTCTCACAGCAGTCTATACACACAAATGTCCAAGGAAAGTTGGCTGCCCCCTTCCAACATCCATGCGACACCTTTCTCCTGTTATACCAGACTAGATCTTCAGTCAGCTCCCTGTAGCCTCAGCTGCTGCTGGGAGTCTGTATAAATACACTGAGACACAGAGCTGCATGGTATTTTCCTTCAGGAGAGGAACACAGCCTCGAGGGCTTGCTGCCTTCAGGTGGGCGACCTTACAAACAGCAATCCTATGGCAGCATTGTTCTGGAAGCCAGCAAACCCTCTAAGCTGTGTTCCTCTCCTGAAGTAAAAGACCCAGCAGCTCTGTGTAACAGAGTATTTATACAGACTCCCAACAGCCCTTAGGCCAATCCTTCCTAGGACTGGCCAGGGCTGTGAAAACATTCATACTGCTAGTTGCATTGCTCCAGATCTATGTTCCAGAGCAGTGGTCCTCAACCCTGGTCCTCAGGCCAGGTTTGCAAGATAACTGAAATTCATCCCAGGTGATATAATTTGCTGCCCAGTGACTGCATCTCCCCAAGGTAATACTTAAAATCTGGCGCTTTTCCACTGCATGTAACCGAACAGTTCGGCTCGCTTTTGTGCTTTTCCACTGCTGGTACCGCATGGTACGGTGTAGGAACGGTGTAGGAACGGTTCGGTACTGTACGGTACGGCGGCGCTTTTCCACTGCATGGAACCGAACGGTACGGCTCTCAAAAAGAGTACCACCTCGATTGTGGTTCCAAGAGGTACCATACCCGGTACCATATCCCACAATCCTTTGAATGCAGTCACTACTAGCCACTGATTGGTCAGGGAATCCCACCCACCCCGTTGTTATCCCACCCACTTAACTTTAGTACTACTTTAATGGAAAAGCAAACCATACCGTACCGAACCGTTTAAACATCGTACCATGCGGTACCAGCAGCGGAAAAGCAAACCGAGCCAAGCAGGCCGAGTAGAGCCGAGCCGGTACTTGCAGTGGAAAAGTGCCATTAGTGGGCCCTGAGGACCGGAGTTGAGGACCACTGTTCCAGAGGATTCTTCTGCTCTGTGGAAAGCAGAGGAAGCAGGCAAACCAGCAGCAGCTGAAACACTGAGCAGATCTAACGACTCACATGCTGTTGTACTAATTACAGCAAGAGCAACTAAATTAACCTAACACAACAATTACAGCCACACTGGTTACAGTGGGACAAGCTAAACTTACCTAGCAAACAAAAACGCATCTAAACACAGTGAGCCAGCAGTAAATCTAACTAATCCTAGCACCTATTACGGAGAGTGCTACACACTTACATTTTTAGGAACCCCTTCCAGGTCTAGGAAGTGTATCACTTCTCCTGCACACTGTGTGTGGTGCTTTTCTATTACCTGTGTGCACAATAGAATGTGAATGAAGGATGCAATGCGCACTGATCTGACATATATATTTCTGTAGATGCACTGTAACTGTATGTACATCTGACCCACAAAATATACAGCATATCCCATATTCTTCACACAGAGTGTTCCCTAATCCATACTTCCTCATTCTGTACTCTTTCCTTATGTGCACCCTATCCCACACCACCTCATTTTCTACTCTGCACTTTTCATACCCTATTCCACACCAAATCATTCTATGCAATGTGTTGTGTTTCCTATGGGATAGTAGACAGGATTTCTTATACTCTAAAACTTATACTAAAATGATGACACTACACCTTTACTGTTGGATTTAAAAAGGCCGCGGCCGTTTATTATTTGTTATAAAACACTTGTAACTTGAAAACATCAATTCAAAGCAGTCAAAATTAACCCGGCCACTACGGCCCAGGTTAAAACAAATAAATAATACATAAATCAATTATCCAAACTTAAATCAAAACATATCATTAAACAAAATCAATAGAATATCATCCCCCTTTGCTTATTATGCAAAAGTGACCCTACAAATAATATACTGAAACAGTCAAAATAACCCGGCCACTACGGCCCAGGTTAAACAATTAAACAAGACCAATAGAATATCGTCCCCCTTTGCATGATGCAAAGGTGACCCTACAAATAATATACTGGCCGCGACAAACAAAAGGGGAGGGGGGGAGGGGAACAGCACATTTTTTCTTGACTTCTGTGAGGTGAGGTCTAGGGATGATCGAACGGTTCGGGTCCACCATCGGTTCGGCCCGAACATTGGGTGTTCGAGGTTCGGCCGAATTTAGAACTTTTTGCACAAAAAGTTTGGAATTCGGCAACCAGAACAGACCAAAATGCAATGCTTCAGGAAATGGGCTTTAAAAGCCGGTGATTAGACCAGAACCATTAGCAAAAGCCAATTGAGGGGGCAGGAGAATGCTAGGAATGTGATTGAAGTGACTAGGGGGTCCCTAGACCAATCATTAGTGAATACGCCCCCCAGTATATAAGATCGCCCCCGCCAAATTCCTAGCATTCTTGTACGGGACATGGAAGAGAGTGGAATGCTGTTCTGTTCTAATGTGTTACAAAGTGTCATTTAGCTATTTTTAGTGTGAGGAAAGGGATATCTAGTGTAGTTAGAGTGCTCCTTTACACTTAAGTTAGCTTCAAAAATGTAGTTTCTGTAGGGAAAATGTTAAGTGTAAGGGGACCGTAGTGTAGTGTAGGGTTAACTGACAGTGACTGCTATGGAAGGGTGACAAAACCCTTCCATAGCAGGGTGACCGCTATAGAGAAATGATCATTTCTCTGAGTTGCTTCGGGACAGGAATATGGCTTCTCACCAGCCAAGCATTTTTCATGCTGCAGGGGCTGCCACTGCCAGTGCTTTTTTGAGGACATGTTTGATGTCAGACATGACATCTGAACATGTGTATAGGGGGTATATATACACATATATGTCTGTATATATACCCCTAGACATATATAGGTGTGATAGTAGCAGAAATATATGCTTGCGCTAATGAAATCATTTACAGTAATATATTTCTGCTACTATCACACCTATATATGGCTAGGTGTCTATATACATATAATTATGTGTGTATATATACCACTATACACAAGTTCAGATGTTTTGCCTGCCTCAAAAGAACCCAAAAAAATGACAAAAAAACGCTAGCGTCAAAAAAAAATGCCCAGGTGTGTTTTTGCTGGCATTTTTTGGGGGGTTTTGGAGGCAGGCAAAACATCTGAACTTGTGTATAGTGGTGTATATACACACATACATATATTTATATACACACCTAGACATATATAGGTGTGATAGTAGCAGAAATATATGCTTGCGCTAATGAAATCATTTACAGTAATATATTTCTGCTACTATCACACCTATATATGGCTAGGTGTCTATATACATATAATTATGTGTGGCAGGCAAAACATCTGAACTTGTGCACAGTACCACTATACACAAGTTCAGATGTTTTTCCTGACTGCAAAGAACCCAAAAAAATGCCTTCTATTAAACCGGCAAGGTGTGAAAACCGAGAAGAGAAGCCAACCCCCTGAGCTGAAAGTGTTCTAATACAAACAATGCTTTTTTTTTATGGTTCTGGACATGCTACAGAGCTGAAACTTCACAGGTACACCTTTTAGACCCACCAGACACGAAATCACACAAAAAAAGTTCTTAAAAATTGTCATTTTTGATAAAAAAGTAATTATTGAAAAAATTAAAAAAAAAAAAGAGATTTTTTTATTTTTACTTTGGATTTCAGATCTGGGGGGTCTAAAAAGTGTACATGTGAAGTTTCAGCTCTGTAGCATGTCCAGAACCATAAAAAAAAAAAAGATTGTTTGTATTAGAACACTTTCAGCTCAGGGGGTTGGCTTCTCTTCTCGGTTTTCACACCTTGCCGGTTTAATAGAAGGCATTTTTTTGGGTTCTTTGCAGTCAGGAAAAACATCTGAACTTGTGTATAGTGGTACTGTGCACAAGTTCTGATGTTTTGCCTGCCTCCAAAAACTCCCAAAAAATGCCAGCAAAAACACACCTGGGCATTTTTTTTTTGACGCTAGCGTTTTTTTTTGCATTTTTTGGGGTTCTTTTGAGGCAGGCAAAACATCTGAACTTGTGTATAGTGGTGTATATACACACATACATATATTTATATACACACCTAGACATATATAGGTGTGATAGTAGCAGAAATATATCACTGTAAATGATTTCATTAGCGCAAGCATATATTTCTGCTACTATCACACCTATATATGTCTAGGTGTGTATATAAATATATGTATGTGTGTATATACACCACTATACACAAGTTCAGATGTTTTGCCTGCCTCAAAAGAACCCCAAAAAATGCCAAAAAAAACGCTAGCGTCAAAAAAAAATGTCCAGGTGTGTTTTTGCTGGCATTTTTTGGGGGTTTTTGGAGGCAGGCAAAACATCTGAACTTGTGCACAGTACCACTATACACAAGTTCAGATGTTTTTCCTGACTGCAAAGAACCCAAAAAAATGCCTTCTATTAATGCCTTCTATTAAACCGGCAAGGTGTGAAAACCGAGAAGAGAGCTGAAACTTCACATATACACTTTTTAGACCCCCCAGATACGAAATCCAAAGTAAAAATCAAAAAATCTCTCTTTTTTTTTTTAATTTTTCAATAATTGGCTTTTTTATCAAAAATTACAATTTTTAAGAACTTTTTTTTGTGTGATTAATAGTTAATGGGGCATGACCCAGAACCCTATGGACTTTTTAGGGGCATTTATTGTGTTTTAGGGCTTAAAAATGGTGTTTTTTGATTACCGAAGTTCGGGTCCCATTGATTTCAATGGGGTTCTGAAATCCGGGCCGAACTTTCGGGAGGTTCGGATGTTCTGGCCGAACCGAACTTTTCAAAAGTTTGATCATCCCTAGTGAGGTCCGGTCACTGATGAGCCCCTTTTAATAGCGCTGGGGCGAGCTCTGGAGGCGGGAAATACAGGAAAAAACAGGTATGCTACCTAATCTTCCTAGCTACAGGGGCAGGCTTAAGCTGATTGGGGCTTATTCTCACCTAACAGAGCGCTACAGACCTTTTCTACCACAGCAACAGGTCTCCTCACACTCTAAGCCCGCCAAATTAGCTCTAATTTACTTTAGCTAGACCTGTCACTATCCCATCGATAAAAGGGGGTTATTGAACCCCCTTTTATTTCCATTCTGCACCATCTCATTTTGTACACTGTGCTCTGCGTTCCCTATTCCACACCGCCTCATCTGGTACACTGTGCTGTGCGTTCCCTATTTCTCGCTATGCCATTCTGTATTCTGCACTGGGCATTCCCTATTTCACACCATATAGGTAATTCTGTACACTGTGCCATGTTTTTCCTATTCTACAGCATCTCATTCTGTTCACTGCGATGTGTTCCCTATTCCACAGAGCCTCATTCTGTACACTGTGCTATGTATTCCCTATTCTACACTGCTTTACTTTGTACTCTGCACTTTGCCTACCTAAATCCATACCACCTCTTTCTGTGCTCTGCACTGTGCCTACCTTATTCCACAGTGTAATGCTGTGCTCTGCACTGTGAGTACCCTATTCCACACCACCTCTGCTCTGCATTCTCTAACAAGGTGTTAGCTGCCTTCCTATATTCTTTGCAGAGAAAGGCATGTGTAGCACCCTCCTAGGTAGGTGCTAGGTAAATGCATCTATATTGCCCTTTCTGCTTATCAGGGGGGGCCTGATCTGTTAGGTTGCCTGTTGCATGTCTCCAGGTGTGATTTACTGGGTCTGAGGGAGTGTCCCCACTGTATCCAACGAGGGAGCTTGTTGGACAGTGGAGGAACCCCAGCCAGTGACACTGGCTTTTGTGGGAGTCCCAGTGGGAGGGCATTCTTGCAATGCTCATAAATGCCAGGGGGACATATGACAGGGCATCTTTGGCGGGAAGCAGAATCCCAGGAGGAGGTGGACGGCTGTCTCTCCTCCTGCAGAGTGAGAGGAAAGTGGTCTTAGGCAGTCAGCCTAGTGAACCAGGTGTGGAGCTGAGCTGCAGAGGATCCAGAGTGCTGACAGTGGAGCTGCTGGCAGAGTCTCTTGGGAAAAACAGTGTCTGTGAGTACTGAGGGACCTGCCAAAGGGGGACCACCCCAGTGAAGTCAGGGGATCAAGGAGCTAGCTCACACGAAGAGTATGCCAGTAAAGGGGGTGCCAGTACAAAGCCCTAAAGAATAGGAACAAAAGGTGGTGCCAGGAAGGGCCCTGAAGTGTGTTCTGCAGTGCAGTACAACTTATCTAAAGAGGTCCATTTATCACTACTTCCTCGCTATTGCCAAGGTGAAGCAGTGGCCTTGCCGCATTCAGAAATATTCAGTTGTCCTAGCAGATTGTGCATAGTTTTACAAGTTGCAGTATCCCACTCATTCCCTTCTCCTACCCAAGTTCTCAATAAAAACACAAAAACCAAAGCTACTGGACTGTTTCCTGACTGAGCTAAAACTCTTGGCAAAATGTTGAACTGTCATGCTGTTGGTAACCCAGGGGAACCCGTAACCAGCAGCTCCCAAGGGAGTAGTGCTACACATGTGTAATGAAAATTTTCATTTTTAAAAAAAATCATCCTTGTGCTGAGAGATATGTACAGTATTTCACAAAGGTGAGTACACCCCTCACATTTTTGTAAATATTTTATTATATCTTTTATGTGACAACTTTGACACTTTGCTGCAATGTAAAGTAGTGAGTGCACAGCTTGTATAACAGTGTAAATTTGCTGTCCCCTCAAAATAACTCAACACACAGCCATTAATGTCTGGCAACAAAAGTGAGTACACCCCTAGGTGAAAATGTCCAAATTGGGCCCAATTAGCCATTTTCCCTCCCCAGTGTCATGTGACTCATTAATGTTACAAGGTCTCAGGTGTGAATAAGGAGCAGGTTTGTTAAATTTGGTGTTATCACTCTCACTCTCTCATACTGGTCACTGGATGTTTAACTTGGCACCTCATGGCAAAGAACTCTCTGAGGATCTGAAAAAAAGAATTGTTGCGCATAAAGTTGGCCTAGGCTATAAGAAGATTGCCAAGATCCTGAAACTGAGCACCAGCACAGGAGCCAAAACCATACAGGGGTTCAACAGGACAGGTTCCACTCAGAACAGGCTTTGCCATGGTCAACCAAAGAAGTTGAGTGCACGTGCTCAGCATCATGTCCAGAGGTTTTCTTTGGAAAATAGACGGATGAGTGCTGCCAGCATTGCTGCAGAGGTTAAAGGGGTGGGGGGGGGGGTCAGCCTGTCAGTGCTCAGACCATATGCCACACACTGCATCAAATTGGTCTGTATGGCTGTCTTCCCAGAAGGAAGCCTCTTCTAAAGATGATGCACAAGAAAGCCCGCAAACAGTTTGCTCAACACAAGCAAACTAAGGGCATGGATTACTGGAACCATGTCCTGTGGTCTGATGAGACAAGATAAACCTTTTTGGTTCAGATGGTGACAAGCGTGTGTGGTGGCAGCCAGATGAGGAGTACAAAGACAAGTGTGTCTTGCCTACAGTCAAGCATGGTGGTGGGAGTGTCATGGCCTGGGGGCTGCATGAGTGCTGCCAACACTGGGAAGCTACAGTTCATTGAGAGAACCATGAATGCCAACATGTACTGTGATTTACTGAAGCAGAGCATGATCTCCTCCCTTCGGAGACTGGACCGCAGGGCAGTATTCCAACATAACAACCCCATAAACACCCCCAAGACAACCACTGCTTTGCTATAGAAGCTGAGGGTAAGGGTGATGGACTGGCAAAGCATGTCTCCAGACCTAAACCCTATTGAGCATCTGTGGGGCATCCTGAAACGGAAGGTGGAGGAGCGCAAGGTCTCTAACATCTACCAGCTTCGTGATGTTGTCATGGAGGAATGGAAGAGGACTCCAGTGGCAACCTGTGAAGCTCTGGTGAACTCCATGCCCAAGAGGGTTAAGGCATTGCTGGAAAATTAATGGTGGCCACACAAAATACTGACACTTTGGGCCCAATTTGGACATTTTCACTTGGGGGTGTACTCACTTTTGTTGCCAGCGGTTTAGACATTAAGTGCTATGTGTTGAGTTAGTTTGAGGTGACAGCTGTCCGAACAAAATTGTACAACAGGGGAAGATCACATTACTTAGTTAATATGGCAACCTCTCATTTCTTGTTTTTTCCTTCAGTTTTTCGAGTAAAAACTTCCTGTGTTTACCTAGCATTAGACTCTATTAAGTCACACCCAATATTTAGTGTAATTTAGCCACACGCCAAATGTCCTCGTCTCCCTAGGGTGGCCCTCTTTCCCAAGTTCTAAAGTTGTTAGGTATGGTTTATTTCAAAGCTATTGTATGTTTTTCATGCCTAAGGGTAATGTGTTAAGCTTCTTTAAAAAAAACGACAAAATAAGGTCAATGTCATCATAAAAAAAGAAATGTTCCTGTTACATGTTTATTCCATTTCCCCAGCCCCAGGCCTCAAATACAATACTTGCTTTTGTTTATCACAGCACACACTACTACAGCTAACCTACAGGAAAACAAAATAGTACTTTGTAAATGTTTTTGAGGTGAAATATACCTCAGAGTGAAAAGCATTGGTAAGTCCCTTTGCATCGTCGTTCATAATACCAGGATATATAAAGTATCTGTGGTCAGCATTAGTGCACCGTGTATGTGGTAAATTACCACAATATAACGACTACATGCATAATCTATAGAAAATCCAAAATCTTGGAAAATGTCAAATAACCTTTTACAGTATAAATTGATTTGGGGAATGCGCTACCAGAACGCAGTAAATCAGGGTGCAGGGTAAATAGGGAAGTGCCACATCCTGGTTAATTAGACAGAAATAGTTGGGGAAATATGGACTTTATAGGCACTGGTAGCTTAAAAGGTTGCAGTTTTATTGATTGGCAATTTAAAAACAAGGTTCACAAACAAAAACAAAAACAGAGAAATAGAAATATATTGCCTCAGTAGGCATATGTGATATTAAGGTAACAATCACAGTTGTAGTACAAAGCAGAGGTACGTGTCACATATCAAAGTAATTTTTTTTTACTCTGCTAGCTTTTACCTGTAGGAATTACTACTTGGGTTTATGCAGAAATATATGTACCAGTAGCTCCAGAGGAAGCTTTTTTGTTCAAGCGAAAGATGTAGGGTAATCTGGCTACATGAAACGTCTACATGCTAATGGTCGCACAAGTGGAACTCAGGGATGATAGAACAACCTTATTGTCATCGTCTATGAGACCTACAATCTGTGACGTACATACTGTGTCATTTACTTTGATATGTGACATGTACCTCTGCTTTGTACTACAACTGTGATTGTTACCTTAATATATATACTGAGGCAATATATTTCTATTTCTCTGTTTTTGTTTGTAAACCTTGTGTTTAAATTGTCAATCAATAAAATTGCAACTTTTTAAGCTACCAGTGCCTATAAAGTCCATATTTCCCCAACTATTTCTGTCCTTTTACAGTATAATATAAAAGGGGGCACATTATGTGGCCACTTGTGTGGGATTGTGGCCACCATTAGCAGTTCTGTCAGGTAAGCATAGGGGTATAGGTTTACAGGTTTAGGCTAGTAAGAGGTTAATTTTACCTGAGCATACAGCAGGTATCGGCCAATCGGTGTGCAGGGAAGGTTCTAGCAAACTAAGGCAGAGGCTTTATAAGCTTGGTTTGGGCTGGGGTGCTTCCTTTTGCACCGAAGAGCACAAAGAAGAAAGTTCAGCAGAAGTAGTCCAGGAGGTTTTTTCTTACCTGCTGTCATGGAGGCCTTGTTGAAGCAGCTGATTGAGAAGGCAGAGAGTGCAGGGGGAGAAGCCTGGCTGCGGCATTGTCTCTCTATGTCTGGAATTACAGAGCAAGTTGCGGTTGAAGTTCACCCTGCTCCTTCACAGGCAGAAGCGCCTGCAGCGAGGCCGGTGGTTAGCCCAGGGCGGGAGACGCGAGCGAGGAGGAACCGGCCCCCAGAGAGAGAGAAGACGCCTGAGAAGCCGGCGTGTGTACCTGAAGACGTCCCAGGCGCGCATGCGCCGTGCATCTAAAAGAAGAAGACGAGCCTCCCTGTCTCCAAGAAGGGGCGGCGGAGGGCGGGCTGAAAACTGCCAGGCGGACCCAGAGAGGGAGAGAGGGAGTCTGCCATCTCCACAGAGAATTATCCCTGTAGTTTCAAGAACACCTGCTGTGGGAGTGGCTACAGCGCAGCATGAGACAACAGGAGCAGCTGCCAGTGTGCTGCTGGAGGAAGCTGAGCAGCAGCCTGTTCTCCCCCCAGCAGCTGGTGAGTTGTGCAATGTACAGAATCTGTCTATATTAATTAACTCTTTATCTTCTTTGGTGCAATCTTTTTCTCGTGTCTCCCCTGCTGTTTTTCCTGTGCCTGTTAAGCCTGTTGTGCCTCTTCAGCAGCAGCCAAGCTGTGAACTTAATTTCTCACCTGCAGTATCTACTGGATCCATTCCTTATGGTGATAATTTTGCTCACAGTAATATTAGTCAAAGTTTATCTAAGGAAGATAATGTTTTGTCCGCGCATGCACCATTGCTGGGAGGTAGCGGTGTGCCGGAGGTGTGTATGAAGGGCGCGATGCCATGTGAGATGTCACCTCTGGGCTACCACTTGAGTGTTGGGGTTAAGGAAAAAATATGGAAGGGCGAGTTTGTCGACTTGTTATCACTGTTACCTGCTCATAAGGAGCTGTCGGTTAGGACTGATAAAAGAGACGACAAACAGGATGAGGAGCGGCGCAGGGGGGCCCCTAGGTCATTCCATAACTGGCTGCAGGCGTTTTGTATATTCGCGTGGGTGATGGCTGAGAAGCACCCTGAAAGGTGTGGGGGCCTATTTCAGCACCTCGATCATATCTTGGAAGCTTACAAGAGCTTTAGGGGGCTGGGCTGGTACTATTATGACGAATCTTTTCGTCAGAAGCTGTCAGTCCACCCCTCTTTAAGATGGGGTATGAAGGATGTCGGCCTTTGGCTGAACTTGATGTCGCCGCAGAGGCAGAATCCTGCTAGGCAGCCGGTGGTGAACACTCAGAATGCAGCTTATCGCAAAGGTTGTTGTTTCGCATTCAACGAAAGTCAATGTCGTTGGAATGCGGCTTGCCGTTATAAGCAGGAATGTTCATTTTGCTCTGGCCCACATCCAGTGAGTAAGTGCTTTAGGAAAAATGCTACGGTAGGGTCAGGGCAAGTTCCAAAGGATATTTTTCCAAAAAGCCTGCACGCCTGTGAGGCTGGAAAGAATGCTTCCCTGGTTGGACAGATACCCAAACAGGGAGAGGGCCAATTTTCTCATTGAAGGTTTTGAGAAGGGTTTCCCTTTGCCCTCATTTGTAGGGAAAGGATGTACAGAGGTTGGCAATCTGAAGTCGGTGGAAAACTTCCCACAGGTAGTTGGGGACAAGATTTTTAAGGAAAGCGAGCTGGGTAGGGTGGCAGGTCCTTTTGAGCATCCGCCTTTTGATAGTTTTCGTGTTTCTCCGCTTGGAGTGGTCCCCAAAAAAGAGCCGAATGAATTCCGTGTCATACACCACCTCTCTTACCCGAAAGGAAGCTCACTGAATGACGGAGATTTGTCTTTCGTGTCATATGCCACGTTTGAAGAAGCCATTGCTAAGATAAGGCTGTTTGGCCAGGGGGCATTGTTAGCGAAGGTGGACATAAAGTCCGCGTTTCGTCTTTTGCCTATATCACCTATGGCATTTAATTCTTTGGGCTTTAAGCTGGAAGGTATGTACTTCTTTGACAAAAGCCTCCCTATGGGATGTTCTGTGTCATGTGCCTACTTTGAGGCGTTCTCTTCTTTTTTGCACTGGGTGGTAGCGGCTAAGTCGGGTAGTGTGGGAGTTCTGCATTACCTAGACGATTTTTTGTTCGTGGGCCCACCAGATTCTGTGGATTGTCTTAGTTTGTTGCAAATCTTTAGGGAAGTGGCGGAAGATTTTGGAGGAAAATACTTGCTTGCCTTCTACAAAAATAATTTTTTTGGGCATTCACATTGATACGGATCGTATGGAGTTCTGTTTACCAGTGGATAAGGTGGCAAAGCTGAAATCTCTGGTGCGGTTGTTTATGTCGAGGAGGAAGGTCCTATTGAAGGAGATGCAGTCTTTCTTGTTTCTTGTTTGTTAGCATTCGCATGCAGAATTATGCCCATGGGTAGGGTGTTTTCAAGGCGCCTTTACTTGTCTACTACGGGCTTGAAGGCCCCCTTTTCCCACATCAGATTGACTAGTGACCTTCGGGAGGATTTGGCTGTTTGGGCGGAATTTCTCGAGGTATATAATGGTCGTTTTCAGGAGGATTTCATTTTTGCCCCTGACTTTCGTTTGTTTACAGATGCGGCGGGCTCTAGAGGCTTTGGGGCCATATGGCAGATGCATTGGTGTTGTGCAGGATGGCCGGAGTCATGGAAAAGTGGAAAGCTGACAAAAAACGTGGTTTTGTTGGAGCTGTTCCCGATCTTAGTGGCGTTGGAACTGTGGGGTGCATGTTTCGGGAATAGAAGGATTTTGGTGAAAACTGACAACAAAGGGGTCTTGTTCGCGGTGAACTGCCTCTCATCCAAGTCCATTTTTATGATTAGAGTGCTCAGGAGGATTGTCCTTTTGTGTTTACAGCTCAATGTATGGCTTAAGGCAAAACACACACCGGGTGTCTTGAATAATCTGGCCGATGCTCTATCCCGGTTTCAGATGGACCGTTTTAGCCAGCTGCTGCCGGAGGCGGACGAAGAATGTACCAAGATTCCGAGCCGAGTTTGGACAGTTGTTGGGATTTAGTCGAGAGGTCGATCGAGGGATCAGTGGCCCCGAGAACATGGGCGAGTTATTCTGATGCCTGGAGGAGTTGTTTGGCTTTCATGGAGGCAAAGGGCAAGATGGAGGGTCGACCGGAGGAATGTCTTGTTCTGGAGTTTATGGGTTCTTTGATGCAGCGGAAACTGTCTTATAGTTATTTACTTAAGACACTGGCAGGCATCTCTTTTTTCTGCGCCTGAAAGGTTTTCCGGCTTGTACGACCTATTTTTCGGTACAGCAAGCATTGAAAGGTTATAGGAGGGAGGTGGCGGTAACAGATGACAGGAGACCTATTTCTATTGAGTTATTGGGGGATATCTGCGGTATGACCTCATTAGTGTGTAATTATGACTATGAAGCACTGTTGTTCAGAACGGCTTTTGTATTGACCTTTTTTGGAGCGCTCCGGATCTCTGAGCTGCTACCTTTGTCAAAGAAGACTGAGGGAGGCCTTTTATATGATCAGGTAGTGGTAGGCAGGGAAGATGTCCAGATTTGGTTACGTCGCTCAAAGTCGGACACTCTGGGGAGAGGTGTGGGAATTACTATTAAGGCTCAGCATAATCAGGGTGTTTGCCCGTTGGGCATGGTCAATCAATTTTTGGAAGTAAGACCGGTTGGTGGTGGGCGCTTTTTGGTCCACATGGATTCCACTCCACTCACAAAATATCAATTCGATTTTGTTTTACGGAAATGCTTAGAGCGGCTGGGCTTAAACATTTTTAGGTTTTCCTCACATTCATTCAGGATAGGGGCAGCATCAGAGGCAGCTAGAAGGGGATTTCCGGACAGGGTAATACAAAGTATGGGAAGGTGGAAATCGAAATGTTTTAGAGTGTATGTAAGGCCTAACTTGTTTATTTGAATTCTTCAGGTTTTCAGCGAACAGTCTGGATCTTGGGCCACTCATTCATTTTTTGGGCGAGGAAAAAAGCTTCACAACGTATTTACAGTACGAATTTAGCACTACCTCCGGAGTTTAAATTATTTTGGAAAGGAATTAGAGGCTTGCAGTGGCACCAGCTGTACTTTCATTTGTCTAGATTGTTCCAAGTTTGGCCTCCTCCGTCCATCGTGGTTATTCACGCTGGTGGTAATGACCTTGTTAATATTAAAACTTTGGACTTACTATTTAAGATTAAGGGCTCTTTCACACGGTTCGCTCCGTAGGCGGATCCGTGTTGCTCAGCAGGGATCGATCCGCAATCCCCGCTGAGCCGGGCGGATGACAGCTCCGTCTCCGCTTGCAGTGCGGAGAGGGAGGTGTCTCAGCCCCCGCTGCCCTCTATGGGGGATCGGATGAGAGCGGACCGCTTGTCCGCTCTCATCAGATCCGCTCCGCTCCGATTACTAAACGGATGGAAAAATAGGGTTTCCATCCGTCCAGATTTCAGCACAGGATCGGATGCGGATGGCAGCGGGTGTCAGCGGAGGTGTCTCCGCTGACACCCGCTGCCCCATAGAGCTGCATGGGGGATCCGATCAGATCCGCCTAAAAAACTGACAGGCGGATCTGATCGGACCGCCCGTGTGAAAGAGCCCTAAGAGAGAATTGCATTTATTTTCCCTCTCGTCTCCAGGGACAGTGGTGGTATTTTCTGAAATAGTTCCTCGGCTTCCTTGGCTTTCCTCATCACAGAGGAAAGTCATGGAGAAGATGAGGAAAAGGGTAAATAGGGCAATGGAAAAGTTTATGCCGTCTATTGGCGGCTTGTCCTATAGGCATGTGGATCTGGAGGGTGGCATCCAGGGGCTCTATCGCCAGGATGGCATTCACCTTTCGGATGTGGGGATTGATATTTTTAATCTAGGGCTGCAGTGTAGCATTAAAAGGGCCGCGGTGGTGGGGTAGGGCCGTCCTTGTTATGATTCCACTGTTCAAGTAATTGTTATGATTTAATTTATTTATTTAAACCAATAAAGAGTGCCGCAGCCTTTTCTTTGCCAAAACTGGTGTCAGTGTTATTATTCTAGTTAAGTTAAGTGAGATTATGCGGGAGTGTGGCCTACAATTCCATATAAAAGGGGGCACATTATGTGGCCACTTGTGTGGGATTGTGGCCACCATTAGCAGTTCTGTCAGGTAAGCATAGGGGTATAGGTTTACAGGTTTAGACTAGTAAGAGGTTAATTTTACCTGAGCATACAGCAGGTATCGGCCAATCGGTGTGCAGGGAAGGTTCTAGCAAGCTGGGGCTTTATAAGCTTGGTTTGGGCTGGGGTGCTTCCTTTTGCACCGAAGAGCACAAAGAAGAAAGTTCCCCGCCCCCCCTCCCTTTGTCGCGAGCACCTTTGTGTGGTTGGGTCACCCTAGTATACTAGGGGGGACATTGTATTTCGTATGGTATTTTATGTTTATTGTTGCTCGAGTTTTTTTATAACTGAGCAATTATAAGTTATTTCAGTTTGAGTGTTTTTACAAGCAAGTAATTGTTATGATTCAACTATTCAAGTAATTGTTATGATTTAATTTATTTATTTAAACCAATAAAGAGTGCCGTGGCCTTTTCTTTGCCAAAACTGGGGTCAGTGTTATTATTCTAGTTACGTTAAGTGAGATTATGCGGGAGTGTGGCCTACAATTCCACTTGCAGGGCGGCAGTGAGGGCAGGGGCAAGCATTCCTAAGATCAGGCAGTGACCACCACCATTTTTCTATCATGTTTACTGCTGCAGGCAGCTTTTGGACAAGAGCACTTGCAGATGGAGGACCTCCTTCCAGGTCCTGGACATGTAGTGTCACTTCTCCTGAACACAGTGTGTAGGAAGGGCCTACATTGGGTATTTGTACTGGGAAGAAATACTCACAGGCAGTAGATAATGGCACTAATGTTTTTTATATAAAAGATAAACTGATCTACAGCACTGATATCAACAGTCTAACGAGTATACAGTCTCTCAGCTTTTACAGTATATGTTAGCAGAGGACAGCTTCCATTAGAAGAGGTAGTGTTCCTATTATTAAACACAAACAGACACGAACCAGGGTCAATGATGTAAATACTCTAATAGAGAAAAAAAAAATAGGCTTGACAAAGAGGCATTCTGCCTTGAAAATTATAGCCACACCTGCTTGTATTTCCCTTCCTTGTGTCTTTCTGTTAACATCTTTCAGCACCAGCACTGGCTTTTGCTATTGCTGCCAGCTACAATACACACAGTGCTGCTAACCCCCTGAGATGCTGCAATCTTCTATGCATTTTGCAATGTGTGTAGATGAAGTTATTTTTTCTTTATTATCACTGACTGGTTTGCACCGGTTGGTTGTCTGTCAGCTGGATCCCTCAAGATCTTCATTACAGAGCTGCAGCCAGTGTTGTGATGTTCCTTTTTTGAACTGATGAGGTCGTTTTTTATGTCCTCCACTGCCCATTCTTCAACATTGGACTTTTTTATGGACTTGATATATACATATTATTTGCATACCTACAGTGTGGACATTTGGTTTTAAGTCACAATGGCTCCATTGTTGCGCTACAAAATATATTTTTTTAATGTAATTTTTAGACATAGGTGGAGGATGTTCCTGTAGTCTGCACTGGCTCTATGCCTCCACACTGCTCACCGGAATATATACAGTTGTGCTTATAAGTTTACATACCCTGGCAGAATTTATGATTTCTTGGCCATTTTTCCGAGAATATGAATGATAAAACAAAAACTTTTCTTTTATTCATGGTTAGTGTTTGGCTGAAGCCATTTATTATCAGTCAACTGTGTTTACTCTTTTTAAATCATAATGACAACAGAAACTACCCAAATGACCCTGAGCAAAAGTTTACATACCCCAGTTCTTAATACTGTGTATTGCCTCCTTTAACATCAAAGACAGCTTGAAGTCTTTTGTGGTATTTGTGGTTGAGGCTGTTTATCTTCTCAGATGGTAAAGCTGCCCATTCTTCCTGGCAAAAGGTCTCCAGTTCCTGTAAATTCTTGGGCTTTATTACATGAATTGCACATTTGAGATCTCCCCAGAGTGGCTCAATAAAATTGAGGTCAGGAGACTGAGATGGCCACTCCAGAACCTTCACTTTATTCTGCTTTAGCCAATGACAGGTCGACTTGGGCTTGTGTTTAGGATCATTGTCGTGTTGGAATGTCCAAGTACGTCCCATGCGTAGCTTTTGGGTTAACCACTTTACCACCGGAGGATTTTGCTGTCTTACGTCTGGGCCACTTTTTGCGATTCGGCACTGTGCGAATTTAACTGACAATTGCGCGGTCATGCAACGCCGTACCCAAACGAAATTTACATCCTTTTTTCCCCACAAACAGAGCTTTCTTTTGGTGGTATTTGATCACCTGTGCAATTTTTACTTTTTGCGCTATAAACAAAAAAAGAGAGACAATTTTGAAAAAATAACAATATTTTTCACATTTTTTTTATATGAAATTCCCCCCCCCCAAAAAATGTAAAAATCACATTTTTTTTATCATTTTAGGCCAATTTGTTTTCTGCTACATATTTTTGGTAAAAAAAATCGCAATAAGCGTATTTTGATTGGTTTGCGCAAAAGTTATTGCGTTTTACTAACTAAGGGAAAGATTTCTGTCATTTTTGGTGTGTTTTTTTTTTTAACGAGTAATGGCGGCGATCTGCAAAATTTTTTTTTTTTTTTTTGCGGGACTGCGACATTGTGGCGGACAGATCGGACCCTTGTCTGACATTTTTGACACTTTTGAGGGTACCAGTGACATTACTACAGTAATCAGTGCTATACATATGCACTGTTACTGTAAAAATGACACTGGCAGGGAAGGGGTTAATTTTAATTGGTGATCAAGGGGTTAATGTATGCCTGGTGCTTACTAACGTGTGTGGGGGGAGGTGACTGAGTGACACAGGGACAGATCGCAGGTTCAGCTATGCTGAACCCTGCAATCTGACCCTGCCTGTCACTTAGGAGATCTGCCCGCTTTGTTTACACAAGCGGGCGGATCTCCACACTCGATTCCCCGACGATCGGGGAAGAGCGGCTGTGATCACCGCCGCTCCTCCCCTGGCCCGACTCCCGCTGTGACTGAATACAGCGGGAGCGAGCCTCCGGTGGGGAGCGCGCCGCCGAGAGAGGGAAATGTCTGGCGACGTAGGTCTACGTCGTCAGACGTTATCGAGCTACTTTGCCGTAGTAGAGGCTCAGTTAGCAGCGGTAAAGTGGTTAATGAATGCAAATTTTCCTCTAGTATTTTTTGATAACAAACTGCATTCATCTTGCCATCAATTTCCTGTGCCTTTGTAGTTTACACATCCCTAAATCATCAGCGATCCCCCTCCATGTTTCACAGTAGGAATGGTGTACCTTTCATCATAGGCCTTGTTGACTCCTCTCCAAATGTAGTGTTTGGCCCATAGGTGTGGCCAAAAAGCTCAATTTTGGTCTCATCACTCCAAATGACTTTGTGCCAGAAGGTTTGAGGCTTGTCTCTCTGCTGTTTGGCGTATTGTAAGTGGGATACTTTGCGGCATTTGCGTAGTAATGGCTTTCTTCTGGGGACTCAACCATGCAGCCCATCTTTCTTCAAGTGCCTCCTTATTGTACATCTTGAAACATCCACACCACATGTTTTCAGAGTCCTGTGTTTCACCTGAAATTATTTGTGCTTTTTTTTTTGCAATCCGAACCATTTTTCCTGGCAGTTGTGGCTGAAATTTTAGTTGGTCTATCTGACCGTGGTTTAGTTTCAACAGAACCCCTCATTTTCCACTTCTTTATTAGAATTTGAACACTGCTGATTGGCATGGTGCCGCAGGCAGAACAATTAATTAAACATCTTATAATACTAATTTTAAATAAAGACAACATAACACTGGACTTGCAATGGAATAATGGGCCTTGGCCTTTTATTAACTATTTTTAATAACAATAACCAAAATTTTAGCTCAGCCCAAAGGCCCGAACTAACCATACACATCGACATAAAAATGTAGTTCAGTCAAAAAACTCGAACTACCCAGTTTTAAACCAATAATAAACACCAACCCATTTACAGAATCGATCAATCAAACAAATTCATGGGAGGGAGGGAGGGAGGGACAAATTCTCTTGATCCGCTCCCGTCAACTGATTTTTGTCAGTTGCTACACCTGCTTATATAGGAAAAATTTGTCACCTCAAGGTATTGAAAATATTTAAAACTGTCCAATCCTTGAAACGTATATTTTTCTACCAATTACCTTACCATTTTAACTGACCAATCCTGACCATATTTAACAGACCAATCCTAATGCATATTTAACTGACCAATCTTGAAATACATTTTTTTTTTTTTTTTGTCATGCCATGGCCCCATACATGCACGGCAGGTACCTTGACCCGCCATGCATCTCATGGTGCCGCAGGCAGAACAATTAATTAAACATCTTATAATACTAATTTTAAATAAGGACAACATAACACTGGACTTGCAATGGTATAATGGGCCTTGGCCTTTTATTAACTATTTTTAATAACAATAACCAAAATTTTAGCTCAGCCCAAAGGCTCGAACTAACCATACACATCGACATAAAAATGTACTTCAGTCAAAAAACTCGAACTACCCAGTTTTAAACCAATAAAAAACACCAACCCACAAGCCATGCACACTTTAAGAGCATGGCACCACCACACGGCCCAAGGCCACCTCTATACATGACTGCAAGTCCAGATTAAAAATATCATTAGCAATTTCTGACAAATGAACCATATCCCAAATATAAAAACCCTTTAAACCACCCTCCAAATCCACATGTCTAAAAGAAAACCCCCCCACGGAGGGCATAAATTTAGACACTGCCCTATTAACTTTTATCCGTGATTTCTCCAAAAACAAGTGCTCTTCCGAATACCAACACAGCCTTGGTATCATTTCGGAAAAAACAAAAGTGCAGGAAGAAAACACAGATTTAAAATGTACAAAATCAGATTTAATGTTCAATAAAAGATCTATACTCTTTCTGAAACCCAAATTATTACCCCCTAGATGAATAACCACAGCATCCGGGGGAGGCCATAACAAACACAATTCAGAAAAAACAGAAAAAATGTCATGCCATCGCATTCCGCGCCTACCGTACCAAAATAATGAAGTAGAGGATGATGAAAAACCCAAGTTTGTAGTATAAACGCGACCTTCGGCCCGCTTGTGGGCCCAAAAAATAAACGAATGCCAGGTATATACTTAGCTTTTAGCCAAATATTAAGTTTCAAGCACAAAAGCACTAAATACCTTAATAGAGAAACCACTGGAGGAGACTTGGAGGATAGGCAATTAATGACGAAGACCACACCTTTATTGTCTGAATGTAACAGTATACGCCTATTAGAAAAATGTATGCCCCAAATCTCCAATGCAACCAATACCGGAAACAATTCCAGCAGAACTATGCAACTTGTTAACCCTTTAAAGACCCATGTCGGATGCCAAGCAGCAGCAGACCAATGGCCATTCCAAAAAACGCCATAGCCGTGCGCACCAGATGCATCAGTGAACAATTCCAAAGCGGAAGATGAGCAGAAACATTCTTACCAAACAGTAAATCCATTAAATGAATCCAAAAATTGTAACCAAATTAATAAATCAGCCCTAATCTCAATTGATATTTCGATAAAATGGCAAGGGGAAGATATACCCAAGATAGCTCTATATAGCCGCTTAGTAAAGGCCCTGCCCATAGGCATGACTCTGGACGCAAAGTTGAATAAACCAAGCAGAGATTGAACCAATTTTAATTGGATCCTACTCTTACTCAAAACAAAATTCAACAGCCAACAAAGTTTAGAAATTTTTGCTTCTGGCAAACGAAAAACCATTTCTGTAATGTCAATTTGAATGCCTAAAAATTCAAGGCAAGAGGTAGGATACACAGTTTTTTCTACAGCTAGCAGAATACCAAATTCAACGCAAATAGACTCAAAAATCCTAAAAGTAGATATACAATCAAAAGATTCTGCTTTGCCAATAAATAAAAAATCGTCCAAATAGTGCAAGATGTTGTCTGAACTGGACTTGCTAACAACTACCCATTCTAGAAAAGTGGAGAACAACTCAAAATAAAAACAAGAGATGGAACATCCCATCGGTAAACATTTGTCAAAGAAAAATTTATTGTCAAAACAAAAACCGAGGGAAGTGAATGCCTGAGGATGAATGGGCAATAACCTAAAGGCAGATTTGATGTCAGCCTTAGCATGCAAAGCAGAGCAACCTGCTTTCCTAATTTTAGACAATGCATCATCGAATGTAGCGTAAGAAACAGAACACAAATTAGCGTCAATTTCGTAATTCAATGATTCCCCTACAGGAAAAGATAGATGGTATATCAAACGATATTCACCTGGTTCCTTGTTAGCTATGACCCCTAAAGGCGAAATCCTAAAATTAGGGAAAGGAGGAGCAGAAAAAGGACCAGCCACTCTTCCTCCAGCAACCTCCTTAGCAATTTTCAATCTAACCACATCAGGATGCATAGCTACAGAAGGAAGATTATCACGCAACACACAACCTGAGCCAGAAAAAGAAGGCAGGGGAAAACCAACACAAAAACCATTAATCAAAATGTCAGCGGACTTACGGTTTGGGTAAGCTTGTAGCCACGGGAGCATTTTTTCCAAGCTCACCGTAGTTTCCGCCTTTAAGAAAAATTTGCTCTCTGTTTGAGTGAGCACCAAGTGAAGATTGCTTTTTAAAGCACTTAGAGACCGGGTGAGCCCCAGCACAATGTGAGCACTCATGTTTAAACCTACAAGAGTGAGGCCATTTACATAGGCCATCATTAAATCCGAAACAAACGCCTTTCCTATGCTGAACAGAATTAGCAGGTTTCGGAACAAAAGGATTTTTTTGAGGCAACAATAAATTGAGCCACAAACCCACATCTTTAACTCCCCACTGCAAAGATTTATGGACGGAAAGCTTCTGCCTAAAAGACTCGTCATAAGCTAGCCAACCAAAACCAGGGAAACTCCTGTATGCCTCCAGCACTATGTCTAAATGCTGGAACAGTCCGCTACATAGTTCAGGCTTCCTTTCACCTAGTACACAGGAATATATACAGAAACCCTGTAACCAATTGGAAAAAGACCTAGGAGCAATCCTGGATCTATCCTCATTAGATTTTTCATTTTCAAATTTAGAAGGCTTATTGCCAGGAAGCAGAGCCAAGATGTCCACATAATCACCTCTAAAAATGTTCTCTTTAACCGAATCCTTAAGGTGAAATTAAAGGAGAAATGGGACATGGCAAAGCCTCCCGTAAAGAAATCTCAGGAACATGCTGCAAATGCTCAGACAAAGTAGAATCCATGGCATTAGGCACAGGATCACTAACACACATAGGAGAAGGAGACTCAGCACAAAGCAAACTATCACTCCAAACATTATGTACAGATGCAGGAACAATTGGTTCCACAGCACATTGACTTACCGTAGAACTGTCCACCACTACAGGGGCTGAAACAGTATTAGAAAACTTGGCACATAATGCAGACATTACATTAAAAAATTCTGACAACATAACATTAGCAGGGCGCTCACCTGCAACAACTGCGTCACCAATGACCGCAGTACTGACAGTTGATGGCAGTTGGACAGGAGCTTGACAAGAAGAACCTGCAGCAGCAGAACTTGTAGAGGCCGAGGACACCGATGCCGACACCGAACCGGGCAGAGCCACACTGGTCGACTGGTCCACAGCAGAAGAAAGGGCATCCTGTAAAAAAGCAACAGTTTTACCCCGAGGGGCAGACGACAAATGGGTACCACAAGTACCTTTTATTAACCTTTCCTTTCTTCTTAGCAGAGACCACGGACACCGAAGGCGGACCGAATCTACAAGGCCTCTTCACGTTCCGTAGCGATCTTCTACCAGAATACCCGGAGGAAGCCGTCGCCCGGAAATGACGATCACCGGAGACGTCATTCAGGTCACCGGAGGCGGACGTTGCCATTCGTGAGACTGGGCGAGCGGAAGTGGCGTCAACCCCGGGGTCAACCGGAACAGGAAATACGCCGAAATCCGGAGACAATGATGGCGGAGGACAAGCACCAACCGAGGCATCCACCGGAATGGAAAGACATTTCTTCACCCATTCCTCCCCGTCGGCACCACAGGCCCTCTCCAGCAGCTCACGCAGAAGGGACTCCATAACTCCAACCATAACTCCGTAGCGATCTTCTACCAGAATACCCGGAGGAAGCCGTCGCCCGGAAATGACGATCACCGGAGACGTCATTCAGGTCACCGGAGGCGGACGTTGCCATTCGTGAGACTGGGCGAGCGGAAGTGGCGTCAACCCCGGGGTCAACCGGAACAGGAAATACGCCGAAATCCGGAGACAATGATGGCGGAGGACAAGCACCAACCGAGGCATCCACCGGAATGGAAAGACATTTCTTCACCCATTCCTCCCCGTCGGCACCACAGGCCCTCTCCAGCAGCTCACGCAGAAGGGACTCCATAACTCCAACCAATTCTCTTGATCCGCTCCCGTCAACTAATTTTTGTCAGTTGCTACACCTGCTTATATAGGAAAAGTTTGTCGCCTCATGGTATTGAAAATATTTAAAACTGTCCAATCCTTGAAACGTATATTTTTCTACCAAATACCTTACCATTTTAACTGACCAATCCTGACCATATTTAACAGACCAGTCCTAATGCATATTTAACTGACCAATCTTGAAATACATTTTTTTTTTTTTTTTTGTCATGCCACGGCCCCATACATGCACGGCAGGTACCTTGACCCGCCATGCATCTCATTCTCCATTCCTTGGATATCTTTTTATATCCCTTTCCTGTTTTATACAGTTCAACTACCTTTTCCCACAGATCCCTTGACAATTATTTTGCTTTCCCCATGACTCAGAATTCAGAAACGTTAGTGCAGCACTGGATGAAAGATGCAAGGGTCTTTCAGGAGTCCAGAAACTCATTGACCTTTTATACACACACACTAATTACAAGCAAACAGATCACTGGTGAGGATGGTTACCTTTAATAGCCATTCGAACCTCTTTGTGTCAACTTGTGTGCATGTTATCAGGCCAAAATCACCAGGGTATGTAAACTTTTGATCAGGGTCATTTGGGTAGTTTCTGTTGTCATTATGATTTAAAAAGAGTAAACACAGTTGATTGATAATAAATGGCTTCAGCCAAACACTAACCATGTAAGGCTCCATGTACACGGGACGCTGGAAATGGCCGTTTAGGAGCAGTTGGGCGTTTTTTTCAGAAGCCCCTGAACCCATCTACATTTTATCTTATCTGTCCATGTACACCAGGTCGTTTACAGTCATTTGCAGGCAGTTGCGTTCAGGGACTGTTTTTAGAACGCAATTATTTGCGTTCGAACGTGTGTTTCCCGGCGTTTCAAACGCACAAACGCGTCCGAACGCGTCTGAACGATGACCCGCGTTAAGCGTTCGCGTTTTTCCATTTTAAAGGGGAATAATTTTTTTGACCTCTAGGAGCGCTTCTAAACGCAAACGCCCGCAAACGCCGCTAAACACCCGCTAAACGCGGGTACAAACGCGATCGAACGGACGTTTCAAACGTCCTAAAAATTCCAGCATTCAAAGGGACTTTTAACAACGTCCCGTGTACATGGAGCCTAAGAGACATTTTTTTGTGTTATCATTCATATTCTCGGAAAAATTGCCAAGAAATCATAAATTCTGCCAGGGTATGTAAACTTATGAGCACAACTGTATATTTATATATACAGTGCCTTTCAAAAGTATTCATACTCCTCGACATTTTCCACATTTTGTCATGTTACAACCAAAAACATAAATGTATTTTATTGGGATTTTATGTGATATATCAAGACACAACGTGGCACATAATTGTGAAGTGGAAGGAAAATGATAAATTATTTTCACATTTTTTTACAAATAAATATGTGGAAAGTGTGGTGTACATTTGTATTCAGCTCCCCTTACTCTGATACCCCTAACTAAAATCTAGTGGAACCAAGGAAGCCAAGGAACACTCCGGACAGGTCAGGGATAAAGTTGTGGAGAAGTTTAAAGCATGGTTAGGTTATAAAAAAAATATGCCAAGCTTTGAACGTCTCACAGAGCACTGTTTAATCCATCATCTAAAAATGGAAAGAGTATGGCACAACTGCAAACCTACCAAGACATGGCCTTTAAAAAAGGTTACTTCACCCAAGATGGCCGGTGAAGGTCACCAGAAGCTGCAGTGCCCACTTAGACAGCTGTTGCCTCTGAGACACTGAAAGAGTCCATGAGGGGACAATATCCCCTAAAAAACTCCACTCCATCTGTATAATTGCTCAGTGCCACCTACTGGACAGAGGAAAGCCTGAACCTGCCTACATTTGCATGGCAGTATTCTATTACCTGTGTGCACAATAGAAGGTGTATGCAGGATGAAGTTAGCAGTGATCTAGCACAGCCTTTTTCAACCGGGGGGCCTTAAGGCTTTCTTCAGGAGTATCTTGGCAAAATGCCTAAAAATTGATCAAAAATTGTATACAAGCCAGCAGGTGGATGAAGCCTGCCTTTAGTTACACAGAGCCATGGATTTTTATTATGCACCATTATGACTTTCTAGACACGGGCACCCTAACAACCCAAAATGTCATCAGTTGATAAGGAGGATGTCTGTTGTCTCCACAGCATCCTTGTTTGACCCACCCGTGCTCCTCTCCTTCAGCACTGGGTTCACATTAGCTGACTGATGGAGAGAAATTAAGGGAGAAAGGGAAACCTTGGAATACTAGTCAGTACCAGTGTGCAAAAGTGTATTTGCTTTGGAAGAATAAATCACCTCTAATATTGGGTGTCCTTTGTGTGGATGTTACTGCATTGTGTATAACTATTAGAATAGTTTTTTACATTTTAGAATGGGGTGCCTCAAAACTGTTCATCATTTTAAAGGGTGCCTTGAGATTGTCTTTAATTATAAAGGGTGCCTTGCCTGAAAAAATGTTGAGAAACACTGATCTAGCATACTAGTTTCTGCAGATGCACTGTAACCCTGCATAAGTCTGACACACAAAATATACAGTACCTTATTCTGTACTGTGTTCACTAGTCCTCACTGCCTTATTTTGTACTCTGAACAATGCATTCCCCATTCCACACCACATTATCCTGTACACTGTGCTATGCATTTACTATTGTACACCATACCATTCTGTACAATGTGCTTTGCCTTTACTATTGTACTCCATCCCATTCTGTACACTGTGCTTTGCATTTACTATTGTACTCCATCCCATTCTGTACACTGTGCTTTGCATTTACTATTGTACACCATCCCATTCTGTACACTGTGCTATGCATTCCCCATTCCACACCACATTATCCTGTACACTGTGCTATGCATTTACTATTGTACACCATCCCATTCTGTACACTGTGCTTTGCATTTACTATTGTACACCATCCCATTCTGTACACTGTGCTTTGCCTTTACTATTATACACCATCCCATTCTGTACACTGTGCTTTGCATTTACTATTGTACACCATCCCATTCTGTACACTGTGCTTTGCATTTACTATTGTACACCATCCCATTCTGTACACTGTGCTTTGCATTTACTATTGTACACCATCCCATTCTGTACACTGTGCTTTGCATTTACTATTGTACACCATGCTTTGCATTTACTATTGTACACCATCCCATTCTGTACACTGTGCTTTGCATTTACTATTGTACACCATCCCATTCTGTACACTGGGCTGTGCATTCCCCATTCCACACCACATCATTTAACACTGTGCTATGCATTTACTATTGTACACCATCCCATTCTGTACACTGGGCTGTGCTTTCCCTATTCCATACCACATAATTTTGTACACTGTGCTTTGCATTCCCTGTTCCGCACCACATCATTCAACACTGTGCTATGCATTTACTATTGTACACCATCCCATTCTGTACACTGTGCTGTGCATTCCCTATTCCACATCACCTCATTCTGTACACTGTGCTATGCATTTACTATTGTACTCCATCCCTTTCTGTACACTGTGCTATGCATTTACTATTGTACACCATCCCATTCTGTACACTGTGCTGTGCATTCCCTATTCCACATCACCTCATTCTGTACACTGTGCTATGCATTTACTATTGTACTCCATCCCTTTCTGTACACTGTGCTATGCATTTACTATTGTACACCATCCCATTCTGTACACTGTGCTCTGCATTCCCTATTCCACACTACCTCATTCTGTACACTGTGCTGTGCATTCCCCATTCCACACCACCTCATTCTGTACACTGTGCTGTGCATTCCCTATTCCACATCACCTCATTCTGTACACTGTGCTATGCATTTACTATTGTACTCCATCCCTTTCTGTACACCGTGCTATGCATTTACTATTGTACACCATTCCATTATGTACACTGTGCTCTGCATTCCCTATTCCACACTACCTCATTCTGTACACTGTGCTGTGCATTCCCCATTCCACACCACCTCATTCTGTACACTGTGCTGTGCATTCCCTATTCCACATCACCTCATTCAACACTGTGCTATGCATTTCCTATTGTACACCATCTCATTCTGTACACTGTGGTGTGCATTCCCTATTCCACACCACCTCATTCTGTACACTGTGCTGTGCATTCCCCATTCCACACCACATCATTCAACACTGTGCTATGCATTTCCTATTGTACACCATCCCATTCTGTACACTGTGCTGTGCATTCCCTATTCCACACCATCTCATTCTGTACACTGTGCTGTGCATTCCCCATTCCACACCACATCATTCAACACTGTGCTATGCATTTCCTATTGTACACCATCTCATTCTGTACACTGTGCTGTGCATTCCCCATTCCACACCACATCATTCAACACTGTGCTATGCATGGCTATTTTATGTGAAGAGAAAGGCATGTGTAATCAAAGAGGTTCAATTTTAAATAATAATCCTTTGTGCTGAGGGATATGTATGTCTGTAAGACCCTCAATTGTGCTAATATAATTAAGGATTATTTTATGAGTACAAGAAATGCAGTATACATGTGCGATGTATACTCACAGTGGGTTTAGACTCTATTAAGTCATGCCCAATATTCAGTGTAATTTGGCTACATGCCGAATGTCCGAATGTTCCTTGGATGTCCCTCCTTCCTGGGTTCTAAAGTTGGTAGGTATAGTTTTTTAAAGCTATGGTATATTTTTCATGCCTGGGGGAATTGATTAAAATGGTAGTAGAGTGGGGAAAACGAAAACTTCCCCTTGCAAGGTAAGCTTTTGTAGGGTTGGAGATCACGCAAGAGATGACTCAAGCAGTGGTGAGTCAATGTTTAGGTGATGGTGGGTACGCATTGGAAAGGTTCTCTTCCAATGTATTCTGCCCAGCTTCACTAGAGGGAGGTAGTGAGCCCTTTTGGGGGGCTTAGGCTGCTGCCTCTGGGTACGGCCTTGAGGATGTTTCCACATGTACTAGTAAAGATAGAAAGAGAGGGAGTGCCCAGTATCCAATAGAATGCAAGTTGAGAATTGGATATGTAGTTTTTTATTGAACGTAGCAACAAGGGATCAAGCCAGTGCTTTTTGGGGAAAAAGACTCCCCCTATATCAGGGCTGCTGCTGTTTGTTGAGGGTAAGTAGGGAAGGATCCCAAACGAGGATGCCTGTGATACCAGGATTGGTAGGATCTATAATCACTGTGGCTGTGCTTGCAAGGTAAGGGCATAATGTGCTAGAAAACATTGCATAAAAGCACATTATTAACCACTTCCCGCCCGCCCTATAGGCAAATGACAGCGGGAAGGTGGTTACATTATCCTGACCAGACGTCACTCTTACACACCGCATCTCCGAAATCGGTAAACAGCCTGCGTAACTGCACTGGTAATCAGGGCATTCATTTCCAGTCCAGACCCTTGGGGGGGGGGGGTTGCCACTAGAACCACCAGAGATGCCCACCCATGACCCCAGGGATACCCACCCATGACCCCAGGGATGCCCACCATGGCCACCAGGGATAGAATTTAGGGTTTAGGGAGCCCGCCAGTGCCCTCCCCATCAGTGCTGCCCACCAGTGCCCTACCCATCAGTGCTGCCCACCAGTGCCCATCATTCCCATCTATCAATGCCGCCCACCAGTGCCCATTATTGTCCACCAGTGCCACCTATCAGTGCCCATTAGTACCCATCAGTGCCGTCCATCAGTGCCGATCAGTGACGCCTATCAGTGCCTATCAGTGCCGATCAGTGCCGCCTATCAGTGCCCATTTTTATTTGTTTAGCAAAAAAGAAAAAACCTTGCGGTGATCAAATACCACCATAAGAAAGCTCTATTTGTGGGAAAAAATTACATAAATTTGGTTTAGGTACAGTGTTGCATGACCGCGCAATTGTCATTCAAAATGCAACAGCGCTAAAAGCTATAAATTGGCCTGGGCGGGAAGGGGGAAAAGTGCCCAGGATTGAAGTGGTTAAAGACTTACCACTAAAACAAAGCCCTCCAGCGGTGCATTGTCACAGCTGACAGGGCTTCCATCTTCACCTGGTCTTTCTTCCAGGTTCGCGGACTCCGGCCATTCGAATGGCCGTGCTGTGATGATGTCACCCGCCTGTTTGTACATGGGTGCCACGATCGCAGCACAGAGCTCTAAAGGGATGGCATACTCAGTATGCCGTCCCATCAAAGCTTAGTGTGATGTCACCAGCTGCAAAAGTAGCGAATATCTCCTAAATGTGCACTGTTTATTACAAGCCTATCTGTAGGTACAAATTAGGGATAGAATGATTATCGGCAAGGCCAATAAATCGGGGGCCGATATGCACTTTCCCCGATATGTCGGTATCGGCCCCGGAACTGGTGGATATTTTTGTGACATCATTCTGCCTTCTTAGGCCGCCTCCCTCACCTTGGACAGCCTCATCTGGAGTCGGGACTAGTATCGCGGGAGTGTATCACAGGCATACACCCACCCACAGCAGCCTGGTGTCAGCCAACCACCCACATCCACAGGCTCTTTACCAGCTAACACCAGGCACTGTACCAGCGAGCCAGCCAGCCCCCCACAGGTCCTGTACCAGCCAGCCACCCACAGGTCCTGTACCTGCCAGCCACAGGCACTGTACCAGCCAGCCAGCCACCCATAGGCCCTGTACCAGCCAGCCACCTACAGCCCCTGTGTCAGCCAGCCACCCACAGCCCCTGTGCCAGCCACCCACCCACCACAGGGTGCCAGACAGCCAGCCATCCACCCATCACAGGGTGCCAGACAACCAGCCATCCCCAGACAGGGTGCCAGACAGCTAGCCACCCACAGGCCCTGTACCAGCCAGCCACAGGCACTGTACCAGTCAGCCGACCACAGGTCCTGTACCAGCCAGCCACCCACCTACCACAGGGTGCCAGCCAGCAAGCCACCCACCACAGGGTGCCAAACAGCCACCCACCACAGGGTGCCAGCCAGCCATCCACCACAGGGTGCCAGCCAGCCACCCACCACAGGGTGCCAGCCAGCCAGCCACCCACCACAGGGTACCAGCAAGCCAGCCATTAAGCATTAAACAAAAATTAACATGTTAATCACCAGATTTGTGTAAAAAAATTGTCTTTATTTTTCAAAACTTTAAATGTACAAAATATTGGCCCATATCGGCCGATACTGATATGTTGTGACCAAAATATCGGTATCGGCCCTGAAAAAAACATATTGGTCTGTCCCTAGTACAAATTACGAAGCAGTGATAACTACTGCTTTAAAGTGGAAGTAAAACCATTGATTTAATAGTTTCAAAAACAGCTACATTCCCGGCATGCTGGAAATGCTAACTGTCACATTGGTTGTGCTCACAACCAAACCATTCATTGACTGGTGTCATAACTGATCACATGTGCAGCACCATAGCAGTTGAAGATAAACCACTTGCCTACTGGGCACTTTTACCCCTTCCTGCCCAAGCCAATTTTCATATTTTAGCGCTCTCACATTTTGAATGACAATTGTGCGGTCATGCAACATTTCATACCCATTTGAAAATTTTAACATTTTTTTCACACAAATAGAGCTTGGTTTTAGTGGTATTTATTAACCCCCCCCCCCCCCATTTTGTTTTTGCTAAATAAATATAAAAAGACAGAACATTATGAAAAAACAATCAACATGTTTGTTTGTTATAAAATTTTGCAAACAGGTAATTTTTCTCCTTCAATGATGTGCACTGATGAGGCTGCACTGATGGGCACTGATGTGGCAGCACTGGTGTACACTGATAGGTGGAACTGATGGGAACTGATGAGGCGGCACTGATGAGGCAGCACTGATAGGCGGCACTGATGTACACTGATGTACACAAATAGAGCTTGGTTTTAGTGGTATTTATTAACCCCCCCCCCCCATTTTGTTTTTGCTAAATAAATATAAAAAGACAGAACATTATGAAAAAACAACCAACATGTTTGTTTGTTATAAAATTTTGCAAACAGGTAATTTTTCTCCTTCAATGATGTGCACTGATGAGGCTGCACTGATGGGCACTGATGTGGCAGCACTGATATACACTGATAGGTGGAACTGATGGGAACTGATGAGGCGGCACTGATGAGGCAGCACTGATAGGCGGCACTGATGTACACTGATAGGTGGCACTATTGGCCACTAATAGGCACTGGTAGGTGGCACTGATGGGCCCTAATAGGCAGCTCTGATAGGTGACACTGAGGAGGCATTGCTGGCATGGGCTGTGTCTGTGTTTTATAAAAATAAGCCATTCTTTACAGGTTTTCAGAGTGCAAATTAAAGCTCACCTGACCCGCCGCCGCTCTCCTTCTCTCCCCCTCCCCTCCTCCTTCCCTCCCGACTGACGTCAGCAAGGAATTCTCGGCCCTACCCACTGCAGGCAGCTGTCAGACGGGGAAAGGAGAGAGTTGACGGGTCACGTGAGCAACGCTTACTTTTTTTTTTTTAAACACAGACACAGGGGCACACAGGATTATTAAACAGACCAGACAGGATGGTATAAAGTGTATTAACAGCCACTTTAAAGAAGAAAGTGAGATTCCGGGGGGGGGGGGGCATGTGCCCCCCTTGCCCCTACCTGCGGACACCCATGACTGCTGGGTACTGATTGGCAGCATTGGTTGGCACTCATGAGTAGCATTGGTGGGAACTGATTGGCAGCACTAGTGGGCACTGGTGGGAGGACACTTATAATCAGTGCCCTGATTATTAGTGCCGATATCCTTGAACATAAGCCGGTTATTGGCTTTCTTCTCTCCTCAAACTGTTAGCGTAAGGAAAAAATAAAGCCAATAACCGGCTTGTGTTCACTTTCTGATATCAGCTGTCATTGGCTGACAGCTGCTCATGTGGCAAAGGACTGGTGTGATTGGCCCTTTACCTCGATCTGTGATCAGCTGAGTCAGAAGGACTCAGAGATCACAGATCGCGTCGCCCGCGCGGGCAGAGCGATTATGGGAAGACGTCCATGCACACCTTCTTGACATTGGAAGCCTGCGCTGTAGCTGTCTTTTGGCTATAGTGCAGGTAGAAAGTGGTTAAGATGGCAGCTTACTTGGCTGAAAATGATAGGAGGGGTTACTTCCACTTTAGGCTACGTTCACATATGGGCGTAGCGGATCGCGGGCAGAATCACCGCGATTGTGCCCGCGATCCGGAAATTATTGCAAATCGTGGGACGCCTGTGCGTTGCCCGTGATTTGCAATGGCACCCCAAACACTGTGCGATGTTGCCGCAATTTCTGCCTGCCAAATCGCGGTAACATCGCGCAAACAAAATCGCAGGACGCATGACGCCCAAAAAAGGTACAAGAGCACAGCGTTTGGTGTCCCATTGCAAATCACGGGCAACGCACAGGCGTCCCGCGATTTGCAATGATTTCCGGATCGCGGGCAGAATCGCGGTGATTCTGCCCGCGATCCGCTACGTCCACATGTGAATGCAGCCTTAAGCATCTCTTCATATGAAAAATGACAAAACATGGTCCATGTCAACATAAAAATGTCCATGTTACATGTTTGTTCCATTTCTCCATCCTCAGGCCTCAAATACATGTTTTTGTTTATTACAGCACACACTCCTACAGCTAACTTACAGGAAAGCAGAAAAGTACTTTGTAAATGTTTTTGAGGTAAAGTATACCTCAGAGTGAAAAGCATTGGGGAGTTCCTCTGCTTCATCACTCGTATTACCAGGATATATATAGTTTCAGTGGTCAGCATTAGTGCACCGTGTATGTGGTAAATTACCACAGTATGACGGTTGCATGCATAATCTATAGAAACTCAAAAATCTGGGGTGAAGTCAAATAACCTTTTACAGTGGAAAGGGCAGATGTTATCTTTTTCAACTTTCCCTAGTGGTTACTTGATTTTTAAACAAAGGCTTTGTTCCATCACTTTTGTGTTTTGCAGTTAACAGCAAAATTGAATGCAGAAAGAAAAACTACACCACACTTTCCTCTTTGTCATAAATAATTATTCGTTTTAGAAACACATTCATAATAGGTAGCAAACGTAACAACTACATTTCTGTGTTTTAAAAAGTCCGAAAAATGGAGGCTAACTGCACAAATTTACCAAGCCTGCTCTGTTTAATCTGTGGAAAACCTGGTTGCAGGCACACTTAAGCTGGATACAAACTATACAATTTTTGTGGTTAGATTTCCTTTAGATTAAAGCCCCGTACACACGTACCGATCGTCGGCCGAACGATCGGCCGTCTTTTGTCCAGGGCTGTCCTGTCCGCTGAAAAGTGCAAAAGACTGCACACGAATTTTGTTGGCCAACAACAGCCGACTGCAGAAGTGATGTCATGTGATGGTTAACTTTCCGTGTCTTTTTCTTCTCTGAGCATGCCCAGTCTTGCTAATCTGCTGATTGTCGGCCGAAATCTGTACTGACTGACGCACAATCGGCCGTTCTGTTGTCGGCCTACAAAAATTTTAATGCCTGCAGGACAGATTCTGTTCGGCCGAAAATGTGCTGTCGGCTGTTGGAAGCATCATACTAACAAGCCTACAATCGGCCGATCGGTCGGCGGCCGAATATTTGCGGCCAACAATCGGTATGTGTGTACGGGGCTTTACCTTCAACTATGTAGTGCAGGGGCCTGCCTGATTGCATACAAATTAAAAATGTTTAGATTTGACCTCCTATTATATGGTTTTGGTAAATCTAAAGGAAAAAATCTAAAGACAATTGTATGGTGTGTATGGCCCATTACTTGCAGGTTTTAAGCATCCATCCAAGTTGAACACCAGAGAAGAGTAAAATCTCTTGCTGAAAACCTCATGCTGACCTGCCACCGCAATTTTATTGCGACAGGTCGGCTCTATTACGCAAAATGAAGTACCTGTATGTCGTTTCCTATAATAGACAGTGGGGGCACGCGCGCCACCAAAGGTCAGAGGGGGAGCCAATCAGTGGGTCCCGTGTACGCAATGTCCGCCAGACACCCGTGATTGCTCCCCATAGAGACAGAACGGTGGTCTACCTATGTAAACAAGACAGACCGCCGTTCTGTCACAGATGAACACTGGGATCGACCGATTATCGGCAATGCCGATATATCGGGGGCCGATATGCATTTTCCCTGATATATCGGTATCGGCCCCTGAGGTTACCGATATTGCTGGTATTTTGGGAAAGTGCTGTACCGGAGTGATGCCTGCAGCTAGAAGCATCACCCTGGTACCGGCGTCCATAGCCGACGGTCGGCTGTCTTTTAATGACAACTGATGCGGCTAAGAAGCCACTCCGCTGTCATTACAAGGAGTGGGCGGGGATGTCCCCCCCCCCTCCCGCTGCCTTCCCCAGCTCGCCCGGGTCTCCAGGCCCACTGGGAGACCCGGCATCCTACCTGCCCGGCTGCCCAAGAGAAGACCCGATCAAAGCCGCATTCGGTCCTGATCGGGTCTCAATGTAAAAGCCTGGAAGTTATGTCATGACATCACTTCCGGGTACTCGGCGCTAAATTAAAAAAAATGCGAGCATTCAAAACAGCCAAACTTGGCATTTTGAATGCTTTTAAGTGCAGAGGAGGGGCTTGGGGTCTTTTAGACCCCCAGATCCCTCCACAACAGTACCTGTGAAAAAAATAAAAAATGTTTTAAATGTCCAAAAATATCGGCCAATACCGCTAACCGATGACCAAAATATCGGTATTGGTATCGGCACTAAAAAAACGATAAATCGGTCGATCACTAGTTCCTACATTTTATGAACACAGATCTTTGTGTTCATCTATTGAGTACATCCCCCACACAGTTAGAAAGCACTCCCTAAGAGCACACTTAATCCTTTGATCGCCCCCCCCCCCCCCGCCCGTTAACCCCTTCCCTGCCAGTGTCATTAGAACAGTTAACAGTGCATATGTTAATCACTGATTACTGTAATAATGTCACTGGTCCCCTCAAAAGTGTCAGTTAGGTGTCTGATCTGTCTGCCGCAATGTCACTGTTCTGCTAAAAACCGCTGATCACCACCATTATTAGTAATAAATGAATAAAACTGACATAAATCTATCCCCTAGTTTGTAGACGTGATAACTTTTGTGAAAACTAATCAATATACTTACTGGGATTTTTTTTTTTTAACCAAAAATATGTAGCAGAATACATATTGGCCCAAATTGATGAAAAAATTTAGATTTTTAAATTTTTTTTTTTGGATATGTTTTATGGCAGAAAGTATAAAATATTGTTTTTTTTTTTTATCCAGAATTGTTGCTCTTTTTTTGTTTATAGCGCAAAAAATAAGATTCGTAGAGGTGATCAAATACCACCAAAAGAAAGCTCTATTTGTGGGAAAAAAGGACCTCACTTTTTTGGGGTACAGGGTTGCATGACAACGCAATTGTGAGTTAAAATAACGCAGTGGCATATCGCAAAAAATGGCCTGGTCATTAAGGGGGTAAAACTATTTTGGTCCTTAAGTGGTTAAAGTACACTCACTGGCCACTTTATTAGGTACACCTGTTCAATTGCCTGGTAACATAAATGTCTAATCAGCCAATCACATGGCAGCAACTCAATGCATTTAGGCATCTAGACTTGGTGAAGACGACTTGCTGAAGTTCAAACCGAACATTAGAGTGGGAAAGAAAGGGGATTTAAGTGACTTTGAATGTAGCATGGTTGTTGGTGCCAGACGGGCTGGTCTGAGTATTTCAAAAACTACTGGGATTTTCACACACAACCATTTCTAATGTGTACAGAGAATGGTCCAAAGAAGAGAAAATATTCAGTGACTGGCAGTTTCGTGGACAAAATTGCCTTGTTGATGTCAGAGTTCATTGGAGAATAAGTAGACTGGTTTGAGATGATAGAAAGGAAACATTAACACAAAAAAACACTCGGTACAACCATGGTATGCCGAATACCATCTCTGAATGCACAACAGATTGAACCTTGAAGCAGATGGGCTACAGCAGAAAACGACTACACCCAGTGCCACTCCTGTCAGCTAAAAACAGGAAACTGAGGCTTCAATTTGCAAAGGCTTGCCAAAATTGGAAGCTCAAATTATCTCAAACTGGTTTCATGAACAGGACAATGAGTTCACTGTACTCCAATGGCCTCCAAAGTCACTTTTGGGACGTGGTGGAAGGGGAGATTCGCATCATGCTGACAAATTTTCAGCAACTGCGTGATGCTATCATGTCAATATAGACCAAAATCTCTGAGGAATGTTTCCAACACGTTGTTGAATCTATGCCATGAAGAATTAAGTCAGTTCTGAAGGCAAAAGGGGCTTCACCCGGTAGTAGCAAGGTGTACCTAATAAAGTAGCCGGTGAGTGTATATGTAAAGCAAAAACTTTTTTTTGTTTGTTTTGGAAAGAGCAGGGAGTGGTTAAAATTCCAGCCAGTTTATTGGGTGATGTGTGTCCAGTTGGGGGGATCCTTGTCCTGAAGATGCAAAGAGTGAAGGGAATTCCCCTGTTAGACAGTTGTCACCTTTCCTTACCTTCATCTTTTGTTCTGGTGACAACTGTTAACCATTAGAAGTCGTCATTTTAACAAGTTCTTTCTCACTCACGGCATGGGCATACTTACAATTACACACCAAAACAACTTTTTCTACTCCTGCAGGCTATGCAGAAACCACATGTGAGACTTTTTTTACTGAAAGCAAACACCTAAAAATATTTTTTAAGAGGCATGTGGACATGATGCAGGAGATGATCAGAGACTGCATAAATAATACAGGAGATGGTCAGAGACTGCAGAAATAATACAGGAGATGGTCAGAGACTGCAGAAATAATACAGGAGATGGTCAGAGACTGCAGAAATAATACAGGAGATGGTCAAAAACTACAGAAAAAATGCAGGAGATGGTTAGAGACTGCAGACATGATACAGGAAATAGTCAGAGACTGCAGACATGATGCAGGAGATGGTCAGAGACTGCAGACATGACACAGGAAATAGTCAGAGACTGCAGACATGATACAGGAGATGGTTAGAGACTGCAGACATGATACAGGAAATAGTCAGAGACTGCAGACATGATGCAGGAGATGGTCAGAGACTGCAGACATGACACAGGAAATAGTCAGAGACTGCAGACATGATACAGGAGATGGTTAGAGACTGCAGACATGATACAGGAAATAGTCAGAGACTGCAGACATGATGCAGGAGATGGTCAGAGACTGCAGACATGATGCAGGAGATGGTGAGAGGCTGCGGACATGATACAGAAGATGGTCAGAGACTGTGGACATGATGCAGGAGATGGTCAGAGGCTGCGGACATGATACAGGAGATGGTCAGAGACTGTGGACATGATGCAAGAGATGGTCTGAGACTGTGGACATGATACAGGAGATGGTCAGAGACTGCAGACATGATACAGGAGATGGTCAGAGACTGGGGACATGATACAGGAGATGGTCAGAGACTGCGGACATGATACAGGAGATGGTCAGAGACTGTAGACATGATAGAGGAGATGGTCAGAGACTGTGGACACGATGCAGGAGTTGGTCAGAGACTGTGGACATGATACAGGAGATGGTCAGAGACTGTAGACATGATAGAGGAGATGGTCAGAGACTGTAGACATGATAGAGGAGATGGTCAGAGACTGTGGACATGATGCAGGAGATGGTCAGAGACTGTGGACGTGTTGCAGGAGATGGTCAGAGACTGGGGACATGATACAGGAGATGGTCAGAGACTGTAGACATGATAGAGGAGATGGTCAGAGACTGCGGACATGATGCAGGAGATGGTCAGAGACTGTGGACATGATGCAGGAGATGGTCAGAGACTGTGGACATGATGCAGGAGATGGTCAGAGACTGTGGACATGATGCAGGAGATGGTCAGAGACTGTGGACATGATACAGGAGATGGTCAGAGACTGTGGACATGATACAGGAGATGGTCAGAGACTGTGGACATGATGCAGGAGATGGTCAGAGACTGTGGACATGATGCAGGAGATGGTCAGAGACTGTGGACATGATGCAGGAGATGGTCAGAGACTGTGGACATGATGCAGGAGATGGTCAGAGACTGTGGACATGATGCAGGAGATGGTCAGAGACTGTGGACATGATGCAGGAGATGGTGAGAGACTGTGGACATGATACAGGAGATGGTCAAAGACTGTGGACATGATACAGGAGATGGTCAGAGACTGTGGACATGATGCAGGAGATGGTCAGAGACTGTGGACATGATGCAGGAGATGGTCAGAGACTGTGGACATGATGCAGGAGATGGTCAGAGACTGTGGACATGATACAGGAGATGGTCAGAGACTGTGGACATGATGCAGGAGATGGTTGGAGACTGTGGACATGATACAGGAGATGGTCAGAGACTGTGGACATGATACAGGAGATGGTCAGAGACTGTAGACATGATACAAGAGATGGTCAGAGACTGTGGACATGATGCAGGAGATGGTCAGAGACTGTGGACATGATGCAGGAGATGGTCAGAGACTGTGGACATGATACAGGAGATGGTCAGAGACTGTGGACATGATTCGGGAGATGGTCAGAGACTGTGGACATGATGCAGGAGATGGTTGGAGACTGTGGACATGATACAGGAGATGGTCAGAGACTGTGGACATGATACAGGAGATGGTCAGAGACTGTAGACATGATGCAGGAGATGGTTAGAGACTGTGGACATGATGCAGGAGATGGTCAGAGACTGTGGACATGATACAGGAGATGGTTGGAGACTGTAGACATGATGCAGGAGATGGTTAGAGACTGTGGACATGATGCAGGAGATGGTCAGAGACTGTGGACATGATACAGGAGATGGTCAGAGACTGTGGACATGATACAGGAGATGGTCAGAGACTGTGGACATGATGCAGGAGATGGTCAGAGACTGTGGACATGATACAGGAGATGGTCAGAGACTGAGGACATGATACAGGAGATGGTTAGAGACTGTGGACATGATGCAGGAGATGGTCAGAGACTGTGGACATGATACAGGAGAGGGTTGGAGACTGTGCACATGATACAGGAGATGGTCAGAGACTATGAACATGATACAGGAGATGGTCAGAGACTATGAACATGATACAGGAGATGGTTGGAGACTGTGGACATCATACAGGAGATGGTTGGAGACTGTGGACATGATACAGGAGATTTCATTGTTTTGCCACACGGTTTTAGAAAAGGCATAAAGAAAATAAAAATGTATTTTTTTACATGATAGAAACTAATAAGATATTTCTAATACACAGCAAGGGCATTCTTAGAATTACACCTTAAAACACATTCTGCTAGTTATCTAATTATTTTGTGTAATTATTTTGTAATGCTATTATTGTGCATGACATTAGTACTATGTAGGGTTAGTTGTGATGATCTGTTTGTCCGCTGCAACTATCTGGGCATTGGAGGTTAATTAGTGGATGTAGCAGAGGAAGAGAGCATATATTGGGAGTGGTATCCCCTTACCATCCTTCCTTGGTAAAGATTGGTGGTATCCAAAGGAAATGTGTCAGATTAGGCTGGAGGTGACGTCACCAATACAGGGGAATCGTATAGTGCGCGGTCACCGGTTTAGCGCTTCTTACTATATCAGGCACAGGCTGGATGTCAGTGGCCGGGACCCAGCCGATTTGTGTTAAAGTGGATCGTGCTCTCCTTTTCCATGCTTTGTGCCTACTGTACCTGTCATGGGAGACACACATGTCTTCACTGCAGTGGAAACATTGAAGTAATACAGCCACATATCAGAAGCTACTTGCAGCAGCCACTATAGTGAGGGTCTTGTTATAAGTGATAACAACGTTATTCATTTCTCTCTCTCAATTAACCTTTGCACTTAGGATCTGTGTGTGAGCGCTGAACGATTTGTTTTTAACATTCTACTAACATGCTACTCCTTCCGAGTATGGAGATACCACATGTGAGATTTTTTCGCAGCCTGGATGCAAAAAGGGGCACAAAATCCAAGCAGCACATAGCTATCACTTTTTGGAGGCCCTGGAGCACTAGTACTAAGACAGTAGAGTATCCACATTTTGGAAAGCAAACACCTAAAAGAATTTTTAGGAGGCATGGTGAGTCATTTGAATACTTCATTTCTTGACACACATTTGTGATAAATGAAGTAAGAAAATTAAAATGTATTTTTTGAACAAAGTTGTCAATGTATTAAAATATTTCTCATACACATCAAGAACATACATCAAATTACACCTCTAAACACATTGTAATGCTTCTCCTGAGTATTGGGGTACCACATGTGGTAGACATGTTCAATGTTTGGACTGATTATGTAACGGACATTATGTTCAGAGAATATAGCTTAGTGTAGCATTACCTATAACAGTCCCTGTTCCTCTAGGCCAAGCAAACATAGTTTACTGATACATGGCTGTCCCCAGGAATACTATATTCACTGGCCAGGAAGTACAAGAGGCTCAACAAAGGGTGAACAAGAATTCCTGTGGTTCCTGGAGTGCAGCTGTCTGCTGGGGATGACTGGGACTGAGGTCTTGCAGGAAAGTAGTCAGTGAGACATGCAGATGGGTCTGTTCAGTGTCAGACAGAAATGTGGTAAACAAACAGACCAGGGTCAGTGGGTGAGTGCAGGCAGCAAGCAGAGGTAATATTGCACTGGTGTGGTGGGGATTGTGGCGATCAGGAATACTGTTGCTTTCTGTACTGGCTCTGGGGAAAATGTACTGGTGTGGCAGTGATCAGGGACACTGTTTATGGCTGTACTGACTCTGGTGAATCTGGCACTGGTGGGGCTAGTGATCAGGACAATTTTTGCTGGCTCCACTGTGACTGGTGTGGCGGTGATCAGAAAGACTGTTGCTGGCTTACACTGGCTTGGTGACACTGGGACTTGTGTGACAGGGATCAGGAACACTGTTATTGGCTGCACTGGTCTGGTGACACCGGAACTGGTGTCGGGGGCATTCAGGAACACTGTTGCTGGCTCACATTGGTGTGGTGACACTGCAACTTGTTTGGCAGCAATCAGGAACACTGTTGCTGATTGTGCTAGTCTGGGTCACTGGAACAGGTGTGGTGGTGACTAGGAACACTGTTGTTGGCTGCACTAGTCTAAGTCACTGGCACTGGTGTGGCAGCAACCAGGAACACTAGTACTGGCTAACACTAGTCTGGTAACACTGGGACTTGTGTGACAGTGATCAAGAACACTGTTATTGGCTGCACTGGTCTGGTGACACCGGAACTGGTGTGGGGGCATTCAGGAACACTGTTGCTGGCTCACAATTGTGTGGTGACACTGCAACTTGTTTAGCAGCAATTGGGAACACTGTTGCTGGCAAACATTTGTGTGGTGACACTGCAACTTGTTTAGCAGCAATCAGGAACACTGTTGCTGATTGTGCTAGTCTGGGTCACTGGTAGTAGTGTGGCAGTGATCAGTAACACTTTTTCTGACTTACACTGGTCTGGTGACACTGGGACTCCTGTGGCGATGGTCAGGAATACTGTTGCTGCCATCTAATTTTTTGACTATCTATTACATTTGTTGAGGCCGTGGATTGTCAGGACAGTAGAAAAACCCACATTTTGTAAAGCAAACACCCCAAGGTATTTTCTAAGAAGCATAATGAGTCTTTTAAAGATTGCTTTTTTATTACCTCATGTTTTTAGAAAATGTGGAAAGAAAATTAATATGTATTACACAAAGTTGTCATCTAAATAAGATATTTCCCACACACAGTATGGGTATACTAAGAAGTACACCCCAAAACACATTCTGCTACTCCTTATGAGTATACCTAGTGCCGGATTTATAAGGGGGTAAAAGGGGCAATTTCCCTGAGCCTCTCTGCCAGAGGTGACCCCAGATTTTTGTTATAAAAAAAATGAAACCCATTTTCCCTTAAAACTTCAGTACTGTTTTCTTTGAGGAAATTCTCCAGTTTGCAGCCTTTGCAAAGCTCCAATCATGTCTCATTCCATCTCATCCATCTCAACATGTAGTTTTATCCCACGATGAAGGACTTTCTGATACCTTTCCAGATGTTATTGTAGCTCTAAGAATTTATGTGTGCATGACGGTCACTAGTTGTTCGGGAGAAAGGTCGTTCAGCAAATTGACATTGATAAAGAATTTTCTGAGAACCATAATGACCCAAGAAAGACTAAGTGCTCTGTACCCAGTGGCGTAGCATGGGGGGTGCAGGGGGGGGCGCCCGCACCGGGCGCAACATCTGGGGGGGCGCATCCTGCAGTGTCACTCTGTCTGACATTATACACAGTATCACACACTGTCTGCAGTTGCTGCCATCTTAATGCTGGGAGATGTCCAGCGGGCGCCCTATGGATGAAAATGGCGGGGCGGGGCAGGTTGGAGCTGGACTGTGCCTCACCTGTCCATTGGCGTTGGGTGGGGTGGCGCATGTGGAAATGTTGCAAGCCACGCCCCGCCTGTGCCGCCTCTCCTTACAATCGGCCGCATGTTCAGAAGAGCTCAGTCAGCTCAGCGAGTAAGTCAGCAGCCTGGCACTGTCACAGAGTCAGTAATCATTCATCTATCTTTCCCTGTTATCGTGACACTCAGCCAGCCGTTGTTTCTGGACTGACACACCAGGCATGGAGGGGGGGGGGGAGCAGCCCGGACTGGAGTGGACATTGCATCTTGTGAATCACAAAAATCAACCAACATTGTATCCGAAACAGTACAGTGCGTTGCCCTTCCATGTGTTCTTTGCTATGAAGGCCAGTTATAGGTGGGGGCAGAGGCCATTTTCTGTTAATGTATACTGGTGACTGGACATACTGGATGCCTTTGCTGTAATACCATTGGCTGGGCTTCCATTATGCCCCCAAGTACCTTTAGGAGGCATGGGCCCCCTCCAGGCTCACCTGCCCCCTATCTATCCATTAGCTTGCATGTGCTTCCACTGTGAAGACTCTCATAAATTTACTAGAGTTAGGACTGCAGGTAATACAGGGTGCCGTGGAGTGGCCCTGCAGCTTACACATGCGTTTGCAAATGTGTGCTAACTAAACCCCTGGTTTGACGCGAACTGTTAGACAGGTTAATTTGGTTGGTAAGCAAACTGGTTAGAAAATTGAACTGGGAATTTTTATTTTTGTTTGTCTCTACTGTAATGCTCACCTGAGTATGAGTGATCAGGGAATATAGCTCAGTGTAGCTTCACCTACAGCAGACCCTGTTCCTAAAAACCAAGCACCTCTAGACTACTGGTATGTTGTTGCCCCTAGCAATTTTACACAATTCTATTTCTATTCGGTTGTCCACAGTGAATGGCTGGAACTAGTGTCCCACAGGAGCGCAATCAGTGGGATATACAGAGAGATCAGTAAAGGTTGCAGGTAGGAGTCACAATTGTCAAACTGGCCAGGATCAGTACAGACAGCAGGCAGAGACATGGTAAGCAAACAGGCTAAGGGGGTGCTGCGTCTGGGGGCCCCCACCCGCAAACTATCATAACCACAAAGCCAGGATTGTGTGGTAGGGACCCTTGTTCTCATCAACATGGGGAAAAGATGCCTTGCCAGGATTTGTCAGCCTCACCTTCTTCTGAATTCCTAATGCTGGTTCTTGCCTAGGGTAAAACAGGTGCTCATAAGCAAGGTAGCTGTCTCCTTGCTAGCTGCAGTGTTAAGAGGAGCCCTGTCTGATATTGCAGCTAGTGTTACAAGGCGGAAGATGGGACAAAGTGCTACGTGTACTTGTCCCATAGGGATCTAAATATTGTAAAAAAAATAAAGATACTTCTTTAAGTAATATGTTCCATGTAACTACAAGCATCACATTCTAGGAACTTTGCCTGAAAAATACAATTCAAAACATTTGAAATGTCAAAATGCTCCTTGAATGGTAGGAACCTTGCTCATAACATAAATATTCTGAAATAAATATGTTTTTGTTGTTCAACATAGTTACTTGTAGTCATCACATAAATGCACAGCAGTAACATGTAGTCATGGCTATAAACATCATTTTGTCATGGTCAGATGATCACAGCACAGGACTTTGTGTTTTTAAAGTAATAAATCAGGGGCAGTGTCTTAACACTAACATAAGTTGCTTTTGATACTCCAAATAAGAGTCCTCATTGTTTTGCAGTTTTGCAACACAGAAGTTCTTTATTAATGAGATCCTGGCTGATTCAACTGTCATTACTATTTTTAGCTTGTTATTTGAAATTCAGCTATTTTCAGAACGTAGCATGATGAAGCACTGGCATACAAATATGAAATATCCAGGGTTGCTGGCCAGAAATGTATTGCAGAGCATTCAGTTTAGAAAAAAAAAAAAAACAGTGGAGTCAAAATTATTATCTGTAATAATATCTTTTAGCCACTCAAAATACAATCCAGGGGGTAATAAGAAGACGCACCCTCTCAAGCAGAACCCTCTCGAGTTTTGAAGGAACAGAGGTCTGCTATTCTAGAGGACATGAACAGCACCAACAATTCTGAATTTATCCTTAATGCCATTACGTATTTCTTTCAAACTTTTGTGTAAAAACAGGCATTTTTTATTTACATACAGTATGGAGCAATACATGTTCAAGCTTTGGAGGACCTAAATTATGAGGAGCGTTTACAAGTGCTTGATTTATTGTCCCTAGAGAAGAGACACCTGAGAGGGGACATGATAGCGATTTACAAATACCTCAATGGTGATCTCAGCATTGAAAAAAAACTATTCAATCGCAAGGAATGTAAGAGGACACAAGGCCATACAATGCGAATAAAGGAGAAGCAATTTAACCTCAGGCTACGCAAGGGTTTTTTTTACAGTGAGGTCAATAAGATTGTGGAACTCTCTTCCACAAATGGTGGTAACTGCGGGCTGTATGGCTACTTTTAAAAGACTCGTGGACATACATCTCCAAGATCAAAACATTCAGGGGTATGGGAAATTAATCCGTCCACACACATGCGGATGGGATGCGGAAAAGTAAGGTTTCCAACATGGCACTTAGCAAACAGAAACCTTCTGGATAAATGATAACAGTAAAAGGGAGCTAGCTACACCCTACAACTGGACTGGAGGTGATCCCTCCTGGAGCTGTAAGTCACCAAATTATCCTTTCTAGCCTAAAGCTTTGATCTTGGCAAACTTCCTGACTGAAGAGATAGCCCTTAGCATACATGTCTTTATAGCTCAGTCTTTACCCAAGCTGGACAGAAAAGAGATCTCATCTGGAGCTGCCAGGAAGTCCAGAGCAAGTAGTAAATCCCACATAGAGAGTCTTGGCTTTCCTTCAAGTCTCAGATGCAGCCCCCTACCCATCAAAGTATTGGATTAGTAAGGGGTTAGTCTACCTATGAGATATCAAATGTGACAGGGATTGCAGAGATCTGCCCTCTAAGAGAGCTTTAGGATCAGTTGAAGTCCAGAATGCTTCTGACCAGAGGACTGAAGCACAAGAAAATAAAACAGTCCATAATGAACAAGCTTTATTCAAATCCTTTTGTAGGATTAATAGATATTAGCTTAGAGCAGACATGGGAGTAAGTCACACATGTGCAAGTCACAATCAAGTCTCAAGTTTTAACCTTCAAGTCTCAAGCGAGTCCCAAGTTACTGTGGCGAAAAGCAAGCAAGTCACTAAAAACATGTTAAGTATTTCCATTGTTAAACAGCCAGTGTCCTAAAAATAAGAACACACCGAGGTGTTTTAAGTGACTGTGGTGTCAGAAACATAACAGGCACATTAATTTTGCTTTAACACATCTTGAGAAAATGCAAATATTTAATAACTTAAAAAAGTAAAGTCATTTCGAGTCATATGTCTCAAGTCAAAATCAAGTCTCAAGTCATGAATACCAAGTCTAAGTCAAGTCGAGTCTTTTATTAATTTTAGTCAAGCAAGTCTCAAGTCCTCAAACTGGTGACTTAAGACTGACTTAAGTCAAGTCGTGACTCAAGTCCCCCACCTCTGGCTTAGAGAAACAACAGCCAAGCCTGATCAACCTCTTCCTGCCAGGATGAGAAACTGGAAGAGATGAACAAGGGTGGAGTATTGCACACTGCGACAGACGATCTCATCCGAGAGAAGAGACTTCAATCTGATAACCCAGTATCAAAGGCAGGAACCAAGACCTGTTTGGCCAATGGGGAATTATTGTAATAATTGCCACAGTCTTTTAGCAAAAGACCCCAAAAAACTGTAGTTAGATCGGACTGGAGGGAAAGTATATGGCTTGTGAGACCTTTCCTGATTTGTCACAGTATCCACACCCAGGGATGGGCCCAGGCCCCTAGGGAAAATATTTCCAGCTTGTAACAGTATGAGATACTAGCAGATCTTACTCTGAAAACTTGTCCAGAGATTAAATCCATTTGGAGGAACTTGGATGTAGGAACCACGTATTGCCCAGTTGAGCCACAGAATATGGATTCTTTCCAGAAGTTCTAAATGTAGACTCAAATGAGATGATAGAGCAATTCTGCTCAACTCAGATCACACTCCTCTCCACCTCTTCTCAGGTGAAAAGAGGAAAGCCAGGATTACCCAGCGTCCTACTACCAGTATTCTCTAGTGGCAAAAACGATGTATCCCGAACCATGATGGATTAAGCTCTCAGATACACAAGGATTTGTGTAGGAGTCACATAACCCTTTTTGGAAAATTAGCCAGCCAATCTCTTGTAGGGTTCTGAGAATTCCCTCTGTATTCTTGACAGGGATCCCTGTCCAGAGGAGGAGTGGATCGAGAATCCAACCAGCAGACATGTATGCTGTATAATGTCTTCTTGACCCATGTATAAACAGAGGTATGTTAGAGAAGACAGCTCTGGGAGTTGGAAACAGGCACCCCTCTGATTAACAATAGTACTCCAGTTAAAATCACATCTGCTGGAATTGTAATTGCCATCCCTAGAGATTGTTGGCTAGCAGAACAGAACTAGGCTAGGATAAAGTTGGCTAGCAGAACTTAACTATTGTTGCTGGTGCAAAGGATTCCTCCTGGCACAGTCAGGGGCTTGAAGGTGACTGATTGTCCAACGTGGCCTGAAATGCTTGTCCTGAGGGTCCAACCATCCAAGACTAAAGCTGTATCTACCTATCAGAAGGGGAGCAGCCAAAAGATATGTATGGCTGGCACAATCTGAAAAAGACCAGTAAGCAACCTCTGCCCCAGAAGTGGAACTCTTTGCTGACTAATTTGTTGAGGACTCTCCTTCTCTGTTCAATTCTTTCTGGACCCCAAGTCGGAACTGCAGGAGAAAACCTCTTGAACTGCAGTCTTCTTTCATTCAGCAGACATTTATTCTGAGGCAGAATGCAAGACTAAATGCAGCTCTTAGTTACCAAACAAACTGTTTAGACTCTCGCAATGCAGACAAGATTGTCCAATTTGTGAGAATTATTCTTTAGGATAGAATTATTATTCTTCGTCCCAACTTCCATTGCATTTGAAGAGAGGCAAGGGTTAAGGCAGGTTCCCAGGCTGCAACTGCAGACAGATATACACCGTAAGGACAAGTCCAACACATAAAGTTACCACCAGAAGACGCTACCCCCCCCCCCCCCCCCAGGAAGCACTCCATCATCATGATTGAATATACCCCTGAAGGACGCAGCATCCTCGAATGACAAACCCTATGTATACGGCTAAGCTCATGAAGGCCACGTCAACCAGACAGGTGACTCATTATGCTGGAAAGCCTCTCCTTCATAAGTGCCTAATCTCTCTAATCAGGTAGAAGTATCTTGATTGGGGTTTTAACTGAGAAATCTAGCACTGTAAGGTGCTAACCACTAAACATTCTGCTGCTCTGTTCTTCTGTTCAATTCGCACCCCTCTTCAAGAATTAGATTCTAGCTTAAAAACCATAAGGAAAAAAGGCAATGCACACTTTTGGAAGTGTTAAAATCCTTTGCAGGTACCTCTGCCATTTTAGGCAACCTAACAGCCTTAACCGCTTGCCGACCGCCGCACGAACATATACGGCGGCGGTCAGCCCCTCACAGGCAGAGTGACGTATCGGTACGTCACTAGCCTGGGAGGGTCTGGGGAGCGAGCGCGCGCCGCCGGCGGTCACGGGCCCCCCCGCGTGGTGACCGGCGGACCGGATGTCCGCTGGTCACTCGGCGATCGGCGGGGGAGAGGGAGAAAGGCAGGCAGCTTGTGCAAACAAGCTGCCTGTCAGTTCTCCCTGTGTAGAAACACTTATCATAAGGTTCTACTATGTAGAACCGTTGATCAGTGTAACTACACCTCAAGCCACAGCCAGTCACAGTTAGAATCACGCCCCTAGGGACACACACAGCCCCTCCCTCTCAAACAAAGTTAACCCCTTCACTGCCAGTGTATTTTTACAGTAACAGTGCATATATATAGCACTGATTACTGTAGAAATGTCACTGGTAACCCCAAAAGTGTCAAAAATGTCAGTCAAGGGTCCGATCTGTCCGCCGCAATGTTGCAGTACCGCAAAAAAAAAATCGCAGATCGCCGCCATTACGCGTTAAAAAAAAAAAACAGCAAAAATGACAAAAATCTTTCCCTTTGTTAGTAAACGCGATAACTTTTGCGCAAACCAATCAAAATACGCTTTTTGCAATTTTTTTTTACCAAACATATGTAGCATAAAACAAATTGGCTGAAAATTTTTAAAAATTTTGATTTTTACTTTTTTTTTGGGGGGAATTTCATATAAAAAAATGTGAAAAATATTGTTATTTTTGCAAAATTGACGCTCTTTTTTTGTTTATAGCGCGTGATCAAAAAATCGCACAGGTGATCAAATACCGCCAAAAGAAAGCTCTGTTTGTGGGAAAAAAAGGACGTCAAATTCGTTTAGGTACAGCGTCGCACGACCGCGCAATTGTCCGTTAAAGTCACGCAGTGCCGAATCGCAAAATACCCCCTGGTCAGGAAGGGGGTAAAATCTTCCAGGGCTTAAGTGGTTAAAAAGGGAGGTACAAAAACCTGCTTAAAGATCATCCTCATCCGCTTCTTCCTTTTAGGACATATTTGAAGAGGATAGAATTGGCCAGTTGACTGGACCTGCAAGGAAAAAGCTTGACAATGTCAAAGTAGGAAACACTTACATAGGGAGAGTTGTAACAGACTCCTTTAGAGTGTATTGACTACACATGGCAACCTATTGGTCACTGTCATCTTCCTCCTTGGATGCCTGAGCAAAGCAGGAAATTCATGCAGGGTTTTTCCAGCCAAGCCATCAGCAGCAAAGTCCCAGTTTACAATGTGCATAATACTTCTGGATCTGGAAAGACTTAGAAGCTAGTGTCCATTAGTCAGCTTTCCATACACCAGCTTTAAGAGTCTAGCAGAAAGTCTGGCAGCCCAGGAAAAGTACCAGTAAGGAAGACACTGCCTCCCTCCAGCTATAACCTGCATCAAGCAGTAGCAGCATAGAGGGATTAAGCTGCGGTTGCACAAGGACCTGTTGTAGAAATAAATAAATCCCTGTAAGGAAGAACTCCACATTGTTAAGAAAAAAGAAATAATATAACATGTACCATTGCTACTTAAAGTGGAACTTCACTCTCCCAATCAACATTGATTATTTTTAACCCTCATGCTGCTAGCATTAGTAAATAGATAGGAAGGTATACTATATTTACTTGTATGTGTATAAAAATAATCAGCACAACCAAAACAAAAATATACTCTTAACAATAAGTGCTAAAACACTAAAAAAACGATATGACCTCATGAAACAATACTTTAATAAAACATAAAAGTGTAGTGCTGTCAGTAAAGCCCCGTACACACGTACCGAATGTCGGCCGAACGATCGGCCGTCTTTTGTCCGGTGCTGTCCTGTCGGCTGAAAAGTGCTAAAGACTGCACACGAATTTTGTCGGCCAACAACAGCCGACTGCAGAAGGGATGTCATGTGATGGTTAACTTTCCGTGTCTTTTTTCTTTTCTGAGCATGCCCAGTCTTGCTAATCGGCTGTTTGTCGGCCGAATTCTGTACTGACTGGCGAACAATCAGCCGTTCTGGTGTTGGCCAACAAAAATTTTAATGCCTGCACAACAGATTCTGTTCGGCCGAAAAGTCGGAGTCGGTTGTCGGAAGCATCATACTAACAAGCCGACAATCGGCCGATCGTTCGGCCGAATATTTACGGCCGACAATCGCTACGTGTGTACGGGGCTTTAGTAAAAAACCTGTACATAGCAAAAACCAATTGATTTTAAATCATATGTGTAATAATCAAACAATATAAATATCAAAGTCCCATTCAAGCGAATCCACCCTAGTGCAACTGTAGTGCTGTAAATAACTTCTATCCATATGTGTTTGGTGCCCACCACCTTCTGTCAAAATTCCTGCTCACCTTCAATAAATAACCCCACCACAGAGTCAAACAAGCCTTAATTTTGTCCTCCACTAAAGATGGTATTGGATAATACTGGAACGTATTCTCTGGTGGCACCCCTGAATCCTTAAACCTCCATCTCTAGTTCTCGTTAAATAGATCATAATACAGAAATGGAGAAACCCTAATGCTCTCTGTACCAAAATGTATTTATTGATAAAAATGGGATAAAAACACTCACAAAGGTATAAATACAATACACATATCATCAGCTCACCACACTGATACAGATTTGGTGAAATGGCATCAAGAACACGACTCCTCTCACCCGTGTTTCTCAGTTATGTATACCTAACCTAGGGGGAGGAAGTAAATGCTACATGAATATTGTGCCCTTATGCCCTGTACACACTATCAGATTATCTGAAGACTTTTGTCTGCAGACTTACCAAAACCATATAATATGAGGTCAAACCTAAACACTTTCAATTTGTATGCAATCCGGCAGGCCCTTGCACTACATAGAAAAGGTAAGTCTGCAGACAAAAGTCTTCAGATAATCTGATAGTGTGTACAGGGCATTACTCAAGATGTCCACAGCATGGATGGATGGGGGAGTTTGCTTTGAATAATAAAAATGAATTAAGTAGCGTTTTTAGTTTGTAGTGCTCAAATGCAGTGAAGATCCGCTTTAAGCCATTAATTAATTTATTAAAAAGCCTTCCCAATTCAAACTGCAGCTACTGAAGTTTCCTAAGCTGTTTAAAGAGACAATAAAACAGTACTTTGATTGCTAGGTATGAAAAAAACCTTAAGGGTTTAACTACGTCTAAAGGAATACTGACACTGCAGACTTCTTACCTCACAGCACCACTAAATTTTCATTAAAAAGAACCTCCAACACATAAAGAAAAACCTTGCTTAACCACTTTACCAGCGGAGGATTTTGCTGTCTTACGTCCAGGCCACTTTTTGCGTTTCGGCACTGTGCGACTTTAACTGACAATTGCGCGGTCATGCAACGCCGTACCCAAATGAAATTGACGTCCTTTTTTTCCCACAAACAGAGCTTTCTTTTGGTGGTATTTGATCACCTGTGGAATTTTTACTTTTTGCGCTATAAACAAAAAAAGAGCGAAAATTTTGAAAAAATAACAATATTTTTCACATTTTTTTATATGAAATTCCACCAAAAAAATGTAAAAAATCAAAATTTTTTATCATTTTTGGCCAATTTGTTTTCTGCTACATATTTTTGGTAAAAAAAATTGTAATAAGCGTATTTTTATTGGTTTGCGCAAAAGTTATTGCGTTTACTAACTAAGGGAAAGATTTCTGTCATTTTTGGTGTTTTTTTTTAACGAGTAATGTCGGCGATCTGCGATTTTTTTTGCGGGACTGCGACATTGCGGCGGACAGATCGGACCCTTGAATGACATTTTTGACACTTTTGGGGGTACCAGTGACATTACTACAGTAATCAGTGCTATAAATATGCACTGTTACTGTAAAAATGACACTGGCAGGGAAGGGGTTAATTTTATTGGAGAGGGAGGGGTTAATGTATGCCTGGTGCTTACTGACATGTGTGGGGGGAGGTGACTGAGTGACACAGGGACAGATCTAAGGTTCAGCTATGCTGAACCCTGCAATCTGTCACTGCCTGTCACTTAGGAGATCCGTCCGCTTTGTTTACACAAGCGGGCGGATCTTCACACTCGATTCCCCAACAATCGGGGAAGAGCAGCGGCTCCTCCTCTGGCCTGACTCCCGCTGGATGATAACGAGCCACATTGCCGCAGTAGCAGCAATGTGAGCGGGGTTAAAGCGGTTAAACAGTTATTTTGGTTATACGTATATTTTTTTTTAACACAAGTTGAGTTATTCCCTAACAGCCCACATGGCATCTGGTCCCTTCTGCTGACCTCAAGCCAAACATACTCACATATCCTGGACCCCTTCCACATGGCATTTGATGCATCCGCAGGACGACTCAGATACCAAAGGCAAAAACAGCAGGGCACATCATCACGCTGGGCACACGTCAGAGGTCCCCCACTGTTAGCAGGGCATTCTACTGCCATTGGCAGGGTCCTCTGTAAGCAGGATCAACTGTTGCAGCAACCATGCTGGGCAGACTTAATGGTCACCTGCTGTTAGCAGGGCATCTGACCTGGTGCAAACACCTGCCATTGGCAGGGCCTCCATTTTGCAAGTATCGACCTTCTGCGCACTTGTTCCATAACACCACCCTGCTGTTAGCTCGGGGCTCAGTGACCACCAAAGCCATCCCGGAAGACTTCTGGACAACACAGGATGCTCCTAAAATCCACACAATGGATACTTCCAAAAGGTAGGAAAAATTTCATACAACATGGTCCTATGACCATGAGTGAGGAGGATAAAAAAGGAACACGACCTGTGGCTCAGCCTGAAAATTTATGGGAGTGGAGTCCTATGGGGTAGGAGCGAGGGCTGGGCTACTCAAACGTATGCTGCCATGGAGCCTGTCATTTAAACCCCACCTTTACTTCCAACTTCACCATAATTTAATAGACCACAGTCCTGCCTTTTACTACAAATCGCAATGCTGTAAGGAAAAGTGCTTTGTATGAATGTTACCACTCCTAAAATTAAAATTTAATTAATTGGGATTTTACAAATAAAAAGTATTGGTTACATAACTATTTATCCCTTTGATTTGAGGAGGGAGGGAGGGGGGCGCTCATTCATCCCCCCCCTTTTCTGACCTGCCAGGCTGCATACTTGGATAAGGGTCTGGTATGAATTTAGGTGGGGACCCCACGCCATTTTTTTTAAAAATTTGGTGTGGGGTTCCCTTAAAATCCATACCAGACCTAAAGGGCCTGGTAAAGATTGGGGGGACCCCCACATCGTTTATTTTGTATTGTATTGCCGGCAAGGTATGCATGGTACGGATGCGCCATTTTACAGGCAGACTAAGACCGCTCCCCCCCACCCCAGGCACTATATTTAACCACTTCCCGCCCGCCCTATAGGCGATTGACGGCGGGAAAGTGGTTGCATTTGACACCGCATCTCCGATCTAGGTAAAGAGCCTACTAACGTAGGCTCTTTACCACGTGACCAGCCGTGTCCAATCACGGCTGGTCCCATAGTACACAGGAAGAGCCGTTGATCGGCTTTCCTCAGTACGTGCCTGACAGGTACGAGTAAAGGAAAGCCGATCTGCGGCTCTCCTGACAGGGGGGTCTGCACTGGTAATCAGATCATTGATTACCAGTGCAGACCCTCGGGGGGTGCCACTAGAACCACCAGGGATGCCCACCCATGACCCCAGGGATGCCCACCCATGACCCCAGGGATGCCCACTATGGCCACCAGGGATGGCAATCAGGGCTCAGGGAGCCCGCCAGTGCCCTCCCCATCAGTGCTGCCCGCCAGTGCCCTCCCCATCAGTGCTGCCCACCAGTGCCCATCATTGCAATCTATCAGTGCAGCCCACCAGTGCCCATTATTGCCCATCAGTGCCGCCTATCAGTGCCCATTAGTGCCCATCAGTGCCCACCAGTGCTGTCTATCAGTGCCCATTAGTGCCCATCAGTGCTGCCTATAAGTGCCCACCAATGCTGCATTTCAGTGCTACCTATCAGTGCCACATATCAGTGCCCATCAGTGCCGCATATCAGTGCCACCCTATCAGTGCCTCCTCATCAGTGCCTGTCAGTGCAGCCTCATCAGTGCAGGAAAAAACGTATTTATTTACTTATTTATTTACGCTGCTGTCTCAGTCTCCGGCCTCTGTCACCAGCCACGCTAGGTATTGGTGGTGGATGACTCTGGTCTCTGCAAAACATCGATGGGACCTCCAGGAAGGGTCTTTTACTGAAGATGAAACACTGCAACTTATACACTTCAGGCCCAGGAGTTTTGGCCTAACATGCAGCATCAGCCCACAGCGCTGGCTCCCTGCTTGTCTCACGGTGTCGTCCCAAGAGAGTGAGCCTGGCTCCTCCCTTCCTTTATAAAGCTTCCCCCAGAAGGCTATGCGGTGAGGCAATGCACCCTGGTACTCCAAGTGAATTTTGGATGATGTAGTTTAATAAATCCCCTGACAGGAAATCACAGAACAGCTGCAATGTGGCATTTTGGCCACTAGATGGGGCTGAGTTCCTAAAAAAGGTCATATAGTCTTCTTTATGCATATTGTATAAGAGGAAACCCCGCTACACACTCCCCCACTTGAGAAACTTTGGTCCCCAAAGAGGACAATAGCATGTACTCCGGCACAAATGTTGGCAGTACACAAAAGAAAACATTAACATGTGCATAACAGGGAATCATCTTCCTTTTCATAAGCAGATTTTAAACTCAACAACTGCATATTACAACACAGATTCGACACAGGAACCTCCCACCAATTGTCGGGGGAGGGAAGGTGATTCTGTTCATAGACCCAGACACTTGAGTGGCTTGTACGGATGTGCCTGGGGGTAAGCTAGGGTTGTCCTCCAACAAATCTGCGGTGGAAGAACTAGGCTGATCAAGAGTTCGTTTGGAAGTAAGGATAGCTTCTTCCGAGCATTCACCCAATTGGTCATAAGTCAGTCTTTTGGGTGGGTGAATAACTCTTCTTTCCCTCTGTTCTTTGGGAGGCACGATCTCAAAGGTACTAGGACCAGCCGCTTCTGGGGATTCTTCAAGGGCCTCTTCCTCATGTTCCAACACACAGGATTCTGAGGTTTCAAGAACGGTTAGTTCTTCTTCAGAGGAAGGTGCAACCTCCTCCTCAGGATCTTCATCATCAGCTACTTCTTCTGAAAGCATGTGGAAAGGTATGAATTCTGGGGCTTCTGCCCGAAGGGTTCCTCTTTCAGCCAATTTGGATGAAGACAGGGAGGCAGGTGTGGGTTCTGGTAACTGAGATGACCACATCCAGTCAGGTACCTCCTCTTCATCTTCCAGATCTTCAGATGGAGAATCTCCCTCCCTCACATCTGGGAGTGTCGACTGAGATCTGGTGACTGGTCTGGACATGCGAGAGGTCGAAGGGGACTCCGGCGAATCTACGACAGGAGGCATGCGAACTGCTTCAGAGAGAGGTAGTAGATGGTTCCTATGCCAAGTCTTTAGTGGACCCACACTTCCTTCGGGCCAAATTTGATACACAGGAAGGTTTGGTAGTTGCTTGCAGATAACATAAGGTTGGGACTTCCAACGGTCTGCCAACATGTCTTTTCCAGGGACACCCAAGTTCCTCAACAATACCCTGTCCCCGGGCTGCAAGTCTTGGATCCGAACTTTTAAGTCAAAATTCCTTTTATTCCTCAGCCCACGTTTATCAGATGTTGCCTGAGCTTTATCATAGGCCGATTTTAGACTCTTCCTCAATCGGTCCACATATCCCTTGTGCGATGCTGAAGAGGTGTGATCGGGCGAGATGCCAAAGGCCAAGTCCACTGGCAACCGAGCCTCTCGTCCAAACATTAAACAATATGGGGAATATACAGTAGCATCACTGACAGTACTGTTGTAGGCATGCACAATGGCAGCTACATGTTTGCCCCAATGCTGTTTCTTCTCTGAGCTCAAAGTCCCCAACATGTCCAAAAGAGTCCTGTTAAATCATTCAGGCTGGGCATCTCCTTGTGGGTGGTAGGGAGTAGTTCTAGTCTTTTGGATGCCTAACAGATCTAAAAGTCTCTTTATCAGTCTGCTTTCAAAGTCTCTTCCCTGATCTGAATGGAGGCATTGCGGTAACCCATAGTGTACAAAGAAGTTCTCTACAAGAACTTTGGCTACCGTTGAGGCCTTCTGGTCTTTTGTTGGGAAAGCTTGGGCGTATCTGGTAAAGTGGTCTGTTACCACAAGGACATTCCCTTGACCATTCAGATCAGGCTCTAGGCAAAGGAAATCAATGCACACCAGTTCCATGGGTCCCTGGCTTTGCAGATGGCCCATTGGGGCTGCTTGATGTGGCAGGGTCTTCCTTCGTATGCATCGAACACAAGAATGACAGTATCCCTCAACTTCGGCCCTCATGCAGTGCCAGTAGAACCTGTCTCTGACAAGCTGAAAAGTTCTTTCAGGTCCCAGATGACCATCATTATCATGAAGAGCAGCCAGGACTCTCTCCCTGTATTTAGCTGGTAAGAACAGTTGCCACTTCTCCTCCAGATCTTCAGATGGGCCTCTTCAGTAGACCACCCCTTCCCGGATCTGTCGCTGGGTCCATTCTCTATGCAACAGAAAGGCCCCTTGAGGAGAGTCTGTTAGGAGTAACTCAGGGTGCTGGATCTCCAAGGCTTCCAAAAGAAGTTTTCCCAGAGGGTCTTCCAGCTGCTCCTTCCTCAAGTCCCTTTTGGACAGCCGGGATAAATCTTCCCCATCAACTTGGGTCACCCTGCAATAGTTGACAACAAAGAGAGAGCCGCTCAGGTGTCAGTTCAATAGGTGGTGCTGGTCAGATCCGCCGTCCAAGCTATGAAGAATCCAAAAAAGTAGACCACACTCAGGAAAGTAAGATGAAAACAATCAAAACTCCTTTATTCTTCTTCGGTGTAGCAGACAGACAGTACAATGCACATAACAGACGTGCCGGGTTAACGCGTTTCACGAATTAAATCGCTTACTCATAACCATACAGTTATGAGTAAGTTATGAGTAAGCGATTTAATTCGTGAAACGCGTTAACCCGGCACGTCTGTTATGTGCATTGTACTGTCTGTCTGCTACACCGAAGAAGAATAAAGGAGTTTTGATTGTTTTCATCTTACTTTCCTGAGTGCGGTCTACTTTTTTGGATTCTTCACCCTGCAATAGTATTTGGGTACTCCAACAGCCGAAACCCCAATCTCTTCGGCTCTTGATCCTCCTCTGGATCGAAGTTCAGTTCCCTGATATAAGGCACGCACCCCTTCTGGAGCCAGGTGGGTCCATTCTTCATCAGGTCCGTGTGGTGCAACCTTCTAGATAGGGCATCTGCATCCCTGTTCCCAACTCCTGGCCGATACTTCAGGCTGAACTTAAAGCTAGAGAGGGCGGCCAACCATCTATGTCCTGTGGCATCCAGCTTGGCTGTAGTCAACAGATAGGTAAGTGTATTATTACCCGTCTTGACTATGAATTCAGCTCCGTACAGGTAATCTTTCAGTTTGTCGACCACTGCCCACTTTAAGGCCCACTTTAAGGCCAGGAATTCAAGTTTGTGGGTTGTATAATTCCTTTCAGCAGGTAGTAGACTCCTGCTCAGGTAGGCGAGGGGTCGCAGGTGACCCTCATGCTCCTGGTAGAGTACCCCACCCAGCCCATCTCGGCTGGCATCGACATGTAGTTCATATGGTTTCGTGGGGTCTGCGTAGGCCAACACAGGGGCAGTGGTTAGATTCTTTTTCAACTAAAAGAAGGCCTCTTCACATTCTGGGGTCCACTGATCCTGGATGGACTCCTTAGCCTTCCGGGTCCCATGGTGGACTTCACCGGCTTGACCAGTTCAGGAACGTCATCTTCTTCATTCTTTAGTAACTCATTGAGGGGTCGGGCAATCTTGACGAACCCCTCCACAAACCTCCTGTAATAGGAGCAAAAGCCCAGGAACGACCGAAGTTCGGTCACATTTGTAGGTCTTGGCCAGGAGGCGACAGCATCCAACTTATCCGGGTCGGTGGCCACCCCTTCTGCAGAAACGATGTGGCCCAGGTAATGGACCGAAGACTGATAGAACTGAAACTTCTCAGGAGAAAGTTTCAGGCCTTATTCATGTGTCCTCTTCAGGACCTTTTCCAACCTCTCCTCGTGTTCTTCCAAAGTTCTGCCAAACACGATAACATCATCCAAGTATACCAGTACCTCTATCAAATTCATATCTCCAACGGTCCTTTCCATCAGCCTTTGGAAGGTAGCAGGGGCCCCTGACAACCCCTGAGGCATGCGAATGAACTCAAAGAACCCCACAGGGGTGATGAAGGCTGTCTTCTCCCGATCTTCAGGGTGCATGGGGATCTGATAATACCCACTCTTTAAGTCTATCACACTGAACCACTTCGCCCCTGACAGGCTCTGTAGGGCGTCTTCAATTCGAGGAGTGGTATACTGGTCTGGAATGGTTCTTCTGTTCAGTGTTCAGTAGTCAATACAAAGCCTCAGAGATCCGTTTTTCTTCCGGACTACCACTATCGGAGAAGCATATGGGCTCCTGGATTCTTGGATAATCCCGGTCTTCTTGAGTTCTGCCAGCTGCGTATGTAGATCTTCTAAGTCACCTAAGGGAACTCGCCGGACTATTTCCCTGAAAGGTTTGTCCTCACTCAGACGGAACATATGAGTGACACTCCTGGCGCATCCCACGTCAAACTCATCCTTAGAAAATATTTCTTTCCATCAAGCAAATTGTGCCTTGGCCCTCTTCACCCATTCCGGTGGGAGGGCAGCGTTTCCAGAGCAAATCTCTTCTATGACAGCTTCACCCCTTTCTTCCTCTTTAAGATCAGATGGGACAACTTGGGTAGCCGGGTTAACTTGGCCCAGCAGCACTCTAGCCGGTACCTTCACCGGTGTGGTAGACATGTTTCTGACACTCACTAAAACCCTTCCACGGTTTTTCTGTAACACCTTCAAAGGGATCACTTCGGGGATTACTTCTATCCCTGTCTGTTCTTCCTGTGGACCTGATTCAAAGATGATAAAAGGGCCTGGCTGTTTCCATGTGAGTTTGACCGAAGCGTTTAGACAAGCGACCTCTCCCGGCTGCAGGACCTTTTCCGTTCTGTCCAACTTCCAGATTCTTCCAACTCCTTCTGCAGGGGTCTTCTGCTCCAATATTAGCCGTTGATAGGCCTGCCGTAGCATGGGGTGAATCCTTGGCATTGGAGTATCCTGTCCCTGGACCAGTTGTGTCAGGAGGCGCCTTACCAGGTCAGTGTTGGTCCCTACGATGAGAGAACTTCTGCTGGCCCCTGGCGGACGAGGACAAACCAACGATAGGATGTCGAAAGTTTCAGCTTCACCAGCCACTGAGGGGTCAAAGGTCAACTTAATTGGCAGATACCCATCATAGGGAAAACTTTGAGTCCCGATACCCGATATCTCCAGATCTTCCAGCTTCTGCAGAGGTAGATGGGTGAGGTGTTTATCATAGAAGTCTCTATACATAAAAGTCACTTGGGCCCCAGTGTCGAGGAGGGCTCTTGTGTAAATTCCTTCTACCTGGACAGAGACTACAGGGGAGGGCCCCACCAAGTTAGCTGGGAATTCTCTTGAAGTGGCCTTGTTGTCTGATTCAGCACCCAAGCTCTTTTCTTCTTTTTTTTTCTTCTGGATTTCAGTCCCCTCTGGGCCCGGTGTGCATTGATTTTCCTCCTCTCAGTAGCCTGGAGTGTAGAACTTGGGGCGTTGTACCTAGATCTGACTCCCTGACTCAGATTCCCTGAATCAGTGAGTCTCTTGGAGTCCCTTGAAACTGGCGGGCACCCGGTCGACTCCTTCACCGGTGCCCTCTGAAGTTTTCTGCTGGTTTGCGAGGTTTTGAGGTGACATTTCCTTGGCTGGGACATACTCCTCTAACATGTCCTACTCCCCCACAGTTGAAACAAGTTAGCAATCTCTTAGGTCTCAGTTCCGGGTCTACTCTAAGGTTAGGAGGTTTATCCGGCTTCTCTGACGTGTTCCCATTAGGTAGAGTAGATGCCTGACTAGTCAGGATGGACACCATTTCTATCAACTGGAACACCTGGGTCTTTAGGAGTTCAACTTGCGAGTCACCTTCTTCTGCACTTATCACTGACTCGAGCAGTTGAGTCAAACTGCCGACTCTTCCTTTTGTTGTCCAACATGACCTCTTCTTCTCTGACCATTCGGATCAGGTCAGGGTATTCCAGAATGCCACCATCTTGGCGAGTTTGCAACAGTATGGCAATGGGATCTAAAGGTTGAGCCCCTCTCAGCACCTGCCATGCACGAGTTTCATCCACCTTTCAGGGGTCTATCCCTTTCTTTAACAGGATCTGGTGGATGATCTTATCCAGGCGTCTAATAAACTCAGACAACTTCTCTTTCTCTTCTTGGTAACAGTGGTCTAACTGGTAAAGAAGTTCAGTCATGTTCTCCGTCCGACCAAATACATCTTGCAGAATGTCCAGATAATCCTGCACAGTACAGTTCTTTTTGCTTAGCTTGAGATTACGTACGGCCTCTAGTGCAGGTCCCCTCAAACTTTCTGTGATTCTCTGTTTCTTTTGCTGTTCTGGTACCTCCCACTCTTCCAGAGCCTGAGTGGCAGTATCTAACCACTCTTCAAACCCATCTTCTGCTGAAGGCACAGGTTGTTTCCCAGAGAAGGTCCAGACATCAGATAGTTTGTAGAGTCCTTACTACATTTTGCTACGATTTCCCCGAGAACAGCACACAGTTCTGAGCTAAAGGTGGTCAAAGGTGGTGACTCTGGACTCCCTTCCTGGACACCTTTTTCTTTCCTGGATCCCCCAGGAGTGGTGGATGTGGGACCTTCAGTAGGGACTTCTGGGTGTATCAAGAAAAGTTCTATTTGGTCGGTAGTCTTTATACTGGTCCCCTTAAAGTGATCAGGGACTCCTTTCCTCCACTCACACAATGCATAAGTGTGTGGAACAGTGGTGTCTGTCTTTATGTCAGTCACCCAGAGTTTCCTGTCTGTGGACAGTGCCCTTAGGACTGGGAGGAGTTTTTCCTCTGTCCAGATCTCTCCCTTGATTTCGATCGCCAGGCCATTTCCCACTACGACATTCTCTTCCCTGCACCACTTGGTTGCAGCGGTAGGATCCATTTCTGCGTTGAGAGGGATTCTGTGATGGAGAGGGTTGTGTTGCAGGACTGTAGATATCCCGGACGAGCCCCCACGTGTAGCACCACCCCCGCAGGAGCTGCTGATTAGATTATTGGGTCTACGTCCTGCCTAACAACCCACGGAATTGGCTCAAACCCTCCCTAGGCACAACTGACCCAGAATAGGACTGGAATACCAAATGGCTACACAGATTGGAATATAACACTTCAATAAATAATAATGACCTGTTACCTCTCTCGAGCTGCAGTCCTTCTGGATAACACAATGTGACCACACACAAGCTTGCTTTTAAACAGGGAAATTATTTACTGTCAGAGTTGTATAAAGTACTCGAAAACCATACTTGAGTAAAAGTACAAGTGCTTGATCAAAAAGTGAATTGAGTAGAAGTGGAAGTGCTTGATCAAAAAGTGACTTGAGTAGAAGTACTAAAGTATTCAACATTTTTTGTACTTAAGTATTGCAAGTAGTTTTTTTTTAAATTTTGCTACTCAAGTACTGAAAGTAAAAGTACCAGTAGTTTTGAAAAACAATTGCTACTCAAGTACTGAAAGTAAAAGTACAAGTACTGTGTTATGTAGTTATTAAAGAAAGAAGTCAAAAGTTTGAACATCATATTGTTTTTTATTATTTCAAATGCAGCTTTTATTTATACATACAGTAGCTTTTATTTTCGTATGCGCTGATAATACACATGTTTTGAGCTTCATGAAACCTGCCATCTACTGTTCTGGCAGTGGTAATTTTTATAATTGTAACGAGTAACTATGCAGCACAAAAAAAAAAATAACGGAGTAGAAGTATTGAAATCATTGAAAAAATGTAGTGAAGTAAAAGTGGAAGTAGGAGAAAAAAATTCTACTCTAGGAAAGTACAGATACCGCCTTTTGGTACTTAAGTACAGTAGTGAAGTAGTTCTACTTAGTTACTATACATATCTGTTTACTGTAAATCAAATAAACAGTTTTGATACAGTAAAATATGACTTCGTAAAAGGATATACTGATTAATTAATCAAAGATAAGATAAATACTGTGATATCACTACCCAAGGGCACATTAATTACTTCAGGAAATGTCTCAGAGCCTATAGGACCACCATCTTAATCACTATTATACTTTTGGAAATGAGGCTCAGCATTCAATTAGACACAGTACCAGACAGACAGACCTATCTAAGTCCCACATACGGTTCCGCTGTTTCTTCTCTATATCTTCGCTAGCAATGTTGGTGCACTCGCGATTTGTAATCCACATTGAGGATGGATGATCAATAGAGAGAATGGCAGCAAACAGTTAGTAATCACCGCGGGGTGTCTGTGCAGGTTTGGAGGTCAAACTTCTGTGGGAGATGTACTGGGCCACCCGGTATATTGCTTTCTACTACTCTAAGGCGAACCCTGACTAAAGTTACTTCTTTGATATATAGAGTCAGTTTTTGGGCAGGTGCCCTCTCACCAACAGGACTGGTTCCCATGAACTCCCCGCTGCTGTCTCACTCTCCGGCCTCTGTCACCAGCCGCGCTAGGTATTGGTGGTGAATGACTCTGGTCTCTGCAAAACATCGATGGGACCTCCAGGAAGGGTCTTCTACTGAAGATGAAACACTGCAACTTAGTCACTTCATGCCCAGGAGTTTTGGCCTAACATGCAGCATCAGCCCACAGCGCTGGCTTCCTGCTTGTCTCACGGTGTCGTCCCAAGAGAGTGAGCCTGGCTCCTCCCTTCCTTTATAAAGCTTCCCCCAGAAGGCTATGCGGTGAGGCAATGCACCCTGGTACTCCAAGTGAATTGTGGATGATGTCGTTTAATAAATCCCCTGACAGGAAATCACAGAACAGCTGCAATGTGGCATTTTGGCCACTAGATGGAGCCGAGTTCCTACAAAAGGTCATACAGTCTTCTTTATGCATATTGTATAAGGGGAAACCCACGCTACACTGTAAAGACATTTCTTTTTATCATAACGTGTGTTTTCATTGGTCTTGCACTTACACTATTGCCAGGTGTACCAGAGGGGTGGAGCTTTTTCCTGGGGTTGAGAGGCAGAGTACCGAACCAATCATACTTAAGCGGCTCCTGCGGGGGTAGCGCTACATACCCAACAAATGTATGCTTTTATGCACTTAAAAGTGTTTGTTGTGTAAATCAAATGGTAAATGCCCCATATATTATACAATATTCAGTGAACATTTATGCAAATCATTTTGTATGTAAGGTTATATTGGGTTGTTTAAGCTAGATTTGCCTGTACCAAGGCTAATAAGTACCAAAGATATTTCTGCAATTGCATTAGAGATGTAGTCTATTGACATCATTACTAACAAATATATACACATGCAAATAAAGGATGCAATATGAAAACTCACAGAACATTTTCTAGAACCTCCTTATTTAATATTCCTGAGATAACTGACAGTAGGTTAGAAACTAAGTGGAAATCAACAATGGGGACACAGACAGTAGTAAAATGCTGACAGGTTGAAAACTTTTCCTTTGCTATCCAAAACCTAAAATAAATTTAAGCTGGGATCCAGGGCTGGTGCTAGACTATTTTTCTCCCTAGGCAATCAAACCCCCATGATAAGGGGGGTGAGGGGTAGGTGAGGCATTACGAAGGGTAGGTGAGGTAGTATAAAGGGGGAGGGGTAGGTGAGGTAGTATGGGGGTTGGTTGAGGCAGTGGGAGGGGTGTGTGAGGCAGTATGGAGGGGGGTAGGTGAGGCAGGATGGGGGGTGGGTGAGGCAGGATGAGGGGTAGGTTAAACAGTATGGGAGGTGGGTGAGGCAGTATGAGGGGTGGATGGGACATTATGGGGGGGTAGGTGAGGTAGTATGGGGGTTGGTTGAGGAAGTGTGAGGGGTGTGTGAGGCAGTATGGGGGGGGGGGGTAGGTGAAGCAGTATGAGGGGTGGATGAGACAGTATGGGGGGGTAGGTGAGAATGGAAGACATTTTTACAGGTACCAACAGCAGGATATTCAGCTCACCTGAGTCTCTCAGTGCCACTGGTCAGCCTGGAACATCTGTGCAGAGCTCACCTTGTGTGCTAGTTTCCTACCTGCAATGATGTCACTCCTTGACTGATGGAGGTCTGATGGAGGAAGTTCTGTCCTTGCCCTCCTCCTTCCCTAAATGTTGGGGCCTGGGGATGAGGCAAGCACATGATTGGTTGCTAGGACTGCCGATGTGCTTGCCCCCACCAGGCCCACTTTCAGAGAAGGAGGAGGGAAAGAACGGAGGAGGGGGAAGTCTAGAGACAACACTGCCGCTGCTGCTCAGCCTATATTCTGCTTTTGGGCACGGTGCTCTGGGAGTGTTCAGACCCCCCCCCCCCCCAACCCCCTCTTATCTACAACCTTTCGGCGTAGAGTAGGGAAACCAGTGGCCATGGTTGCGCCCTAGGTGGCAGTGTGCCCTAGGCAGCTGCCTAATTCACCTAGCAGTAGCACCAGCCCTGCTGGGATCTCACTTATAAAAAGGAACTTGATCATTCTTCCTAGCTGTAATTACATTTCTAATCCCTGATAACTGCCCCTGTGTAAGAAAAAAAAAATCTTTACTCGTTGAGTGGGTACATTGTTGTCTTCCTGGCAGCCAAAATGTTTTTTTGTTGGTCTTCTTTCAAGCTGCCATATTGACTTGAGGCATGTGTAGACTCTGAAAAAACCCCGGCTGATTTCTGCCCATACATGCATTTCATACATGCACAGACATGTTGCAGGTCTCTCTCAGGTCCTATAGGCCTGTGGTTTCTATGCACACGTATGAGATATTTGCAAATCTCATGTTGAATCACTGAAGGAAGAGGAGAGGAAGTTATATTCATGAGTGAAGATCTACTTTAAAGTTTTTTGTTTTTTTTGTAGTAGGGAAGAATTAGAACCTTGGGTTAGAAATTTGTTAGCTGTCACAGGAACAAGGGATAAAAGGTAAAACTTCTAATGTGGGCACTCTTTCAAGAGAAAACTGTCTAAGAGGGGATTTCCTCTTACTACATGGTATGTCTCTGAAGGCAAACCTCTAAGCAGGGCAATGACAGCAAAAGAAACTGCCATCGATCCTAACCATTCTTTACCTTGGAAGACCACAAAAAAGAGGGGCGCACCGACCTAGTGCATTACCAATAAAAGGGTTTATTAAAATGATAAAAAGTACCGTATTTATTGGCGCATAACCCGCACCTCAAATTTAGGAGGGACATTTTAGGAAAAAGCTTAAATTTTAAATAAACAGCATTGAACTCAGAACTTTTTTTTTTTTTAAATCAAATGCAGTCTTGCCAGTGCCCATGAATGCCTCATCAGCACAGTGTTCATAAATGCAGCCTCCCCAGCGCAGTGTCCATCCATGCAGTCTCGCCAGCGCAGTGTCTATCAATGCAGTCTCGCCAGCGCAGTTTCCATCAATGCAGTCTCACCAGTGCAGTGTCCATCAATGCAGTCTCGCCAGCGCAGTGTCCACCAATGCAGCCTCGCCAGCACAGTGTCCACCAATGCAGCCTCGCCAGCGCAGTGTCCCCAAAGCACCCTCTCCAGCACAGTGTCCCCAAAGCCGCCTTGCCTGCGCAGTGTCCACCAATGAAGCCTCACCAGCGCAGTGTCCCCAAAGCAGCCTCGCCAGTGCACAGAGCAGCAATATATTTTTTTAAAAAAGGCCAGGCAGCGCTGAGGAAGAGGGAGGTGGGCCGGGCCGAGGAGAAGCGAGGACGAGCGGCCGCTGTCATCTGACGTCCCGGCGCCTATGATAGACGTCACACGTCCTGCGTCCCGGTATTGGGCCACTGTGCTGTCTATCATAGGAGGCGGGACTTCCTATGACAGCAACCGCTCGTCCTTCCTTCTGCTTGGCCCAGCCCGCCCCCCTCTGGCATTTTTTTTTCAATATATCGCCGTATTACACGCACTGGTGTTTTGCCCTCCATTTTTAGGAGGAAAAAGTGCGTGTTATACGCCGATAAATACGGTATATATTATACTCACAAAACAAGTGTGGGTATCACACATATCAAAAAGATCTCCAAGGTAGCCAAAAGCCCCCACAGTGCTGGATAGCGTGCAGTGAACCGCATGAGTCTGCTAGGGCTAGGCTGACGCATTTCGAGGGCGAACCCCCTTCCTTATAGCCAAGAAGTGCTGCTCAGCTTTACTCTGTCCATTCTTTACTCTGCACATTAGCCTTACTCTAGAAATTGGAGGAAAGGAAGGGTTAAAGTGGTTGAAAAACAAACAAACATGCTCCTGTCCCTTTAAGGCACGAGATATAGCACAGTGCTTTTGCCAAGTCCATTGTCTCTTTCTATGTTATACAATACTTTACGGATCCTGCCTGTTCCTGTTTTCTCCTTTGTAAACAGACCACGTTTATCATGGCTGCTGATCTCTGAGAGCGTGGTTAGTTTAAGTGCCTCTGTGCTATCCAGCTATCTCCTCAGTGTCTCTGCATCTCCCCCCCCCCCTCTCTCCCAGTGTCCATATTCTGTGCGAGAGCCGATCCCCCACTCTCTCCTCCTCCTGCCTAGATACAGCAATGTTACTTCCCTGAAGCTACCCCTCCCCTCCTCTTTGGAGGAGAGGCCCTAGAGAATAAAATGGTGGGTGTTGCAACTTTTTATGTCACACAGTATTTGTGCAGCAGTTATTCAAATGCAATTTTTTTTAGGAAAAATTCACTTTCATTCATTTTTTTGCACACAAACACTATAATACCCAATTGTTTAGTAAAATATAAAAGCTGATGGAGCGCTGGGTAAATAGATACCAAACATGTATATATATATAAAATTGCAGCGCTGTAAATAATAGTCTTAGCTGGGCAGTACTCACACCCTAATTCAAAGGAAGTCCGCACATAGTCCAAGGTATATACAACTGACCAAATAAAGAGTCCACAGAAATAATTCTGGTGTCAACATGTGAATAAAAAAACAACAAAATTCACAATAGTGTGATAATGCGATGAGCAGATATAATGAACAGGGGACCAGGTCACACCAGTGATGGAAGTCCTAGAGTAACACCACGTGCATAGCTCCTTCTTCCCCACATGTAGTGCAAACTCACCAGATTAAAGTCCAAAAAGGCATATCCAGTATATCATAATCCCCGTCATCATGGCTCCATCTCAGACACTCCACGCGAATATTCACACGTATATTCAATGGAGGAGACACCAGTGTTAACATAAAAACAAATCCCATTTATTGGTTAAAAATACAAAAACATGGTAACTCACATGCGTCACGCCGCTGCAAACATCACAGCGGCACAACCAGGAATAGCCACCACACCCAACGCCTTTCCAACAAGTGTTGATCATCAGGGGCATACCAAACATGGCACACTTTAAAATTTTGTACGCAAACAACAGTACCTACAAACTTTTACAGCGGGGGTCAGCAAGCGGGCAGCCGACAGCTCAATCAGGAACACAGTCCTGCACACAGTCCTTCCCCCAGCCTCCGCCGCTCTCATCTTTACTGCAAAACAGAGAACGGGAAGAGTCACAGTACAGGATGGAGGGTGGGGGCAGGAGCTGCTGGAAATAACTTTTCACATTAACCGGCAGGTGATTGGTTGTCGGGCGGTCCTAGCAATAAATCACTAGCTTGTTAATGTACACAGTCCTTCCCCCAGCCTTCGCCGCTCTTTTCTTTACTGCAAAACAGAGAGTGGGAAGAGTCACAGTACAGGATAGAGGGTGGGGGTGGGAGCTTCTGGAATTAACATTTCACATTAACCAGCAGGTGATTGGTTGTTGGGCTGTCCTAGCAATCAATCACTGTCTTTTTAATGTAAAATGTAGGAGAGTGCTACTTACACAGAGGACATCACATTGGGGGTGACAGGGGACATTAAAGTGTGGGTGGGGGGGGATGTAAAGGGGATAGATGACACTACAGTTGAGGGGGGGGGGTTGAAGTGGTACAGAGGACATTGCATGGGGGGGGCAGAGGACACTAAAGTGGGGATGGGGGGATGTAAAGAAGATATAGTTGGGGGGAGGGGTGAAAGGGACAGAGGACACTGCACTGAAGGGGGGGTGGGTGAAGGGGACCGAGGACACTGCACTGAAGGGGGGGGGGTGAAGGAGACAGAGGACATTGCATTGGGGGACAGAGGATACTGCAGTGGGGGGGGGGGTGTGCGTGTAGGGGATAGAGGACATCGCAATTTGGGGGGGCAGAGGATACTACAGTGGGGGGGATATAAGGGGACAGAAGACACTGCAGTGAGGGGGGTGCAGAAGAGACTACAGTGGGGGGGGGAGTGTGAAGGGGCAGAGGACATTGCTTTGGGAGGCAGAGGAAACTATAATGGGGGGAGAGTGTGAAGAGGACAAAGAACATTGCTTTGGGGGAGCAGAGGACACTGCCTTGGGGGGGGGGGGAGACTACAATGAGGGTGTATGAAGGGGATAAAGGACATTGCTTTGAGTGGGAACAGGACACTATGGGGGTGATGACACTACAGTGGGGGGGGGGGGGGTTGTGATGTGTAGGGGATAGGGGACACACAGTTGGGGGGTTAATAAAAAAGGATTTTGTTTTGTTACCAGGATAAAAAAAACACATGACACATAAAAACACAATAAAAACATCTGGCAACACGTTTGCAACAGGCGCATCAACGTGCATCGAAAAATGCTTTAAAAACACATGAAAACCTAAAAGCAAAAAAAAAAAGCAGTGCGCCGGACCCTCATGAATATGGGTTGTCAAGCTGAATTCTAGGCAAGCAGCTATAAACAAATACATACAAGAGAGATGTTTAGCTGCCAAATGAGTTGTAATTTCATCCATTTAGTTCTCAGATTTTTACAGCCCGCAGCTCTTTGCTCTGGCACCTGTTCTCATCTTGGTTGATTGATGCCAAGTGTCATCCAAACAAATTCTTGTGAGAATAGGCTGTTATGGGTATGCCTCATATTGTCACTGTGTCAGTAGGCTGGCCTCGACTCACAAAACTACTGGATAGATTGGGACCCACATGTCATTACATGAGCCCAGTGCTGTCAAGGAATAGAGGTTGCCCCCAGCCCTGCCAGAGGAGAAGAAGAAGGTCCCATGATGTCATGGGCCATAAAACTGTAGGATTGAAGGTTTGTATAATTATTTAAAAAAAGTGTTGGTGGTCTTCAAAGAGAGGAATGGGGAGGGACTAAAAATAGGGAGTTGGACTTTAAGGCCTTTTGACTGAACAATAAAAGAGCAGTGACAGACTGATGAGGTCATCACTCTTCTCACTATTCTCTCTCAGCATGTTCCTTGCTATCACATTTATATGCAAGGTACCTGCTTCACTTCGTGTCCTGCCTCTCCATCTCCCAGTTTGAAAGCTGCAGTACAGGGGCAAAAGGCTGAAACTAAGTCAAATGTAAGCACTGGTTTAATTGACAAAATTTAATTTATCCTCTTGCCAACCACGTAACTCATGTGTACGGTGGCAAAGAGGGTGGGCTTTAATGTCTACAAGCCACACATATGGTGCCATGGCATCTGAGGATTCTTTGTTGAAAGTGTGCTCACTGCATACTCCAAGCATAGTGACTGAGCTGTCACTGTCAAGTTGTAGAGCAGAGCCAGTCGCGGCCAGAGGACATTACAATCCACTTACCTGCAGCGAGGAGGAGGTGGGTGGAGTTACGTTCTTGGCGCGGAGGAGGAGGAAGTTAAACCCTCCTCCGCTCCGCTGTGAATGCTGGACATTCCTGTGTGTGCCTGACGTCACTGCTGGTTGCTAGATGCCAAGCGGCAGTCAGATAGCAACCAGTTGAGGAAGCAGGCAGTGTGCGTTTAATTCTGGGACACTGTTTTGTCCCGGAATGAAACTGCCTTCACTCTGTCATGCTACATACACAGCAGCGGCCGGTGTCGTGTCGAGGAATGCCCTCCGTCGGATAATGCCCGGGTCGGACTGCGCATGCTCCGTAAGTGACGTCACCCTGTCAGAACAGCTGGTCGGCTGGGGTTGGCGCGTGCGCAGTCCGTCGGGGGCACAATCCGACGAGAGACAGAGCGGGGAAGAATCTAATGTCAGATTCTAACTCGCTCTGTACGATGATTACACATATGAACATTCTAACTCGCTATATGTAACTAATATATATATATATATATATATATAGTTATATATATATATAGTATATATATATATATATAGTATATATATATATATATATATATATATATATATAGTGTATATATATAGTGTATATAATATATATATATATATATATATATATATATATATATATATATATATATATAGTGCGTGTATATATATATATATATATATATATATATAGTATATTATATTATATATATATATATTTAGTATAGTATATTATATAGTATATTATAGTAGTATAGTATATTATAGTATATATATATATAGTATAGTATATATATATTATATATATATATACTATATATAGTATGTATATATATATATATATATATATATATACATATACTATATATATATATATATATATATATATAGTGTATATATATATATATATACTATATATATATATATATATATATATATATATATAGTTACTATATATAGCTATATATAACTCATTAAAGGGGCACTCTGAAATACTATGATCAGTACTCATATAGTATATTATAGTATATATATAGTATAGTATATTTATATATATATATATATATATATATATATATATATAGTGTATATATATATATATATATATATATATATAGTATATATATATATATATATATATAGATAGTTACTATATATATATATAGCTATATATAACTCATATGGCACACATTAAAGGGGCACTCTGAAATACTATGATCAGTACTCATATGGGACACATTAAAGGGGCACCCTGAAATACTACGATCAGTACTCATATGGGACACATTAAAGGGGCACTCTGAAATACTAAAGGGGCACGCTGACTGCAATAATAAAAGGGCACTCTGACCGTGGGTCATAAAGGAGCTATGTGACTGGGACACATAACGGGGCACTCTGATAGGGACACTGATGTAAAGGAGGACTCTAACGGGGACACTGGATGTAAAGGGGGACTCTGACGGGGACACTGGATGTAAAGGGGGACTCTGAGGACTCTGACGGGGACACTGGATGTAAAGGGGGACTCTGACGGGGACACTGATGTAAAGGGGAACTCTGACGGGGACACTGATGTAAAGGAGGACTCTAACGGGGACACTGGATGTAAAGGGGGACTCTGACGGGGACACTGATGTAAAGGGGAACTCTGACGGGGACACTGATGTAAAGGGGGACTCTGACTGGGACACTGATGTAAAGGGGGACTTTGATAGGGAAGCACTAGATGTAAAGGAGGACTCTGACAGGGACACACTGGATGTAAAGGAGGACTCTGACAGGGACACACTGGATGTAAAGGAGGACTCTGACAGAGACACACTGGATGTAAAGGAGGACTCTGACGGAGGCACCGACACAGGCCAAATTACGGCGGGGGGACATGAACTGCATGACGGCGGGGACACAGGGTGGAAGACGGCAGGGACAGGGGCTGAATGACGGCGGGGAAAGAGGCTGAATGACAGGGGGATACAGGCTGCATGATGAGGGACACACTGATGAGGCACAAATGAGGAGGCACTCATTGGCATGATTTAGACACAGATGGGCATGAGACACAGGTGGGCATAAATAGGGCAGAGATGGGCATGGATGAGGCAGAGATGGGCATGGATGAGGTAGGGGCGGTGCCCATCGGTGTGTACAGCGTGCGAAGAGAGAGCTAAACCAGACATGCAGCGTTCTGTTGACAAATGATCGCTCTGTCATTGGATGGAGCGATCACATGGTAAATGGCCCCTGTCGTTGGCCCTTTAACACAATCCGTGGGAAGCGCGATTCGGATGTCTCTGTACGCCCTCCCAGAATAGGCCGACCACGCTGTAGCCATCATTGGGCTATGCCCTGGTCGACAAGTAGTTAATCCCCATAGTCTTAGCTATCCGATATTACCCGTAAAGCGGGCTTTGCATTACTTATGTTCTGCAATATTTGGCCAAACTCGATCACAATGCCAGTCTCTGTGAAAATTAGGCATTGCCCCCAAAAAATGTGTGTGGCTACTGGAGGTCCTCTAGTATAAGTTTGCCAAGTATGGTGCCCTGAACCCCCGTGGTTTGGGCTCTACATTTATAGAAGCTTGGCCTGCTATGTTAATCTATGGCAGAGTCTTAGTCTGGGAATTTGAGGGGCTACAGCTCGGACCCCAAATGAGTCCGGGGGCCATATTTGGCCCAGAGGTAGGGGGGTCCTTCCTTTACCACCCCAAACATTTTGGGGTTTGTTAGCTCAAAATTTCCTGATCAACTTTTTCTAGGGCCCCTTGAGAGTATGTGGCCCCCGGGCCATACGGCACAGCAGGGAGTGCTGGATACCATTGGACTATTCTGCGGTGGTCAGCTAAAGTCTACCCCAATGCAGGTCCCTGTGAAAATAAAGCATTGGCCCCAAACAAATGTATGTGCCAAATTTGGTGCCCCTGAGCACCGTGGTTCGGCTACCACAGGGCCCTACATTTAAGCTAGCCTGGCCCATTATGTTAATCTATGGTGCAGCCGCGATCAGGAATTTGAGGGGCCACAGATCGGGCCCCAAATTAGTCCAGAGGCCCAGAGGTAGGGAAGGTCTTCCTTTAACACCTCTACATTTTTGAGGTCGCTAGCCTGAAGTTTTATGGTCAGCTTTTTAGGGGGCCCCTTGGGAGTGTGTGGCCCTCGGCCACTAATGCGGAGTGGGGATTGGTGAGTACTGCAGGAATCTCTGGACTCTTAGCTATTTAACAATATTTGCAGAGCCTGGCTCTGCAGTTCCTATGTCCTGCGGTGGTTGGGCAAATTCCACCCCCATGAAGGTCCTCATGAAAATTAAGCATTGGCCCCAAAAAAATTTTGTGGCCCCTGGGGGTCCTCTAGTAACCCTATACCAAGTTTGGTGCCCCTGGGCAACATCGTTCCGCTACCGTGGGGCCCTAGATTTAGGCTAGTTTGGCCTAGCCTATGGTAATATATGGCGCAGTAGGGAATTTTGGAGGGGCCACAACGTGGGCCCCAAACATGTTCAGGGAACCTGGACTCTTTCAGGGCCTGGGCTGTGGCCCCCTCAAATTCCCACCCCCATCAGAGTTATGGATTAACATAGCGGGCCAATGTACCATAAATTTAGTGCCCTGTGGTACCCAAATCACGGGGGGATATGGTCACCAAACTTGGTACAGGGATACTAGCTGACCCCTAGGTGGCTAGGGGCCTCAAACGTGGCAGGGGCCACATGCTTTTTTTAGGACCTTAATTGTTACAGGGACCTGCATAGGGGTCGATTTGGCTAACCACTATGGAATACAGGAACTGCAGAGCAGCGCTATACAGATACTGCTGAATAGCTAAGAGTCCAGCTAAGAGTCCAGGGATTCCTGCAATATCCAGCACTCCCCGCTGCATGGTACGGGCCGAGGGCCGCAAACTCTCAAGTGGCCCTGGAAATAGCTCGGGCCCCAAATTAGTCTGGGGGGCCATATTTTGCACGGAGGTAGGGGAGGGCTCCCTTTACCAAGCATTTTGGAGTCGCTAGCCCAAAATGTACTGGTCAACTATTTCCAGGGCCACTTGAGAGTTTGCAGCCCTCGGCCCGTACCATGCAGCGGGGAGTGCTGGATACACTGGCCCTCTTTTGAGAGTGGGGCCCCTCTAGGGCCCCACTCTCAAGGGGCCCTAGAAAAATGGTACATTGGCCCGTTATGTTAATCCATGACTCTGATGGGGGTGGGAATTTGAGGGGGCCACAGCCCAGGCCCTGAAAGAGTCCAGGTTCCCTGAACATGTTTGGGGCCCACGTTGTGGCCCCTCCAAAATTCCCTACTGCGCCATATATTACCATAGGCTAGGCCAAACTAGCCTAAATCTAGGGCCCCACGGTAGCGGAACGATGTTGCCCAGGGGCACCAAACTTGGTATAGGGTTACTAGAGGACCCCCAGGGGCCACAAAATTTTTTTGGGGCCAATGCTTAATTTTCATGAGGACCTTCATGGGGGTGGAATTTGCCCAACCACCGCAGGACATAGGAACTGCAGAGCCAGGCTCTGCAAATATTGTTAAATAGCTAAGAGTCCAGAGATTCCTGCAGTACTCACCAATCCCCACTCCGCATTAGTGGCCGAGGGCCACACACTCCCAAGGGGCCCCCTAAAAAGCTGACCATAAAACTTCAGGCTAGCGACCTCAAAAATGTAGAGGTGTTAAAGGAAGACCTTCCCTACCTCTGGGCCTCTGGACTAATTTGGGGCCCGATCTGTGGCCCCTCAAATTCCTGATCGCAGCTGCACCATAGATTAACATAATGGGCCAGGCTAGCTTAAATGTAGGGCCCTGTGGTAGCCGAACCACGGTGCTCAGGGGCACCAAATTTGGCACATACATTTGTTTGGGGCCAATGCTTTATTTTCACAGGGACCTGCATTGGGGTAGACTTTAGCTGACCACCGCAGAATAGTCCAATGGTATCCAGCACTCCCTGCTGTGCCGTATGGCCCGGGGGCCACATACTCTCAAGGGGCCCTAGAAAAAGTTGATCAGGAAATTTTGAGCTAACAAACCCCAAAATGTTTGGGGTGGTAAAGGAAGGACCCCCCTACCTCTGGGCCAAATATGGCCCCCGGACTCATTTGGGGTCCGAGCTGTAGCCCCTCAAAT